>NC_087130.1:1861502-2482003 GCF_030705265.1 Helicoverpa armigera | reverse complement strand
TCATAGGGGGCAAATGCTCGTCAACTTCCTCGAACGCGAGGGGCTCTTTTTGATGAACTCCTTTTCAAAAGCAGCCCCAAAGGAAGTGGACGTGGCAAAGCCCCGACACTATGACTAAAATGAGATTGACTTCATCATGACGAACAAGAAGCACATATTCAGAGACGTCTCCGTGATCAATAGGTTTAATACCGGTAGCGATCACCGACTTGTCCGAGGCTCTCTGAATATCAACTTCAAGGCCGAACGTTTCCGTCTGATGAAGGCCAGGCTCCGACCAACACTGCTCCAAACCATGACAGGATCCGAAACGTTCCAGTCAAATTTGGAGAACCGATTTGCCGCCGTGGAAACCACAACAGACGTTAACCAGAACCACGAATATGTGGTTCGGATCCTCAGGGAGGAAGGTTCGAGATTCTGTAACATGCAGCGTAAGGGCAAGAAATCAAAGCTTTCGGAAGAGACATTAGGGCTTATGAAGAAACGACGTGAAAACCCGCCTGTCACTTCGTCAGCTAAGCGGGCTCTAAACCAAGAGATCAACAAGCACGTACGACGCGACCTCCGGTACTCCAATACTCTTGCCATTGAAAGAGCAATTGAGCTGAATCGGGGTCAAAGGTGTTCGTACAATCTCTTGGAAGAAGCCACTTGACGAAGCTGACCACAACAAGTGGAGAAGTCGTTTCTTCGGTGCCGGCAGTCCTTTCGGAAGTGGAAAATTTCTATGGCCGGTTATACGCATCGCATGCATCTCGACCTGATCCCGGAAATGAGGATTCTAGAGCCACATTAACACGCCATTTCACCGAAGACCTGCCAGAAGTCAGCAGTGGCGAGATCGAGATCGCTCTGAGACAGCTCAAAAATGGAAAAGCCCCTGGCGAGGATGGCATTACAACAGAGCTTTTAAAAGCAGGAGGTAAGCCCGTACTGGGGGAGCTCCAGAAGCTTTTTAATGCCGTCCTCTTTGAAGGGAGAACTCCAGAGGCGTGGAGTAGGAGTGTTGTCGTCCTGTTCTTCAAAAAGGGAGACAAAACCCAGTTGAAGAACTATCGACCCATTTCCTCCTAAGCCACGTCTATAAGCTGTTCTCAAGAGTGATCACGAACCGACTTGCGCGAAGACTCGACGAATTCCAACCACCGGAGCAGGCTGGGTTTCGGAGCGGATACGGCACCATAGACCACATCCACACAGTGCGGCAGATTATACAGAAGACCGAAGAGTATAATCAGCCCCTGTGTCTAGCATTTGTGGACTATGAGAAGGCCTTTGACTCGGTTGAAATCTGGTCTGTTCTGGAGTCCCTGCAGCGTTGTCAAGTAGATTGGCGATACATTCAAGTGATGAGATGTCTCTACGAAGCCGCTACAATGTCCGTCCAAGTACAGAATCAGCAAACAAGGCCCATACCGTTGCATCGAGGAGTGAGACAAGGGGATGTTATTTCCCCGAAACTGTTCACTAATGCAATGGAGGATATGTTCAAGACGCTGAACTGGAAAGGACGCGGCATCAACATCAATGGCGAACACATCTCTCACTTGAGATTTGCTGACGATATCGTCATCATGGCGGAAACGCTGCAGGACCTACAACAGATGCTTAACGACCTGGCTGAATCTTCTCTACGCATCGGCCTACGGATGAACTTGGACAAAACCAAGGTCATGTTCAATGAACATGTTCTACCGGAACCGATTGCGATACACGGCGCCGTTCTCGAAGTTGTTCGGAAATATGTATACCTCGGGCAGACATTGCAGTTAGGTAGAAACAACTTTGAGGACGAGGTGAATAGGAGAATTCAGTTGGGTTGGGCTGCATTTGGGAAGCTACGTCGAGTCCTAACATCGTCGATTCCACAGTGCCTAAAGACAAAGTCTTCAATCAGTGCGTCCTACCTGTCATGACTTACGGAGCCGAAACGTGGACACTGACGGTACGGCTGGTCCACAAGTTTAAAGTCGCTCAGCGGGCTATGGAAAGAGCTATGCTCGGCGTTTCTCTGAGGGATCGCATCAGAAATGAGGTAATCCGTCAGAGAACCAAGGTCATCGACATAGCCTACCGAATCAGCAAGCTGAAGTGGCAGTGGGCTGGCCATATTAGCCGAAGAACCGATAACCGTTGGGGTAAACGAGTTCTAGAGTGGAGACCGCGCCTCGGCAAACGTAGTGTAGGACGTCCTCAGGCACGGTGGAGTGATGACTTGCGCAAGACGGCTGGCAGGAGCTGGATGCGAGAAGCCGAAAATCGATCTCAGTGGCGTGCACTTGGAGAGGCCTATGTCCAGCAGTGGACTGCGATAGGCTGATGATGATGATGTGATGATGAGCACAAGTTAATAGTCGCTCCCTGAAATAATGTGTAAATACCATTAAATTGATACATTCTATATGGACATGATTTTACGATTGGACTGATTGGAATTTGAGATCACCATGGACCAAACATGCGCCATAGTAAATGTGCAGTTCATGATTTTGGAAGATACTGACTGTCGGTCATTTAGTAACAATTGAAAAAACTAAAAGTATTTAATTCTGTGATATTAAACTTCATGATTGACTTTCACCTCTCCAAGATATGCTGTATTATATTTGTAGTTTATTGTGCTCATGGCCAAGTCAATATTATTGTAAAGTTAACGAAACTATTGATATGGTCACAAAATATTGATTTATTATTACATATAAAGTTGAACAGGACTTGGCTTCTATGCGATCTCAAAACTTTTTACGGTGGAGGAATTGCGTAGAGGATTGGCTTTTTTTACATTTAATGTTTTTGGTGGGATTAAGTAATTTTGGTGAATTAGTTAAGTATTAAAATGATAATATTATAATTTCTTCTTCTTCTATACATAGTATGTTTGACTTACTTGAAATCGCTAGTTTCTTTATCGACTTGAGCTCCAGTACACTGACTTAATACCTGATATAGCTTATGTTATAAATATAATCCAAAGCTGCCGAAGGGTCTATCAGATAACTTAACTATATTTATTAACCAGAAATATAAGGGGCTATACAAGTTCTATGTTTAATACGCTTTTAGTTAACCACAGTCTAGGTTGGTTCCTTACTGATACGATAATTGCGAAAGTAGCTCTGTGACTAACGCAATCACGCTAAAGACAGCTTTATTATTATGTAGATGATATTTGGTACAAAGAGAACTGAAGACGGACATAAGCTACTTTTTATCCAAATGATAGATGTAGTTAACCCAAGACAAGAGTGACACTGTGGGCAAAAGATTATACTAAGTAGGACATTGACACAAATGCCAAACTGACCATATCGTACGAAGATTGGGACAGTTCCAAGAAATCAGATACCTCTGTCAATTCAATAAACTTTTTTTATCTTTGAAACTTTGTTGGCCCTGTAAATGGATTCCTATATCCTTGTCTAAAACTTGCTTTTTACGCTAAAGTAAAATATTATGAGATTTTGCCATAAGGGACGGAAAACTTAGTTTGTTTTGTAACTCATTTTGGAACATGCCACAGGTAACGAACTTTCTAACATAATTTGTTGTAAAGTAATGAAATAAAATTTTCAACAGTTTGTTTAGCTACTTTTATCATGTTTAGGGAAGGTAAAAATATGCTGTTATTTTTCTTTGATTTTACTAATATTTTTTCCTTCATTTCGTTTTTTTTTTTTATATTTTCATCTGACAGTATTTTGTCTGTAAAAGCTGTGAATTTTTAAGATTAAACTCCATCTTTATTTCTAAGAATTTTTAAAAGCCTCTGTTTTACTAATTATCTACCAACGTTTTAATTAAAAAATCTACATTACAAATAATAGAATGACATAATAGACTATACAAAGATGCTACACAAACACTAGGTAGACTTAAAAAATAAAAGAAGAATAATTTAAAAAAGACTTCATACTGGCATAAAAGTAAAATAAAACCTTAAACATAATAGCAAAAGAAAAACATAAACAAAAGAGCAACACCTCCCTATTTTAAAATACTAACATTAGTCGGAAAAGAAAACGATATTTTAAAAAGGAAATTCAAAGTTAGCCAGTTTGAAACTGAAAGAATGTATCCGACCGTTTACAACATTCCTAGGTGTTTGCAGAAAACTAATGCTTCCTGCCAAAGATTTATGGCCACAGTTTTGTATAGGAACAATTTATTGGAATGTGCATACCTTTGCTTTATTTATTATTTTTACTGGCTGGAATTTTAACCATTTAAAATATTTATGGGAATTCGAGAAATCTATTTTGGGATTTTGCAAAAAATCGTTCGGAATTTTAAAGATTTTTTATAGAAATTACAATTTATTAAATAAATACTCGTACATAATTTTCGATTAACTTAATTTTCGAGAACTTTTTGTTTGCACCATGTACAAAAATCATGTCCTGTTTTATAATGTAAAACCTCTTCCTGGTCATTGATAAGAAATAATCAGTCGTTAAATATAGTTTCTAAGCCCCACACTTCAAATTCTCCATTCCGAACATTACCATCGGAAATTAATGTCACCATTCACACAAAAGAGCTACATCTTATTATTATCCAACAAGCACATAAAAGAAACCTGTGTAGCACTCCCAACTGAATAAAAAACTCTATTTAGACTAGCATCTGAATATAAATAAAAATATCTTCAGACTAGACGTATTCACCTGTCTCCCTAAGGTTTTATGATAGACATCTTAGGGAGTAAGGTCTGAATTCTAGACTGTTCTTTTGTATGTAAAGGTTGTTTGGCATCTTTAGTAAAGCTTTGTAGACAGTTGGTGTCAAAATAGGTATTTATGAGAAGACTAGTTGTGCCCAGCGGTTTCTTCCACGCTCTGAGGGAGGGTTGCCACATTAGGATATAAATTAACTAATATAATCTAACAGGACCTAGACTATTTATCTGTGCAAAATGTTTCTAAAATCGATTGAGTAATTTTGACGTGTTGAGTATCTGACGGATAGGCAGACTTATTTCCGCATTTATTATACTACTATGGATATTTTTCATACCTAAACTTTTTCATACTGTTTTGGGGTCAGCTTACAGTCTAAACAGATGCAGGTGACGACTATTAGAGATTCTTACAAAGTAGGTTTCTTATGAACAACTTTTTTTTTGTGTGGAACCCTAAAAACCACCAAAGAAAACAATCTAGCGTAATGTTAGTACTAAAGTAGTCAATACATTAGTCAATGTTTCGGACCGCAATTGATGCGGCTAGATCAATCAGGCTATTCGTTTTCTTTGTGCTAAATAGACGTTGTTTTTCATGTTGACAACGAGAATACTTGGCCACTACTAAAATATTGAAAGACAGGTCACCAAGGAAAGTGATGGAACAAAATCTTTTGGTTTCATGAAAATAACAACTATGAAGCAACGATATTTATTGTATTTAGTAAAATATCTGAATTTGTCGCACTTAATCAAAACCGATCATACGTGCAGCAAATTCTTTTATTTTGAAAGTGCCTCAAAATATGCATTCTTACAGATCTGTATCATAATTGTTTAAAACTGAGATTAAATAAAAATACCTCATCGATTTATCGATGCATTTTTAAAGCTTGTAAACACGTTGGTTAGGTCATAAAGAACAGTTAACAAAATACATTAAATTACGAAATATTCTTTGTCTGTTTTTCTATCCGTTAGTATGCAAGGTAAAGGAAATAAATAAGATTTTCCAATAGTATCCGCAGTTTTTATAAACATTGGTACAGAAACCGTTTGAATGCTAAACGATGATTTATTGCAGTTAATGTTTATTTTGTTATTTTTAGCGTACATTGGAGACTAAACAGTCGGCCAACAGTTGGTCCGATGGTAGGAAAAAATATATTTTTTAAGACACTCATGTTACAGCTTTTTTATCGTCCCACTGCTGGGCATAGGCCTCCTCTCCGACGGAGAAAGACTGAAATATAATCACCATGCTTGCTCAATGTGAGTTGGTGATTTCAGACTCATTAGTCCAGATTTCCTCAAGATGTTTTCACTTTTTCATCAGCCATTGATATTTAAGATACATATAGGTACTTAGAAAGTACATACAAACTTAGAAAAGTTGCATTGGCACTTGCCTGACCTCGAATCGAACCCACACACTCATGCACTCACACACTCATGAGAGGTTGTTGCTTTACCCACTAGCCCACCACGACTGTGACGCCACTTGTGAGCTCAATTAAAGTTTTTAGTCGACCTGATACCGGTCAAATACCTGGGGCCCGATTCTCCGAAATTCTTCCGAAGTTAATAATGTCAAAATCGAACAGAAATCGAATCGCAATATGATCGCAATAGCAGTTTTAGCATATCGGGCATTCTGCTACTAATATAAGACCAATCGTACGAGTATTCCAACGACATTCGATTGGTTTGCGATTGGTCTGCTATTTTGGTGATTTTGGTCTATACGGTAGTTTGCTCTACAATCATATTGCAATCGTAAATCATTTTCAGACAAAATGATTCATTTCGAACATTCTAATCGTATCTCCAACCGTATCTCAAATAACCAAGACTGTGAGATCCTTCAATCAGATATTGCTTCAATTGTTAAATGGTGTGATGAGAACTCGATGTCACTTAACATCAAAAAATGTCAGATAATAACCTTTTCAAAAAATAGTAAAAATATTATTAATTATAAGTACACAATTAAAGGAGTAGTAGTGGATAGGGTAAAAGTGGTACGCGACCTGGGTGTTATGTTTGATTCGGTGTTGTCATTTAGACCCCATTACGACCACATTTGCAATAAGGCCAATCGTTTACTATCTTTTGTGTTACGAAATTCCAAGCCATTTAAAAATCCGCAAACACACTTAATACTTTACTATTCCCTAGTGAGATCTATATTGGAGTACTGCTCCTGTGTGTGGTCTCCGATATACAATAACCACATAGATCGCATAGAATCTATACAGAGAAAATTTGTCAGAAACTTAAGCGCAAAATGTGGTCTAAGACGTAAACTCCCCAATTACAAACAGCGCCTCACACACTTTCACATGAAGAGTCTTGAGAGAAGGAGATGGATTAGTGATTTAAGTGTATTGCATAAAATTGCCAATGGTTCTTTTGATATTAACTTACTTGACCAGTTAAGATTTAAGATACCCACTCGATCTGTACGCATTCCACAATTATTCAGTATTCCCTCTAGTAACAATAATGTTTCACAGAATAACCCGTTATCCAGAATGTGCAATCAATATAATACAATATGCCCTAAGGTAGACTTGTTCTTGAACAGTTTCAACGAATTTAGAAATTGCTTAGATAAATTGTAATTAATTGTTTTAGTCATGTATTAGCTTCTTAATATTAAGTACTTCAACTTTACTGTCTCTAACGAAGCATATTAATACTTGAATGTTATGTACAGGAATAATTGGACTTCAGATTTATGTACTGTATGCTAACTATTGTTTTTTCTTGATTGTCTTAACCTGTAGTCTGTCACTGTACATATTAAATAAATAAATAAATAAATAAATAAATAAATTCCACGTTTTGATGGAAACCATTCGTAAAAGTTTTGTTTTTAATATTCTTTTGTTCTTAGAAGTGAGGAAGAATTATGTTCATTCATCGCTGAACGGGAAACCCGTGTCTGCTAACGTGGATAAATAAATATGGTTTGTGAAAGTTTATGTTGAGTTTTTTTTTAATAAAGTTGTTGCTAACGGCCCCGACGTACGATGCATCCAAGCAGAATTTCATTGAGAAAAATAGCGATTGATTTAGAGCCGATGATTACTGACTGTAGTCAATAGGATTTCTTTTATTAACTTGAACGCACTAATCTGAGTGTGTAATTACAGGGCTGATTTGAGAAATTATTTCAGTGAATTCCCAATTATCGAAGAATGCTTTAAGCTACCTTTTGTTTGGATTCGCGGTCTAGTTTCTAGGAAGAGGGTTAAGCTGATGAATGAAAATAATTTGAAGCTTTTACTATAATTTACGCTAATTTAATTTTAATTACAAAAAAATTAAACCGACTTCCCAAAACACTAAAAAGCAAAAAAAAAACTATTTTTAGGTGCATCGGCCTAGAATTCGGTGTCTAATGGATGTTACTAAGTTAATTTTGCCACCGACTTCTAGGCCGATGCACCTAAAAATAGTTTTTTTTTTTGCTTTTTAGTGTTTTGGGAAGTCGGTTTAATTTTTTTGTAAAAAAGTTTTTTATTTAAAGCTTTTCAGTGATACGTATAGTTGTCACTATCCATACAAGTGGGAAGTTCTCATCAATACAAAGAATATAAGTCCAAATACGAGGTATTTTACATATTCAGTTGTCGAGTTCCCTCGACTTTCTCTGGTCTCCATCATCAGGTCAGCTTCAAACCTTCACTGTTGCAAAGGTCTTGTCAATACAAATAATTTAAGCCCAAACACGAGGTAGTTTACATATTCAGTTGTCGAGTTCCCTCGACCCTCTCTGGTTTCCATCATCAGATCAGCTCCAAATCTTCACTGTTGAATAGTGCTTTTAGGCGTACACCTGAGTATCAAGTTTTTACCCTATGTATGCCTACAACTTTCGAAGGTTGCCCTCGATTTCTCAGGGTTTCCATCATCAGATCCTGACCTGATGACTATGGGACCAACTGGCAGCTATTCCGAGTCGAACAAAAAAAGAATCACGTAAATCGGTCCATAAACCTCGGAGTAATCGATGTACATACATAGAAAAAAAAAAAAAAAAACATACCGGCCGAATTGATAACCTCCTCCTTTTTGGGAAGTCGGTTAAAAATATGTTTTTTATGCTTATGTTTATTATATTTGACACTATTACTCGAATTTAGTGACGTTAAAAGGAAGACCAATTGTAGGAAAACTTGGTTGGTTGGTTATTTTTTTATCAGTAGGTACAACAGTGAGTAATCAATCAATAACTATACATAGGATGTTCAGTTATACAAAATAATGTTATCTATTTATCTATATGTAGTACCAGATAGCTAAAGTAGGTAGATAGGAGTAATTATTGTAGTTCGTTAAAAGTAAGCACTAGTATTACATTATTTTGATTATTACATGTACTTATGTATGTTTATGAATATGTTACCGATGCCTCACGAAAAACTTCAAAGAGCTGGCTTGATCAATCGAATACCAATTCGAATAGTTTTTATTAAAAATCAATTCCAGTTCAGAATTTCGAATGAACGCGAACGAAAATTAAAGTCGGTAGCCGTCCTACCCCCACGCAAGTTCACAGCCGACTGACTGAACTCAGTAAAGTACTCACTTTGAATGAACTTTCAACTACCTTACTTTTCGCATGGTTGAATTTTGTGAATTGTATGCTGCATTTATTTTGAGTTTTAAATTCGGATATTTAAATGTACCCTTTTCGTTACAAAGTTGAGTAAGGTATTCCTTTATGGAATGTATGATCTGAATACAACAGTAAACATAAATCTGCCATTTAACAATAATAAAAAATATCCAAACAAATATGAACTAGCCTAACTGAGCGGGGTGTTAGATGTTGTGGTAGTCAAAAAGTGGCTTGGAAGTTAGAATGTTCCAAAGTTTGAGATTGAAAATTATATTATTATTTATATAAAAATAACTGCTTATAATAATTATTGACAACTCTAAAATCAAAAGGCATTCAACAAATCCATATCAAGTATACCACAGTAGGTACCTAAGTCAAACAAAAATCACACGTATATAAACTGCTGACTGGCAGTAAAGCCTTGACACACAGTCGGAAAGGTGAGGCTTACACAAACATAAGCTTAGCCGTCACTGTTTACTTACAAAGGTTGCGCTTCACGACTTGTTTCAGTGGTTAGTCTGTCGTCAAAATGTTTGGGATTTATATCTATATCTGGCTAGCTTTTGGCATCGGTTTTACCCGCTTTTTTATTGAACTATTCCTCCCCACCGGATAAAAGTAGTCTTTATTTTATTCTGATTATGTAAGCTATATTTTTGGTAAGTTTCATCAAAATTCATTCAGCCGTTTAAACGTGAAGATGTCACAAACATACACATGAACTCACGCCATTTTGTTTCAGCGTGGTGTGATAGTGTGATAAGTGTCAAGTATGATGTGATGTGAAGTGTGATAATACCATCAAGCGTTTATAATATTAATAGAATACTACCGATAGAATAGTATAGTACTACCACGGATAGGATAGTAAATTAAGTACAGTCAATAGTCCAGATAACTGGTGTCTGGTCGTTTATTTAAGCTTTATTATTATTATTTTATGCGAGTACGTTTAATTCCGTTTGAAATTGATCTCGTTCATATGAAATATTTGATACTATCAGTTCTGGGTATTGTATGACATTATTTAGCTGGTTATCTGTATACTAAATTGGACTGATTTGATTCTGAAAATTCTTTCTTTGATTTGATATATCAAACTAAATGTCATGGACTACAAATACGAGGCTGCTCCCACTCAAAAATAATATTATTCAAATATAGGCTTTAAGTATTGATTTTAAAATATACTATGCGTTGGCAACAACAACAATGTTAAAAAAATATAGTAACGTTCCTCGTACCCAAACACCCGCATTTTGGCGCGTTATTTTCATGTGAGATTTTGCATTTTGACATCTCCGCTAATCATTTTGTTTTCCGTGATTTGCACTAACCCTTTCGGTATTAATTTCACTTCATGAACAAGTCGGTGTTTAAAATATCATTACCATTACAATAAACAGTCCACAGTTTTGATATAATTGGCACTTGAAAACTGAAATCATCCAAAATAATACGTATAAACAAAAAAAAATTGAAATACTGGCCACTCAAACTGCCTGTACAAACTTTTTACCAAACAAACTCATTCTTTAGCCCACAAAATACTTATTATTATTACTGCGTCCCTAATAAGGCCCTTTGCAAAACATTTATGAGTTAACTTTTGTAATCAATACACAATATGTGCTAATAAATCAGGAAAAACATACTTAATGCTCAGTTCACGATCACTCGTCGCGAGTAAGAGAGGCGGCCATCTTGACCAAACGTAATTGAGCGGGAAATTGGGCGCGAATGTTTTTCAATTGTATTTTTTTTTCTCGTGTTTTCACCATAGAGAAAATTGGTTGTTTTTCTTGTATGTCAATAATATTATAGTTGGGTAAGACTGCTTATTACTACATATGTATTTACTTTAGTGTTACAGTTTATTATTTGACAAGTCAATGCAACAAGTATGACGCGCATTTTTCAAAGAATTCAATTGATTATGTGCCTATGAATAATATTAGCTTATGGTATCCGTTCATATAACATATTGGCACAGGGAATGTAATTAGAATTTTAAAGACAAGATTTTAAGATTTATTTATTCCGATATAAAACTTTAATGGGCTTTAAAATCAGTTTTACTACCGACAATATCTTGCATATGGCGGTATGCCACACAGTCATGGTTTTAAACTCGTATGAAGAAGGAAACCTGTGGCATTTACTTACATAATGTTTTAAATATTTGCTTATTTATTTTTCATATTAAACTGAAGATTTAATGAGGAAAAAATATTGCAATAGCAATTAAAAATTGAGACTCAAAGCTCTCTTAAAGTTTTACTAAGGCATCATTAGAATGTGTTAGAAATACCATATAGTTTCCTGAACACAAATAATTAACATATTTAAAAGTAAAATACATTTTTGTTAACTCAAATTCATCTATGTTTTCAAAAGCAATATTTCAAACTACTACCACATTGTACTAAGAATTTCTAGACAACGATAACTTTGTTTTTCCTTTAAAGATATAGAGCGTATGTTTAGAAAACTAACTTTATCAGACGATTTATGACTTCTAAGATACTTAGCTATATATCAGAACTAACTTTTTATTGACATTTTTATCTTTGAACTTTGCTAGCGCATATAAGTTATTATATATTTTACCTAGCTTAAAAATGGAGAATATTTTCAATTCTTCTCTAAGATAGTAATTTTCTATTGAAAAATAACACTGTGTCACGTCTTGTTGACAGAAAATATTAGAAAAATGTTTTCTGTTTAAAATTCTCACCTGGAGTTTTTCCAAGATATTTTTTGAAGAAAATAAATATGGAGAAGAAGTAAGATTCGTTAACATAGGCGTGTAAACAACGTGAGGGGACTTCGCAATATGATGCCGAACGTGACAAGATAAGTTAGTTGTTGGCCTATTACTGTAGATATGTGGCCTTTGAGTATGAATAATGCAATGATTTTCGGCGTAACATAGTATTCTCATAACTTTATAAGCTAGCCTGATCCACTACATCTTTTTGGCGTGTGTAAAACTCTTGATACTGGACCTAGACTGATAAAACAAGCGTTGCTTCACTTCACCCTGAAAAACGTGTGTGTCTGTTATTAAGCCATGAGCTCCTTCACGAGCTTACTAAATAACGCAATATTTTATTGTAAAACAAAAAAGATGCTGGCGGTTCGAAAATTTTCGAAAAAGAAAACGAAACAAGAAAATAAATCAAAATTTTAAAACTGTAGCAGAAAAGTCGCAGAAATACGAACTATCAGATAAAATTCTCATTTTCTAAACACAAATAGCTATGCTACAGTACAAGTAGGTAGTATATTCATACTCTAAGAGTTGAGTGGACCGTATCAATTAGGTTTGGCCTCTACTCCACTATTTCGTTGCGGTCCATGCTTTGAACCCGAATTATGGTCCAATTGGACCCTGATTGGACCTGCGCCGGTTATGCTTTGGGGAATAGTTATATCAGTGTTTGGTTCAAGCTGTTTATCCTTTGTCTTTGGGGGTAGTTTCGTCATATACGATGATTTACGGTGTCTGTTTCTCAATGTTGGTATTTTGAACTTTTGGGATTCTTTCTGTTATGGTCATTTGTTTGATTGATAGATCCTGTTTAATGTTGTTTTTATTAGTAAATAAGTAATCCTTTGGTCTACCGAACCGTTTTTTAAATTAAAATTTTACCAATATAAAGTCATGTTCAATTTGAAACTATGTTTTATCCGGGATCAGGTGAAATCGTTAAATCAATTATTTTTAATTTATCTCCAATCGGGTTTAACATTTATGTATTTTGTTTACTTGTGGGTTTTGTTATTGAACATTTATATGTTTTGTTTTGAGAATTATTGAGCACGTTCCCGCAATAGCGATTCATATGTTACCACTAACCATATTCTATTTAAAGTTTCCAATACCACGTTCAGGTAATTTACCGAATCCATTCAGATGAATTATGAATACAGTTCAATGATAACAACTGAATTTAATTTACCCACAATGCAATTTCCCCGAAATATTATGTCGCATAAATCTATCTTTGATAACGGGTGGTTAGCTGTCGTGACAATTGATATATTTTTGTCATTCAAGCATTGTGATACTAACAAACTTAAGAGTAAATTGCATACTACAAACTTTTAGTAGGCCGATAGTTTGTTGAGGCTCATAAATTAGTATGGAAATTAATGGTACTACGCACATTACGCGAATAAATGCTATGATTTGATTAGAATGATACAGCCGGTACCAGACCGACTGAAACCTGTGATTGCAATCAAAGATGAAGAATTTTTCTTAAAAAAAATATTGGTCAACCATTAGCCAACAGTTTATTCTACAGTTTGTGGGTACTTAAGCATTACTAACAAACTTAAGAAATAATCGAGAACAAAACTTAGGTTATTTATTGTAGCCAAAACCGATTCGTAATAGAAACAGGCGTTTATCGAGAAAATCTATCATGTGAGAGTAATATTTATTGGGCAAACTGTTTTCTTTTTGATTGTACGTGACGGCGGTCGACCGTAACTAAATGATACGAGTTTTATTCTTTTGGAAAATAGTTTTTCGAACTTACGTTTGGTAGGCGATCACTGGTGGTGCTGTTGCGATATCTGGAAAAAGAGGGTAAAATGAATTATGTATTGAAAGGTAAATATAAATATAATGTACTATCTAGGTGTAGGTATACAGGGCTACCGATAATTCGATGTATGTATACTCAAGGAAGGGAAATTATGTATGTATGCCGCTTGCTTATTAGCAAGGTCTGCTTAATTTTGCTCTTGTGCCCTTTTATAAGGTTCTTTCAGATATGTACGTCAAATTACAATTAGCCTAGTATAAATTGGGATAAATATTTCCCATTTTTCGTTTGTAGAGTTTCATTTTTGGTATTGTAGAGGAATGAGCTTTAATACTAATTGTTTAACAAAATTAATTCCGTCATTTGTCCTATTAATTGACGTCAATGTTCATCGGGTTTTTAATGTAATTTAAGAGGACGAATTGGAATTTTTGGCGCCAAGGATGTCAATTTTTCTCAGTAAATACAAAACGGATCAAAATACAACTTGGTTACCTGAAAGTTCATGATATAAACCTTATTTTGTTAGTTGTAGAAACATGATTAGGTAACTTTTATAACAGAGAAAAATATATCAAACATACCTCTTTTTAAAAAGAGATTCACATATTATGGGCAAACGGGACCGATTAAAGCCTCTTAACTTTTTTAGTAGTTGAGTATATACATACTCTTTAAAATTGTAGTAGGATTTTTTATCAAATTATCATTTCTAAATAATAAAATTACAAAACCATTTTGTCGCTTACGACTTTTAGTTATAAGCTAGCGCGCGTATTGTTATCCTCGCCCCGCTCAGACGCTCCGACCCCTTTTGGCGCCTTAGATGCGCGTGCCGGTTATGGAATTATTGTTGACCACTTCCTCGCCTTAATAAGTTAATTTGATATTAACTAGGTTGTTCATGTTCGTTAGCTCGTTAATATTTCAGTACCCACAATAAAATTTTAATCAATGATTAACATGAGAAGTGATATTTAACTTATCAATTTTCATTTGTGATGTAATCAGTATTTTGTAGAGAAAATAGTTTTTAATTTCACAGAGCTTTCTAAAGGACACTTTGGTATTCTTTAATTTATGATTTTTGTGGTACATATATTTTAAATACACGTTGACATTTTGCATGTACAGTCAACTTCAGGTCAGTGGTAACAGTTTTATAGGAAAATCGTTCTTATTACTATTGAGTTAAGGTGTATGACAGTTACCACTGATGTGCAGTCTACCGTACCTATTAAAAGATTAATTTGTGTAGCAATGCCCAAAAAAAATTTTATTTATCTAACATACATTAACAACATAGAAGTAACAGTAATTTCAACTTCCAAGCTTTACAAATTCTTCAACATTTTTCAGCACACAACTAATATTTCATACAACATAATTGCGCTAGCCGGTTGAAACCGGTTCATACCGCTACCGGTACAAAGCGGCGGCCGGCGGATGTTTGCGGGTAGGTTATACCTCTGATTTCCTGCATAACATACCGTACCTGTAGTGTACCTTATATGATTTATATCATAGAGGTATAATGTGGTTTTAATATAAATGAAAATTCTGTGTGTTAGTTTGTAAAATGAGGTTAGCTTAGTAGTGAAGACGAAAAATATATATTTGTACAGGTTCTTTGGAACAGGTTTAAATCGCAAGTAATTTACCAACTATAACTAATACTTGAGATCTTTTACTTACTTGAAGTGCGTATCTGAAGTGTTCAAATCTTAATAATTGAGTGCTTGTCACTCTTAGTAGACAAATTTCATTGAGCATTGCTTCTGTATAATTTTGAAAAAAAATCCTGATGAATTTCAGTAAAGATCGGTAAAGATTCAGGAATGGGGATGGACCTATTCCTATAGACTAGTCATATAATGACGTACCATTTGACCCGCTTCTCGGGTCACCGACTAAATTGTGTCGTAAATCTAGTACAACCGATTTGGCCATCTTGACCAAGGGTGACTACACACGTGGCTCGCGGACAAGGGTTGAATTTATAATTAAATCCTATTTCACTACTAATATAATGAATGCGAAAGTTTGTATGTGTGTTTGTTCCTCTTTCACGCAAAAGTCACTGGATGGGTTTGCTATTTACAATACATGTAAAAAACTAACCTAGTAAAACAAAAAAAAAAGAACTAAAACTTTGGGTTTGATGCAGGTAACTTATTTATAAATATGAATCACCGTTAAAACCGTGGACAGAAGGGAGCACCTAATATATACGTTTATTAGAAGTATCTTACAAGTCAATGACAATTATACAAAACGAATGGCTGGACCACGGAGGACAGGGCTGGACCGTTTTAGCATAGTTTGGTATTAAAATGTTTGCAGAGGTCCAGGGAAGATCTACATGAATAGTGTATAATAAAAAAAGCTTTTATAATAAATACAGCTAGTGTATAATAAAAAAAAATAGTAATAACACATTATAGGTACCTTTTAAAGCAAGCGTATTCAAATCACGATATCACTTTATTTCTCAAGAAAGAAAAGCACACCCACTTCACATATTTATTACTGTCCCCTGTTCGTCGCTAGGCACCAAATTCGATTACAAATTACGCGCCTACCATATGACACATTTAGCAATTATTTCCTAGAAGGCACCTCCCATATTATCGGTATGTGTAGTAACGGCCTAATGGCCTGCTAATGAGCTTGTAACGAAGCTACCGTATGTATAATGTTGTCTAATAAAGGTGATTCTGAGTTTTTTTTTTTCAAGTATGAAATTATGTTACTTTTTCCCGTATTTTTTCTAGGTGTCATTGGTATTTTATGGCTTAGTTTGCAGATTTTATTCTTTTCAATATACAAAACTTTATCTCATCTCTGTTGCAAAAAAGACAAGGCAAAAAACAACAGATTCGATTATATTCAAAAATAATAATTATCATCATTATCTTTGAATTTCCATCAAAGATATATTAATAACAATCCAGAAACTAATCACATAATTGGCTTACTATTAATTAGCAGATAAACTAAAACCACCAAATACCGAACAATAAAACTATCACTCTTCACTCCTCACCTATTTACCAAAGTTTGAATACCTCCAAATAGTAAACTATTGCTCCAATTTTAGACTAATAGCTACACGATACCCTATTAATTTGATTGTAATAGACATACGCACCTATGAATGGGTCGTTAGAATACCTCGCTTATAGGTCTATTTCGGACTATCTATTTTAAGGCCCACAATAGCGAAAACGAACGTTCAATAGGTCTCAGGATGGGACCAATGACGTTAAATGATAGCAATTAGTTCCAACCACTCAATCTTTGGGAACATTTCAATCTATACTGTGTGATGTATGTAACATACATACAGGTACGTATTAGGTTTGCCTTGACGATTATCAATTTTAGTTTGATCTAAAGTAGTCGTGGGCAAAAGTATGGTCTCAATTGGTTCCGACAATGTTGGTGTCGCATTGAATTAACTTAATTGCAGTAATCTAAATTAATTCAACGATACTAATGTTTCCTAGGTTCCCGTAGAAACTACTTCGTGCAACCGTATAAATACAGTATATTATAACCTTATTTAGTAAGGTTATGCAACACTAAAATAACTACTGTAATCAAACTGATGTTACGTGTTCAATTATTTTTTTTTTTGCTGTATAATATTAGTATTTTGAGGCTCTCTGCTTTCAACCTCATTAGCAGTTTAAACAACTGTTTCAGCCTGAAAAAGTATCCAATTGAAATAAAAATATACTGTTTATGTAGATAAATATAATGTTGTTAGGAAAAAAAGAATAATTACATTCAAATTAAATTAAAATGCAAGAGCACGTCAGTAGAACAAAGTTTCCCAGTCTAATAACTAATGATCTGTCAAAACTGAGAAGCACGATCATATTTCATCTCTTTCATCGTGCAATTTCTCGCTGTATAGCAACAAATCTTGAAACAAAAACCGGCCAAGTGCGAGTCGGACTCGCGCACGAAGGGTTCCGTACCATTATTTATAAAAATCACGTTTGTATTGTATGGGAGCCCCCAAAAATATTAATTTAATTCTAGCTTTCAGTATATATTGTTATAGCGGCAACAAAAACAAACATCTGTGAAAATTTCAGCTCTCTAAGTATCACGGTTCATGAAATACAGCCTGGTGACAGACGGACGGACGGACGGACAGAGGAGCGAAAACAATAGGGTCCCGTTTTACCCTTTGGGTACGGAACCCTAAAAATACGAGAACTGGGTTATTTTAAGCCGTGTTATCATTAGTGGGGTACAACATACTGCAACGTGCAATCAAAAAGGGTCGTTATGTGGGAATATGTGAAAATATTTTCTACTGGTTTATAGGTGGTGAGCTGGCAACGTGCTCTCAAACTATGCCTATGTATATGTAGGCGCTATGTGTTTGTGTATCTAACTATGACATACAATGGTTACAGTAATATTTTATCTATCCGGGTTAATGTCAAAAATCTGTCTCTAGTAAGCAAACAACAGATAGACAGAATATTGGAAGAGGTCATTAGTTGAAAACCAGGCACTTACTGCCTGGCATAATACTCAATTAGATTTATTACTACCGTTTGTCATTTGTTATTCGTATTTGTAATGTATTATATCAAAAATTTTCTTCTATTAAATTATTCTTAACAGTTGCAACTCAAAAGCTTGTTTAACCGTCAAATCCGTAGCGGACCCCAATCGGGGTCTGAACATCAATGTCACCGTAAGCTCGGTTTAGACCCCAATTGGGGTCTGCGAATCAGTCATACACTTTCCTAATTATTTACGCTCATATTTATTTTCTTTCCAATCAAACCACATTTGTGAGTACTAAATAAAATAACTAAATAAATTTAAATTATTTTTACGCATTCAAACCTTTCATATTTAGCATCCCGTTAGAAATATACCTTTTTAAAATCCAATCGTAATTACCGGGAATTCTGATCGAACTCGCCATGTTTGTTTACATTAGTTGTTTTTTTAAATTTGAAGACGCATAGACAAGATGGCGACGGTGATAGAAGTTTTGCATCGAATGATCCGATTCGTTAAAATAAAGAATCGATTTAATAATTTTATATTATAATATTACTAAATTGCACTTTTGTATAGGTGGTACTTACCATAATCTGAAAATAAATTAGGAAAAGTAAAATGACTTAATTTATTTTGAAAAAAATGCTAGAAAATCAGTGGTAGAAAATACGTTGTAGCCGGAATAAAAAAAATCTTCGGTTTTTAGGGTTTCTGAAGACGGCAAATGAAGACTTATTTATTTCTTCGGGTGTTTTATGTGCAGGATTCCTGTAGACCTGCCAAACTTAATGGCGATTCGTTACTTCCAACTTTTTAACTGAGCGGCAAAGCTATTTGACGAGAGGCGTAGTTAGGTGTAGTTATCGCAAAAGGACATTGGGCAGATTGGTATACCCCACCAATAGCGATGTCATATATATCATTGGATAGGCCTTTTTATGTAGAACAACTTTTACTATGACAGCTTTGCTGAAATGTTTGTCCGTTCTGAGATATAGATCAAAAACTGTGCAAAAGTTAAACTAAAGTTAACTTAATAATCTATTGATATCTTAAGTTTTTAGAGGAAAAACTAAGTTGAAATAAGTGTAAGTCTCCTGAGTCCTACCTGCTGTACCCGTTAGGGTCCATAATTGTTACTATTATTTTGCATTTGAACCTTATACTGTACTAACTGGATATTGGCCATAACAACAGACCCCACCAATAACAAAGTCATGCATATCGATGAATAGGTCTTTTTCTCTAAAAAAAAAAAAAACTCAAATGCAATGCAAAATAATAGTAACAATTATGGACCCTAATGGGTACAGCAGGTAGGACTCAGGAGACTTACACTTATTTCAACTTAGTTTTTCCTCTAAAAACTTGAGATATCAATAGATTATTAAGTTAACTTTAGTTTAACTTTTGCACAGTTTTTGATCTACATCTCAGAACGGACAAACATTTCAGCAAAGCTGTCATAGTAAATATTGTTCTACATAAAAAGGCCTACCCAATGATATATATGACATCGCTATTGGTGGGGTATACCAGGTCCCATATATTTGTGCCCATTGTCCTTTTATGACGATTTCATTGTTTGAAAGGGCAAATAGTTCGCTGTTCATCGAAAGCTGGTCCAAGATGGAAAGATGGCCGCCGCCGACTTATTTTTAACCGACTTCCCAAAAAGCGGAGGTTCTCAATTCGACCGTTTTTTTTGTATGTTTGTTACGCGATTACTCAGCCATTTATTTATCGATTTTAATGATTCTTTTTTTGTTTGATAGCGTATACTTCCGAGGTGGTCCCGTTATCATCAGGTCAGGATCTGATGATGGAACCTTGAGAAATCGAGGGCGACTTTCGAAAGTTGCAGAAATACATAGGTTGAAATCTTATCACTCAGGTGTTTGCCTGGTAGCACTATTCAACAGTGAAGGTTTTGAGCTGAACTGATGATGGAGACCAGTGAAGTTCGAGGGAACTCGACAACTGAATATTTAAACTTTCTCGTGTTTGTGCTTATATTATTCGTATTTACGAGGCCTCTGCAACAGTGAAGGAGATGGAGACGAGAGAAGTTCGGTTGTCGAGATCCCTCGACCTTCTCTGGTCTCCATCATCAGGTCAGCTCCAAACCTTTACTGTTTCATAGTGTTATCAGACATACATCTGAGTGTCAAGTTATAACCTTATCTATGCTTACAATTTTCGAGAGTTGCCCTCGATTTCTCAAGGTTTCCATCATCAGATCCTGGACCTAATAACAAATATGGGGAATATACCCTTTCGACCAAAAACAAACATCCAAATTGAGAACCACCTTCTTTTTGGGATTCGGTTAAAAATATTTGGTGACTTTAAAATCAATCAATTATTATTATTGTTTCTCATCATCAAATAAGTACATTACTTTGGTAGTTACAAATTGCATTATATTTCAGAACACCAGGCTTACCCTCATCATCATCATCATCACCATCATCAGCCTATCGCAGTCCACTGCTGGACATAGGCCTCTCCAAGTGCACGCCACTGAGATCGATTGAAGTAGGCTAAATACCTCTATGAGCAGGCTTACCCTCCGCCGAAACAAAAATCTTAGAATTGTTCAGAAATAATATAAGAATAAATTAAAATTCCGTAATAGGTAATAAAAATTCAATTAAAGTTAAAAATTATTACGAATGACGCAACACCAAAATAAATAATACATATAAAAATTTAATGCTAAAAACTTTCATAAAACTTAAATATCTTTTTTCTTAACAACAAAAACAAATTGAACCTATAATTTAACCGTCAAATCCGTAGCGGACCCCAATCGGGGTCTGAACATCAATGTCACCGTAAGCTCGGTTTAGACCCCAATTGGGGTCTGCGAATCAGTCATATGCTTTCCTAATTATTTACGCTCATATTTATTTTCTTTCCAATCAAACCACATTTGTGAGTACTAAATAAAATAACTAAATAAATTTAAATTATTTTTACGCATTCAAACCTTTCATATTTAGCATCCCGTTAGAAATATACCTTTTTAAAATCCAATCGTAATTACCGGGAATTCTGATCGAACTCGCCATGTTTGTTTACATTAGTTGTTTTTTTAAATTTGAAGACGCATAGACAAGATGGCGACGGTGATAGAAGTTTTGCATCGAATGATCCGATTCGTTAAAATAAAGAATCGATTTAATAATTTTATATTATTTGATATTATAATATTACTAAATTGCACTTTTGTATACTTACCATAATCTGAAAATAAATTAGGAAAAGTAAATTTATTTTGAAAAAAATGCTAGAAAATCAGTGGTAGAAAATACGTTGTAGCCGGAATAAAATAATCTTCGGTTTTTAGGGTTTCTGAAGACGGCAAATGAAGACTTATTTATTTCTTCGGGTGTTTTATGTGCAGGATTCCTGTAGACCTGCCAAACTTAATGGCGATTCGTTACTTCCAACTTTTTAACTGAGCGGCAAAGCAATTTGACGAGAGCCGTAGTTAGGTGTAGTTATCGCAAAATTTTATGAAAGGAAAGATGGCCGCCGCCGACTTATTTTTAACCGACTTCCCAAAAAGCGGAGGTTCTCAATTCGACCATTTTTTCGTATGTTTGTTACGCGATTACTCAGCCATTTATTTATCGATTTTGATGATTCTTTTTTTGTTTGATAGCGTATACTTCCGAGGTGGTCCCATTATCATCAGGTCAGGATCTGATGATGGAACCTTGAGAAATCGAGGGCGACTTTCGAAAGTTGCAGAAATACATAGGTTGAAATCTTATCACTCAGGTGTTTGCCTGGTAGCACTATTCAACAGTGAAGGCTTTGAGCTGACCTGATGATGGAGACCAGTGAAGGTTGAGGGAACTCGACAACTGAATATTTAAACATTCTCGTGTTTGTGCTTATATTATTAAAAACAAACATCCAAATTGAGAACCACCTCCTTTTTGGGATTCGGTTAAAAATATTTGGTGACTTTAAAATCAATCAATTATTATTATTGTTTCTCATCATCAAATAAGTACATTACTTTGGTAGTTACAAATTGCATTATATTTCAGAACACCAGGCTTACCCTCCGCCGAAACAAAAATCTTAGAATTGTTGAGAAATGATGATGTCCTCCTAGCCGATTATCGGCTACGGCGGCTGTTCTCATGTAAGGAGATTAGCCAACTACGCAGGACATATTATAGTGCACGAGCATTTGCGCAGACACAGGTGCACTCACTATTCCTTCACTCTCATAACCCGATGGGACGGCAATCCGACACGACCGGTAAGAGATCAGGCGCAGGACCGACATTTACGTGCTCTCCGATGCACGGGTGTATCAATCACCAGCTTCCAGGCTCCGGGCTGCTTTGTGAAAGTCTTCTAAAACCCACAAAGCGATTTCGGCCCGACTCGGGAATCGAACCCGAGACCTCGTGCTCAGCAGCCGCACTTGCGACAGCTAGACCAACGAGGCAGTTGAGAAATAATATAAGAATAAATTAAAATTCCGTAATAGGTAATAAAAATTCAATTAAAGTTAAAAATTATTACAAATGACGCAACACCAAAATAAATAATACATATAAAAATTTAATGCTAAAAACTTTCATAAAACTTAAATATCTTTTTTCTTAACAACAAAAACAAATTGAACCTATTGGCGATGCAAAGATTACGCGCACGCCTCTAGTGGCGACATTAAGAAGCTGTCTAAGAACGACACTGACAGCCTTTTCTATACAATTTATGTCACTGTCACTTTTTTCTTTTTAATTTGACGCGCGGTATTTTGACACAAAATGTACGGATATCTGTCAAAGTGTCGTTCTTAGACTGCTTCACAATTTTGACACTAGAGGCGCTAGTTAGAATCTTTGCATCGCCAATAATTTAAAATTAATAAATAAAATTGAAATAAGTTGCTATTAAAAAATAGGTATGTATATATAAAATTGGTATTCGATTATTTATAATAAATATCCGATTTAGGTATCGAATGCACACCGCTGATTGAAAAAAAAAATACATACTCCATTCCAAAGTCTACTTCTCTTTGATCTTGTAAATTGTTCATTTTTATTGTGTATTTTATGTGCTGATTTTTTAGTTATTGAACATAAATAAGTGCACGAAATGTATTGCAACGGATTGAAAATGTTATAAATATGACATTTGTGTTGTGTTTGAGAAAGTGATGCGATTATTTATTGGTAAGTTTTCACCAAATTTGAAATGCCTAACTTTTCGATAGACTTAAAAACACCGTAATTATTATCCTTTTCTAAATTAACTGACCCCATTTGACCTTTGCACGTTGTTGTCAAATAAGTGAGCTCTAAAGTTATAGTTAAAATACTTCTGATCAGGCATTACGGACTTAGAATTCGTGTGTTGAAAGTTAGTACTAATTTTTGACTTCCATGTTGCGATTCAAAATATCCCGCCGAATCAACGGTAAAGTCATATGTCAAAATCTTGTCGAGCAGAGGGGTTAAAATTAATAAATAAAATTGAAATAAGTTGCTATTAAAAAAAATATATAAAATTGGTATTCGATTATTTATAATAAATATCCGATTTAGGTATCGAATGCACACCGATGATTGAAAAAAAAAAAAAAACTCTATTCCAAACTCTACTTGTCTGTGACTTTGATCTTGTAAATATTGTTCATTTTTATTGTGTATTTTATGTGCTGATTTTTTAGTTATTGAACATAAATAAGTGCACGAAATGTATTGCAATGGATTGAAAATGTTATAAATATGACGTTTGTGTTGTGTTTGAGAAAGTGATGCGATTATTTATTGGTAAGTTTTCACCAAATTTGAAATGCCTAACTTTTCGATAGACTTAAAAACACCGTAATTATTATATTTTTCTGAATTAACTGACCCCATTTGACCTTTGCACGTTGTTGTCAAATAAGTGAGCTCTAAAGTTATAGGTAAAATACTTTTAATCAGGCAATACGGACTTAGAATTCATGTGTTGAAAGTTAGTACAAATTTTTGACTTCCATGTCGCGATTCAAAATATCCCGCCGAATTAACGGTATAGTCATATGTCAAAATCTTGTCGAGCAGAGGGGTTAAAATAACAAGCAACGTTTGCATCTACAGTTCATTAATAACTATTCGATTTTAGAATCCGTCGAATTCTCTAATTGAATTTACTGGCTCCATTTGAGGCAGCACGTCCAATCGTCAATTTGTTTACTAAACTAGAGCACAGGTTCGTGAACTGGCATTATGAGATTTTGTACTCAAATGGGAACAGTAGATCTTATACGTGGCCTCGTTTGAGAACACCTACATTAAAGTACAAAGGATTTTCCTTATCCCACATAATTGCTAATAAACGACAAAGGTTTTCGCGAAAAGGCTGCAAATCATGTGCTTATTTTCTTCATTTTGTTAATGTATTTATGTCCCATTTTCGTGGGAAACGGGTAGCGCTCACATTTCAGCACATGTGAACAAAGAACAGTAAGTATAAGTTATTTTTGGAGTTCCCATTACAATTATTTATTTATATGGAAAAAAATACAAATTCAATTTGAAAAAAAAAACGAGTATGTCTAGCTTATTTCAACTGTAAATATTTGTTTGAAACTAGCACCAGTCCATTAATTAAAATAATTGAGTAATTTTAGTAAAACTGTTGCTAATTTATTGTTTTTAATGGCATCATTACAAGCACTTTGTAGCCTGAAATGTTTGAGGAAGGTTTATGTATTTACTGGTGAAATATGATAATTGTAGAAATAAATAATTATTTAATTTGCTTTCTTATGTTTAAAATCTCTATTTCTTAATAAATAATTTAATAAATCAGGAAATAGTTGTACATCGATGCAAAAAAAAGAAACAATCACGTTTTGGAAATGTATAATTCCTTTTTGCCAACTACCTACAAAAAATGTTAGGTAAGGTTCTCAATACGGATGAAGCTTCTTTCCCATTCTACAGAACATAAAACGATAACATTATTAACTATTTAGCCATTATATTTTTGTCTTTTTTCAAATTATTTACTAAACCAAAATTAATAATGGATTAAAAGCACACTAACATCAAAAGCTGTCACTATGTCACACTAAATTAAAATGTTTTACAAAACTTATTTTGGGACGTTAAAAGCCTGAAAGTTGAAACAGGATTGAAACTAACTTCCTAAAGCAATCATGATTGATCCTTTCTAAAACAGAGACCACACAAAATTGATTGGGAGTTCATAGAGGTCAGTAATCCATTGAATTTGTTCTGTCTTCGACACAGCCTATAATTACTGCCCCGGATCTGCCCGTATTCTGCTGTTAGAGAACCAATTTCGCTTGATTGTGAAAGAAATGTTCTATGTTCTATGCCACGATATCTATTTCATGGATCAGTGATTTGACTTGATTAAATAGTTCACTGGACTTGTATTTTTTGTGTATTTTTAATATGGAGTAAATAATGTCATGAACATATTAGTCTCTGTAAAGAGCTTGGCTGTTCCAAAAGTTTATGACACTATTATACTGGTGGTAAAATATTCCTGTAGGAAATAACCCAAGACATACATTTTTTCCGTAAATTGATCATTATACGATCACTAAACTCTGATGAAAATCTGACTATAGGTGATAATAATCTGACTCGATGATTTTCTTGCTTCTCTCCTAACTATAACTTTTTCTCCTACTAGCAAAGTCAGCTATTATTATACATACCTATTGCTATTCTCGTTAAATAAATTTACCTGCCCGAAGTTGGCAGCTAATAACTTCACAATAGTGAAAATGTACGAACAAACCACTGATCATATTAGCGAGACGTCAAACAGTGTAACCCATTAAAAACCGTATTTTGGCCGGGACATTAAATATCTAATTTAAATAACATAACACGACCAAAACTTTCAATTAAAAGCGAAACTTCCAAAAGCAGTTTCCATAAAATTAAACAGTTTGTTATTCATTAAGTTATTTAAAACTTTAGGGATAACAGCAGTTACGAAAACCAATTTGCATTCCTAGAACTAAATGGTCCTTTCCTTCTAATTTATAATCAAATGGAGGCTTGACATTCATAGAATTGCAAAGTCCTTGCATACTCAACGTATTCTATCGTTTATTAAGAGATTAGAGAGCTTTTAAACTAAACGGGATAATGCTCATTCTATCCCCATTCTATCACATTATTTTGACCAGTGCTTTAAAATTAGGGGATTTTACTTAGATTTTTTTTACCTGAAATACTTAGTAAACCATTTACAAGTACCGATTCAAACGATAACCCAGAGGAGTAACAATGGTACTTACTCAACATGGAATCGAACCAACCCACCCGTACTTTAGAAGCTGGTAATGTTATCACGTAATGTTATAACGTCCACTATATGCTAAAAAAATTGTAGGTAGGTAGTAATGTGAACTTTAGTGGTCTTGATTGATACTTCTAACTCTTTGCAGTGCCAATTACAGCCGGTTATTGATTTACAGAAGTTTGAATTCGCTATTTATGATAAATGAAACTGCTGACGTATAACAGAAGAACTGAAGGGTTTTTAGTTTTAGTGCAAGATTCTTGATATTGTAGACAAAAACTCATTAATTAAAAACACCAGTTAGTCATACGTTTGAATTAACTAAGAATATTTTGACGACATAACTTCCGCAATATCTTAGCCAGCAAGTCTGACAATCAGTCCGGCCAAGGGTTGTCGGGTGACCCTGATTACTGGGTCGAGGAGGTCAGATAGGCAGTCACTCCATGTAATGGTACCTACTCAGCTGTATCCAGTTAAAATGGATGCAGACGCCAACATAGGCTAAACGGATGATGAAGTTTGTGCAACAGAACTTGTCAAAGTTGTCTCATAGCTCGATAGATGGCGTTGGCGTCGAATTAGATCGCGCTATGGTTTCGTTACAAGTGAATGTATGTAATATAAAGTTTTCGTTTCGTCTCATTTTCGACAATAATAATAAAATAACAAACAAATTTTTGATGAGGTCGTAAGTCGTGTCCTTTGATTACGAACTTTGCAGACCTTTTTAAGAAATCATCAAATGTTTCACGCCGTGCATGTACGAACGTTCAGGATTTTCACGTGACGTTCACGCTCTTTGCTATGCGACAAAGCATGAGGTTATACCTTTACCTATACACACTTTATAGGTAAAAAAAAAACATATTTCAAATCGAAGCTACTGAGTATCAATTTAAGTAGCTATAATTTTTTTGATGACTTTATTTAGTCAGCAACGTATTTTAAAGCTATTCTAGAGTATAATTTACTCCGGAATAGTGCTGCGGCCAAATAAAGCCAAGAAAAAAATAGATTGATACTCAGTAGGTCTTCAGTTTGAAATATATTTTTAGTACCTATTCAAAAAATTTCTTTGTTGAATTTCAGATATGCCGAAACTAAAATATTTACTAAAATTGTGCCTACTACTGCTTCATCAAACTACATTTCATCGAGATTGTATTTCAAAAATATTTTTAGCATTTCCTAAAACTTATTTTCGTTCCTAATCACTATTGTAATTGCATGTCGGTCCAAATCTGTTCATAAGAGAAATCTAAATTACTTCCATTAAAAACAAAATACAACCGTTCGAATAATAGGTAACTGTTTGAAGGGACGTTTTTTCAAGCTCGGGGATTTGTCGAACATTTTCTTTCCGTACCTGCAGATTTTCGGCAATGGATGGAAAATTCTATAACTATTGGGGACGAACAGTAAATGCTACCTCGTTCGTAACTCGGTAGTACCCGGAACTATGGGACGATTTTAAATCCTATTCGTACTGCAATCAGCGTTGTTTGCAGCAATCAGGACTGTGCTAAATTAGAGGAAAGCGACTTTTATGAAGCCTTTCATTATCAAATATTGACGATTCGTCATGTATTTGATGGCAGACAATTTTAAACTCTGCACATTGACTTGAATTCTTTACGTCTAATGACCCCGCTGGCGTTATGATTACCATGCCGGACTGCTGAACCTGAGTAGCTATAATTGCGTACGTAGCTTATAAGTCGTGTTAGCTCACACAACACAAGTTAATTAATATTTAATCATGGGGCTAATAGACCGTGTTTAAAAGGGTTCCCTATATAAAAAATAACATCTTTTATTTATTTTATTCAGAAGGAACTCCAACAAAGGATACACATTACATGCAATATACATATATACAAACTTAAACTACTTATCTTTATACAAGGCTAAAAATAAAATACTATATACAAAATATATATAAACATAAAACATAAAATATAAAAGAGCATCGATCAGGCGTCGAAGTATTCCTCCGCATCACTGTCCTCCGGAAACGTGCCCAGAAGACTGGCTGCATTGCCACGTTGAATGGCAATGCTAATTCTTTGTCCGAAGAATAAGCCAGCCCTCTGGTCACGCGAAGCGTCGACAAGCCTTTTCGCGATGTCCTTATAAAGTAACCGCGAACTCGGGCCCCATGGTCCGAGCGTTTCGACCCCAAACGGCTCAAAAGTATAGTTCCCAATAAGGTTACTATACTTGCGCCGCTTGGTGGTCTCTGCAGAAGCAGCAGCCGCACCAGCATGACCTGCCGTGCAGGGAAGATGCGATGGCGCCAGGGTGTCGACGCACGTTGCATCCCACACCAAGGGCCTACCCAACTTCCATGGCAACAACGTCATACCATCAGGCCTCTTTCCATCGTCACGTACCAGTCCATTAGGCTCTAACACGGCTGGCACGCCGGCGGTGGAAAGAGCACGACGGATAATGTCGTTAATGCTGGCATGCCGTGCAATACGACCAGCACTTCTGCAGCACGACAGACCATGGTGCCCGAGGCTGTCGACGGCTTCACCGCAATGGCAGCGATGCGGAGCAACACAGGGAGCGCCTAACCGTAAGCATGTAGCGATGCGGAACGTTGTGTCATCCAGCATAGTGCCTATGCTAGATGACGGGATCGCCTGTAACCAGAGGCCCGACTCCCACTCTCCCACAGCCAACAAACGGGCACGCTCAGCAGCACTATTACACGTATTTAATAGATTATTCCGTATAGTGCTACAGAGCGGCCCGTCCCATTGTCTCTGAGAGCAGCGGTTGCCGGGCAAATCCGTATTGGGAGTAGCCATTTTCCAGGCATCCAGCGCATCGGTCAAACACGGTACTTCAACATCAACCAGTGCAGAAGACGACAATATCTTTCTGGTTAATGTATCAGTACTGTGAACCGAGGAGAGGAATGCCGGTAAACTAACACTTGAAATTTTGCGGACGCCGAGACCTCCCATGCGTATTGGGAGTGCAGCTTGCTGCCAGGCTCGATCGTCCAAGGCCACATTGAGGATGGAGGTGAGGGTGCTTCTGATAATTTGGTCAACTTTGTCCAAAACTTGTGGGTGCTTCCATATATGTGAGGAGCGAAGAATATAAGTAAATTTTGGTCCAAAACAACAGTACCGAATCAAAGTGAAGGCCGAATGTTTATTGATTTTGTATAATCTCTCTGAAACATCATTAAAATTTTGAATTTTCTCGTTAATATAACTGGTGAAGGACTCATCGAGAATAGGTGATCCCAGGAGGCGAAGGGAACTTTTTTCTAGTACTGTCAAATTTGGAGCTATGGATTGGAATTTCGAAAAGACTTGTTGGTTGTTATCAGGGATGAAGATTTCACATTTTGATAAATTTAGTTGTAAGCCAATGGAGTCGAATTTTTGTATTAAAAATCTAAAGTCGTCAGCTACAGTATCTGCGTCGCCTCCTAGGATCCCATCATCGAGGTACCACACATTAAATTTAGAATTTAGCTGTCGAATAATAGGGTTAATAGCCAAGCTGAAAATGGCAGGCCCCAGAGGATCACCTTGTTGACATCCGACGGCCGAATCTAGAACTTTGTCTTTATAGAGTAATTTAGTTGAATGTCTATAACACTGCCAAAGAAATTTATATAATTTTGAATTTCATTTTAACTTCCGTCAACAAGGTATCTCTATTTACGGAGTTAAAGGCGTTCCTAATGTCAACCTTAAGGATGACCTCGCCTTTCCCGCTATTTACATACGTGGAAAGGGCGTGTACCGCAGCCTCACAACCCCCCTTTGAGCCAAAACCTAGTTGTAAGGGCTGAAATTTGGCGGCCAGGGTTTCTTTGTAGTAGGCACAGCCAAACTTGGCTGCGATACGGCGATATGTGCATCCCACGGCAATGGGACGGATGCCGCCATCTTTTTTACGCAGGGCACATAAATTGGCGCCATACAAAACGTCGATGACGGCTCCGTTCACATTGCCGGAGAGCATTAGGTTAATAAGGGCTGTCAGCTCCTTCAAAAGCGACTCACCAGCTTCCCCGGCGCTTGAGCACGTCAGATCCTTAAGGTGCTGCGGCGTCAAGCCGTCGAGGCCACCGGCAGAGCCGCTCCGGAAGGAGCCGACAGCAGCGCACAATTGGTTGGCTGTAATTGATAGATTATCTGAGTCTGGGGCAGGAGGGTCGGGGAAGGAGAGGTCATCCGATGCTGCCGGGTGTTTACTCTCCAGAGCTGCAACAGTCTCTGGGGAGCACGGCGCAACCACATCACTACTGAAAAGAATTCTAGCGGCACCCCTTATGTCACCTTCCCCTAATTTTGACTCTACATGATGCAAGAGTCCTTTGTGGGAAAACTGTGCTGTAAATTTTGGGTCAAAAGAAGTAGAAGGACTATTACAGTTCTCTTTAACTTGGGCTGTTAGGGTTTTTTTGGAGGCCAAATTTTTTTGGACATGTAGTATTTTATAGGGAAAGGTAAGTAACCGCTCCCAAGCACGTTCAGAGTTCTCTCGGACGACGAGAGAGACGCATCGTGCCAAACACGCTGCCACGGATGGTCTCGCGCCTCGAGGAACTCTTTTTAAGACGGGTATGGAATTTTTCAATTTACATAGCTGTTGCCAAATGGGGGTGGGATCAGGATTAGATGGAGTACTAGGTAAGGATATGGGGGCCGAAGGCACACCGTGAGGTTTATGAACCTTGCCGCAGTGCACCTTCAAACCCCGTTCACCTTTAAAAAAACGTGCTTGTGAGCAGTGGGGGCATCTCACTGATCCTTCCAGCGATGTGGCAGGCTGACTTCCACCATCACTACATGCGTCACTATATAACATGTAAAAAAACAGTAAACTTACTCTATTAAATTAGAAATAAACATAAATTAATAAAACACAGAAAAACTGAGAGTCATTTTTGACACCTGGTGTCACTGGTGACGCATCAGGACGCCACCGGAGGCGCCGCCGCGCTGCGCCGTGCATCGTGGCGCAGCTGTTGAATATTTTTAGAGATCCGTGGATATAAATATGAATAACTGGATGAAATTGAAAAATTTTTTATGCAAAATTAATTGCAGATGACAGGAATGACAGGTGGAGCACTATGCCGTTATTCTTGTAATCACCTTGTTCTTGGTGATTTATTTATTTACATTTCACTTTTGTGTTCTCATTGCTGAGCTTTCCTGCAGCAATTTGCGGCATAAGTCTAGGTTTTGCGGTTCAAATTAATATTTATTTATTATATATATTGATGTCCTTGACAGCTCCTTGACAGCTTTTCAATCTTTAATGAAATAATAATGAATAATCATTACATGCATAATTATAAAAGGTTATTTAAAGATTTTCACATCATGCATACATCATCTTCAAAGTTAAAATCAAGGAAAGTTAAACAATATTAAATTAAACAACACATTTTTTTCAGCATGAGTTAATAAAAACTACAATACGTGTTCGGATAACTTTTCGTTCTTTTCGTTTTTACCGACGTTAATGACCTTTGGCGCCATTTGAAGCCTAGATATGATTTCTTGAAAATATTAATAAGTAATTTATAAGCTAGTTTTGGTTCTTTCCTTGGCTAGCCCTGAACAAAATGTTATTAGAATTCATTTGTTATTTACAGTACAAGGTAATTAAGGTAAGGTGTTAATAATGTATCCTAAACTCGTACCTACAGTTTAGCAGCTTAGATTTCTTCGAAACCAAAATTAGGTATTTCAAACTACCCATCATACATAGTCATTCATACAACTTATACGATACACAGTTACAAAACATTCAAACTATATTACAAAAGAAACCAAGGTCCATTTATTATTAACATTTTAAAACCTAGATGAATGACGCCCACAATCTTCCCACGATCTCTAGAGAAGCAGACTTGGTTCTTGACTATCAAAATACTTTTCTATCATCTACATTGAGAACAGAATTCAAATAGAGTCCCTAGGAAAATAATGCTAACATTTTGGTTGTTGGATGAAAGACCCTGAGACTATTAGAGTTCCTGATCTTGTTATAAATATGTATCATCATCATCTCAGCCATAGGACGTCCACTGCTGAACATAGGCCTCCCCCTTAGATCTCCACAGATACCTGTTGGAGGCGACCTGCATCCAGCGTCTTCCGGCGACCTTTATAAATATGTGAACTAGATTTTCATGCAATGAATTAAATAAATTCTAATCAGTTTTGATGTGGTCGCAGTTTCCCTTCAAACTCAGTAGCGGTGCTTGTTTCTAAATAAATAAAAAGGTAATATGAAAAATACAGATGACAATATCCGGTACCCACATCATAGATTTTTGCCCAATATTAAAATAATGATGTTATTTTCATAGACTAGCCGTTTCCCCGCAGTTTCATGCACGTCCCGTGGGAACTACTGCCCGTACCGAGATAAAATGTAGCCTATGTTACCCGGAAAAAGTGTAGCTTTCTAACATAATAATTTTTTTTAATGGGTCCAATAGTTTTTGAGTTTATCCATTGTAAACAAAAAGTACAATTTCCTCTTTATAATATTAGTACCTACGGAAAAAAATAAAACAGACACCTTTCAATCGAAATACGTTTCAAAAGGTGCTAGTAATGTTGATGTAGAAACGAACATACGGAACAATAAATAAGCCTCCGAACTTCAATTTGGCATAAAACGCGTGGGCAAAATGTTTCGACTAACTTCCGACAGGGTGATTTGCTACAAAATTGTGTGCGAACTCAATTTATTCGCGGTTCCCTTTTTTCCGTAGGCCTAACAAGTTATTTGGTAATATTCTAAACTTGGTTTGTGCGAAAGTTTTTTACTTAGCTATATGGAGAAAATATAATTATTGAAGGTTTGTGAGTTCTTGGATCATGAATACTTTGTAACAGTTCGAAGAAATATGATACAAGTCCTTCAAAATGCCAATCATGTTTTGACTAATAAACATGCATTAGTTAGAGGAATGACAGAAAGAAAGATTTGACCATACCATAAGACCAGGCCATAGGTAATCTATAAACAAAGTCTAATTGCCCTTCAATGATTCAGAAAAGTAAAGGTCCAAATAATAAAACATTCAAAACAAAGTCATGCCTGCTGCTGCATCCAAAAAGCTAAATGATATACTTATCACCAAAATTGACGATGATTAACACAACCAAACAAAAGAACCACCCCATTAAGTACCTACATAATATATCCAACGACCTACTCATATTAGCGGGTTAACTGTAATCGAGCATAATTTCATACAAATTGCACAGACATAAAACATAACAGATTTCCCAGATTAGATAAACGAGAGGCTAATGCCAGCAGTAAACGTTGCTTGATCATAATCTGAACTATGATTTTTATATCGTTTGCAAGTTGTTTAGGGCTTGATAAAGATATTTTGTGGTGATTAGTGGGTGTTATTCAACATGTTTTTGAGTTCGAAGTTGCTAGGTGCCATGTAGGATAATTTGTACTGTGTTTTGTGTTAACACCTCAATTTTAAACTTGATTGTGTCAGTTACTTGTCGAAGTTTTTTGTAGAGTTTATAGTTGAAATCAACAGCCGTATTAGCAGTTAAAACATCAGCACCGTAAGACCAACGATTCAAAACAATACTTTACAATACAGAATTACTTATCTTTTGTTTAGGTACTTTTATTTTTTTTCTTATGAAAGTACTTATGTTTAATGGGTGCCAAACGTCAATTACCTACCATATTTTATATTTGCACTTAATACTAAATTACCTAAATCATCAATCAGAGCTGGGATTTGTAATATAACTAAGTATATCCTTATCAAATTCAAACGATAAGAATAGGCGCGAAATATTTATCGATAACTTTATTTAGCTACACTAATGCAAGCCGGCTTCCTGTTCTTCCAAAATTAGTCATAGATAAAAGTGTAGTATAATGGTATTCTAATATCCTCGTTGAATGGCAGACTGATCCATAAAATCGGTCTAGAGTATCAGACAGCTATCAGAATGTCGTTATCTGGCCATATTGCATCAATCGAAAAGATAACGGGGATCGAACCAAAATTGTAACATGACTAGCCTTGATCGATTTTGGTGATGCAATGTCAATGTGCAAATATTTCCCTTTTTTAGAATATTTTTTGTGATGTGTTTTTTTTTCAATGTGTCGATATAAAGGTGAGATTTTATAGGCTTGAACTGTGACGCAAACACAATATTTCTTCGAGTATTTTCGAAACATTAACAAGTTGCCGAAGAACATTTCTAAAACTGCAACCTTTGTGCAACCTGTGTGCAAACATATTCTAACAGTAAATTCTTGTCGATTCGTGCACATTTTTTTCGTGAACAATTTTGGAAGAATCTCACCACGAAATTCCCCGCACAATGCAAACTGAACAATCAGTCCAAAATGTCCTGTGGCCATTTGGAGAAAAGTATTTCTTTTTATAATGGAATGATATTATTTTATTTTCATAGTTTTTGTTTACTGTCAAAATATACTGGTAGATAGAGGCTGATACAAAAATATTTTACGTAGACACTAAGGATTAGTTGGAACCATAAATTTTAATATCATAATATTTTAATACGTAAATCACAGCCAGAAATTTTAACCGCATTATTATAAATGGACGCTAATTTTAAAATAAAATGTATTTCCACTCAAAATGAAAGTCGAAATATTAATTTTGAGTGCTGAAAATATGAAATTCATAGAATAAGTTGTCATGACTGCTACATTAGGGAAGTTGTAATTAGCCACAAACTCAGTTAATTGGTGTCGGTGTTTGCGCAAACATGGTTCGTGCATTATATTATGATATTAGCACAAGCGGTTGGCTCTAGCCAGAATCGCATCTATAGGCATAAGGAGTAGGTATATACTAACGTAAGGTTTAGACTTGACATTCTTTATGAAAGTTGTGCGTCGTGTTTTGAATGAATTGAATTTTGATCATTTGTCCATACTGTTACCAATATATTCATTTTCCGAGCCTTTTTTCTAACTATGTTGGGGTTGGCTTCCAATCTAACCGGATGTAGCTATACTATTACCAATATTTGCAAAAAATCTTTCGCAGTTTGCAAGTTGCACTATCCTTAGATGACGTAGGCTATGTTTTATCCGGGTTAGATAAGTGGTTTCCACGACAGGCGGATTATACTTGTTAAGAAGCTTCAACTGTTCCAATAATTTACATACTTTGGTAAGAAATAAATTAATTGAAGCAAAGAAACTTCTAACTGTCAAACAGAAACCGTGATACACGAACCTGAAGCCTGACATACATATCATTACTCCTCCTTTCAGCCATAGGATAATAAGGCTCTCGTCTTCACACAGCCATACAAGATACTGTATGAACGTTGAATAGCTTGACACTGATTAATATTTTGTTTTGTACGTACAAAGAAGTTTCGTAAAAGGATTTGGTAGCATCAGAAGCCGGAATGAGAGAACTTTTCATAATATGATGTGTTTGACTTATGACTCATTTGTAATCAAAATTGTTGCAAAGATTTTTGATAATGTCATATACGTATGTAAATATAAGTACCTGATATAATAAGAATCGTACTACAAAAAAGTTTCATTGCACTTATTATTGTAAACATGACACACTATTTAGAACCCATTCATTAGCTTGTATAGGATCAGAAAGACTCATTACGTCATCATCATCATCATCAGCCTATCGCAGTCCACTGCTGGACATAGGCCTCTCCAAGTGCACGCCACTGAGATCGATTTTCGGCTTCGATTACGTATATGCTAATTATTATATTTAGAAAAATTCAAGTCTAATAAAAATAAAGTAACAATTTCCTAATCTCATATCCCAGAAAACAAAACACTATTCACAAAAAATTAAGTACAAACAAACGCCAATCACTCTAAAACAATGTTTGTTGTAGTAAATCGCGTATGTATCGCACTTGGCTATTGGCCAAGTTCCATCATGGCTTATAGCTGATCGAAGAGCTTGTTCATAACTATTTGATTGGCACTCTAAGATAGGAAACACTCATTTGTTTGCCGATTTCTTTTCTTAATTTTTCCGGTATATTGACCCACCTTATGCTCGTGATAATAAGGTTCAAAATCGCGTGACTAGGAGGTATCGAGATGGTATGTGTGCATACCAAATTCTTCATTTCCCCTCAATATAATTTGAAGATTTTAATAAAAGTAATTCGGTATGTGAAAACGGTTCGCAAGGATTATTTTTCTTAGGATCTCGGACCGAACCTTCGTTATTTAAATTAGTCTTATTAAGTTTCTTAATTTTAATACTGTACCAACATTTTGTTACTTGGAAAAATGATCGACGTTTTTATTTCTGTTACTTTTTAAGTAGCAGAAAGAAAACTGTTATTTTCCCTGAAGTGTTATTATAGATTATTTTAGAATTTTTTTTGGTCATAAGAATCCATTTCCATTATCGGAAACTTAATAATGTTATAAATAGAATATAAGATGCTCACGTAGATTTTCAACTTAGCAAATATGAGTGGACCATGGACGAAAGTGCAGATTAAGCCGTAACTAAGTTGGCTAGTTAGTCCAGTCTTAGCTATGTAACTACTAACTTGTATAACTGCAATTACTGACGGTCTAGTATCTTAACTTTGGGGATAGCAGATAGGTACTGAAGTTTGTCTTCGTCTTGAATAAGCATTGTAGGCGATATGTGTTTATTTACCTAGCAATTTTGTAGAGTACCTATCAACTATTTGAGCCTGTTGTTATCAATCAAAAGCATTGAATCAAAACAGGACTGAACTAAGAAACTTAACTTTCGTACTTAATAAAATATTTTTCGTACTTTAATTTTTACTTAGTTTGTCCTAATATACCACATAAAACTAATATATTGTTAAATATTTCTCCTACCCACAAATTCGAAACAAGAGGAAGGGTATAAAAGGCGTCGCGCATGTGGGACTCGGGTCATTCGTTGCTTAGCTTTCGGATGCAACGGACGTTTCGCTGTATCGTTTTGTATCGATTTACGTACTTTAGCAGTAGTTTAAGAGTAGTTGGTGTAATTGTTGCTTTTCTTTATTCAAATTAAACAGTGATCTGTTTTATTGTTTTGATTACACATCGGATAATTATGCTCTTAGGAGTATTAAGTGGAAAAATGTGTAATAATGTACCAACCATTGGTATTGTCACCTATGAGTATTCTGTGTAGCAAAAAGCTGAAGTGAAGTTAACTGCACGTAACTTATCAAACCGTAATGGTAGTTGTGTTTTGAGCATCGCTGACACATGATTAGTAATAATGATATTTCTGAGACGTAGTTTCGAAGTTGAATTTGTTTGTCAAAGTTATGCCTTGAATTTATTTCTTTGAGAGCGAAAAGCTTTCCAGATTTTGATGGTCAGAAGTGGCCGAACGAAATGTATGTCGTCAGTGCTTGTTTGCAGAGTTGTATACAAGAATGTGTAGCGGCCGTATCGTGGCACAAGCGCTGCTGTGCCGGTGCTCTTGGTCGCGGCACGAGCGCTGCTGTGCCGGTGCTCCTGGTCGCGGCGCAGGCGTTGCTGTGTCGGTGCTGCTGATTGCTGCACGAGCGCCGCTGTGCCGGTGCTCCTGGTCGCGGCGCAGGCGTTGCTGTGTCGGTGCTGCTGATTGCTGCACGAGCGCCGCTGTGCCGGTGCTCCTGGTCGCGGCACAAGCGTTGCTGTGTCGGTGCTGCTGATTGCTGCATGAGCGCCGCTGTGCCGGTGCTCCTGGTCGCGGCACAAGCGTTGCTGTGCCGGTGCTGCTGAATGCGGCACGAGCGTCGCTGTGCCGGTGCTCTTGGTCGCGGCACGAACGCTGCTGTTCCGGTGCTACTCGTCGCGGCACGAGCACTGCTGAGCCGGTGTTCCTGCTGGTTCTGTTGACTTACCGGTTTGGAGCATGCAAACGTTAGGGCCTCTGCTCTGTTTCACGATCGCGGTCATACGAAGGGACATGCAAACGTTAGGGCCTCTGTCTCATGACGCGAAGCGTGTAATTTGTTACAAACTCATAGTACGCAAACGTTAGGGCCTCTTCTATGTGTTTGTAAATCGACAAGCAAACGTCAGGGCCTCTGTCATTGACAATGTATAACGACTGACGGAAGTCCGGATTCTGTCTGTAGTTATGCATTGAATGTTCTCTTGGGTTTCAACCTGTTTCAACTTTAAATCATTACTCCTTTCTGGTCCTTGTTACTGGCACTTGAGTGCACGCTTGTGCCTGGGACATAGACCTTTGTTGACCGTAACCTACAAGTTGTTTCATGTTGAATAAGCTTCAAACCGTAGTGGTTACGTCATTTTGTTACTCGTGTGTTGTAATGTTTCAGAGATTGGCGACGATCAACATAATGATGAAAGCCAGGTTGTGACGGATGAGCAAGGATCTGATGCAAATGGGAGAAATGCCGCGGTCGAGGACGCCACGCAATCAGGAACGGCCGTGTTAAATATTTCTCCTACCCACAAATTCGAAACAAGAGGAAGGGTATAAAAGGCGTCGCGCATGAGGGACTCGGGTCATTCGTTGCTTAGCTTTCGGATGCAACGGACGTTTCGCTGTATCGTTTTGTATCGATTTACGTACTTTAGCAGTAGTTTAAGAGTAGTTGGTGTAATTGTTGCTTTTCTTTATTCAAATTAAATCGTTTGTAAGAGATTAAAACTGGTGTTGTGTGCTACTTGTTCTTTCTTTAATTAATACCGCTTCTGATCCATAAGAATATTTTTATAAATAATATTTAAAAATGTAAATGTACGTTAAATAAATATACTTTTTTAAATCAAAAACTCATTCTATAACCATTAAAAATGCGAAACATAAAAAACTAATAAAACTTCTCGGTGGTCAAATGCTCTCGTCATCTAAGAAGTTGACATAACATTGAAATCCAGGATCCTTTACAAAATATAAATCATTAAAGAAGCTGTGCATGCTAGCAAAAGCAAATTGCATCCAACAGTGCCTAAAGACAAAAGTCTTCAATCAGTGCGTCCTACCTGTCATGACTTACGGAGCCGAAACGTGGACACTGTCGGTACGGCTGGTTCACAAGTTTAAAGTCGCTCAGCGGGCTATGGAAAGGGCTATGCTCGGCATTTCTCTGAGGGATCGCATCAGAAATGAGGTAATCCGTCAGAGAACCAAGGTCACCGACATAGCCCACCGAATCAGCAAGCTGAAGTGGCAGTGGGCTGGCCATATTAGCCGAAGAACCGATAACCGTTGGGGTAAACGAGTTCTAGAGTGGAGACCACGCCTCGGCAAACGTAGTGTAGGACGTCCTCAGGCACGGTGGAGTGATGACTTGCGCAAGGCGGCTGGCAGGAGCTGGATGCGAGAAGCCGAAAATCGATCTCAGTGGCGTGCACTTGGAGAGGCCTATGTCCAGCAGTGGACTGCGATAGGCTGATGATGATGATGATGATGATCCAACAGTCTTCCAAAATAGGTCAACTTCAGAAAAACCGTTCGTCGTTCAACTTGCACAAAAGGAAAAGGAAAAAAAATCACAAAGAACAAAAGAAAAAAAGAAGGTACGTATAAAATGCATCGAGCGTTCGCTCATCGTAAAACTTAATCGAATGGAAAGGTTTAGTATCTCGAACGGCTGACATATTGGGCCCCTATAACGTTGCCAATCAAGGAACAGATGTTAACACGACGTTTCAGATGAGAGAAAAGATGCATAATAGAGAGAAAGAACAGAAAGCAAATTCTGTGTAGTAGGTAGAATTGCACAAACCCGGCACACATTAAAAAAATGCATCTTAAATGCACCTTGTTTATGTTACCTTATACACCTTGTATATAAAAAAATAAATTGGTAAAAAAATATATTTATTCTGCTCATTATAAGTTAACAAATGGCAAGTAGTACCTATAGCAAAATAATTCATCAAAATTCGTATCGTACCGTATCAAATCGTATCGTTTATTGCAAGAAATTGAAAGAAGTTAGCTAAGAACATATACCAAATAGTGAAAAGATGGACCAGCATAGCAAAAATTATGCACTTCCAAGTAAGATTTAACAATCAACCATAATTACCCTTCTGTACTCACTTACTTCGTGTCTACAGTAAGGGACACAACAGAAAACGAATTAATTGTCCCGTGGCTCCAAAAAGGGCGAAGAAAAATCAAGTGAACAATGTTCTGGAAGCAAATTGGTGGCTTCGTCTAATACATTCGATGTCTATAGGGATATTTAGGTTATTACAGCCTAATTGGGCGTTGTTATTCTTGTTAAGTAAGCTTCCAAGGTCTGCAAGTGTCCTTGGTTAATTTAGTGTTGTGATAGACAGTGTCTCATCTTGTTTTGTTTTGGTAGTAATTACGGGACTAAATAATTTATTATCATAATCAGATTGCTCTGATATTATGAACCTTATATTTTCTATGGACCAGATCAGATGCCAGAGATTGCACAAAAAAGTACCTAACTAAAAGGCTTTTTATAGGTATCCATGACATAAGCTAATAAATAGCTGGCCATGGGGCTAACCATGTGTGATGGTGTCGCGATATTTATTTATATATTTATAACTTAACTATGTACCCGAATATAAAGATTTAGAATTAAAGTAAGCATGAACAACTTTTTATTCAGGTATCAGAATGCATGTAAAACAGCGCACAACGGCTGGTATAAGCAGCAAACATTATAAACAAAATGGTCAGACTGACAAGACTAACCCCTAGCCATAGTGGTCTGAATACAAAATGAAATCAGACACATAAATCAATCAAGATGAAGCGCAAAATCTGTCAATGTATCTAGCTCAGAGCAACAGTGCCTATTAACTATTAGTGAGCTTGAGGTCAGGGTGCGGCCATTTTGAAACACATTAATATTCAGCTGCATCAGTTTGATTGAAGCCCACCACAACTTGTTTAGGGAGATAGTTAAATTTTTCATCTGTTTTGTGAATTCAGACCCTAGATTTAGGCCCTAGAGTACTTTGAGGGCAGATGCGAAATACAGTTTCCAAAATTATCTAAGGATTTTTTTTTAAATATAGGTAAAATGTTAGTGATCTGAGGCGAAAATTCTTTCTAATATTGTTCTTTTGAGTTTTTGGTCGCGCGGTTTGTTTTGTTATAATTATACCTAAACGAGATATACTAGGGATGCTTATTGTACTGAATAAAACTATTAAAATCGTGATTCTACCTACTTATTCTCACAATTTTCGGAGTATTCACAAACTAAATTATACACACCCAAAACTAGATATTATCTGCGTACTATGTACGCAAAATGTATTATCTCACAGACGAGGAATTTTGGCTCGCGTTGATTAAATCATGTCTGATATTAAATTGTCTACGAAATCGTGTTTGCGGTCTATGGAACTAGGAACCAACTATATTACTAGACGAGCTAAACATATTCTGACGCCGAAGACTGAATTAATTTGTGAATATATTAATCATTGTGAAAATATACCAAATTATCTTCATCTTCCTAGCCTTTCCCAACTGTAATGGGGTTCACTTCCAGTCTAAACGAATGTAGCTGACCAGTTTTCTACAAGAAGCGATTGCCTACCTGACCTACACAACTCTCTTGCCCAGGCAACCCGACATCCCTTTTAATGTACCAAAAAAAACAATAAACAATAGAAAATGAAGATGAAAATATACACACTGTTTGTTGGAAACCTTTATGTAAAAGTTTGCCAATATAAACATATATATCTCTTTGTCATCACACAAATTTTCTGAAGTCTTTATAATAATTATGTTTTCGTGCACGGAATTGTCAATTTTTGGAAAATGTTCCATATTCATGACGACTAGCTTTTTCGGAAGGTTAAGAATATAAAACTTTTTCTGTTATTTTTATTTTCGAACAAAGTTATTATTTTATCACACAGCCCCCATAACATTAACACAAAATACTTATACATAATCTGAGTTTATACCTCTACATTGAATACACACATCTCAGGACTGGACCGATCATAAACAAAATCTCTATCTATTAAATAGACATTTAAAAAGGAGGCTACTTTTTATAGTGCAGAATAGTTCCCACAAGACACTGGTAAACCGCTATTGAAAGCTGGATTACCTATCACGAAACAACCTACGAGTAGCATGTATATATGTATCTACATAAGTATTCTTTGTTGCACTACCTTTATAGGTCAGTTCATCCAATACAAAGTCGCCTACAGATTCCTCTTTCAATTTCATTGTACCCTTGATATAGATCTGTTATTTCTACAGCTGTTAAGTTTCACACAGCTATGAATAGAGATATATTTTTAAACAAATATTTGCTCAGCCTTTTCAATATGTTTATTTAGAATCCGTATTATTGTTTTCGGAGTATTCGATGATGAATGTTGGTGAGTTTGTGAATTGAGATTTGTAAGTCATATTTTGAACCGTTTGTTTTTGCTTTTACGAATGATTTTTGATTTCGAATTTACGACGTAAACCCACTCCGGCTGTCATGGTATGGGCATGTAATGAGGAGTGAGAATCATGTTGTGAGGAAGTTTTTGTGCATGAACGGGGACGGATATAGAGGAAGAGGACGACCAAAGAAACAATTCATGGATTGTGTGAAAGTCGATATGGTAAGAAAGAATGTTACTTATGTAATAATGGCTGATAGAAGAGTATGGAAGGAGAAGAAATGCTTCGCCGAACCCAAATAAAATTAATTTAGTAGGAGGATAATGATGACTAAAACCTACTCTATTATTATTCAAGTAACGCTTTGAAGATATGTATAATAAGTACCTCTATTTACTCTCAGAGAAGTACGACTAAAATATATAACATCATTAAATGAAAATATGACAAAATATCCGCTTTTACCTCACACTATAATGGCATCATTTACTTGTATCTTACACAACTTACTATTACCTAGCATCGTGATATGCAAATTACTAAATCTACGCGTGTGATGTCGCGGTAATAGCTTGTATGTAGTACGTTTGTCACTGTTAAGAGTAAAGACATACTGCAAACTAAACAGTCGGCCAAAAGTTGACGAGGTCATAAACGATTTTTTTAAATTGAAAATTTTACTTTCATTTTTCAGTCGGTCTGATTTTTTTAAGAAAATGCTGTCAATCAAAATTTTCAGTTGGTCTGATACCGGCTAAATACCAGATTTTTGTAATGTTTGTACTACCATTCATCTTCATACTGATTTATGCGCCGAAAAAAACTATCGGCCGACTAAAAGTTTGCAGTGTGCTCTTAATGGAGTTATCCTTTGTCTTAGAATTTACTAGTATCACAGAACTCGTACGCATTCCAAGTAGGGACTACAGTTCACTGGCTTTTCGGCTAGCTACTAAAATGTTCGTTTAATGTTCTGAATATGTTATTAAGTTAATAATAGTCTGTTAGTGGGATATTATATTTAGCTTCTAGTATGAGAAGGTAGAGGTTGATTTACTAAGGGAATATTAATGTACGCTTAGTATTCAAACAGTCTATTTTAAAATGTATGTAAACCACGTTTTGATAGTACACGAGTAAATATTGTTCATACATTTATTAAGATTAACGTGATTTTCGTGAATCTTAAAGCAACTCAGTCGTCATTAATTTATTTAATTTTATTTGATGTGGACGTCTAAAAAGGAAATGAAAAACATCAGTATGCTACTAAGTAAATTATTTCCGTAATTCTGCAGAAGAAAACGCGGTTTCGAGGGATTTTCTTCTCTCACCCGGAGAAAAAATTGCCTCGGGGAATTTTCACCAACATTTTTAAGTAAAATGCAACTATGCAAGTTCTTGCCTTTATAGTATTAGTGGGATATAATTCCAACGGTTTCCATTTCCTGAAAAATTCTCACAATAAATTAAAAACGCACCTCTTATCAAATATTCGGTGAATGACAAAATGTTTGCAGAATACCGTGGTTGACAGCTAGATAACGTATCTCGGATCATGACACAGTATTACGGGATTTAGGCGTATCGTGAGCGTAATGTGAAATTAAAGGTTAAAGCTAAGACTTTGTTGTTTACCGCGGTTATACGGACTTACTGACATGGGTTGGCAATGTGGATTTACTTGGTTTGAGGCTGATATTTTTGTTGAGTTTTGTATCTGGGTTTTAGGAATTTTAGGTTTAAAAGTAAATTTTGTCTTCAGTCTGATTCGTGGATTGTTAGTCGTTTGTTTGAATTATAAAAAGAGGATCGCGATTGCAATGCTATTTATTATTATTAATTGTTTAAAGCGATGTAATTTGCCTCGCAGTCAATAGAAAAGACGAAGCCGTATTTAAAAAGTGCGTAAAATGAAGTTATAATTATTTTTAAGTCTATAATTATTCATCTTAATCAATGTAAAACAGTTTAATTTATTTATTACATCATGCAAAACAAATGGAGAGAGAAATGGACAGTTACAGGTTTAAATGGATAGGTAGGCAAAGAGCAACATACATACCTACGTATACCTAAAATGTACAGTTTTATCACCGCGTGTTAATCCTTCAAGATCTACTACTGGATCCTATATCTAGGCTCCAATAAACACAGATAAACTATGTAAACTAGATGAACTGCACAAACTCAGTGCATAGCATAGATAATACCTAGGTACATTTATAGTCTGTCACAGAGAGCCAGAGTTTTAATGATTGTTGCTATTGCCTTCTAGCATGTAAATAGCTTCTAGTAGGTACATACATCTGTTTGTTTGTCCCCCAGGCATAGTCTTGCAGTATTGTGAATTGAAGTTTGTGACACATGTAACTTAGTGATCCTATATGTTAACATCGCGAAGATCAGTAGAGTAGATAAGGCCGGTTGTATGGATTGTTTTGAGACTAACTTCCTCACCTCACTCACACGGACTCCCTCCATATTTTAAAATCGAACCCGTGATAAGCACATTCAAACCAACAGACAGAGTTTGTCTTTTAAGCTTTGTAATACTTAAAGTACTTAAGTACCTACTAGCGGCCTGGTATGTACTTCGCGACGTATGAAGTCTAAAAACCACTCGATCGAATTTGTGCAAATTTCACATAAATCATCTTACTTAAATAGTCCGAACAATGCCTAAGCATTAGGTTTGGATAGGGGAGTTCTAAAATTACAACGAAAAGTGACATTAATATTTTGTATATACAGATAGAATAGATGAAGTATAGACTCAGTTCTCAGAATTCTGGCGGCGACTACAGTTCAGAAAACAAAAGGTTCCACGTCATAGTCTCACCAAAAAGGTCATTATTTATTAAGAACTTTTTGTTAGGTTTCTCATTGAATATAACTTTGACACTGAGAGGTTCTAGAAAAATCCAAAAATCACGGCTGCGGCTACTTTAGGGAATTAATTTTACACATTTTTTGATTAGTGAAGTTACTTAGGTACTTACCTATTTAAGTGATAATTTAGATTTTCATGGTAATTTTGTATAAATAAAATTGACACCTACAGCTTCGTTTGCATTTAGAAGAGGAAGGTATAAGATTTTGATTGATGTTCTGACCAAAAAAATGGGTCCACGATTCATCACAAAGAAATCTTTTGAAATGCTAATGAAAGAGTTGTCGGAGTTTTTATTAAGTGTACATTTTGGTTCCTAAATGAATGATTTATTGCCGTAATGAATTTTCATCAAAAAGATTGTTTACTTGTGGGAATAATAGTTAAAAAAACTAAAAAAATACGCTTGTTATGTATTGTCATCAGATAACTCAGAGTGTGCAAAATTTCATCTTAATCGAAGACCGGGACTGAGGTCAAATTAATATTTCAAGATATTCTTACATACATAGTTACAAGTGAAGCTAATATAAGCTTGTTAAAAATCGCAATTGCCTCTTTGACCTCAACCCAGTCACCCCGAAAACCAGATATATTGGTAAGACTTATTAGACTTGCTAGTACATATTAATGGTACGTACGTGAAAAACATCACATAAAATGAATAAACCTTAAAACATTGATAAAATAAAACGAGCTCGCTAGCAGTAAATATTTTGACATCCGTTTCAAAATCCCTCTCCTAAAAGTCTTAACTCACTCTTAACCGTTTTACAACGCAATAAAAATGTTTGCCTACTTTAAGTAAACAAGCATCGATGTTCTCATCCTCTCTGCCTTTAGTTTGAAACGTATTTTTCTATATTTATACACTTACTTATATAATATTAGGTGTCTATTTCTAACTTAATACCTACTTGTCAGAAAAACGTGGCTATAGAATCTGTTCAAAAGGAGGAAGAAACAGGTTAAATATAAATAAGTTAAATGTCACGAACTTTACCCACAATATAAGAGGTTTTTTTTTATGATATCCTAGTTCTAAAACATTGTCTGTTATTGGCTGTCATTGAACATCCTTGACAGTCCTTACGGGTAGTCAGAAGCCAGTAAGTCTGACACCTGTCTAACCAAGGGGTATTGGGTTGCCCGGGTAAACGGGATTGAGGGGTTCAGATAGGGCAGTCGCTCCTTGTAAAGCACTGGTACTCAGCTACATCCGGTTAGACTGGAAGCCGACCCCAACATAGTTGAGAAAAAGCCTCGGAGGATGATGAGTTCTAAAAAATATATATAGATGTATGTACTAATTCGTATTTAAGTAGGAAGTTAATTCCCGGAACTACTAGGTACATACCTAAATTCTAAAAAATAACGTACCACAAATAGGAAGCTACATTATCCTTCCTTGTTTTATTTTCCCAAACGACGCCGTGGGCAGGAGCTAATTTTAATAATATATGTTTCGTCTATGAGAATGTACGCGGAAAATCAGCTGAACTGAGTTGTAATGGGCAACCGCTTATCATGGTAGCATGTTTAGCCTGAAGGCACGTGGACTTTTCCAGGTATAAATATAATAATATAATATAATCTAAAACAATAAGTTTGGATTTTGGCCAAATTTTAGATGTAATTTTTAAGTTTTAGTAGTGAAGTTTTGGTGTTTTTTGAGCCAAAATAAGAGGAAACATTATTGTAATTTATCTATTTAAAAGACAATTAAAATCACGTTAGTGCAACATGGCAAAAAACTTGAGTTAGCAAATATATAATAAATCTACATATTTCGAGTTGGTGAATAAACCTGTGTCTTATATTGTAGGTTCATAAAGAACGATTCACCAATTTTTGATTTACTCAATAGCAAGTTCGCATTTCGTAACGTAAGCTGTTTTTTTTGTAACGTGCTTTTTGACAATGATGCTACTTCTTACAAATCAATTTCCTTACCTACAAAAAGGAGATAGATTTAGGTGTAAGAAAGAGATATTAAGATTTATGCCTACCCATCAGTTCCAGATTAATTCCAACAATTGTCGATCGCATGCAGAATGCCTTTCTATAGGTCGAACATTAAATCGACGGGGAACCAATTCAGATCTCCTTTTGTTATTTATGATAAAATGGAAATTTGAGGACCTGCGCCGAAATATATTAGTAGGTACCATAACAGCGCTTTCACAATGGCGGATTTGTCTTGCGTATAGTCTCGATTTTTCTACGTGCGAAACAAAAACCTATCAAGTGGTTTTAGTGTTTTCGTTTGTACTCGTAGTTGTCAATTGTTTTTGGTTGCTATACGTACGATACCGTCCTTACGAACTGAGAGTTTCCGCAAGGAAAAACAGGGCGGAAAAGCCGCTAGTGTGAAAGCACAGTAATTGAGTTATTCTTTTGTTAAGCCTTATTTGCATTTGTATTTATTTTATCATTTAATCTTTTTGCCATGAATTGATGAAAAAGACCGGTAAATCTTTGCCAGGACAGCAAAATATTCAAGTGCATTTTAAAGTAGGTTTTCACAGAATTCCTAAACGAAGTAAGTAGCTCCAAAATCAAATAGTAATATTCATAGATACATAAACATGTACCAATATAACTACAAAATGATAAGTCAATCTCATACAAAACACATTTTGATATTTGAATATTTTTCAATAAACACCTCGATCATTCGTGAAGCTGTCAGAAAAATTCACAGTAACCGTCCAAAATGGGAACTAGGTACTATAATAAAAATTATTACCTACGGAACCCAAATCTTGGAACCCAAATCTGTCATCGATAGAGAACCACAGATACGCAAATTGCTCTCCGAAATGGAATTCTAAGGAAATATTTTCAATACTATTATATTCTACCTTTGAAATTTCTATTTCTAGTTCTCCCAATATTAATAATTGAGTCAGATTTGCTTTTAAAGGAATTACAGAGCTCTTGTAATATGCAAAATATTTGAACTGAATTTTTGAAAAGGTTATTACATTAGGTATATGCAGTCTAGAAAATGTTTAAGGTAATGTTACTGTACAAAATATTCAATTTGCCTAAAAGAAAATATTAATATCTATAATACTTACATGATAGTAAGTATATTTTTATTTTACTTTCAATATACTTACATAGTTACATTATAATAATATTGGCTTACACATACCTATTCAAGGAAATTCCCCATAATTTTATTTAATTATTTTCTTAGAAAGCCGGTAAATAAGCTTATTTTTAGGTATATAATTTCTTTATAACCAGGCAGTATATGTATTTCATTTCACTACGGGAACCATTTTCACCTTAAAAACGTGGGATGTTCTCCATAAGTACCGATTACAGGTTACACTTTTCCAGTACGAAGTATATTTTTAGTAATATCTATACGATGACACTGAAAAATCTCAGAAAAGATAGCTAAAGGTCGTTCCTAACCGCTTTATCTTTATCCGCCAACTTACTTTATTTACGGAATATTATTTTTATCTTTGCGGTGTTTTATTTAAACAGCGATACATGTCGGCTTCGGGGTATATAAATTATTAATTATATTTTAACCTTACTTAAAATAACTTCTATTTCTTGAAGAATTTATGGCTTGACTACCCGTAATGATTGCCAGAGAAGATGTACAAATGGCAGCCAGGACGCACAGTTTAGCGTATCTTTCGAAACACCGACGAACTCGTAATGATGGATAGTCACCCATTTTCACCTTTGATCAATCAACGTGAAAGGTAAGTAAGGGTGAGTTACACCATTTATTGACCTATCACGATGAACAATACCACCCGTATATTTGCCGCCCAATAGTCAAATCGGCGGTTTGACAACTTAAAATGGTTTGGTCATCCTTATACTTAAATCAAAGACTATAAAACCACTTGACTGCGCATACAGTGCCCCGACGCTCGCCAAAAGTTAGTGATTTTGCGCGTACTATAAGGCTACGATCAGTACGATCCTTTAGTAGCGACCGTGAACTGACCAATAGTAGCCGCGGATTATGCCGCGTCCCCCCGCCCGCAGTGGTGAGTCGTGTTCTTAGAAGAAATTGGCGAGTGCGCTCTCTAGTGGTTATTTACTTTATGACTTAAATGGTGCGACTTGCCGTACCTATTATACCGTATTTATAATATTTCATCGTTTTTTATTTTCCCATAGAGCAGGGTAAAGTCTTTTGACCAGACCCAGACTTTCGTAGTTTTATTTCTTTTTACATGAAAAGTAACTCCCAATTACGCAACCTTTTTGATACGTTGCTATCTAAAAATAAGCGGTGTGGTGTTAAAAATGTGAGTAAGTACTTCATTTTTGGGCCTGATATGATACTGATAAAAGATTCTGACGTATGTTTTTAAATTGCACATGCATGTTGTACATGATTGCAAGGAGATATTACATGTTATGTAATATTTAGATAAGGTTTTGCAAAAAGAGTTTTGACAATATTGAGAGAAAATAAAAAAAGTTTTTGAAGAAATGGCCAGTCACTATGTTTGAATATTAAAACAAAACTATTTCAATACTCGGAAAGCCCTTTTTTCTCTGTCCTGAAATATCCATCGCTGAAAATATTTTTTATTAATCCTGATGAATAAAAATGAAATTGAACGACGAAATACGTTTTTATTCCAAAGAACATTGTTTCAAGTTTTTTATATCCCCAAAATTGATACAAATATTTTATATTTTATCCGCCTGCAGGAAATTGGAACAACTGAAAAAAACATGAAAAAGATAATAATTTTTATCTCGATACATTCCTCATGAATATAGGAATTTTATATTAATACCTACTGCAACATTTTTTCGGATCGCATTGCTGTTTTTTATTCACGATATCAAATGTCAAATGATGTTCATAGAAATAAGTTTTCCGTGTAATTTTCTCTATAAATAAAAAGAAAAAACCCAGCTCGTTTTAATTTATGCTTTTGATACATTCATGTGACTAATGAACTACCTTGTTTCTTTGATTTCCTTTGAAAGTAGTCTATGTATAAACTGGTCTCATTCAACTGCAACCACAAATACAGTGTTCTTATTAATTTCCAATAGATTTGCCTTAAAACTTTTTTAAGCGGCGTAAGTACATATAGAGTTACTGATATTTTTACAGTTAAACTGACCGTGCATGTGTTTTTAGTTCAGTGTTAAATAAATGGATCATTTATCAAGAAAGGCTCCAGGCTTTTTATTCGGGTGCACAGACCCACGGGACCAAGGTTCGTTGGCGGAAGCTAGTAAATTATTTTTGACTTACTTTAAATGCGGAGAGTACCTACTGAACTTAAAAAAAAACCTTCAAAGACCACTGCTTCTCCAAAATACAAGAATTTATTGTAAAACAAAATGATATTCCAGCTATGCAAGATTGCCTGAAATATACTGAGAGTGCACTTTCACGGTTGACCGTTCGTAGAATTAATATATTCTACAGAATACGTGTATTGTACAAAATTGTAACTTACATAGCCAGCTGTATCAAAAATTATGGATACTTTCCAAGAAAATGCAACGATTTTCCGTAAAATTTTATGCAAAATTGGAAATTGTTGCTTAGTGTTCGTTTTTCGTGTTAACCCTCAAGGGTATCAAGCAAACTTTGGTAGAAGATATATGTCAGTATCAAAAGTTCAATATTTTTACAAAAAGAGAGTGCAATTTTCGATAACTCAAAATTTAAAAAGGTTTTTCAAACTTGCTCTATATACCCAATTATTTTTCTGCCTTTCTTTTACGCAACTATGTTAGGGTCACCTTCTAGTCTAACTGGACGTAGCTGAGTACCAGTGTTTTACATGGAGCGACTGCCTACCTGACCTCCTCAACCCGAGTAACCCGATACTCCCTGATACACCACAGTCTACAATGTATATTTCCTCACTACATTGTTACCGGAGCCAGTAATACATGTAATAACGTAATGTAAGCAATAAAATAATTTAACCGCCACAACTCAGTGACCCAGATACGCGTATCACGGCTATCGACGCTTTCAATTAGTATTAGTTATGTTGATAAACCTTTGTAGTACTGGTGTTACTAACTGGGGTTATTTTTAGTTTTACTTCTGATATATATTTTTATCTTAAACAAACTAAGTACTTGCTATAGATGGGTAGTGCCGCTTCCAAAAAAAATGATTAACGATCATATTTTTTATGCAAATAGGTTGCAACTTTGTACGACAAATTGTCTTTGGAAGAGACATGACGACGATATTTTCTATCTACCTTGATTGAAAGGTTTTATTAGGTAAATGTTTAATCTAACAGAAGTATAGCTTTAATATTGTAATGAATAATAATCTAATTAGTTAAATTACGCAGATTCAAGATATAATTCATAATAACTATAAGTTATCATAGTTTTATAACAGTCTAATAATCATAAGCCACAACGCTTTGTTTCTAGCCACGTTAAGCTTTTAAGTAACTGCTGTTATTTACATAATAATCATAATTAATCCATTTGAACTGCCACTAAATAATTAATCATAATTCTCATTATAAAATAATAGGAAGTTTATATAAAACTTTTAATACAAAGACCGGATAAAAAAGGGTATAATAGAAAATGTCAGAAAAATTCGTGCATTTTCCCGGATTTAACGCCCAAAGTGACTTTGTATGCGAAATTTTGACATTACAGTGTTAATGACGACTTTTTTTCAAAATGGCCGCCTTTGACATTAAGCTCGCTTTGAATGTTATAATGACATTAGAGATTTAAAGCATTCCGAACAGATTTTAGTCGTTAAAACTTTTAAAGTTGGTCTCTTATGCGGAATTTGGACGAAATTTCAAGAGGTTTAGTGTTACTAATTGTTTGAAGGCGACATTTTGATTTTGATTAAAGGTAACAAAGTTGTACTGTGAAGTATGAGTGATTTTGATAGTATTGTTCAATTTGATAGGGTCGGAAATAATGTAATTTGTGAGATGACGTCAGATAAGTGTATGGAAGAAAACATGCTGCGCCGACCCCAAATAAAATTTAATTTTATTGTATGATAATGTTTTATAAAAAAAACTTTGAGTTACATTAAGTTTTATAATTTAACAATTTTAATTGATAAAAGTTATCTTGATAGTTAAGCTAAACCATTTTTTGTCTTTAATTCCCTGCTTTTTTCAGTAAAAAACCCTTTATTGTAAAAAATGTCTCATTAAACATAAGATACTAAATAAATTATCCCCAATTTTTTTTAATTTACCTATTAAATAATTATAAATTACCTTGTATTATCTTAATAAATAATGTTATTTAAAATTGCAATCCTCCAATTGGGTACTTTAAAATTCCGTCTCATTATCATCATGTCAAATTAGTAGGCGATACTGCGTTTAATCTTTCCTTATTTCTAATTATTATTTTTCTTTAATTATAAAATACTTCTTAGTCCATACAACACTGAAATATTCACAAACAAACAACAAACGGAGTTTTATACTGTATAAAAATATTGATAAATAAACATACACAAACCTTTTACGAGGCGACTCTTTCGTTCTGACGGTCCACTACAACACTCGTAAACTGCCACAAACAACAAAAGTTCAGTTCTCTTTGACAACTAAATCCCACAGTCTGTATATTTTATTCAAAACAATCACGGAAATAAAATACGCAACTTCAACTAAACAAACAAAAAAGTACGCACTTTTTTTTCAAATCTGTCAAAGTTATTTGAATATAGAACGTCGATGAACTAAACTTGGTTTTTGAATGTGGAATATATTTTTTGAACGTTGTTTTTTTTTAATTTATGTTTTTGGTTGTAGAAAGGAGGTTACAGCTAAGTTTTGCTGTTTATCGTGTAGTAGTCGACTGATACCGGTATAGAGGTTCGCATCGGACGCTGGCTGTATACAGACTGAGCGTAGCAAACGCTCGCCTACGCCGACCGTCGCAGCCTACGATGTTATTTTCAAAATATAAAACCATAAAGATGAGTGTACACGTCTTAATACCGCGTTGTATAACAGACTTTACTAATACTATACATGGAATAGACAAAACATAAAGCCTCTTTGGTATATTTGAGTCTTATCATTCGACGATTTTAAGCTAATCATAAATTAGTAGCTATATTTGCGTAGAATTTTAGACTTCTAAATGCGGTAACTAAACTTACAAATTCCTGAACTAACACCAATATAATTTTATCACATTATTTGCGGTTTGATAATGCTATTCAAACTTTTTGGTAAGAGTAGTTCCCGACACGGCGTTTGGAAATCTTGGCTGTTTGCCATTTTCTACATTAGTTTGTAAAAAGAAATCATTTTTTACAATGAGATCTGAGAGTTATTTAGTTAATCAATCATGAGATGGATTCGAAGCATTTGGAGTTGATTGAAATAGTTTAATGCGGTGCAATAAATTGTTGTTGGAAGCAGTCTGCAGTTTAAGAACTTATTTAAATTCCTTTGTTGATAGTTCAGTCATCTTTGAGTGGGATTTAGGATGTTTTTGTCTGACAAACTATAAGGTTTGATATAAATCTCCAACCGTAAGAGAAATTTATTTACAATGAATTAATTAATTTTCGGGTTGCAATTATTAATAGTCTTATTGAAAGGGTCTTCGTTTTATTTTGTTTTTGAAGATGTTATGACGTCAGAAACTCTTACTGAGCTTAGTTTTTCTCGGTGTTGCATAGGGACATGACCTGATTTATCAAAAATAAAAACGAAGATTATTTTCCCCGTAGGTAATTATTATTTATTTCGGACTATTTTAATTAACGCGTAATTTATGGTTAACATAAAATATTGCATTTGATACTTAAATGTAGTAGATACAATAGCCCTAAAGAAGCTTACTTTCATGTTTGACGATTCGGGGAAAATTCTACACCTCGTTTTATGGTGTAGCTTCCTTCCACCCACGTTTTCACCCGTTTCCAGGGGAACTACTTCTTGAAAAGTAGTCTATTCATAGTCATCGTTAGAAACCACCATTCCCGATATTCTATTTATCTATAGTTTTGCTTTCTAGATAAAAAACAAACGCAATTTAATATTTATTTATTACGAATAATGAAGCTGTGTTGTAGCATGTTATGTATCTTACGTATAGCAGTTATTTCTGCAAATATGGGTACGTACATGTAGATCTTATATTATTTATCAAAAGGAGCACTGACCATGTCCTACCGTAAGGCTTGCAAAATAAAACTGTTATATACAAAAAAATAGATGAAGGCAACATACAAAGGAATTTTGGATAGAACTTCTGTATTATATCATAATTTATCGTCCAAAAATTGAGATTAGGCTACAAAGATTGTTACAATAACTAATGCATAGCTACAGCCTTTACTTTTCCACATAAAATAAAGGTAAGTAATAAAAAAATAAGTCACCATAATATCAAATTTTCCTGTCCGTAAAGTTTTATTTACGAAAATCTACGAAAGTTTTATTTTATATTTATGAAGTAAGCGAAACTCACCGAATTTCTGTGTACAGAATATTTTTTACAAACCAACAATCATTTATATCCCACAATAATCTCTTTGTTATTATTTTTTTTCGGAAACAACCAGTTTCGTTTACAAATTAAACAAAACAAAAGAACCCGCACAAAATATTATTTTGTTCGCGAAGTAAAAAGTTTACAATAACGTTTTTCTTTTTAAAACAATCATAAAAATATTCGCCAGTTTATTTTTTCAAATTATTTTGGTAGCAAACCTCTTTTCGATTTTTGGTTTAGCTAATGCAGTTTATAGTGATACAGTCGCAGATATAGTCGTGGTGGCCTAGTGGATAAAGAATGAACCTCTGTGTGTGGGTTCGATTCCACGTCAGGCAATTACCAATGCAACTTTTCTAAGTTTGTATGTACTTAAGTATAACTTAGACACCAATGGATGGTAAAAAGGTATCTCAAGGAAAACATCTCGAGGAAACCTGGACTATACAGTCTGAAATCTCCAACCCGATTTGATCAAGCGTGGTGATTAATGCTCAATCCTTCTCCGTGTGAGAGGAGGCCTGAGCCGAGCAGTGGGACGTTAAAAAGGCTGTAACTGTAAACAGTAATAGATGCAGCTTACGATTTCACGAACCTAAGTAGGTAATAAATAAATGACAACTTGTTAGTCAAATACATAAATATAAAACACGAATGGTTGTGTTATATTTGAAAAATACGCTACGATATGATTTATCTATTAATTTGGTTCTAAAGATAATAAAATCCAAAATCTCAGGCAAAGACTGCCTGCCTACTTTTAGAAATAGTTTTAATTTAATACTGAAACAACGATCTATCCTTAACTGCCGAAATCTATCATCTAATAGCTTTTACTAGCAGCTAAAAACTTGAGTCAATACTTTATCAATACTAGATTGATGGTTGTGTCAAAGAAACTTAGAGCGGCCACAAGAAAATATTTGAAAAATCTTTTTACTGAGTAAGTAGTGCTAAATATCTTAATCGCTGGTCTTTAACTTTTTGCATGCTTTTTAAAAGATATATGTATATCATACTTTTTCCGAAAGAAATAGGTATACCTACAAAAACTTGAAAAACTGGCGCCAAACTTAATGTCAACTTGCAACTAACTTCCGAGCACAAAGAGGTAGGTACAAGCGCATTTACTGTTTTTTTCCTCTATTCTCGATATCTAAAAAGGTGGGTATTTTGTAATTTTAATTATTCGTTCTTATAATATTTAAAACTATAATTAGTTCTTAATGGCGTAGGCTGTTCTTCATATTCCAAAGCAACTTATTAATACCGCAGTGTAGGTTTCGAGAAATTATTTAAATCTGGAATTTAAAATTAAACCAACGATTGGTTTGAAGATACGTGGGTGAAGATTCCTGATACTGCAATTACTTTTAAGATTATACGTACCAAGCATACATCTTCGCCACAGCCTTAAATAGTCCACAGTCGGACAAAAGCCATTCCCAAGCTATAGGCATTTAACTATACTCAGTGAGCGAGCTTAATATAATTTCTGAATGGAACTGCCTCGTTGGTCTAGTTGTCACATAGCACGATTACTGTGCACGAGGTCACAGGTTCGGTTCCCGGATCGGGCTGAAATCATATTGAGGATTTTAGAAACTATCATATGGTTTGCGATGCTGGCTGATTTCCTTTTGTTAAAACAGCCACCGTAGCCGACAATCGGCTAAGAGGGCATCATTTCTGAATGCAACAAATATATTACAAATTATATATGAACATAAACAACTACCAAAGTAGGTCGTAAAATATAAACCTCTTTACAAGATATGATGGCGCCTTGACATTCGACATCACGACTCGAGAGCAGTGTCGGTGACAGCTACACTTATCTTACAACCACTTTACTATACAATAGTATATAATATACACCAGGATGTGTCTGAGGCCTACTTTATGTTGACGAAAAACAAACGCTCGATTCATGAGATTGCGAGGTGGGAATTGACGTTAAGATAGGTGCATCGGGAGGGAATGTCAGTCTTTCTCTGAGTAAAACCCACCTTTGTACCAGAGTTGCGGCAATTCTATTGATCAATAATTACCTTGATTAAATGAGAATATATTCCTGACTAATTTGAAGCAGCAGCTTTAATTATGATTATAATAATGTCATTTTCCCCGACTATATTAGATTTTAGATTATCGTTACCTGTTGATTATCTGCCGATCAGAAGTAATGTCTAAATCCTAATTAAGCAAAACAACAAATAAATGAAAAAATGAGAATAACCATAATTAACTTTTCGAACAACACGTTCAAATTGATATTTTACTTCGTTGAGTAACAGTAGACCTCCTGATCTCGTCTACATTCCCACAAGTGGGAAAATGAGACTATTGTCGGGGAGATTGGTGTCACATACCTCCTCGAGTATAAAGTATGTGTGGTAGAGTTAGATGTAAAGGAAAATTGAAAAATCGATTGAAATCAAACCGTAAGTTTTGAAATAGAACCAAAATATACATATGTCTAACGCTACACACTAAAAAAAAACTAGATTGAGTTTATCAGTATTTTTGATTATGTTTGAAAAGCAAGCTAAACGTTATTAGTTTTCAGCCTGAAATCTTTAACATTTATTTCCCCCGTAGTTTCATCCATACAAAAGAATAGCAAGCGTGTCAAAAAAAAGCACATAGAATAGAACTAAAACAAATACAGTGCCATCGTTCAAACTTGAAAAAAAAATGAAAAAAATAAAATATCGATACATTTGCATATCCGATTTCGTTGCACTACAATCATTTATGAACAAAGAGGAAAAAAGTTTCCGAGTGCGTGTTAGATCGACTCGGGAACATTTGAAACCATTTTGAAACTCAGTATGAACACATGAATATGTCTATGCCTGTGTTTTAAAAAAAGAACTGAATTTGTTTTTTGGCGGCTTATACATATTAAACCAATTTAAATACAATTCTATTACAGTCGTTTGGAAACAATTGAATGTTTTATTTTAATATTTAAGTACTGAAGCTTTAACCAATCTGTTTTATTTATTTTTAGATACAGTTTAATAACAGATTCGTCGATATTTCTATGTTATTTTGTTAATATTTCCTTAAGGTACGTTTTGAATTCTTGTGCCGACTGCAAATGCCGATCGCACACATGCCGCGACTGCATGAAGTCGGCCGTAGCTGCACTACTGGTTTGTATGTACCTTAAAAACGTAGGTATACAGCCCGAAACATTACAAAATAAAAGAAACAACCAAACAAATTACGTAAGCAAGAAAAACAAGCTGTAAATACATTGTGTAATTATCAAGGCTTATTCTAAGGGCGAGTAACGAGGTATTTGTAAGCAAATGTGGGGGTCTGACGTAAATCAGCCACTTCTACGTAATATGGCTTTATGGTAATGGTAACAGACTTGGAATAGGGAAGAAGGAGTATCATTTGAAAGTATTTGGGAAGGATATTGCTATTCTGTCTTTGGAAGATTGCCTAATTTTGTTATTGAGTTCCGTTGGGTGGATCCCACACTGCCCTTCAAGTAAGGAGTGCAATGAAGAAACTAAGCGTAGTTAAGTATTTTAGACTTATATTCTTATTTTGCCTTTAGATCAGTACGGGGCGCTATTTTAGAGATTATGGTACGTTATCACTACAAATGGTTTAAAGGCTAGTTTTAGACTTGCCGTGGTCACAATGCCTAAGCTTAGTCAAATCTTTTTCATTATATCGTCTTACATTTTGGATAAACTAAATTCAGTCATTGTTTAATTAATTATATTAGCAGCTTTTGTACTAGGAAGTAAAGTGTAGGCGTTATAGTATCGTGTTTTAAACTTAGTTTAAAACAATGAATTGTTTTGTCTACTCCAATTACTTTTGAAATTCAGTTGTAATTAATCACCTTACCTTCGTGCAAATAATCTACGACAGCTAGGTGACTAGTCTATCTCATCCTCCGAGCCTTTTTCCCAAACTATGTTAGGGTCGGCTTCCAGTCTAACCGGATTCAGCAGTGACCAGTCTATCTATAGAGCGATTATTCTGACCTTTTAAAACAAAGCCAGGCCCTGGGTTGTTACTGAGAAATACTAACAATACTCGGAGCAACTATAGAACCCCGCAGATATTCAGCACTTGCACCTTGCAAGCTTTAATTCGAGGAACCAATCAAACAAACGGACAGTCGGTCGTTGAAGCAAAACGTATAGACAAACGAAGTGTAGGACGTTCTGGTGTACGGTGGACCGAAGATTTGAAGAAAGTGGTGAGCAGTCAGTGGAATTGGGCTTCCCAAGACTGGGATTGTTAGCACTTTTTGGGGTAAGTACTTTCACCAGTGGACGGTAATAGGCTCATATTATAAATACGAATCAAACTATCACTACCTACAATTTACAATAGCCTTCCGTAATACCAAAACATTAACATCAAAATTAAACGCCTAAAACTATATCAACACCGCTATTAATATAATAATTCATAAATGGGGACCGTAACTTATACGGTCTAAATTAGTGGTTGAACTTTATACGCAATTAAGTAGGTCGTAAGGAGCCAACGGGTGGCCTATACCTTAGGATTGAAGGTCGTAAAGTGGGCCTTATTAAAGAGGGCCTTAATCCCCCAACACACTCGATTAGGGATATAATGTCCCCATTTTTGCGGGATATTTGGCACCCGGGTGGTGATGATAAGGGTCTATTTGACGTTATTTTTCGTCACATCACTAATGTTTTGGTAGGTTGATGGAAAGTTACGGAGATAAGTGTGTTTGTGCTTTTTCGTGTCTTTTTTTTGTGTATGTTCAGGTTCTATATGAGTAATGGCATATATAGGATTACTAAAGCCTGTCACTGTTATTGAATGACTATATTGAAGCTTGTTATCGCCTGTTATATAGGAGCTGCATACATACTTATAGCTCCTGATAAAATGTTTGAAATTGATGTAATTATTCAGAAGGCAAAAGTGGACATTGTTTTAGCAAGTTATATTGAATTTGGTTTCTTTATATCAATGACATATGTAAGTGGATGCTAATCTTGTCACTGTGAAAATAATTTTGTACGCAATCTATAATACCAATTTAATGGATCTGTTATTTAAATACAATCCAATAAATTACAAAATCTATACAAATAAAATACAAAGCCACGTAAATAATGGGCGAACAAATTGTTGATGGCTTTAAGGAAGAAATTAATGATAGATTAAAGGAAATTGTTCCGGTATTTAAAGGCTAATCGTTCTTGTGAACAATTAGATATTGGTTACGTTTAGCCATCCATCACTTTTCCAAAGCAATATAAACGAAAACAGAATATCGTTTGAATTGTTTATTTCAACAAAGGCTTCATTTGTTTCTTGGATCATTGTTTGGAATACAAGCTTGCTGTGCCCATCAGGGTCTATAATTTTTGTCAGTACTTTTTTATATTATGCACCCCTATGTACGTTTATAAAAATATGATAAAAATTGTCATGAAGAGACTTGCGTGTGATGGGTACATAAGACACAAATATATCAAAACTTTAAATACTTTATTAATTTGTATTAAAACTACCACAAAATAAATTGTTTCATTTTTGTATTTCAGCCTGTAACAGGTTATTATACAATTTATATTTGAAAAGATTATTTTACATCTCTAAAGTGCCAAAAACATTTACATATTTCTCAAAAACTTGATCTCATATAAATAATATAAATCCAAAATGAACATTTTTACTGAATAAAGAATAAAAAAAAAAAACAATTGTGTTTCCCAACAAAGAAGTTTGACAAAGGTTTCTGAAATCAATGCCAGTTCTCGGTACAGAAGACTTATTAAAAGCATAAATAAATGTCACGTATACAATTTAAATGTCAAGTGGAATGTACTGAATATTCTTGACGGAATCGGACGTGAATAAAAACATAACTAGATTTTTGTATGTAGGTATTAGGTTCTATTTATGTCTATTTGTACATCTTTGGCACTTGTTACGATTAGTCAGAAGCCAGTAAGTCTAACAATCAGTCTTACTTAGGGAATTGGGTTGCTGGGTTGGTTGGTTGGTGGCTGGGTAACTGGGTTGAGGAGGTCAGATAGGCAGTCGCTCCTTGTAAAACACGGTACCGTAGTTGGGAAAAGGCTAGGCTAGCCATCTAATACTAATATGGCATTTTTTACATTGGCAGTTGATCCTGATATTTACACGATAAAATAATACAGTGTATAGTTTCACAATATTTAGTATAGACTATTCTTACTACTAGTGACTTTCACTTCAAAGATAGGTCAAAAGTGGGCTTAGCAAATTTATGAACGCCTTCTGCCAAAATAGGTCTACAAAGCAAGATAAACGCCATTTCATATTGCATTTTACAACTTACACGTGTAACGCTTTGAAATAGTTTTTCTTCTTGCTAAAGAAATTGCTATTGCATAGTTAAATACTGAAATGATTCAAATCAAACTTAAATAAAAACGTTTGGTTGGCACTTTTCCCTTTAAATTACAACTAGAGAAAAAAACATTGATGTTTGAACAACTTCCATTGGGGTTTTTTTCCTGAAAACTACATTAGTTTTATAAATAAATTGCAATTATTATTTGCTCTAAAGATTTTTCTTACAAACAGACGAAGTGGTAACTCATTTTCTTTGGTTACACTTATCGCAAAAAACAATAGTTTAAAAAAACTAAAAAACACGCTTTTTATTGAAAAACGGACTAAAAGATAGGAAATAAATTTTAATGAATTTAAATTAAGAAAACAGTGTTAAAAATTTCAATGAATATAAATTAATAATAGTGTGAAAACAAAAAAAAATATTTAAAAAAAAGCGTGGGGTGCATGGTGTCAATAGTTATAAATATTTTATTGACAGATATGAGTACAGTGATTTTCATTTCGATAATATCTTAAAAAGCACCCCACGCTTTTTTTAAATATTTTTTTTTTGTATTCACACTATTATTAATTTATATTCATTGAAATTTTTAACACTGTTTTCTTAATTTAAATTCATTAAAATTTATTTCCTATCTTTTAGTCCGTTTTTCAATAAAAAGCGTGTTTTTTAGTTTTTTTAAACTATTGTTTATTTTCTACTTTTTAGTTTGTTTTCAAACTTTTATTTGTTTTGTAGAATTAAAATTCTCTTTAGTATACAAAAATTTGTCAATATTAGAGAAAACGGCTAAAGATAATTATTGGAAATAAAAATTAACATCGAGTCCTGCCTTATCGACTGTAGAGAAAAATTCTAGAAAATTTTAATTAATTTTCTTACCTTATCGACTATTACGAAATTATATAAATTAACAAAGATCATATTTTGCAAATTGAAAAGCCTAGAAGTCGGTGTCTAATGGATGTTACTAAGTTAATTTTGCCACCGACTTCTAGGCCGATGCACCTAAAATTAGTTTTTTTTTTGGTTTTTAGTGTTTTGGGAACTCGGTTTAATTTTTTTGTAAAAAGGTTATTTATTTAAAGCTTTTCAGTGATACGAATAGTTGTCACTATCCATACAAGTGGGAAGTTCTCATCAATACAAAGAATATAAGTCCAAACGAGGTATTTTACATATTCAGTTGTCGAGTTCCCTTGACTTTCTCTGGTCTCCATCATCAGGTCAGCTCCAAACCTTCACTGTTGCATAGGTCTTGTCAATACGAATAATTTAAGCCCAAACACGAGGTAGTTCACATATTCAGTTGTCGAGTTCCCTCCATTTTCTCTGGTCTCCATCATCAGGTCAGCTCCAAACCTTCACTGTTGCAAAGGTCTTGTCAATACAAATAATTTAAGCCCAAACACGAGGTAGTTTACATATTCAGTTGTTGAGTTCCCTCGACCCTCTCTGGTCTCCATCATCAGGTCAGCTCCAAATCTTCACAGTTGAATAGTGTTTTTAGGCGTACACCTAAGTGTCAAGTTTTTACCCTATGTATGCCTACAAGTTTTGAATGTTGTCCTCGATTTCTCAGGGTTTCCATCATCAGATCCTGACCTGATGAATATGGGACCAACTGGCAGCTATTCCAAGTCGAAAAAAAAAAGAATCACGTAAATCGGTCTATAAACCTCGGAGTAATCGATGTGTATGTGTAACCTCCTCCTTTTTGGGAAGTCGGTTAAAATGGAATAATTTTATCAAATTAGTGTATTGTCATCGGTCCTCAATAAATCTACAAAGTTTGAACGAAATCTGGCCGTTTAAAGTGGGTCAAAATCGCGCCCAAAGAAGTCGGTTACAAACAAACATACAAACATACAGGTGAAGCTAATAAAAAGCGTGTAAAAATCAGACTAGCTTATTAACCAAGTAAATATTTCGTGAGTACAAATACAAACATATACTCAAGAAAAATATTATAAGAAGTTTGTTATTAGGCTTCATTTCTTCGCTTTCCTTGAAAACACAAATTCTGAGAACTCTTTCTCTGTAGCCGTCTCTAAAACGTGACCATACTACGCAACTTCGTGATAAAACTAAGGTTTGTATAGGTTTCATATTGTAAGACAATATTTATGTAATATTAAATTATATTCTTTATGTGATATATTTTTCTGGGCACTGTAAATAATATTGTACCTAGATACTACAGTCAAACAATAGGGTACGATTTGATTTTTTATATTTCGAAACAAGAAATTGAAGATGTAAGATGAAAAACTGAGTAGAGTACTTGAGATTACCTAATTAAGATATAGGTATTGCATATTTTATTTTTATGAGGTTGGCAATAACTATTTCCTTTCTCTTTAAAAATACGATTTCAATAGTTTGGAAACCAGAAAATAGATTTCCAAAAGCAAAGGACTTAATTTACCGAAACAGACTTTTAGGTAATAACTATTTCCCCACCGAGGGGGTCCCCACGTTGTCGTCGTGGTGGGGCTTGTGTGCCTCAATGATCCTGAAGCTCTGCCGGTAGAGATACTCATGCCGGAAAGGTTCAGGGGAGAGGCCAGACAAAGAGGGACCCAGGGAGGGGCCGCTCCTGACCAGTCCACGCTAGTGGACATGGCAAGGATGCGGCCATACCCGCGGAGGTGCAGGCGCACTAAAGCGGTGGTCGTTTGCTCTTCGTACAACGAAGAGCAAACCTTTCGGCGGGTTTGCTGAGCCGGGTTGGCCGGACAGCAGACGGAGGCATGCATAATGCCGCCGCCGAGGGCTTGGCTTAATCGCCCGGCCCAGAGGAAGGACACCTCTTGATAAAAAACCACCCAATCCCAAGTTTCGGGAGCGCGGCGAGGGGATGAATGGCCGTGGGGGACACGGTCGTTAGCGCTCCCCCCTGTTGGGGCCAGCCGCCCCCAACAGTATGTAGGCTTGCCCCGGTATGAGGCCACTGCCGGGGTCGACGTTTAGTGCTCTCATAATCGTGGGAACTGTATGGATACCTTAACAAAAAATAACAAAAACAAAGATAATGAAAGGGAGTGGGACGAGGACTCGGACTCCGAGTCCGTGTCCAGCGAGGGGGATGCGGGGGGTTTTAAGCTCCCCCGCAACAAGAAGGACCACCGGGCCGACGCCTTCCTCAAGAGGAGGAGGGAAGACCCCGGGTCCTCCTCTGGTGGTCGCGGGGCCTCGGCCAAAAAGGTCGCCAGGAGGCCCGTCAGCGAAGGGTCCGCTAGGGCTTCTGGGGGTGGCGGAGGAGCGGCTCATCGGAGCTCCTCCTCCGAGGAGGAGTCGGCCATCGGCTCCGACCGGGAGCGCAGGGCGGACTTCGAGAAGACGGTGGAGTCCGCCATCAGGCAGGTGGCCTTAAAGAGAAAAAAGGCCAGCAAAGACGGCGCCATTGAGGCCGCCACCGCCTCCATCACCGCCGCAGCGGTGAGCAACTTTGGCCGGGCTCCCGTGAGCGAGCTGGCCAAACTGCAGCAGGAGGTGGGTCGTCTGACGGCCGCCCTGGAGTCTCTTGTGGAGGAGAACAGGAGTCTCCGGGCGGAGCTCGCTAAGATGCGCGAGCAGGGGGCGGAGCGCGGTGGGGCCAGGCAACAGGCGCAGACTGCGCCGGCTGAGAGCCAGATCCTGGCCCTAGTCCGTCAGGAGATGGCGGCCTTCCAGGCTCGCTTCTCAGTCCTGGAGGGCAGGGTCCTGCGCCCCCCCCTCGCGGCGTCGAAGCCCCCAGCGGCCCAAAGGGCCTCCTATGCGGCCGCGGTTGCAGCGGCACCCCCACCCAGAAGGGGACCGCCGAGCAAGCCCCCTGTCGCGGCGCCGAACGGGCCGACCAGGGGGGCGCCCGCTCAGCCAAAGCCCAGGACCGCAAGGGCGGTCCAGGCGCGGAGGCCCCCGGTGCCACCGTCAGCACCGGCTCCGTCGTCGGCACCAGTGGCGAAACGCCCTCCAAAGCCGACACCGTCTGCGGCCCCTACCTCTTCTGCCACTGAGTCTGAGTGGCAGGTGGTGGGGAAAGAAAAGAGGCGGAGGGCAGCCAAAGCGGCCAAAAGAAGGCCCAGAAACAGCGGCGCAGGGAGCGAGCCGCCGCGGCGAAACTCCGCGCCCCCAAAACCGCGGCTGTAGTAGTCACACTACAGCCGGACGCGGTCAAAAGGGGCGTGTCGTACCGCGACGTGCTCGCCCAAGCAAAGGAGGCGGTGAACCTGCAGGAGCTGGGTATCGCCTCCGGCCTCCGGCTCAGGGTGACCGCAACGGGCGCCCGTATGCTGGAGGTCCCAGGAGCGGCCAGTGGGCCCGCCGCAGACGCTCTAGCCGAGAGGCTTAGGGCGTCCATAAGTGCGGACGATGCCCGAGTCTCCAGGCCCCACAAGTGTGCAGATCTGCGCATCATGGGCCTGGACGACTCAGTTACTGCGGAGGAGGTGGTGGCCGCCGTCGCTAGGACGGGTGGGTGCTCTGCCGACGAAGTGAAGGCGGGCACCATACGTCCCGACTTCAGGGGCACGTGCACCATCACGGTGAGCTGCCCCGTGACGGCGGCCAAGCGCATCGTAGACGGCCGAAGATTGCTGGTTGGCTGGGTGTCGGCGCAGGTCAAGCTGCTTGACCCCCGACCGCTGAGGTGCTTCCGATGCCACGTCGGGCATCATGTGGGTGTTCGTTGCACCTCGGAGGTCGACCGCAGCGCCCTCTGCTTCCGCTGCGGTCAGCCCGGACACAAGGCCGTGGCTTGTAGCGCCGCGCCGCACTGCACTGCGTGCGCGGCGGCTGGCAAGCCGGCCGAACACCGGGCGGGGAGCAAGTCCTGTGCCCCACCCGCCAAGACCAAGAGTAAGGGCAAGGGCCGGCCGTCCGTCGCCGCCACCACCACCACCTCCGCAGTGGCCACAACCGCAGCTCCTGCGGCCGCCGCCGCCTCCAACGCTGCCGCCGCTGTCAACGCCGTCGCCACTGCTGCTGTCGCGGCGCCCGTGTCTGCGTCTCAAGAGGAGGAAGACGTGATGGAGTGCTAGTCTGGCTCCATTGCGCTTCCTCCAGGCGAACATCAACCACTGCGCCCGTGCCCAGGATCTGCTGCTCCAAAGCATGGCGCAGTGGTCGATCAACATCGCCGTGGTCGCTGAGCCGTACTTTGTCCTTCCCAGGGATGACTGGGTTAAGGACCTTAGCGGCTCAGTGACCATCATATCGTCGGCCGCCGCTGGTACTCCTTCCCTCGAAGGGGTGAAGAGTGGAAGGGGTTGCGTCGCAGCACGGTTCGGGGAGATAGTCGTCGTGGGGGTGTACTTCTCCCCGAGCCGAACTCGCCGAGTTCCACAACTCCCTCCTGGAGTTGTCCGTCGTCGTCGGAAGTTATTCCCTCCCGTGATAGTGTTAGGGGACTTCAACGCCAAGAACTTGGCCTAGGGTTCCCGACGCACAGATGCACGGGGTAGGATGGTGGAGGACTGGGCGCTGGAAGCAGGCCTGGTCGTCCTCAATCGGGGTTCTGTCCCCACGTGTGTACGGATGCGGGGCGAGTCAGTGGTGGATATCTCGTTCGCCAGCCCCGCTCTGCTACCGCGTGTCTTTGACTGGCGCGTGGAGGAGGGGGTGGAGACCTACTCCGATCACCGGTACATCCGGTTTGACGTCTCCGCCCAGAACCCTAGCGCGCCGGTCCTGCAGACCCCGAGTGGTCCACGTTGGGCGCTGAGGCACCTTGACCGGGAGCTTCTCCTGGAAGCCTCAGTCGTGCAGGCCTGGGTGTCATCACCGGACAGGCCCGCCGACATCAACGACGAGGCGGAGTGGTTCCGGGAGACCATGTCCGAGATTTGTGACGTGGCCATGCCCCGAGTCCCGCCAGGACGCGCCCGACGCCAGGTGTACTGGTGGTCTTGCGAGATCGCCGCCCTTCGAGAGGCGTGCGTCGCTGCGAGGCACCTGTACACCAGACACCGCAGGCTGCGCATCCGCCCTCCGGATGCAGAGGCCAGGGAAGCAGAGCTGTACGAGGGTTACAGAGCTGCGAAGACCGCCCTCCAATTGGCCATCGTCCAGGCCAAGGAGGTGGCCAATGCGGAGCTGCTGGGGTCTCTGGACAGGGCCCGTACAAAATGGTGCGGGGCAAGCTCCGCCCATGGGCCCCCCCGCTGACCCAGAGTCTTCGGCCTCAGCTGGTGGAGGAGGTGGTGAGCGCTCTGTTCCCTTCGCGCGGGGAACACTCTCCCCCGCCCATGTCTCTGCAACCCGCGGTGTCAAGTACGGACCACACTTCCGACGACGACGATGTCCCCGAGGTGACTGGGGTGGACCTGAGAGTGGCGGTGGCTAGGCTGAAAGCCAAAAACACCGCCCCAGGGCCTGATGGCCTGCCTGGCAAGGCCTGGGTCCTGGCCCTTGAGGCTCTCGGGCCTCGACTTAGGGGGCTTCTCAGCGCATGTTTGGAGAGGGGCCAGTTCCCACTTCGTTGGAAGACAGGGAAACTGGTCCTCATACGGAAGCCGGGGCGCCCTGCGGACTCTCCGTCCGCATACCGGCCTATCGTGTTGCTCGACGAGGTGGGCAAGCTCTTTGAGCGAGTTGTCGCACACCGCCTCGTCGCGCACCTTGGGGGGATAGGGCCGGACCTTGCGGACCACCAGTTCGGTTTCCGCAAGGGGCGCTCAACGGTGGACGCCATCATGCGCGTGAGAGCTCTCACGACGGGGGATGCTGTGTCCCGGGGGGGGGTCGTCTTGGCGGTGTCTCTTGACATCGCCAACGCCTTCAACACCCTCCCTGGAGTTGCATCAGGGAGGCACTCCGGTATCACCGGGTGCCGACCTACCTTCGTCGCGTGGTCGAGGCCTATCTGTCGGATAGGTCCATCATTTACCCTGGTCACAACGGGGAATGGAACCGGCGAGAGATGTCGTGCGGTGTTCCGCAGGGGTCGGTACTGGGGCCGCTCTTGTGGAACATCGGCTACGACTGGTGTGCGCGCGCCGACCTCCCTAGCGGCGTCAGCGTGGTCTGCTACGCTGACGACACGCTGGTTCTGGCACAAGGGAGGTCGCACCAGGAGGCGGCCGACATAATGACGCGCGGGGTTGCGATAGTCATCGAGAGGATCCAGCTGCTGGGACTGGAGGTGGCCTTGCACAAATCCGAGGCCATGTGCTTTCATGGGCTTCGGAACGCGCCACCTTCAGGCTCCCAAGTCACGGTGGGGGGGGCTACCATCGGCGTCGAGAGGGCGATGAAGTACCTGGGACTCGTCCTTGACGGCCGGTGGAGCTTCGTCGAGCACTTCCGACGTTTGGGCCCCAAACTGGAGAAGGCAGGTGCTGCATTCAAGCGGCTCCTGCCCAACCTGGAGGCCCAAACGCCCCTGCCGTAAACTCTACGCGGGGTCATGCGGTCCATGGCCCTTTACGGGGCCCCGGTATGGGCACGTTCGGCACGGCCGCGGGCTGTGCACTACCTGAACGTGCCCCAAAGGGTGATAGCCATTAGGCTAATCCGGGGGTACCGCACGATCTCCCGCGAAGCAGCTGGCCTACTCGCTGGACTGCCACCGTGGGATCTGGAGGCGAGGGTCTTCTTGCGCCTGTACGACTGGCGCGAGGAGGCTCAGCGCCGGGGAGAAACCCCGTTGCCGCGGCAAGTTGTCGCGCAGCGGGCGGAGCTCCGGCGCGATCTCATGGTGGCCTGGAGGGAGCGACTATCGCAACCCAGTGCAGGGCACGCCACCATCGTGGCGGTAAGTCCCCTTTGAGGAGTGGCTCGGGAGTCACGGCGCCCTCACGTACCGCATGACGCAGGTCCTCACCGGACACGGTTGTTTCGGGAGGTACCTGCACCGCATCGGTCGTGAGGAGGCGCCCGGTGTCACCATTGTGCGGACAGCCCCGAGGACACGGTGGACCACACAGTCCAGGTGTGCCCCGCATGGGAAGGGCACCGCCGGGTCCTCGTCGAGGCTTTGGGCGGCGGCGACCTCTCGCGTCCGGCCCTGGTTCAGGCCATGGTCCGGGGCGAGAGGGAATGGGATGCCGTCGCCTCCTTCTGCGAAGCGGTCATGCTCGAGAAGGAGGAGGCGGAACGCCAGAGAGTTCGCACCTCTCATCCCGGCCGCCGCGCTGGACCAGGTAGACACCATGGGCGCCGGGTGTCGCGAGATGACTCCCGGCCACCGTAGGCGTGGGTCTGTGGGCGGTGAGTTCGGGTGGCTCATCGTCCCTCTGTCTTCCTAGACGACAGACCCGTGTCGACGGCGCGCGTTGTTCCACGCGCTCCTCAAAGAGACGTCAGCAACCCCAGCGGGGCCCAGCAGGGCCAAGGCCTGCCGGGGCTGCGGGTTGTTCGAAAGAGATACCGCGGCCCTGGTACATAAAAGGCCTATGACGGAACACGACGATTTTAGTCAGTAAAAGTCTGACACTCCCTCACCGCTGCTAACCCACAGCGGGAGGGGTCATTTGATGATTTTACGTCGATAAAAAAAAAAGGTAATAACTATTTTGAAAGCGCGTCAATGAAGCTATACAAATCTTTTCATGCTGACGAAATAACCAAATTGCACATATTCGTAGTATGTGTACTTTGGGTATTTTGCAGAAAAGCTATTTAAAGGTTTTCACTAGAACATGTAATTTCCGAGAGTTTTTCACCAGATAACAATGAAAGTCGAAAATTAATGACATTCCTTTATGAATGCATGCGTTCTTTTGATTTATTCGGGAAATTTTCGCGAAATAACTAGGTTACTTGCTTTTCATGGATAAAATCGGAAAGAGTATTTTAACACAGTTTTACGATAATGTCATCCTTCAGGTAGAAAATTTTTATCGAAGAGTATTTTTTTTTTTCATTAAAAAAAAAATATTAAAGAATTCATGTCATACAATTCTAGGAATCTTTAGGTATTCTGCATCCAAGATTATATTATATTATTTGCCCACGTAGGAAAAACCAGAGGTAACCGCTTTGGAGAACAGAAAACTATAATGGAGGCCAGCAATACATTAACCTAGTAATACTGGCCATATTTCACCGAGTTCAGTCTTGTATTGAACCTCTACAAATCTGAACTACTTCCATTGCAAATGTAGCTTAAGCTTTCAAATGCCGTTTTACATCTAGATCGCTAAGCCACTTATAAACGGGCACTTTAAGTACATAAACATAGTATTTAGAATATCACTTAGTAAAGCGGCTAAATAAAGTTAAATAAAATAGAGCCTGTTTAAAATTCTTAATGTTAAGAGATTGTGTACTCTTAATTTATTTCGGCAAGTATCATAATATTTTAAAAAGTAAATAACTGGTAAAACATAGAATGATACAAACATCATTACTATCGTACCACAATTTTTTCCCAATTTCCAGCATTTTCTTCCCAAGTTTTCTGTTTGCCATCATCTAACAAGTAGCATGACATAGTTCAACTATTATAATAGAAAATACACAAATAATTACCTCACTTTCAAAACTTCCAATCAATATACATACCCCCAAAAAATTTCTAACAAAACTTCCAGCACGTGTAGAAACCATGAAACTCAGCGTTTGCACAAAAGCTCAGTTCACTCGATCTAGGTCTCCAATGTATGTAGATTTATGCTGAAAACACCATCCGTGTGATATGCGATGTGCGCCCATGGAGCAAAAAATTATTAGCGGAGGTGCCATAACGGAAAATCTTCTAAGAAAGTAGTGCGCGTAAATGTGGGTTTGCGGGGGACGAGGACCGTTTCTTTCTCCACCTTCTTTGGACCCGTGGTAAATTTTTTGTAATACAAAGATTCGTTGGCAGATGTTTTTTGACTGTTTGACCTAGTAGAAGGCGCTTGACCTACCTGCAATAAGGCAACTCCGCTCATCTTTCTTAACTCAGTGTGACACGCCCCATATGTAGCACGCACGTTAGCACTCTCCCATGTTGACATAGCGCTCCGATAGGCGTTAGCAAAAAATTTGAAAAAAAAACTAGCACGCTTGGATTTGTTGAACATTTGGAAAGGCGAATGGCAGGCTTGTATGGGACTTTCGTACCGCTAATAAAATTTCGTGTTTTGGGATACTTTTTGTTTTAATTGATGGGTAATATGATAGACAGGCCCTTTGTAAATTCTTAGATTTTTAGAACTTGGGAAGTAAAAGTTATAACCAGTTTTGTTTTTTAAGGTTATGTACTACAGTATACCCATGTAAGTTGTATTAGCTAGGTACATAAATATTGTTATGGGTAATAATTGGTGGGTAATATGATAGGCAAGCCCTTTGTTAATTCTTAGATTTTTAGAACTTGGGAAGTAAAAGTTATAACCAGTTTTGTTTTTTAAGGTTATGTACTACAGTGTACCCATGTAAGTTGTTTTAGCTAGGTACATAAACATTGTTATGGTAATGATAAAATAAATGTTCTACCTAGCTTGTCTCTTAATCTTGGGTGCGTTTTAGGTACCTAGGTACGTACAATTAGGTAAATAGGTAGATAGATAGATAAGGATCGTACCCACTCAGTAGAGTGCATTTAGGAGATACCTGTCCAGCAGCGGACTGCAACAGTTTGATAATGGTCAAGTTCTCGGGTTTCGAGTGTGGTATAATAAAACAACTTTGTTTTTGTAGGAATATACATCTATTTTATTGTTCTTATAATTATTTAATCTTGTCATTTATTTATTTTCAAACATATAATTTACATTTTTAAATATTAAATATAAAAATAAAAAACATTTAAAAATATAAAAAATAGGTTGCCACCGATATCGGGCACAGGGTCCAAGGTACCGGTGGTTAGGGTCCCAGAGACAGAAACCTCCTCACAATACGTGCCGTATCAAGGAGTACTGCCTTCTGAATCAGTCCCTTGATCCAGCCGCCCAACGAGAGCCTCCTGAGGTGTTCGTCGAGGCTCTTGGCTATTAAACCATTGGCCGTAACGACAATCGGCACAACAACAGCCGTGTCGACACTCCACATGGCGACAACCTCGTGCGCTAAGTCGAGATACTTTATTTGTTTCTCTTTCTCAGCTTTCACAAGGTTCTCGTCATGCGGAACGGCGACATCGACTATCATCGCGCGGCGCGCTAATCAATCTATCACCACAATATCAGGCTTATTGGCTACAATAATCCTGTCAGTGATGATAGATCGATCCCAGTACAACGTGATATGGTCCTTTTCGAGAACTGGGTCGGGCGCATACTTGTAGTACGGTACCTCAAGGTCTACAAGGTTGTATTGCAGAGCAAGCTGCTGGTGGATAATCTTGGCCACTTGGTTATGTCTGTGCAAATATTGACCATTAGCCAAACGAGAACAACCAGATATCCAGACATCTGATAGACTCACCCGGATGGTGACATGCCCGACATATGTCAACCGTCCCGTCTTTCACGATATATCTCCGGTAGTTATTCGTAAGGATAACTTCGTCCATAATTGCACATACAAACCCTTCGGTTTCTCCAAACAAGTCACCGAAGCGTAGCCAAGATACGGACGCATTGAAGTCTACATCGGGTTATTTAATCTGTTCTTAGTATTATTTCATCTAAGAAAGGGGCAGGTCGGGTCATACCTTCATGGCGAGCGTAACTAAGGTACCAAATAATGCTCATAACATGTGAGCAGCATCCCAACGTTCTTAAACCTACAATGCAATTACAGCAATAACTTTTGATTGCGTCCCGACCATTCATATTTGTTTCTGCAACTATGAAAACAAAATAAGTTCGGGCAGAAGAATGGCGGGACTTTATTTTAGCTCGAAGCAACATTGGGTTTATTCCCTCCAAGCCATGTATTCTCTCTCGAGATACCTCTAAAGTATATACACCATAAAAGCGAAAATGCTCACCCACATATGAACGAGCCTGGCGAATTTGGTATACACCACAAGCAAATAACGTTAGTTCCTCCATGGATAGCCGCGGAAAGGAGAGGGTTGTCGCGTCTATGGGTACAAACCAGGCACTGCGCCTGTTTAAATTATGTAACCTAACTAATTCGGCTACATTATTCGTTAAAAACAGGCGCTCAAATATTATTGTAACAAACTGCTCTGCATGTACATTTTCTGTAAATGGCGGAGTAAACGCATTCAGCAGAGCAGCTGCTATTTTAAAATCTGCCATTAAATTGCGACAACCCCGGTTAAAATATTCATGGCGGAATATTTTAAAGTCTCTCTTGAAACGGCCATTCACAGCTTCTACTACCCACCTGGTTATAGTGACACAGCGTGAACGGTTGGCATCAAGAGTAGATAGCTGTGATTGGCCGTCTTCTTTGGTTTCAGGCATATGACCTATGTATCCTTTCTGATGCAGACTATCCATGCAGTCACGAAAACCTCTATCCACAATAAATATATCGTTTTCGTTATAAAAATCATTAAATTCATTTTCGATTAATAAATCATTCATTATGGTGGCGTCATTTGTAGTGGCACTATATGGTCCGCGTACATCTATAATATATCCATCAGAGGCACAAAGGATAAATGGCTTTAATAAATTCCTATATTTATGGAGGGAATATGTATCCTTTTGGAACAAGTAATTACTACTTTTTTGTGTATATATGTATGTTGCATCAGCTATTGTGATTGCAGGTTTTTGATCAGCTGGTGCATTAGGCTCACCAAAAATGTGTTCGGCAATGTATGAATTTCTTGCTGCCACTTGCTCCCTTCTTAAATGAGAAAAACCAAGAAATTGTGGAACATAATCTGTTAGCAAAATATTTCTTGCTACAGACATTAATGTCTCTAGAGTCCTTCTCGGAACTTGAAATAGACATGACAATCTATCCCCTGAGTCTCCAGTCCTTAATTTACACAATAAGGCTGTTAATGCAAAACTACCCCGCTGCATATTCTTAAGCCTCGGTGTTACATCTAATATTTGTTGATGTTGTTGTTTATTTATGCCTATAAAATACTCTACTTGGTTATCGGGGTAGTTTTGAATATTCTCATAAGAGATATTATTTAACCCTTCCATTAATATGTAAATGATCTCCTCTATGTGTGTGGAAGTGAAGCTATTAAGGCTATACTCAGCAGTATACAGGTTTTCATAATTAGCCAGGTCTCTATGTAAGGAGCAAATACGAGCACCTCTTGGTATAAAATATTGATACCTAACCAATACATATTGCCTGGTTTCTTCAGGCACAATATTTCGCTCCAGTTCCATGCACTCTTGGAAAACGCAATGTCTTGCTGTTTCAGCCGCTCTTCTTATATTGGGCAACACAATATGTTGGGGTCTTTCTTCTGGTCCTTCTGGAACATTGAAGCTCAAATCTCGAGCTTGGCCCCAGCAAACTCCACAAACTTCATTCATGGATGACATCTGTAAATGAAATAAAAATTAAACACTAAGTTAAGACATAAATTGCGCCCATCATGACGAAGCGACAGAATAGTTCCGTGCGGGGATCGAACCAGCGGCACACAGCGCAGCAGTCCAATTGCTCAGCCACAGCGCGAAGTGTTGTCAAAGTAAAAGTAGTTGCCTTCTGCATGACACATGCTTGTAAGTTAATTACTATAAATACCTGTTTCATAATATACCTGCTGGTGCTCCAACAAACGAGCAATATTGTCGGGATTCCACTCTTGATCTGATGTTGGGGAGGATAGACTCTGACCACATACAGCACATATCAAATCAGAATTATCACTCTCCGGATGATCACCCTCAGGTACAATGGATTGAATATCTTCATTTGGTGAAACAACCCTAGTTCTTTTCGCTCTTAGCCAACACGGTACACAAGCTTCATGTTCAGAACGAAGCTAAAATAAAAAAATATAAATAAAGAAAAGCTTGCATTTAAAAATGGCATTAGTGAGAAATGATTTTATCATTATCATCATCATCATCATCATCTCAGCCATAGGACGTCCACTGCTGAACATAGGCCTCCCCCTTTGATCTCCACAGATACCTCTTGGAAGCGACCTGCATCCAGCGTCTTCTGGCGACCTTTATAAGGTCGTCTGTCCACCTCGTTGGTGGACGTCCAGCACTTTTCGGCCCCATCGGCCATCTGCTCTGCGAGCAATATGGCCTGCCCATTGCCACTTCAACTTGCTAATCCTGTGGGCTATATCGGTGACTTTGGTTCGTCTACGGATCTCCTCGTTACGGATTCGATCACGTAGAGAAACCCCGAGCATAGCCCTCTCCATAGCTCGTTGAGCGACTTTGAGCTTTGAGATGAGGCCGATAGTGAGAGACCACGTTTCGGTGCCGTAAGTCATCACTGGTAACACACATTGGTTGTAGACTTTCGTCCTGAGGCACTGAGGTATGTCGGACGAAAAGATATTGCGTAGTTTCCCGAACGCTGCCCAGCCGAGTTGGATTCGGCGGTTGACCTCTTTCTCGAAGTTGGACCTACCTAATTGGACTACTTGTCCTAGGTAGATATATGAGTCGACAACTTCGAGTACCGAGCTTCCAACAGAGACTGGGGTGGGCTCAACATGGACATTTGACATAATTTTCGTCTTGTCCATGTTCATTTTCAGGCCCACCCGTTGTGAAACTCGGTCGAGGCCCTCGAGCATCATACTGAGTCCCTCCATCGACTTTGCCATGACTACGAAGTCATCGGCAAACCGAAGGTGAGTGATCTATTCGCCGTTGATGTTGATGCCAAGACCTTGCCATTCCAGGAGCTTGAAGGCGTCTTCCACTGCGGCGGTAAACAGTTTCGGGGAGATAACGTCCCCCTGTCTTACGCCTCTTCTCAATGGAATCTGCTTCGTGCTATGCTCCTGTACTCGGACCGACATGGTGGCGTTTTTATACAAACACTTCAACACCTCGATGTACCGATAGTCAATATGGCATCGTCGGAGTGACTCAAGTACTGCCCATGTTTCCACCGAATCGAAGGCTTTTTCATAGTCCACAAACGCTAAGCATAATGGCAAGTTATACTCTTCGGTCTTCTGTATAACTTGCCGCAGCGTATGGATGTGGTCTATATTCTGGATCGGATATTCTGAGTATTAGGTATATCACCCTGTTCGACACACTGTCGATGGTTATTATGTTGTTTACGAGGGACTTGTGAACGAGAAACCCGACACCACCTTGGGACTGTTGGTCGCCCTCCCGGTAGTAGAGCAAGTTACCAGACTTCAGGGTTAAGGTGTCCTCTCCCTCTCTACGGACTTCGCATAACCCTATAATGTCCCAATGTAGCTTGCTCAACTCCTCAAAATGCATTCCAGCTCGCAAATCTTTTCGTCAGTCCTCAATGTGCGTATGTTGTGTGTTACCAGGGCCAATCGTCGTGGGGGTGGGTAGCCGGATCTCTTCCGGAGATTCTTAGCACCCCCTGCTCCGCCGTTACCTTGACTGTTACCCGTGCCAGGGATAGCGGAGCTGCCGGGGATTGGGGGCCTGGTTTCTGTGCCTATCATTTGGGGGGTATTTGTCTTTAATCGCCACGCTTGGCAGGCGGGTTGGCGATCGCAGTGAGCATGTACAGTTCGCGGAGGGCGCTGCTGCCCGACCTCTGGTTTTCCCTTAGTCGCCTCTTACGACACCCACGGGATGATTTGGGGGGAGCGCAATTCTAAGCCGGCGTCCCAAGGCAGAAATGATTTACATTGACTTATTTCTTAGTTTAAATCAAATCAAGATACCTAATTGATAAAAGTTATAATAAGTAATAGGTACATGTTGTTATACCTCTCGAGGTTGAATCCAAGAAGCAATTGTGTTGGCTATTCTTTGTTCTTCTCCATTTGCACCTTCAATCAAAATCCTGCGTCGACTGATTCTCAGTATAGATCGTCCGCATACAACACAAACACTTTGATGGCCTAGGCATCTCCTCTGCATATTATCAGAAGAATGTGGATGACTAGCTAGCTGCCAACAGGCATGGCAAACATGGTCAGCAGGTGTTATCTGGAAAATATTTAAGTGATTTTGAGTATGATTCAACATTGCTTTAAATAACTATTTTAACAGTGTGACACAAACCAAGTTAGGCAAGTAAACAATACATGTAAGAGATCACTTATATGTTTGTTAATGTACAAACACAACAATGATCGTTTACAGGACAAACTGTAAATATTTTTACAACCACAACAATGTTTGTTATTTTTTCAAATAATGTTAAGATTAGTTTTAGGTACATTCATATTATTTTAGTATGAAATCGTGTAGTTTATATGGTGAGTCTACTTTTTAACACGTAAAAGTTCTCACTTCGTAACTATCATACTCGTACGCAAAATGTTATTTGAAAACTACTTACATCTCTAGGATATGTCCACAGCCGAATAGTATTGACGATATCTTCGCTCTCATCGGACAAAGCGTGCCTTCGTATTCGCAACAAGCGAACGTTGCAATTGATGCATTGCAAACTCGTCATTTTAAAGCACGTACACACACAACACAAGTAAAAAAAGCGTCTTTTCGCGAAAGTACTATCAACAGATAGAGTACGGAGGAGCAGTTGCTCGACTCAACGTAAAAATGACCAGATAATTTGCTTAAATTGCTCAGATGCAGTAACAAACCACAATCCAAAACAACAGCAAAGAACTGAACAGACAGAGACTAGACTCTGAAAGATTTCCGTTACCTGTCAATAAAATAATTGTCAATACAAAATAAAAACATTTAGTTGCGTTTAGTTTAAGATTATATTACGTCTAATTACTTGAATCTTTTAATTGGTATAATTAATTAATCCGGAGTTCTAAAAATACTACACTAACATGAAAATAAATGGCTTAGTTTCCTTAATAATTGGTACAAATTCTATAACTGAACAACGACAAAAATATGCGGTACGAAATCTGCCATTCTCCCTGGTGTTTTTCAGTTTTATCGTCATTGGTTTTGAAGGAATTTTGAATAAATTATAGCAGCAGCAATTAAGCATTAAGGCCACTTAGCGATCCATGGCATCAAATAGTGGCTACGGTTATAAACCATTTCTTGATTGTCGTGTGACGTCAGATTTCTGACACCTAAAATCCTCACCTCACCTCTGAGACAAAAGGCAGCTTAGCAAAATTAATAAAACTATATATTTATTCTGTTGATATACCATGAAAATGAGGTAATTTTTCTGAAAATGAAAGTAAAAATCTGAATAGATAACGCATTTTTTCATCAGCTAGATATTAAAGCTTACCAGGACTAATTCTACTTTAGGCACGCATTTTTATCTCCATCTACAACCAAACCTGACCGCAATGTTTTTTTGAAGAACATGAAAATAAAAAGCTGATAATCACGTTATAGAATGATGATGATCAAAAATCAGAAAGGCTTTTACAAACGTCAAGGGGAGGCCTTATCACAATCCACGGTCTCTTTGATGACAGTCACGTGTTTTCCTAAGGTAAGTGTTTTTCTTTCTTTATCAGTACTTCACGAAAAACCTTTCAAATATTCCTTACAAATGGAATATTTACATTTGTTAAGTGCATTTTATTTCTTTCAAGGGGATGACTAAGCAGGCCCATTGTTTCTGAAGACATTGATAAAGTACATGGGTTTAAATTGAAAGGATAAGCGAATACTTAATTATGGAGATTTATTCGTGTGTTTGTATGAAAACCAAAGCTCTTAAGATTAGTTAAGCGTTTGGATTCACTTTCTGTTTATCTTGTGTTTTGTTTTACTTAGAGACGTGGTTAGATAAGGGTGTTGTCTACAGGGCCAACGAATTTTGGTTTTTATATTTCCTCAGTTTTCTGATATCATTTATTAACCTTTTAAAAATAGCTTGAAACACAAAAAACAATAACGACTATTTTTATAATGACTTAAATATGGTCATCATTATGCAAACGTCTGTAAGAGCGGAACTTTCAAAAATTAAAAATGTTGAGTTGAAGATTCCTCCTTTCAGTCGAGCGATTCTAAAAATCGAGTTCTCGAGTAGTTAAAAGCGCAGCTGTGGGAAATGGTTAAGTATGAACTTATAGAACTAAATGTGCTTATAAAAAGTGCTCGGCATTGCGAATGTACGGCCAACTTCATAATGTGGTTTTAAATCCTACAAAGTAGTGAATGTTTTGAATGTGGGATCCGTTAGTATTTATTTTTTATTTATTTTAGTTGTTAAAACTTGATTGTATGTATGTTATATTAGGTATTTTTGTAACTGGGTCCTAGAAAGACACAATATAAAAGTGGTTTAATGAAAATATAAAGGTAAAAAATAATAGGAATTAGTAGCTCCTAGAAGTACTTAGAAATCTTAGTAGTACTTAGAAATTCTCTATTTTATTTTTTGCTTCTAATGGCTAAAACTGGCTAAAAATAACTACGTGACACAGTCATGTTTTGCTTATAATTATGCTTGATACTGCTGCTTTTTTGGGAAAACATTGCATTCGGTAACAGATAGTGTTGCGGTTAGGTTGGCTACACTGTGCAAATGCATCAGACAGACCGCAAACTCTTTGACGTAATGGATTAAACTTCCTAGTTTGGTAAAACATTATCTCTAACTTTTAGTATTAAAAAGGCAATAGTACGTTCTTACTTATGTAGAAATAAAAAAATATTTATGAAGTTGTGACTTAGCGAACTTTTAGGTTATACGTAACGAGTATAAAATCTTTAGGTATTACGACCCTACATTGTGTCTTATCAGCTCTCAATATTTTTTTAAATGGTCTATAGAATGGTCTAATTATACTAAAACATAATAATTGCCCACAATTAACATTATCGCCCCGTTTAATCGCTTTTAAATATGTAAATTCAACACCATCATAATACCATAAAAATCCTATACAACAGGAAAAGTATCGCTTGAACAAAATTATTCACCATCACGTTCTCTATCCCGTGACTTGCAAATCGATTGTGCCCACAGAGGACGGAAGAAGAGCAGAGCTGCCATAAGGAAGGTAGGTCAGGCGCCTTCTTGTAGGTCAAGTAACATACGGTAGGAGTGATCAGTAACTTAAACTAATGAGGTGCTCGGGTTCCTTGTTAAATCAAAACCAATCTGTCAAAGATTGGGCTTGATTGATTGGTGATTTTACTTTGTAAATAATAGGCGGATTCTACAGAAGGCCTTTGAAGGTGGAGCTAGTAACGTTCCTCGCCCCAGCATTTAAAAAAAACATAGGAAGCGGTGTAAGGGCGTATTGGGGCCTGTCTTTTGTATTTCTTTAACCTTCAAAAAGTGCTGTTTTGCAGCAAGTCCGCTACGTTCTTAGGACATTTTGCATTATGACATCTCCACTAGTCATTTTGTTCTCCGTGTTTGGGCCACACAGGTTATATAAATCGGTTCCATTCGATTATGATTTTATTTTCGAACGATTCAATCGATTGTGTGCTGACCTAGTTGTTTGAATGAAAATTGACTCGATTCTTTTTATTTTTGGGCCTATAAATTGCTGTGAGAAAAATAAGAATGGAGGAAAAACAGAAAGTTGGCAAAAGGAGACAAAAAATAAAAGCAGTTTTTTTCTGCTAACATAGTGCATATGAGATAATTAATTACCAATATATAGAGTAGCAAACTATTACGATAATTAGCTGTTAGATCATAATTTGTATGTGAGCATATTTTCGATAATCGTGCTGATTTCAGCAATTACATTGGCTGAAGCAGCTGCTTATTTACAAGCATCTTTATCATTTTGATGTTTGTAAATAGTTAAATATCCCGTAATAATACACACAAGCCTCAAAAGAAGGCCTATTAATCCTCTCACATAATCGTTAAGCCCACAAAAAAAGTACCTACAGAATGATAGAGAAATAAAAACAAAACTAGCACAGCAAAATAACTCGTAAGGCAGTGCATAAAACTTAATTTTCAGCTGAAGTTGTTAGAGTCAACAGGCTGGAAGTAATTACTATGACACAATTACTGCGCTAGGAGTGTCTTAGAAGTGACCTTACATACTTTAATACGTACCTAGTGTGGGATTTAGTGGCAAAAAATAATGCGAATAAAGTTAAATACTGGTTTAATTTCCTCTTGGACTTCTTTTACAAATCTTATAATCTTAGCGTCTGCGTCTTCCATCTTGTAAACCCAATCTCCATTTACTCTCTTTCATTCTTCATCGCTCATACATTCCTTCCCACTCATTCATACGTTCCCTTCTACTCAGAATTCACTCCACACTAGTATAATTAATTTATTATGTAGTTACGTTTTACAGTTTTTTTATCCGAATAACATGTATGCAGGCTACTTTTCAGCCATTTTCAGGAAGCAGTTCCCTCAGGATTAATGTATAATCGTCGGCAGCAGCAGTGAAGTACAAAGTACATAAAATTCTAAATGCAAGCTTAAAAATCAATCTGAAAATTGTTTCTGGTAGAGACAGGGACTGAAATTGCATAAAGGAAGAAAAATACAAAAGCCGCAAGGCATCAAAATCAGCAATAGCAGAATATGAAAGGCAAAGTTTCTGTTTTTAGGATCCATTAAAAATTTCAAATTATTATCATTTTCTACTTTGGAACATTGTCAGAAGTTCATAACCTCTTCATTAAATTATTAAAGACTCTATTAATACCCCTTTGTACCCATTAATAACTTAATTTCACATCACGTGTCTGTCAACATGCCGTGTTCATCTACATATATCCGTATTTCCATTAACAAGGTTCTTGTCTCGACAAGTTCCACAAGGAGTTTAACTACTTCTTCCTTATTTTAAAAGATAGTTTATTTCTTGCTTGTCGTGGATTATACACTTTACTTGCTTTCTTATCTCACATCTGACATTGGCATCGACGATTCGCTTGCCATCAACCAAAAATAGAATAGAATGTTCGTGTCATCCTTTTCGTCAATTTTATGTTTATAATATCTAAGTTGGCAATCGTTACGGCTAGTCAGAAGCCAGTAAGTCTGACGTCAGTCTAACCAAGGGGTATCGGGTTGCCCGTGTAACTGGGTTGAGGAGGCCAGATAGGCAGTCGCTCCTTGTAAAGCACTGGTACTCAGCTTAATCCGGTTAGACTGAAAGCCCGACATAGTTGGGAAAAGAAATGATGACTTGTACATAATAAGGTCTCCTGAAAAAAGGTACACATAAGCTTGTGCGTATTAATTGACGTAAATCATAAGAATTGTCTAATAATAATAAAATGCGTCTGTTAAACGTGATGTCAAACGCATTAGTGACGTATCTCAGTATGTTCAATATTATTTCATTTTACTTTTGTAAGTTAGGATGGCTACGGTTTCGGTAAATTCCAGACACTAACGTATTTGGTTCTCATCATGACATTCAAAATAGGTGTAGAAGAGAGTCATTTCAAATTCTACAAGATATTCGAACATTGCGTCCATACTGCCGAACTATTTATTTATGAATACGTTTTTTACAGCATGTATATGTAAGACACATACATGCTGTGAAACACATACATACACAAATATATGTAAGAATGTTATGGTAGCTTCAAACTGCAAAAGAATAATATTGCAAATTGTATGTGCTTTATGATATTAAAATTTGAGGAAAGATCTAATGACCAAAACACGATGCAAATACCTAATACACTAAAGCCTTTCGAAACTAACATAAAGTCCTCGAGTCAGTTTTTTTGCAAAAAACTTTACTATTGTAACAAAATCCTTCTTTAACCCTACTTTCATGGCTACCCCTCTGGCTCCCGGTTAACACGTTGTCAAGCGCTCATAACGCACGGGTGCTCGCGAAGGATTCGTTAGTTTTACGTCACTGCTTCACCCGGCTTCGGCTGTTTGTTTTAATTCCTGTTTTACCTGATTGCGAGAAAGAGGTTTGTTTAGTTGGCTTGAGTTTTCTTTAGAGATTATTTTGGGGACCTTTTATTTGGGAAAAATAGGAAAGCGTAAAATGGAGCCATGGCTGCTATGGCTGCTAGGGAAGGGAGTTTCAGACTCGTATTAGAGCTATTTACATTGGTAAATGTTTTGCAGTCGAGATGGTCCTTGCAAGCATATTTACGTACCTAAGTGGTACGTAACATTTTGTTTTGTTTTTTCAAAAGGTTTGATGTAGCGTCGGTATCGGTAAAATATTTTTCCGTAAAATTTACGTCTGCCAATGAAGAAAGGAATTGAAAACGTGTAGGTAGGTAGGGCACTTATTTACCTGGCGCAAGTATGGATCTTCCAAGAAGTTTATATAAACATGTATTAGGAAATTCGAGCAACCAAGCAAAATGAACGAACATCTAAGAAATATACAGAGAAAACATGAAAAAAAACATCAAAAAGAGAGTAAAATGTAGTTTTTACTGTCCCTCAACATTTGCAGTACTGATGGCCAATTTCTCGTAGTTTTCTACCAATAAAACCCGGCTGTAAACAAGTTACATTTCGGCAATTGGGTAAATAGAGATACGTGCCTCCATAATTTTGACGTAAAGGACTACAGAAATAGTACGTGTCCAAACTACATATTTTATTTTTTGAAAAGTTCTAACTTGTAAGGTTGAGAATGTATTCGTGTTGAATAAATTGTTGGAGTTTAGAAGTAACTTTTGTCTTACCAAGAAGAGCTCAATGAGTAATGTTAAGCTTACTCTACAATGAGTAATGTAAAGGTATTTACCTCAAAAAAGTTTTGGCTTCATTTACACAAAACCTTAATAAATCTCCAGTTGGTGTTTTGAACATACGACCTTAACGTTATTTCCATTCTTTAAAAACATAATACCCTACTTTGCAATCGGGTAAAAAAGAGGCGCTGAGATTTCGCACACAGGCGCTTCGGGGGTTGGAACGCCCCTGCTTACCAGATGTCTTTACCTAAAGTGATAATAAGAATACCTTAAATAAATAAATTATAATAATTATTATAACAATACATAGGCAAGTCAAGTATACGCGCTAACATTTCTCGCAACCTAATTAATTTTCAACTCTCAACCTTACACTCAGCCCCCTAAAGCTGCAAATCGCATAACACCACAAACTCATTTCTAACGCAGCATATCTTCGCAGCCAGTTTTATAACCACATGAACGTATTAAACTTATACGAGTTCTGAACAATAAGTAGTACTCTCGTAAAGCAATCAACACAGGATTGTCCCGGTTTTACTTCAAACGATTTGTTGAAAAGCTTAGAAACTTGCTCCTGCCTGTGATTGCATGGCTTGCCTTTTAAAGAGGTTGGTATATTAAGTTGCAGAGTAACGCTGGGGTACTCTTAGGTATACTACAGACTAAACAGTCGGCCGACAGTTCGTCATCATCATCATCTCAGCCATAGGACGTCCACTGCTGAACATAGGCCTCCCCCTTAGATCTCCTGACCTGTTGGAGGCGACCTGCATCCAGCGTCTTCCGGCGACCTTTATAAGGTCGTCTGTCCACCTTGTTGGTGGACGTCCTACGCTGAGCTTGCTAGTCTGTGGTCACCACTCCAGCACTTTTCGACCCCATCGGCCATCCGCTCCGACAGTTGTCCCGAAAATATTTATTAAAAGAAAAAACTTGATACAAATGCGTTTTCAGTCGGTCTGATACCGGCTAAATACCTGATCTTTGTAATGGGCGTACCTACCATCTTCATACTGATTTATGACCCCAAACTATCGGCCGACTAAAAGTTTGTAGTGTGTGGGTACTCTAAGTTGCAGAGTAACACTAAGGAGGTTGGAAACCTGAGCTACTCCGTCGCTGTTTTGTACTTACTTAGTTATTAATTTTGTTTCGTGTTCCAAAACTATTAAGTTGCTTGTAAGTCACTAAGCTTGTTTGACTGGTATATTTTCTTATGTATTGTAGATTCTAGTTAGTATTTTATAAAATGCATTTTTGAGTATATATTTGAAGCTAATAGGCGAGTATACAAGAAAATGCTTTGTAAGAACCTTGCCTCATTTTGCTGATAACACAAATGCATTTTCGATTTATATTTAGGTAGCCTAAATTGTTTGCCAATTTTAAGTATAACAACTTAGTGAAGAATTTTCTTAGAACACTAACTGAAAGATGCCTCCTCAAAATAACATTAGAAACAGCGCCATCTATCGCTAAGCAGCCGTACTACTAAGTACCGACATGAGTGATGGGCGCCATTATTATCGCGCTTCGAGACTGCTATCAACAAGTGGTTCGTAGAGTGTGCAAATATTGCGCTGATTATAAAGGGAGGTCGCCTTATTATACCGTTTTATTACTATATGACTAAACAATCCATGCAGTAAACGTTTTATACGGGAGATTAAAGGCACCGATAACTGTCTAGAAAGCAAGGATTTAGATGATAAGTGAGTTATCTATGGTAATCGTGCAAATTTTCCGAACGGTGTTTGATAAAATTGTTACTGGTTTGGTGCGGTCTACTGCTTTTTAGAAATTCATGGTTGGTTGAGCACTTAAGTATATTTTGAGGATAAATTGTATAATATACACCTTTCTTGTGTAATGACCAAGTTCAAACATATTTTTTATGGGAAATCATCAAATGACTCCTCCCGCTGTAGTTGCAGCGTGAGAGAGTGTCAGACTCTTACTGACCCCATCCTTCGCGGCCTTTTATGTACCAGGGCTGCGGTAACTCTTTCGGACAATCCCACAGCCCAAGTTCAAACTAGTAACAGCAGGTACTTAATCACCAACAAAAAACACTGTTACTTTTTACCAAACTACGACATAACCTAAGAATAACACGTGCAATAATAAAAAAATAACTCAAGTATATTGTCAATATACTTTCCCTCAAACAGGCACCACCATTACAAATGTTTCCACTCAGTTGACAGTTCCCACAGAATAACAAGGAGTTGCTATATTTGGATACACTTTAAGTGTACATACCTAGGTACAGTCAACTTCAAGTCAGTGGTAACAGTATTATAGGAAAATCGTACTAATTACTATTGATTTAAGGTGCATGACAGTTACCACTGATGTGCAGTCTACTGTACAAAACTTTAGGGACTTTATGCTTTCTTCTAACGGCCGATCCCAATACACTATCTATCCTATCTATATCTATATATCCTATCCTATCTTTATTGGGAACGTAAATCTGCATCTTTTATCAAAACCTTTGGACCTTAGAATGCACTCCACATTTGTCATCATTAGGTAAATGATGAAAGATTCGCGTGAGGGAATAGTGAATGCACCTGTGTCTGATGTCACCTGCTCAGCTGGCTGATCTCCTTAGAGAGGATAATCACAGTTTTTTCCAAATAGCAAAGCGTAGATAAAAAAAATAATACGGATGGTGTTGTTTTCATAAGGCACCAACCAAAATCAGTTGGATGATTCAACCAAAATCAGTTTTTGACTGCAAAACTCCATCAAGGTGAAATAGTAAATTATAAATCAAAATGAGCATCGCAATTGATTATTATTCTCATTACCACCTGAATAATCACGTATAACAATAGTTAATTAATACGACTACTGATTAAAATGTATTAAATTAACTAAATAATAGTTAATTGTGGTTTATTGTTTTACTGTTACGATTATTGTCGCGTTGCCTTAATGAGTCTGATTTTATTTCATAGCGGTTATTCATGGAGAGTTTCATGAATATTATTTGAATCAAAACCACTAGTAACATGGTTATTAAATATGTAATTAATTTTGAGGTAAATGTATGGTCTGGGTCCGTTAATCTATTTATGAAGTGGTCATTTTGATAGTTATATAAGATATTTTTTTGAATTATTGTGTGGTATCGAGCTGATGGTAAAGGCTCATTCAGAAATTGTATGCATACGACTCGAAGAGTAGAAGAATATATTAAACGTGATATGGGAGGTATGAAATCTTAGGTATTTTTAGGCGCATTCGTTGGCAATAAATTTGAGCTTTCCAGGTTTCTTCACTCCAAGATAACACATAGACCAAGCAACAAATTCATTTAATCCCTTCTTCCCAACGATTTAGAAGAATATAAACATCAATCTATCAATTACTTACAGGAATATTGTAAGTAATTAATCGCGAAATAGGAGACAGGTTTCTAACCACCATTGGTTTTAAAATCATGATTAATGAAGCTTCGTTTTCAAGTAAAGTCTGGTATTTGAATTTATTACCGCCATTATTGTTTTATTTTGTAACGGAACATTTTGAAATTGGAACATCGTGTTGTTGTTTTTTTTTTGACAAAAAAGGTTGTTTAGTGAAAAGGAGTTTGTAATTAGGGATGTCCTACTATATTATATTCATAAGGTCACATTAATATGCTAGCTGTATACTACGATTGCTCACTATATAGGAACTACTGCGTTAAACGGATCGCACTAAGCATGAAGTGCACATTAGCACTGACATTAGTGCCCTCGTTTCAACCGGCCTGCATACGCATTCACGTACAGGCTTTAAGCACGATATTCTAGAAATTTCCAGTAAATATCTGTGAATTTGGTTCATTTGGTTCCGTATTTGAGTTACAGTTGAGAGAGATTCGATTTGAAACGATAAATTAAAGCCTTAATGGGGAACGACAGATTTAAATCATAAACTCCTATATGTAAAGAGCACATATCTATATGCTATTTAACTATGTCTAAGAATATGATGCCAAAATGGACGAAAACGTGACCATATCAGCTGGCAGGTTGAAAATACATAAGAACCTGCATTATTTTTGGATGGATAAGAGATGGGCAACTGATGAAACAATGTACGGATTGCGTGGATGACGATATCCGCTGAAAATGTTACTTGTATGATGATGTCGGAAAGAGAAGTATACAACAGGAAAAAATGCTGCGCCGACCATAATTTGCGTTAGAGACAGGAGATTTATGTAGTTAATAAAGTACCTTTTATGAAGCGTGTAAGCAACAAAATTTTACAAGAAAATATTTCACTAAGATTATTTCTAAAGGCAACTCGCTAGCACCGTGCCTATTTGTAACTTGGTATGCATTACGAAACTTGCAATCTTGAAGAGAGCTGATTAAAAATATGCAGCAATTTCCGATCGCCTGGCTCCTGTGGCTGAAACTTTGATCTTGTACTTAGTTATTTATTATTTTTTATATTAATCTCCAGCGCCTTTGGTTCGGTACACGGTATTGGTAATAGTTATTTGAATAGAACTAGCTTTTTGCAAATGTTTAACTGACATATTGCAATAATAATTATTCAGTTTAAGTTGTGTTATAATATGGGTTCGATTCAGCTAGATGATGTCTTAAATAGTTTAACAAATATGAGCAAAAATTACATATAAAGCTTCATAGCTACAGGTAACTAATAAACTTTTTTTTCATCTGCCTAGTCTTTTCCCAATTAAGCAATGTTGGGGTCAGCTTTCATGCAGTTAATTGTATGCTGCTGAGGACTTGGGTTGGATGCCACAGATGAAAAATATGTACTTAAGTCTTGTTTTATCTGATAATAACTAGCAAATAAGTTCAACGACCTGCCACTTAAAACAGTTTTAAAAGGTTCTTAAAAATATTTTATTCATATTTATCAATTTTATACAAAACATTGAACTCAACTTAGATTTGAAATTCAAGAAAATTATGTATTTTAGAAACGTATCTACTTTTCAATAAAATATTATGATAAAGATATAATCATATCTACTTGAATAATTTTCAATAGAATTTGGTCACGTTTTCATTTTAATTACAATTTTCTTGTAAAGGGTAGATATTTCATTATTTCGGCACGTAATTAATGTGTAACTTCATATGTACCTACATTAAGTTAATATGTAAATGTGAAATGTGTCCGTCTGTCGAAAACTACAGAATTTATGGTAAAAGGAGTCTAGAGTCTGAGAAAAAGTATAGTTTACTTCTACGCAGTCGTGAGAAGTGGCGACGCATGTGAAACCGCGGAAAGCAGTATTAAATCAGGCAATTTACAAAGATAGACAAGTTACTAATTTAAAATTACTTGCTTATTAAGACCCAACGTCAGGGCTGTCTTGGGCTGCTTTAAAAAATTATATAAAACTCACTTAATTCACAAAGCAATTTCGGCCTGTCCCGGAAATCGAACCAATGACCCGTGCACCCTAGAGACAATCAAGGAACATTAGAGAATAACAAGACAATGTTTACAAACATACAATTTATCTCTGAATCATCCGGTTATTAACCGATGATACCGTTGAAAAGCATAATAATATTTTGTATCTAAGGGGGCGTGTATATCTATACTCACACATGACGAATGCTTTGGTAAAATCCCGGTGAAAACAAAACAAAAACAATACTTCCCAGAAAGTTAACAGATAAATGCTCATAATGATTCACAAAAAAAAAACATTTTATCAATTCCACTAGTTTTGTATGAACAAAATATTTATTTCCAAACAGTAAAACAGCTACGAAACTTTTTTGTAACGATTTTTTTATCTTCATATCTGTTTTCATTCCTCAGCCATCAGTGAATCTTTTGTGTGGTCTGTTCGGGACCCAAAAATAGGCCATTGTTTACTTTTAAATATTATTATGTATTTGCAATACCTCAAGACATTTTGATATCATGAAATATTTTTATTTCAGTTACCTTTAACTATTATTCAGATTAAAATCAGCAAGATAAAAAGTTAAGCATCTAGCAATATGTATAAATTAACACACAAATATTTATAAATAATCGGGACTTAAACGCGGTACTGTGTATAAAGAAGAGATACCTTTACAAAAAAAACCTAGGCTCTATAAAACCTTATTGTAAAGTGGTATAACAATTATTACAAAAATATACATAGCGAACTGTTTGCAATAGTTGCAGAGACTTACATTCTTTTTCAACACATATACCATCGCCGTACCATCGCAAGCAAAAATACTCGTACTTCTCATGACGAATCGAATTATCCTCTCTCATAGAAATACGTAGGTACATTTTCTCCAAACAAACAGTCATAAGGCAAGGCGTTACATTCACAAACAACTCGTAAGTGGTCCACCATGTTTGTTTACAAAGCAAAGCTAAACATTTACAGGTCGTGAAATACTCACGTGTATTTTATGAGCTTTTAAATCATTCAAACATATGGCAGAGAATATTTTTTTTAGACCAGCCTTGAACTCGTTTGACTGGGTGTTTTTTTGCTGGCAACTGTGGCTTTAAAATATGTCATTTAGAAATTGAGCTTCTAGGTAAAAGAAGGCAGCACAGAAAGCACCTAAAAGACCGTCAAAATAACATACACATTAAAAAAAAAACATTTTGTATAATTTCGATGATTTGAGAATGAATCTCGTTTGCACAACTTTATTTATAATTGATACTCCTGTAATTTGTTGTATAAATGGTAATAAATAATATCTAATTGCCCTTGGCACTCTTGGGTTACCTTGATAGGCGAAGTCTACGTCATAAAGGGGTACTTACGACTTAAATGCCTTGGAAGCCACATCAAGCCAGTGATGCCATATAATCAAAATGCAGCCCTTACCATAGAGTATTGGAATGCACGGATAGATGCACGAAACGACCGCACCAAGCGTTGCTTAACTCATCGACCCATATTGTTACTTAGCCACAAGCACCTCTAAACACAAACATGCAATTCTTAACCATACACAAACATCACACAAGCGCTTTGTTTTCACTTCTACTGCCCTAAAGCCAGGTAATAACACATGTTTACACGAACAACGTTTACACAAATAACTTTAGAAATTATCGTAAGTACAAAGGCGTTTCCCAAAACTACGATGTTTTCAACATCAACATCTGAGATTACTGCTTGTAAAGCAATACTGAATAAATGGTAAATACAGTAGAACTAAAACAATCAGATAAGTATTCCTGGAATTAGTCAAAGGTGATGTTTATCAAGTTGAATAAATCTCGGGATTTTCAGGCTAGTAGTTTAGTTTATTTTTGACCATTTGGTCATAAGGTCATTTATCTAAAAGGATTAATTTTCAGGAGACATCTAATTTAATGTTATCATTATATTAAAATGTAGCAGCAATCAAATATTTTGTGAAAGGAAGTTCAAGTTAATGAATAAATGCTTTGCAATTTTTAAATACCTACACCCATTCGCCATTTTCAGCTGCCATTTACGTAAATAACTGTTTAGCCTTCTCCATAAGATTTAAACATGATTCTTCAACACTTCTTTTGTTGCTTTCTTAGATAACAATCACGCTGAAACAAATTGTATGTAACCGAAACAAGAAGATAAGCGTTCATAGAATTACTTTAAGGAGCTGAAAATTATCTAAATGAATAATTTCTCTTGGAGTTCTCTCAATTTGGACTAAAATGAAGAGAAAAGAGCGTAAAGGGGTTTGTTTTAAGGGGAATTGCCTCTTTGTGTCTCGGTACAAAGATAACAGGCGGGAGTTGAGAGTTTTATGAGGAGGGCTAAGCCTCGAAGCGTGCCAGACTGGAAATGTGGGGCTTCAATGATAGATAGTGATGTTATGATGCAGTTTTTTGCAAATGAAATAGAATCTGACAGCTGTCGAACAAAAACATATAGAGAAACGTCAGTTTTTTTTACTTATTCGTGTCTCAATGTTAAAATGGTAAGAGTATGTGGAGATACTCCAATACCACATTGTATTCATAAAAACAATGCCACACTATTTTTAAAGGGTCATTTATTTTCTTTACTAGTCAATTTCTTCCCAATTTTCCGTTCTACTGGTATTTCCCATAGCAATGTCATCAGCATCAGACTTTACTATCCATTCTAATATAATAAAGAGGAAGTAGTTTTTAGTTGGTTTGTACCTTTTTTTTCTTTTTGCTTTCACATAGGTATCACAATCCGCTACAACCAACTTCAAAACCGCGACCCCACCTTTACATTACGTGTATCCTACACTCAGGTTTCAGGCGCCATTTCAGCCTCCGTCGTAAATAATGCTAATCCCACAGTTTTCCATGATTAACACCTATATTAACAGTGATTAGCTCACTTTGGACTATCAGCACTCGTAAACATGGTGTTTTAGTCATTAGATAAAGTTAAAAACAGATTTTTGATTTTAGTCTAAGTAGATCATGGTCGTGGAAAATGCCATTGACTTTTTGATGTAATTTTAAATTCTCAGTATAATAGTCTCTATCTTTTTTCCATGTCGTATGAGTAACTGCCTGTCTGACTTACACGCTTCGCTTATCCATGCTTCTTATAAGTTATCATTTTAAGTCTTACAACTCAAATAATATATAAAAAAGCACTTTTCAAAAATAAAGAATCTATATTACCTGTCTCTAAATAGGCCATTAGAGCACTTGGGCAAAAGCTATATCTTTTCAAACATACGCTACTTCGTCACTGCCAAACATCGATAAAATACTTTTTACCTAAAACTAGTCTTAGGGTTTAATACTAGTGCTTTAAAAAATGTTATGACTACCCATTCGGTTGAGTATCGAACCAATTTGGATGTTAGAAAATAAGTACTTTGTCTGGATGGCTTTCCAGATAGATGTCAGTCAGATCTTTAACACCTGGTAGTCCTAGCCTAGAATAAAATCGATATATAGTCTATTTCGCGAAAGAAGTCCCGCGGAAAATTGTGGAACTATATGTTTTTATACGTATCTACAGCTATCGTATAGACAGACACAAGCGCTTGCATCTGCGGGACTTCTTTCGTGAAATGGACTTTACATAACTAGTTTTATCATCATCATCATATCAGCTTATTACTAACCACTGATGAATGTAGGCCTCCCTCAAGGAGGGTCAACCATCCCCGTCTTGGGCAGGACTGTTGAAGTAAGCTTTGAAAATAAGTATTAATATCAATCATACATACCTACATACATGTATTGTAACGGCGAAAATTTGTTATGTGTGTGTTTGTAGCTTTTTACACGTTATAAAGCTGATAGCAGTATCAGAATAATAACCTTTACATCAATCTATACTAATATTATAAAGCTGAAGAGTTTGTTTGTTTGTTTGAACGCGCTAATCTCAAGAACTACTGGACCGATTTGAAAAATTCTTTCAGTGTAAGATAGCCCATTTATCGAGGAAGGCTATAGACTACTTTTTATCCGGGTTCGTGCCGTGGTTCCTACGGAATGCGGGTGAAACCGCTGACAGAAGCTAGTATAATATAAAGTAGCCTTGTTAGGGCAGTAGTTTCCTACTGTGGTGAGGGTGAAGTAAAACCGCTGGCGGAAGCTCAAGTACACATAAAACAAACTTTTAACTAAACAAATATAATTTCATACATATTAAATCCATAAGCTAAAGTGAGAAAGAAAAACTTCATTAAACAATCAAAGCGTTCATTAATAAAAGGTTGGAAATTGTTCAAAAAGTTATGTTGGAGTTAGTTCCGAGTTTGTACCGATTTTGTTTTACCTGAAACCGTTTCGTTCTAATTTAACACTTACGCTTTACCAACAATGACGGGTTGACACTTTTCACGACAATAGCTTTTAAAAGTTTTCATATATTTTCGGAAAATCCGAACATAAAACACTTATAAAGGCACAAAATAACATGTTTTATTAATAAATTGATGATAGTACCCTTGTGTGTCCTATTGCGCTTTCAAAACTATTAAACCGAATTAAGCATAATCAAATGTAGTGCCTAAAAAGGACATAAGTAATGTCGAATGAATTTAATTCATGAATTTAAGCTTCCTTTAAAATATTGCTATACAAAAATCTAATAAAATCTAGTTTAATCTCGAAAGCTGACACATTATATGACAGACCTGTTATTCTCGAATATATCACATACATTACTTATTAATTTATCAAGACATTGAAATGTTAACACTCATGACACTTTATTAGATACAATATAATAGCAACTATCAGCACATGCCTCGTATATTAACGAGAAGAGAATTAATTAATTAGCTCCAAGTAATAAATCATACAATATAGCTCCTTCAAGCATGACACATTATGATTCGCGTAATAAAGCCATTTGTAAAGGAATAGTCATTTATTTTCAACAAAAACTTTGAAATCTATTTTGTGGAGAACAATGACTTTTTTATTTATTTTTATTTCATACACGCATTGTTATACCAGACTAGTTATATGAAGATGTTATGAAGGGAACTACTTCCCACGCCTGGGTAAAAAGTAGCTTATACACTATCAATCTGTGCATAAAAAGAACCGTTCAGCTATATGAGTGCCTTTTTTCCATAAAACACAGGCGAAGCTACGAAACACGACTAGTTTTATCTAAACCTAATAAAAATTCATAAAATAGTTTCATCTCTCCATTTTAAATCACGGGTTCTAAGAAAAACTTGCGCCTTTTACAAAGCGTGGCAACTTTATCGGTCTTTTGCAGGTAATGTAATCCTCTTGAAAGAAAAAACTTCTTCGGATAGTTTATGGTGCAATCTTAGAGAAGAAAAATTAAATAGGCGCTGCGCCAACCAAAAAGTTTTTAATCCTTAGTTGGATTTTTTTAATAAGATACCTGGCTGCATAAAGTTGTAAAGTTCGAAATTTGAATGCATTTTCTTTTTCGTTTGTTTTCAAGAATCGATATACTTATATGTATTCTGTTTTTAAATTAACTTATTTGAAATTATTTTATGAATCCTACTTTATCCAACCGTTTTATTTTTTTTATTGTATTTTATATCTCTCATCCGAAGTAAATAACTTTTATCGCACAAAGAAGTTGAGGCCACCCACGCTTGGTCAGAGACACAACAAACTTTGTGCCACATAAACATTGTTTTATTTACTGTCTCTAGTATTTTCTTAACTAAATCCTACACTGGAAACTATTGTAAGCAAAGTCACGCTACAAAGTGCAGCTATCTCTAACTGATCACAGCTTTTGGTCCATTCTCTCCTAAAAGTGCATTAAATAGTTACTCTATATTTGCAGCAGTTAAAGAATAGTGTTGTATGCTGATGAAAAGATAAAAGAGGTAGCTTTCCTAAAATGTGTTTATCCAAGTATACTTACTTACTTTATGTAAATAAAGGACTAAAGTTGGCCTGTGATAAAAAGCTGCTACAAAGATACTATAAGTAGACTTCAGCTAGTTAAGAAATTCTACAACCTTCCTACTTCACGAACGGTGGTTGTAAATAACTGTAGTTCTTTTATTTTCCAAAGAAAAGTTTCGGCTACAAAGCGGTCTGTTGCCCAGTATTTTTCTCGGAACCACATTTCAGCATACAAAAAGGGTGCCAACGATTGATATAGGTGCTTGTTAGCAAAAACACTTTTACAGGACCAAGGGAACCTTACAACAGAAAAATAGGCTTTTAGGCTGAGTTTTTCACCCTTGGGCTCAACACTTTATTTCGGAAACCGCTGATTTATGTAACTAACCTCTTTTCTTACGACTTCTTTTAAATTCGAACGCAGTTCTAAAATTGACATAAAACACTGGTAATTGATAAAAAAATATTTTTGTATATTTTATTTTCTGTGGTAACACTGACACGATTTTAAAATTGGAACTGACATTTCAAACTGATAGATTTATTGGTTGTCATATTTTTATCTGACTTCAAATGTAGTCGATATTTTTCCATTTGTATTGAACCTATTTTCTCGGCTTGTATATATTATTTTCTTTAAATCATGTACATACAGAGGAATCCGATTCACTTGTAATTAAAATTTCGTTAATCCAGAAAACAGTTTCTTTGAATTCAGAAATGTTTCGAAGTCGGCATAAAGAGAGGAACAAAAACATACGCTGTATCTTTCCAGAACTTTCTGTGTTGTTTTGGTTATTTTGTTTTATAAGAACAGTGCATGATCTTTGTTTGGCCAGAAATGCAATTAAACTAAAGTAGTTTGTGAGCATACTGCAGTCGAAAAGAAAATATGCGACTGAAAATTAAAATTCTTGTGCATGAAAAACTTCTGGCAAATTTTTGTAGATGCAGAAGAATTTTTATTCTGTAAATACCACGATGAAGTGTCTTACAAACAATTTAGTTATCATATCTTGCACTCGGGGTTTGAGTTTTATTTAAATATAAAACAAACAAAAAAATAAAAATGTTTTTTTTATTCCTTTTATTGTTTTTATTTTAGTTTGTATATCTTTAGTTGTAGGTAATAATTTTAAGTTTTGTCAATATAGTAAAAAAAAAAAAGTGGAAACATTTTTTTGTTTTTTTTTTTCTTAAAGCTTCAAAACTACTCAACCGATTTGAAAAATATTTCACTATTGGAATGCTGCACTTTTCCCGAGTAACATACATAGGCCATATTTTATCCCGATATGGGCAGTAGTTACCACTGGGCACGGGTGAAATCGCGGAAAAACGCCTATTATATATACCTATATTTTGTTCTAAACCAAAATAATCCTCGCGAAATTCCATACACACAGTGTTTCATTATAATCACGGAGTATTTTGAGAATAATTAGTTTATATTAACGATGCGGATCTGAACCGCAAATTCCATTAGCATCATTACTGCGAGCTGTTTCATCTGCGTTCGATGATGTGCCTAATGTAATGACTAATGGACTTGGTATATAGGCAAGTACTATAGTACCACTGTTGAACATCAATGGCTCACTGTTGAATAAAGTTCACACATTATCAAAAAATGAAGAACTCGTGGCTGAGTCAAACCCGTGTGGATTGGTCATAAAAGTTAAGCAACGGACCAACCAGGCCAAGTGGTTGGTCCGTCCATCTTGTCTTAACAAGTTCTTCTGTTTTTTCGGATAGCCCTATAAAGAGTAGGTCCCGATTTTCATATGAAGATCTTTGGCAGTCCTTACGGGTCAGAAATTCTGACAACCAGTATTACCAACTAACAATATTTTTAGTGTTCTAGTTAGTAAAACTTATCAAGCCTGAATTTCTTCAAAGCTCAAAGCTTCCTGAAGTACACCTGTTTGAAAGTAAAGTTCGGATTATTAATTCGATCTCAAACTAAGTTCTCGTAATAAGTTGGGAACAACAATATTTTATGAACATTTTAAGTCTACCGGCTTATTGCCGAGCCAAAGTCCAAACTTTAGGTTACTAGATTGTTCTAAATTGAAAATGCGTCAGTTTCACGACCTATGAAAATGTAGTTTTTTAGGTAATCGTCCTTGTTTTTAGGAGTTAATACTAAGAGCTACTTATAGGTTCTTACTTTCATTTGAAGATCTTTAGCAGTCTTCACGGGTAGATAGTATTAGATTATTATTAGAGTTTTAGAAGCCAGAAGGTCTGAGAAACAGTCTTAATAACTGGTATCGGGTTGCTCAAGTAACTGATTTGAGGAGGTCAGACAGGCAGTCGCTTTGATAAAACACAGGTAGCTAGATAGCTGCATCTACTACAAACCTAACATAGGTAAAGAGGAGGCAAATGATTCAATAAATGGCCATACACCAACCAGACCCAACAGTACAAAATACCCTAAAATACGAACCGGTAACAGTAAACATATTTAGTTAGAACTAATCCTAAACCTATAGCAGCCTCGTGCTAAATACGGTCGGCTTGCAGGCTGCAAATTAACGAGATGTTTCATTAGTGGGCCGCATGAACGGTGCCCAATATGGTGGCGTAAACAACAGTGCTAAAACATAATCGATATGATCGCGTTTCATTAGGATTTTGCATAATAAAAACAGGATATGTTTTGTTTATTCTCGATTTTTAGAGAGGAGATCAAAAATCGATTTGTTGTTGGCTGTGCTGAAGAAGTGTTTGTATTCTGGAATGGAATTTGAAAAATTGGTAATCGAATGTTAGAGGAACTGGCCACCACTGTTTTTTTTTCTTTTGTTTGATCACATTGAATTCGGAATTTATAATTCGTTTAATTGATGTTGGCAATTATTGTGACTATACTCGATAAAAATAAAACATGCTGTATTTTTACATCCTGACGTCTCTTTCTAGGCTATTCTGAAAATATATTTTTTTTACACTGTCAAATTATATGTCTATCAAAGATGCCCTTAAAAAATACTTATCTGATATGACTAATCCACATTGTCACTCAAATCTTGTATGTATGATAAGAGGCCTTTGCCCTCCTTGGGATAAACACCAAGTATCATTCCAAGATTATTCTTAATGTTGGTCAAAATAATGCTGCTTCATGCCACATGACATTACTATTATTATCATTTCGTTGTTAAGCCCAGCCTCTATAAGCAAGAAACACTTATTTTTCCTTACTTAAAAAAACTATCGTTTGCAAGCAAAACTGATTGTTTTTTTTTAATAAAAACTGGACATAAATGTGGTATGTTCACAATTATTTTCGTAAACATTATAACTGACCCTGTATTTGACTATGTTTTTAACCCCCGACGCAAAAACGACGGGGTGTTATAAGTTTGACGTGTCTGTGTGTGTGTGTGTGTGTGTGTGTGTGTGTGTGTGTGTATGTGGCATCGTAGCTCCCAAACGGATGATCCGATTGTAATGCGGTTTTTTTTTTGTTTAAAAGGTATGTCAGTCGGGAGTGTTCTTAGCTATGTTTGGTGGAAATCGGTTCAGGTCTTCAAGGTCATCAGCTCGTTTGCTAGATGTGATAGGAATGTTACACGCTCAGTTTACTTGCAAGTATATGTGGGATCTGAAATTTGAAACACTAATGTCTTTTGGAACCGCTGAGCTGGTCTGCTGTTAGGGCACGAAGGTAGGGGACGTAACCCTGAACTGCCTTTTAGTAAACCCATCGAGTTTGGGCTCGTTCAATTTGCCTTGACGAGTTCTCTTCATGTTTCTGATTGACGAGAACCTGATGCTGGAAATGGGATGTGGCGGATGAAACCCTGAAATGCCGGAATGAAACGGATAAACCGATTTATATTTTTGCTGAAAATCTAGAATGTTAATCTTTATTGTTTCTCAATCTGTGCAATTCTCCCAGAGCCAGTTTGTCATGAGGATTGTTAAACAGCTTCCTTTGGCCGAGATCGCATATAGTGAAAATAAATTAAATGAAAGAAGGAAAAATTAAGGAGCTCCTTTAAAAAGCATAAAATAAAATAAAATTATAAATTTAAAAAAACCCCCGACCCAAAAAAAGTACGCAATAATTATGACAAAAGGTTAAAAACGCTAAACCCTATAAAAAGCAAAAAATAACTTTTAACACTATCTATCTACGTAAACTAAATTTTGACGTGTCGGGGGACCGCTTAATTTTACCTTCATAAATACTTACATAAATCAAATGATACCTACCAAATTACAACATTTGTTTAAAAAAAAAACACGTATCTAAAGTAATGAATTAGAGCGGTCCCCCGACACGACAAAATTTAGTTTACGTAGATAGATAGTGTTAAAAGTTATTTTTTGCTTTTTATAGGGTTTAGCGTTTTTAACCTTTTGTCATAATTATTGCGTACTTTTTTTGGGTCGGGGGTTTTTTTAAATTTATAATTTTATTTTGTACAAAACGATTATAAATTGATTAGCAGACACAATGACTCATATAATTTCTTAAATACACCTTGAAAACGTGAACTAATCTATTTGAGGACTACAAATAAAACCTTACTGAACTCTATGCGTGTTTGTGGCCAATTTATTAATACCTTGTGCTGAGAACACCCTATAAATCTATGGGAAAGAAATATGGTCCAATTCAATTATAGTGTACTTGTTTATTATTATAGGTATGTCTAGAATCTTCTTTTCTGTGAAGGAATGTCTATTTTTGGAGCAAGATATCATTATACTTAATTATATTCGTCACACACTCATAATACGTTCCTTAGTCCCAAAATAAGAAATAAGAACCTAAATTGTCAATATAGTTATTTAATAACTACATAATAAACATCGATAAGTACGTAATATATGTATGTTGGTACATGGCTAGACAGAATATGATCTATTTAACAAAAGTATGATGACAAAACCACTTGTATACAATTAATTAATGAAATTACTCAGCTGATATGGTACTAAGATTATAAAACACATTTAATATAACCAGCATATCTGCCGTCATCACTTCGTATAAAAATTAATTGAAATAATTCATTACTTTGAGTACAATTTGTTCAATTTTAGAGCAATGAAACTACTGGAAATGTGATCATGTTGCTACTATGCTGACCTTTTTGCGCAAATAATGAAATATTGTTTTTGTTTTTTTTTTTTTGTGTTTAGGTAGTTTTTCTGTTATCTTATGTGCGTATTTTTGGAGGAATAAATGGTATTTATTTCTATTACCGTTCCTTCCTTTCTGCCAAAAGTATGAGATCACTGGTCAAACTCGTACTGGTACAGACCCTAGCCTAACCTACCCCAATTTTTTCCAACCGAACTAATTAAGCTTCCTATTGTGATGGATTGTAAAATTTGTTGGATTCAGGTAGGTTAATGTGCCACCTTGCCATGTATGTGCGTAACCTAAAATGCATGAGCGTGATATCACTATTTGTTGCGTTGACTCGCCCCGCAGACTTGTATTGGCAAACATTTTCTCGTAAGGATTTCTGTTTCTGGTGGCTCCTGTTAGTTATATGCTCTGGGATTTCACCAGTAGGTACTATAAAATGTTGGAGCTAGATTGTAAAACACGGTTATATTGTAGACTGACTTAACAATAAGTACGGACTTTAATATATCTGAGTGTTATGCTTTTAGGTTACCCACGACTTTTTGCTTTGTAACCATTATTGTTGAATTAAAACTTGTAAAGTACTTTTCTTCATTGTGATTTAACTGTATTCGATAAATTGGTTTTAAAATGGCAAAGGAAGAATAATTAGGAACTAAATACTTAAATCCTTTAGACAGTTTAATTACCTACAAATTGTGTTGGAAAATATTTAGGAAACAAACTAACAAAATCAAATAAATAACGTATAAAGAGGCAATCACTTCATGAAGGTTTTGTGTTTTTGATATCAGTCATATTTGCTTTAAAAATTAATATACAGAACGTGAGACTGATTTATTTTACTTTACTTTTTTATTTTTCTTTACAACGCAATATCAAGTTCATACTCCCGATCAATAGAATGCCCATTTTATCAAAGAGAGCTTTGCACCTCTCAACAAAAGAAACTAATAAACTAACAAAAGACAGTCAATATTTTCTTCGAACAGAGACAAAACAATTTATAAAAATGTCATTGGCTTCGAGTTCTAAATAGATTTCTCGTATTTACGTATTAAGAGAATACTGCAGACTAAACAGTCGGCTGACATTTGACCCGATATTTGCCCATTTTATTTTCAAAGAAAATCTTGATTTCTGTGAACATTTTTGACTTCAATCTAAGTATTCGAATATCTAATATCTAAGAGTCGGTCTGATACCGGATAAATATCTGAACATTGCAATGTGAGTACCTACACCATTCATTTGCATACTGAGTTATGTTAGCCCAAACAAACTAAGTATTGGCCGACTAAAAGTTTGCAGTGTCTTACAGACAGTATATTTTTAATGTTAAAGGTGGGCGTATGCTTGGGCTTCATGTGTCTTTTTTGTATGAGGTTTTAGTTAACTAAACAAAATTCCCGTGCCCCAGTTGTTGCAGGACCTTAGGAAAAACCTTGATTGCAACCATGACTGCGTTGCATGTACTACTAACAAATCTGCGTTCCCCTTTATTTGATGAAGCTTAACATTCTGTCAGAAAACTATAGTCCCTGTATGAAAACCATTCGTTTCTTGTTTACAGTAACCAAGCATAAGTCTAATTTTAATAGAGAGTAGATTTTTAATAGCTTTGTTGAGGTTTTAGTTAGGCCCGTTTCACTAAGGAAAGTAATATAGCTCAGTCTATTCCGATAGGCGAAAGGTCGCGGGTTGCAGACCGGACTGTTGAACCTTCTGAACCCATTTGCAGCACCCGCCGGACTCTGGACAGAGGTTATCGGCAATCACTTATTGATTTGTTTATTAAAATACGTAGTAAACGTTTTACTCGTTATTATTTTTTTTGTATGTTTTCCTCAATGTTCTGTGTTTAAATAAGTTGCCATTTATTTACCTTTGCTTTTTTTTTTAAATTCAGTTTTAAAGAAGTCGCGTACAAATAAAACAATTACTTACTGGTCCAAAAGAATAGAAGAAAAGTCACATAACTATTCAAAATAATGTCCTATAGTTGAAATATATTATTTGAAACATTAAGTTCTGCACCAGTCATCAGCCTTGATTAATGCTACAATACATATTGTACTTGACTACAGACATACAAAACAATTACATATTATTGTACTTAACAATGAATACACAAGTCACGAACCGAGAAAATAGGTCAAAATACTGCCAAGTAAGGCACTGGCAATCAGTCACTGACTACACAATAGTCTTAATTTCTGAAACTAAGAAGACGTTTGTGTAAATGACTAACTGAAAGTACTCAAAGCGAAAATATAGACACAAAAAGTACCACCAGGAAATAGAGGTAGATAGAAAATAGCTCGAAATATGAACTTTTCCATTTTCAAAATAATCACTTCAAGGAAAATTTCAAGGAAGTTTTAAAGTACATAGATAGCGGAACATGCAATACTCGAGAAAAGTACCTAAGTTCAAAAATTAGTGTCTTAAAAAACCCTTTAATTTGGGAACCGTAAATGTAATTTTACATACCGTAAACATAACAGTACGTTAAAAATACGACACGCTTTTCATTTAACCAGTTTTTCTTACTTTCAATAAACTCTCTCTATAATAACTTTAAGCTTATCCGCAAAACCACTGAGTTCGCGACATAAATTGAGGAATCGATTCAAACGCGATATCTCGATATAATAATGCTGTTGATTCGATATAATCCCTCTGAGCGGAGTCAATCGAGAATTAAGCCGAGAAGGGAAGATTTTTATTTGCTGTCGAATGGTTTTCAAGCTTTTGAAATCGATTCTTTTTGTGATTGCAGTGCTATGCAAAGTATATAAATAAGATATATGTAGATTTTGATTTTTATAAGTTATTATGTTAAAATATTTAAAAAGTAAGTAGGTTATTCAATTAAAAAAATAAAACATTATTACAGTAGAACAAAATACCGATTAATAAAAAAAACAGATAGATAAGTAAGATAATCCGTAATAGTATTTTTCGTCAAACAGTGAAAGAAAAGATTTACGTAATCTTAGAATGCTTATAATTATTATAGAGGTTTATCCGTATATCTCGGTAAGATAACTCTACCAGACTGGTATTATTTCAAATACGCAGTTGTAAACTTAAGCCAACGATTAAACAGTCGTGTGAAAAGAAGTAAAATATTGAATGCCAAAATACTTAAAGAGATATTTTATATCTAGGTACTAAGAAGTAAATATTAGCATGCCACATTTATCAAAAGAAAAAGTTAATTATCACGCAAATATCAGAGCAAGTGTTCTTAAATTGATATTATTTGCATTTCCATAAATCCTACTCTTATTTCTAAAATCTTGAGTCATAGATAACAGCGATAAAAAATGTGACAACACTGTCTGTTTTTGATATCAATAACATCTTCAATTTTTTTTTTAGTTTCTACCATGCGTCATAATGTCCAATATAAAGCATATAATTACCACACAGTCCCACTATTTCAAACATTAATAAAAACTCCACAATACCAGGCGAAATACTATGCAAAAATAACTTTTTTAATTAAAATTTATTTACTAACTAAACTTTTTATATACGTAGTCTACAACACTATGAATTATACGAGCGAGAGTGAACCTACAATTTTATTATTCGAAAAAAGAACTGAGAATACACAGCACGAATCTATTTGTTACAGAACATGACAAGCAAATTCATATTCCAATTTCAAGTTGACTTTTAAAATTAAAACTAACTGGAACAAAATAAAAATAGTCTTGACTTACTAACGATACTATTTCCATTAATTAAGAAGAGAGAATATAGGGCTTTTGATACAAGCAAGCGTATCATCGGAACAGCGACCGAGTACGGTAACTACAGTACCAGTCTCACATTGAACATTGGTGCGTGAAGACGACTTGACGGTCCGTCTGACAGCGAAATACGCGCGAAAACTTAGTGGAACACACAATTTAAAAACCAGCCAGTACTTACCTGATTTGTTTAAAAACTTTTTGGAACAGTGATTGGAATAACTTTTTAATAACGTGCAACTTTTTGTTTGGTTTAAAAAGTTTCGTGGATTTTTTTTGTTGTTTTTGGTTCGTCGGATCTACTTATTGGTAAGTTATTTTTATAGTTGATTTTGGTATTTTTAAGCACTTAGGAAATAGTTTTCTATATGAATAATGTAAAGTAAAATAATTAAAGTAAATTATTAGGGATTTATATTTATTTAAATTGTGGGGAAAATTAATTCTGTTGATTTTATTATTTGTACGTACAATGATTTGTACAGCGTGATGACTAAGACGTTTATTAAAATATCGTTTTAAATTACAAATTAGTATCAGCGTCATGCTCATTGCTTATTCTAAATAGGTAATAAATCTTAATGAATACAGACAACTGACACTTAATAACAACATTTAAAAGTTGACAATATAAAGAATCATACTTTATTTCAAACATAATTTTTACGAACTTGTTTTCCTGAAAAAAATTTATGTAATAAGTAGGTAGAAAAATACATTTGTACTTGATTTTAACTCAATGAAAAAAATTTGGTTATGTATGAAGATAAAGCCATCAATATGAAAACCCAATAGGTATAGTTACAATCTGAGGAGGTAACAGGACATACACAAATAACCAATCAATTTATTTTGTCATTTTCATTCTTCATAAAAAAAAATGGTCACGGTCAATGTCAATGGCAATGTCACTATAATGGGGTGGCTTTCCATTAGCATAAGTAATTAAGTATTATAGACTTTTATTACAAATAATATCATGCCATGTAGAATGTAGATGCTTTAAGGAGGCACCTACTGTATTTTTTCTATGTATGACATCATCTACTTAGGTTTTCCCAATTATGTTCTGGTCGACTTTCATACTTGTCAGATGCAGACAGTTGCCAGTGTTTTACATGAAGTGACTTTGATAGTCAGTCTGACCCTTTCAACCAAATGACCGAGGCAATACAACATTCCTTGGTAAGACACTAAATCAGACTTTCTGACTTCTAGTTACCAGTCAGCCATGGTGCGTAAAAATGATAGCTGAGTCTTATGAGACACGAGGAATCTATGGATCTGAATGGAGAAACTATGACATAGAATGTGATCATCGATCCGCGGACCTACCGCACCAAGCGCTGCTTAACCTTCATAGACCCGGTCGGTTATCCAAAAGGGAATATCCTTTCATACAGTAAAGTAGTTGAAATCTAAGACTTCTCGATAAAAAAGCATAAATGAAAAGCGGCTTCTTTCCACCATTTTTCACTTACATAAAAAGTAAATACTTCTTTTCTTTTCAAAGATGCTCTTATCATGCGGTTTCCATTCCGTATTTTCTGCACGGAACATTACGCCTGGACCTCGGAGGTCCATTTCCTAGTAAGTAGAACCATCAAATGTAACCAACTGGAATCGTGCTAACTTGCTGACCGAAATACGGACCAAAGGCCGTGTCCTATATGCTGACTTTAAAGAGAAATTGAGTGCAAGATACCTTTTAAGTGTACCTGAATAAAAGTATCCAATTAACTGGCTTGTGTACCTGAATAAAAGTATGAAACTAACTGACTGTAAATAATATTTTAAGATACATGAACCTAAGTTGTTTAAAGTATTTAATCAAGGCCATTCTGTAAAAATAACAAGAAAAATATTAGTGACCTAATGAGTCATTGAATACAATGGAATCATTTATATTATGTATTCAAGTTTGATTAATCAAACAAACAAAATAAATGATGAATATGTAACTTTAGTAGTTACTCTATAATTTGCAGCAATTTCCCCCAAATTCTACAATTAAATACATTTTGCCTGCAAACTTACATGCGCAAGTAGATACACTAGGTAAGTAGGTAGGTGCTCTATGTACCTAATACCTACCAGTGACATATCTGTAGGTCTTAATCTTAACTCGTCAAACTCTGAGCGAGTGTAATCTTACTGAAACTAGGTAACATTTTAAGTACTTACGTACTACCTACGTAATGTATGAAATTCACACGAGACTCTATGAAACTTACATCACGTTTGACTTATTTAAATAACTTGGCCTTATTTGCAAAAGATATTGCTCTTCAATGTGTACTAGTCATAACTTCTACATATTTCCTAGATCGCTACTGTGACGCACGCAAATACTTTTTTTTTAATTTACTCGCTCTACCAACAAAACAATAACAAATAGGGTTGTTTCCAATTTTCGGAAATCTATTTAGATAGCTTCTAAATAATTTTAAGATCTCTCTCTCTTTCATTTTTCGTCTCAAATCTTTTTATTTTTTATGTATTACATTTTTTTCTATTTCTCTTAAAATATTGCTCAGAAAACGCTAGATCACGTGACTGTGACGTCAACGTTCTCTGTTCATTCCTTTACATTTTAAAGCACATCTAACGAGAAAAACTAACATACCAACTAATGGATTTCTTAATTTTTATAAAATAGCTACAAAAACTATAATATTTTTTACATATAAATTATTTTTATACATTTGCACAAAAATAAAATACCTCAAATGTTTTGAGTTGTGTACGCGGAAAAATGAAACGGTGCAAAGAAACGTAAAGTTTGTGTTTATTTATATTGAGGTTATGTTTGTGTCCGCGTTCAAAAAGATTTGATGCTTTTTCAAAAAACTTAAATTAAATGCATGTCTACAAGGTTTGTGTTGTGCGAGACTGTGGAAATACGACCATTAGTGCTCCAAATAAACTGTTCATCCACGTTCCGCTGAAAAATCTTGGTTATTGACAAAGAATTGAGCGACCATAGAAGTCTACTCTTGGCAGATTGGAACTATCAGCTTCCATAAATCCTTTCTCCATTATTCTTTAGCAGTTGTATCACTTAAATGCAATTAACACACAGAACTTCACAGAAGCGAATAAACAAAACATTAATTCTGAGGTTATTTGGTTATTTCGATATATCTGTCACAGAAAAAATGACGTCATCAGTCTCTTCTCGTCGTTTTTAATGGCGTGACGTCATAGGCTCTAAATTAAGATTTCATAAATTAATTAAAAAATATATGGTCAGTTATAAATAATATGATATAGCTTATCGTGTTTCTAGTTTTGTGAACTTTCGGTGCATTTATTTACTTTTAACTAAATGAATACTAGGAAACAACCCTATTGCGTGCGAAATTTCTAAAATATCCGAAAATGAAAACTCTGTGCGCAAACACAGTCGTGCTGGCTGTGATGCGTACATCTTGCTCGCGAACAATTTAGTGGAATCTTGCTAATACATTTTCATCTTGCAGTTAGTAACAGCCAACTTCAGCGTGGCAAAGTTGACGTTTGACAAGACCTGTATTGAAATACTCCTTCTTAGTAATAGGTGTGTATTAGTGAATATCGTTAAAGGAAAACGAAATACTTCTTTCATAAAAAACCCTGATTGAAAGGTGACCAATACTTGTCTAAAACGGACGTGATATTAATCTTCTATGGAATACATATATCAACAGCTAATTAAGATTATCACTAGGTAACACCCTTACTTACAGATAAAAATATACCAAACACTAATTTCCGTTCATCACCAGTGTTTATCAACTTTGTTATTAATAGAAAAAGTTGTTTATAAACATTCTCAAAATATGGAGAAAGATTAATTGGGTATATGTTTTTATGTTGTCTATACGATATGAATAAAACCTCAAACTAATAAAACAAAAGTTATATAAATATATATATAGACGGTCAACGATGTACTTAATTGATAAGTGGCGTGAAATATTATATAACTTCATATTAAACAGAATTTTCTATTCAATCAGTATTTCTAGCTGAATTTTGTAAATTTTGAAAGGTGTAGCAGATACTAAAAGATTCAAAAAAAAACTTTTTTTCTTTCGTCTCCAAATTCTAAGAGTCAATACAATACCAGACCGTTCTCAAAAGTCATATCATATCAAACCACTCTTTTATCAAGAACCGAGAACATCAAAGAAACAATCGGAATCTTTGTCAAATACACAATATTTACGTACATCATTTTTATCAAAAAAACTTCTTAAAGAGATTGCGACTATCTCGGTACATAAAGCAAACTGATTTTTTATGTGCGTCACGATAGTACTGCAATTTTTATCAACGTCGTATTTAAAGTAGATATTTCCGTTTTCTGATTTGATTTTCCGATTGGATTGCACCTCTTGAGAAGGTGAAACCTAAATTGTACTATTTACGCTGATAAACAGTTTATTTAAATCAGTTGGTTTTGATAGTAAACTATCTTCCGCCAGCATTTTTATCCGCTTCCCTTTGGAATTTTCTGTAAAACAGCCAGATAAAAAGTAGTATATTTTCTTTCTAATTTTATCTACATCGTGTCAGTAGTTTTAGGTTAAAAGCGCGACAGAACGAAAGAGTTACTTTTCATTTATAACATTACTTTTTATCCAGCTATGGGAAACAGTTCCCTCAGATCGTGACTGGAACTATTATGCAGAAAAATTAAATACGGGATTACTACTATCTGCTTCCCACAATCCTTACACTACGCGTCCTTAAACCAGTATCCTAAAGTTTGATGAGTTTCGAAACTTAAGAGTTTAAGCCGATCTGAAACGACTGTCACAGGCTAAGGGCTTAGCATCACTCCGACCTACTGAAGGATCTTGATTTGTTAAGTGTACTGAGATCCGTTTATAGAACGACACTCGAGTATAAATAGAGTCTTAGAACACTGCAGACTAAACCTTCGGATAGCCCCTGGTTGGTTGGCAGTTTATTTTGAAGGTAATCATGCATCAATTATACTTTTTATTCGATCTGGTAGCGGCCAGATATCCGTTATCGTTGTACCATAATGCTGAGTGAGTTCGCTGAAACTATCAGCCGTCAAAAGAATTGACACTGCAATTCCTGCCGTGAAAAGAATTAACGGGGGTCTCAATAAAAGTTACATATTTCAGACATTTTTGGTTGGTGTGTCTACATCAAAAAGTCAAGATTGAAGCATTGTATTTTATTTCAACCAATCAAATGTTTTCAAAACTATATTCAATATAAGACTTATGTTTAAGAATCCATCTTCAATAGAGAGATAATGCACAGATCCATCAATATTTGCCTTGTTACCATCCCTTGAGTTTATTTCTATAGTAATAATATAAAACAAAGTCTGAGTAACCGCACTGTGAGTCAAAACTTTGATGAATTAGGTTATAAGGGTCGGGACTTCGAGAGTCAGTACAAAAATGTTTGATGACCATGAAATTGAATTTATTTTTCAAGGAAGGGTTGTGTCGACCGCGGCCATAATTGAACCTTTGAATAAATCATGAATGTCTTGTCTATGTTTATTTAACTTTTGGTTTTGTGGCTATGATAGTCTGAGGTCTTGTCGCCTAGAAAAATAATAATGTCTAGCAAAATTTTTCTTTGGGAACCCCCAAGGATAAATTAGAAATATACACATAAATATACATATTATGCTTATCAAACTTGTTACTTATGATGGTATGTACGTTCTACGTTATATAGGTACGTTCTTATCAACCGAAAATGAACGAAAATGGACCGGCTTCATAAATCGAAATTCATATAAAAATATAATAAACTTACACTTAAATGACATAAAGAGTTTCGCATCTTCCAAAAGGCTATACAACTTTAAAGCGAAAATCTGAGACCTGAAATATCAGCTTTCAGAATAAAAATAAAATAGGAAAACTTCCCGTTCCCGCAGTCCGCTTTCGGTCAGCTGACAATTGCTTATTCCTTTGAAAACATATCAAAAGATTTAGGTGTCGAATTCGCAATACATACTTGACAACAGGATATTATGGATGGAGCCAGATATCTCTCAGACTCTTTGTCATGTCCATTTCTAGTCCACTTTGTTGAATTGTGGCTTCAGGCTAGGAAAGTGACGAGCTTGAAAGGTCAAAGACTTTTGGGTTGGTAATCTTTTGTCCTAGAGGAGTAGCTCAAGTTTGATTTGATTGCTTTGGTCCCAATTGGCTATTCAGACTTATTTTTTGGCCAAAACTAACTCACTTGTTCCTCCATTATTCGGCAAGGCATATTTCAACTGTTCAGCATTAGCTGGAAATTCAGCAAGTAAACTGACAGGTTTCATTGGATGTGCTATTTCGAAGTTTGTGATTTGCACACAAACCTGTTCTCCGAACTTAGACTGCTATTCCTGATATTGGAAAAGTCATTTCGAATACAGATTTGGAATATACAATGTGAGTATGAATCACTGTATTGAGTCACGGTATGTTATCAATATCATCATCATTCATATTTATAAATCAGCACTATTTGATGTCTCACATGGAGCATTGTGCTTCTCATGGGTAGCAGATAAATCATGATGAATTGACTTTTGATTATTCTATACATCATCATCATCATATCAGCCTACAAAATCCCGGTTTTGAGTCACATCATTTTGCTGCTTACCATGACGATAACCTTCTAGCCGATTTACGGCTACGGCGACTGTTCCTATGTAAGGAGATAAGCCAACTGCGCAGGACATATTATAGTGCACAAGCATTTGTGCAGAGTCAGGTGCACTCACTATTCCTTTACTCTCATAGCCCGACAATCCGACACCACCGGAGAGAGATCAGACACAGGCCCGACATTTACGTGCCTACCATACACCTACAATAAAGAAAGACACTTTAAAAAAATGTCTTATAAAGCCAGCCCCCAACCTCCGTAATACCACGACACTTTATGATAAGACCTTGTAAAAAAGATCTGAAGTGTTATGATGAATATTAAAACTTTATTTCTGAGACACGTGTGAAGATTTCAAAGAGATTGGGAACTTCAATGTTTGTCTCTAATATGGGTTTGTAAACATCGTAAGAGGATGTTTATGCTGTAGTAGAAGTAGGATTTTTTTTCTTTGTGCTTTCGAACTTTGAATTTTAGTGCATTGGCCTCTTTTGCGACCAGTGTCAATATTCTTTGAGATTATGTCCCACCTTTTTTCTCTTTACTTGTCAATTATATTTGCAGTCTTTTGTCCAAGCTACTCCAAATAACTCCTCCAATAAAGAAATATGCAGCTATGTATCACTTGCATATTTTAACAATTCAACCAACAATTTTGATTTCCCATACAAAGCTTATGTTTGTATAAAAATAATTTCGGTAAAATTCGTCGTTATGGTTATTTTAAAACCTGTGTTTAGGTAAATTTCCTACAAAAACAATAAAACAACAAACGTCAAAAAATAAGTATTTCCTTCATATTCTGAAGTCTTAAGACCTCATGATAAATTATCTTTAATGTTCATTACGTGCTTTCTTTTCCGTAAAATGTTTTTCACTTTCTTAGTACCTGCTTTGATTTATATTTGATATTTACAACATTTTGTTTTGAAGGTTTTAGTTTATTTCATTCAGTTTGTCACACGCTGTTATCTCATTTTATTATGTGTTACGTTCTAATGCTGATTAGATATAACTCTAACGGTTGTTTTAAAATGCAGACAATGTTTTGAGATTAAAACTCAGGAGATAAATAAATCTATACATAAGGCAGTCGTATTCATATGGATTCTTATGTGTCTGCTGCTGAAGAAATGATCTGGCACACTACACTGCAGCAACTTTTCTTCTTTCAAATTCAATTCTATACTAGCAGCACCATACACTTCTAATGGGTGAAAAATTGCTTATTTCCTTTCTCTATTTTTGTACTTAAAAGTCCGTATTTTGTCACGAAAGCAGACAGTATTATTTTTGGCATAAATAGTATCAAGTCAGAATTCCAGTGCTACAAACACAAAAAAAAATATCATGCCCAATATAAATGATCCAAAACAATTGCATCGAAGTGTGCTCATAGGTCAATGAACTCTTCTATAAATTCCCAGTCTCCATACTCAACAGACCATGCAATGTGCATTTTAACTTTCTTCAAAGCATATATTTCAAGAAGTGCATTTCTCAACGTTGCCAAGTCCTTGAACTAGTCACGCCACTTGCACTGTTTAACATTGTACTTCCGAACGACAAACATGTAAAAACATTACCTTTCCGTTTGTAGGGTGCTGTTTAAAAGTATGAAGCAGGAAGTTTTTGTTGTAATATTATTTATTTTTGAAACTATGTACCTACTATTCAAAAACATTGAAAACTATGCTGTGCCGTCCTCGCAAATGTTTCAAATCTTACTTCAAGTCGAGTCCGCCAAACTGCGAGTCTTCTTTTTTTTTTAATTTTATGTAGGTATCCTATTTACCGAGAAAGATTACTTTTTATAGCGGGAGAAATAAATAGTTTCCCGGGACCATCTGCATTAAGAATTTCCTTTTGGAAAGTCAGTTAAAAATGTTTAAACCTGGGTTTTTAGTAGAATCTCTTTGAAAATGTCTACATATTATTGCAAACTTGGGTACTTATTCAATATAACGTCATTAATGGATAGACAAAGGTTATCATGAATGCAGTTAACTCATCGTAACAGTCGTTCGCGCTGAGTTAGCAGCGCCGTCACCAGGCACTTTGTGCAAGCATGCATTTTACCTGATACTATTGTTTTTATGAATATTGTTGTTTTATTCCTTGTATTAGTTCAGTTCGATTCTAGCCATCAGCCTATCTTGTATATTTTTCTATTAATTAAACTAATTGTAATAAATAAATATTTTTTTAATCAAAATCCCGACCGCCGAAACTTAACTGGCGCAGTCGGTAGGATCGCGACGCTCTTAGTTCGGATAAAACTCTTCGTATTGAGAGTGACGATTCCCAAATCGTTCCTTCGCGATCCGCAACGAACCTATCGTGCGGTCGGTCACCTTTATAATCATCGAGATCGATCTCCGGAGAATTGGAGGAAGCTGCGCTGGCTGAGACTCGACTCGACAGGAGATGCAGTGGCTGCTTTGGTAAGTACTCTTCGTTTTATCAAGTGTCCTTGCTCTATTTCCTGTCTTATTATAATTTGTGTATTTTACGTTGATATTTGTGTGTCTGTCTATAAGCTAAAATCGCAGTTGGCAACCACAAGTTATTATAAATAGCGTTAAGTATTCTGATAATAAATTCCAAGTGTTAAATTTCACACTTCTATTGTCTTGCGTACAAGCGCCACTAGACAGGTAAATTGAAGTAGTACAATGTCGCTCAGAGATTATGATGCTAACTACAAACCGTATAAACTTATTGCTGATTTGATGCCAAGATATGATGGTAATCCTAAATTACTTAATTACTATATAAGGGAAGTAGAAAGCTTGTTACAGTTAACAAGTGAAGTAGATCGCTCACACCCAGCATTATTCTGTTTAATTAAGAGTAGGCTCAGTGGTCCCGCCGTTGATGCAATAGCATATGAAGGTTATCTTAATTCATGGGACTCGATAAAGAGCGCTTTGATAAGACGCCTTGGTGAACCACGTAACGAGATACAGGTTATGCAGGAGCTGACGCGAGTGCGTAGGTCTAAGACAGAAGACGCTGAAAGCTTTGGCAAGCGTCTCCGTGAACTACTAGATACTTTGTATTCTGTGGGTGAGCACGGAAATAAATCGTACTATGAGAAGATGGTTATCGAGCAGTACGTGAACCAGTTAGACTTCCACGTATCTTTAGGCGTTCGAATCGCTAAACCAGATACGTTCGAGGCAGCTATCATAGCGGCTAGGCAAGAAGAGGCTAGGCTTGCATATAATAGAGCTACTTATTTTAATAATCCTTCTACGTCTCAAGCGAAACCAAAGGAGTTAATTAAACAATCAACTAACCCCATCGCAACACAGGAAACCCAGTAGCACAACAGCCTAACTTCATAAATCAACCAATTGCCTTTTATTACGCCACAAAACAACTTTGTGCCACAACAAAATAACATGTCCCCTGAACAGCGACAACAGTGGGTACAGTCCATGTTGCCCTGGAAGAACAAACCAGCATCAGGCAACTTCAGACAGAACGGTTCAGGTAACTTTAGAAGCGGAAACTTTAGGAATCAACCAAACATTCCGAAGCCACCGGTTCTCACGCCCGTATCGTCTGACGTCACGATGCGTACGGCAGGTAAGCCAGAAAAACCATTTACTTCACAGGAGTTATTTTATATTCAGAGTCAGATGAATACTCAGGACCAACAAGGCCCAGTTGACAGTGAGTATTATGACGTCACAGACAATAACGACTTAGCGTTCGAGCCCAACATGAACATAGACGAACAAGAGATAAGTCACGACCAGGATTTTACCCAGGACCCCAGTCTAGACAACCGGACTTAATATCGATCAATTTTCAATCTAAAAAATATCTACCATATATCATGATACCTGAGTTTAACGGTAAGTTTTTAATAGATACAGGCGCGAGTCATTCCGCTGTTGCTACCGACGTAATAACAGGTACTATATTTGAGTATTGCGTAGAAAGAGAACTCTTTCAAATTAAAACCGCACATAACTTATCTTTACACGACAAGGTAGCGTACCTTCCGTTACCCCCTGTTTTTAATAGCGATATAACACATAAGTTCATTATATTCGATTTCGATCCCAAATATAAAGGCCTAATCGGAATAGACCTTCTGCAAAAACTTAAGAGTAATATTGATTTAAACAATAATGTTTTACAAACATCTACGGCGAAAATACCTATACATTTTACTAAGCCACCCCCTAGGATAAGCATTGAACCTAGGTGCGAAAAGATAGTTAATGTCAAAACTAACTACTTAGACGGACAATACTCTCATGATGATTTTATCTGGTCAGACGGATTGGCGTCACCGGCTGCAATAGTCAACGTAGAAAACGGTACTTTTAAAACATCGGTGATTAATTATAGCGATCAAAAGAAGTATATCCCGGTTAACCCGTCTATTGAATTAGAACAATATTCGAACGCAAATAGACCTAACAGCTTTGCTATAAATACCGCGCAAGTCCAAACAGATATTGATCACATATTAACCGAGAACCTTAAGAGAATCCGCGTAGATCATTTGAACGACGAAGAGAGGCGCGAAATCACCCGGTTATGTTATCAGTATAGAGAGATATTCCACTCGGAAGATATACCACTTACCTTTACACATGCTGTCAAACACGAGCTCAGACTAAGTGACGAAACACCAGTTTTTGTACGAAGCTATAGACAAGCCCCAAAACAGCGCGAAGAAATTCGGAAACAGGTCGATAAACTCCTTCAGCAAGGTGTTGTTCGAGAGAGCATTTCCCCTTGGTCATGCCCCGTACATATTGTACCAAAAAAACCCGATTCTGCGGGCAATGTCAAATGGAGACTTGTAATCGATTATAGACGGCTCAATGACCGTATCATCGAGGACAAGTACCCTCTACCGAACATCCATGACATACTAGATAGATTAGGGCGTGCACAATACTTCACCACATTAGATCTTGCTAGCGGATATCATCAGGTGGAAATGCACCCCAATGATATAGAGAAAACCGCATTTACCACAGAACGAGGACATTACGAGTTCCTAAGGATGCCCTTCGGACTCAAAAATGCACCTAGTACATTTCAAAGACTTATGGATCACATATTAAGAGGCATAGATAACGTTTATACATATTTGGATGACGTAATAATAATATCTACGTCACTACAACAACACATTGAAAAATTAAAACAAGTATTCGATAGATTTAAAACACATAATCTAAAGATCCAGTTAGATAAGTCTCAGTTCTTGCAAAAGCATGTTAACTTCCTAGGACATGAACTTACCGACGAAGGCTTGAAACCTAATAAAGATAAAATTAAAGCGGTACTCAATTTCCCTCTACCTAAATCACAGAAGGAAATAAAAGCCTTCCTAGGTTTAGTCGGGTACTACCGAAAGTTCATACAGGACTTCGCTAGACTCACCAAACCAATGACCCTTTGTCTCAAGAAAAATAGTAGAGTCATTCACTCTCCTGAGTTCTTAGAAGCCTTCAATAAGTGCAAACAAATATTAACCAATGCACCAATATTGAAGTATCCCGATTTTGATGAGCCATTCATTCTCACTACTGATGCATCCGATGTAGCATTAGGTGCAGTGTTATCACAGGGTACAGTAGGATCAGACAAACCAGTGGCATTTGCATCCCGGACTCTATCCGATACAGAATCGCGATACTCTACAATAGAGAAGGAATTACTTGCCATAGTATGGGCAATTAAATACTTTAGGCCCTATCTCTACGGTCGAAAGTTTACAATCTACACAGACCATAGACCTCTTACGTGGCTAATGTCACTAAAAGACCCTAATTCTAAATTAACTAGATGGCGTTTAAAACTAGCGGAGTACGACTATAAAGTTGTCTATAAGAAGGGTCGCCAAAACACCAACGCAGACGCTCTTTCACGCGTAAAGATCTTCCACGGTAGTATGGATTCATTGGCTGTAAACTTTGATGATAATGATGACGACGAAATTATAAATAGAATATTTGATAATGCACGTAGGCAGGCTGAAAATCAATCAGAGACGCCCGATAATCAACCAGAGACAACACCTATGGAAAATGTACCCGAATCTCGGATAGGTACGGAGTCTGATAGTATGAGTATAGTATCAGTAGAACCAGAATTAGTATCCACAAGACATACCCAGCCTGACAACGAAAACAGAGGTATACCCATTATCTCAGATGCTATTGATAGGCAACTTAAACAGTTTCACATTAGGTTGACACCCGGATCCACATATAGAGTAGATAATAGGTCTACTAACTCAAAAGTAGTCGTAAAAGATGTTTTTATCCCAGTTAATAATACGGAGTCAGAAATAGTTAGATTTCTTAAAGAACATACCATAGCTGATCGTGTATTCCACTGTTACTTTCATAATGAAGAGTTATATCATGCATTTTCTAAAGTTTACACAACCATATTCAATGATAGAGGTCCCAAGTTATTTAAATGTACTACACGCGTTACTCTAGTAGAAAACAAATCGGAACAACAAGAATTAATCAAAAAATATCACGAGGGTAAAACGATTCACCGCGGTATTCAGGAAACATATAAGCAGTTACATAGAAATTATCACTGGCCTAATATGCTACTTACCATTCAAAGGTTTGTTAATCAATGCGACACTTGTTTAAGGTCTAAATATGAACGCAACCCCTTAAAACCACCCTTATCTTTGACTGAAACACCGCGTAAACCAATGGAACATGTATTTATGGATCTTTACTCAACAGGAGGTGCAACGTTCCTTACAATAATAGATAACTTCTCTAAATATGCTCAGGCAGTTCCATTAACAGCATGCAGTAGCGTTCACGTAGCGGAAGCATTGCTAAGCGTGTTCTCAGTGTTAGGTTTGCCCAATAAGATAACCACGGACTCAGACACTAAATTCGATAATGACGTTATTAAGGAGATATGCGCACTTCATAATATTAACATACATTTTACAACCCCGTACAACCCTAACTCTAACTCCCCCATCGAACGGTTACACTCTACTTTAGCTGAAATAATAAGGATACAAAGAATGACCAACAAAGATGACCCTATACAGATAATTATGAAGTACTCTATAATAGCCTATAATAACGCTATTCACTCAGCAACAGATTATACACCTCACGAATTATTATTCGGACACACAGCCTCTAGGAACCCTTTAGAATTATACTATCCTAAGGAGTTCTACCAAGATTATGTTATTAAGCATCGCGCCAACGCAGAGGCGGTTCAAGAGTGCATCGCTGCACACATGTCCAAGAACAAGGAGCAAGTGATTGCCAAACGCAATCAAGAAGCAGAAGAGATAAAGTTCAAGGTAGGAGAAACTGTTTATAAGCAGGTAGCTAAGTCAGCACGCAGTGACAAGACGAAACCAGTCTTTAAAGGGCCCTACAAGATCATACATCTTCACCCAAATAATGTGGCTGAAATAATAGGTAACCATCCGAACTCTAAATCTATTAGAGTTCATTTTAAGCTGCTACGAAGACCTCATCTTGTTACAGGACCTTCATCGCAGGAGCCGTCGTGCTCGACGCAACAGCAACCGTAACCATCGACCACGTAGGTAATGATCACGGTATCCTCCTCCTTAAACAAGGTCAACTCCTTAAACAGGACAACTACTTTAGTCTCGCTTGCGTTTATAATATTACCAATCTGCACTTAACAGCTATTCAGCTGATGTCTTTATATGCAAGCACTAAAGCAGCTGAGAATGTAGCATCTGGAGAGCTACATAAAACCTATAGGAATCAAATAGAATATAGTTTAGATATTATAGGTAAGAAAATTAAGTCCTTAACGCCCCAAGTTAGGAAGCGTCGCGGTCTTATAGATGGATTAGGTACTATAGTTAAGTCTATAACTGGCAATCTTGACCACGAAGATGCCACTAAGTTTGAAGAAGAAATAGCAAATATTAGAAACAGAGTTAGAACCGTTGAGGTTTCACAAAGAAAATCACTAGTATTGGCACATAATACAATCAATGAATTTAGTAAACAATTGACAAAATTGAATAATAACCAGAAAAACTTGGCTAGTTTGCTGCAAAATATTACCACTAACTCTAATGATTTATCGAATCATTTACATTTCCTAGATATTTACGTACAGATAGATTTTAGTTTACAGATAATAATAGATAAGTTAATGTTGTTAGAAGATGCTATGACATTTGCTCAGTTGGGCACCATGCATCCTAGTATTATAAGTTCGCAGAATTTAATTGAAGAGTTAAGAAACTTAGAAAATAGGTTTACTTTTAATCCAGTAGCTAGCATTAGTCTTAATAACATATACAAGATAGAAAAGTCGATTAAAGTTAAAGCTTACAGTACAGAACACTCAGTCAACTTTATTCTCGAAATTCCGTCAGTTATCCCAAAAACCTATGACCTTATTCATCTCTATTCTATCCCCAATAAAAATAACCTTACTATTATTCCTAAATCCAAATACCTTGCACTTGGTAACGATGAGTACGCTTACCTGGAAGAAGACTGCCAGCCATTGACCGACGACATCCAACTCTGCAAACTCCTGGACACCAGAAAAATCGAAGACACAGATGACTGCATACCAGCCCTCATCCAGCATCGCCGAGCAAATTGCACCCACGCTAAGATGAACTTAAGAAGAGGAAAAGTACAGAAGATCGGGGACAACAACTGGCTACTCGTCCTAAAAGAAGATGAAATAGTTAAAACACAATGCAATACGAAGACAAACTACAAGAAGTTATCCGGAATCTATCTCGCCACCCTAACAGAAGACTGCCAGATGAACGTCTTGAACAAGACACTGCAATCTCACACCGACACAATCGTAATCAACGAAGTCATCCCATTACCGGAGCAGCATCAAGTCCCAGAACAACCAATACAGTTCGAACTTCATATAGAGGATATCTCCCTAGACAGCATCCATGAACTTATCAACAGAGCCGGCGACATCTCAATACCAGACAACTATAGTTGGCCAATCATAGCAGCCACGCCTAGCTGGAGCACACTCATCTTATATCTCTTATTGATCGCTGCAGCATCTTGGAAGCTGTATACCTGGAAAACTAAGAAGATCCCAGAGGACACCAAAGGCAGCGAGGACGCCGCCAGAAGCAAGAGTTGCTTCTATCTTATGGAGGGAGGAGTTAACTCATCGTAACAGTCGTTCGCGCTGAGTTAGCAGCGCCGTCACCAGGCACTTTGTGCAAGCATGCATTTTACCTGATACTATTGTTTTTATGAATATTGTTGTTTTATTCCTTGTATTAGTTCAGTTCGATTCTAGCCATCAGCCTATCTTGTATATTTTTCTATGGCTTATGTTTAACTGATCACCAGAAATAGTAACAAATAGCAGACAAAAATAGTAAATGATCACCAAAATGAAACTCGCATTTTAATGTAAAATGATAACCAAAGTTTTAACACTTTGCTATCCTATTTAAGTGAAATTACTCCAAAATAAATCATGCGCAAGCCAAAAATAGTAAATGATCACCAAAATTAAACCACCATTTTAAAGTAAAATGATAACCAAAGTTTTTACATTCTGCTATCCTATTTAAGCAAAATGAGTCCAAATAAATCATTGTTATCCCAAAAGTAGTAAATGATCACCAAAAGTAGTGAATGATCATCAAAATTATACCAGCGTTTTAATATAAAATGATAATCAAAGTTTTTACATCTTGCTATCCTGTTTAAGTAAACTGACTCCAAAAAAATAAGTTCGGCCTGATACAATAAATGTAATAACATTATGGGGACCCTTTTCCTGCACTAGGGTGGAAAATTGTCTATTGCATGCCTCTAAACAGTGCGATAAGAGTGTGTTTTCGAGGGAGTGTATTGAGAAACACATGCTTCTTCTTCTTTCTCCTGCCCTGTTCCCAATTTTACTTGGGGTCGGCGCAATATGTCATTTTCTTCCATTTTCCCCTGTCACTCGTCATACTGACACTCACGCATGCATTGCAAGCCGGACACATAACTTAATATGGCATCATAATACTTTATTTGATAATAAGCCTACATTTTATGGCAATCACAGTGACTTATTTAGGCAAAAATAATACATTAATTTGGTCGTCAAGAGTTGGTGATCATTTACTAAATTTGGTGGTCGAATACAATTTAAAGTGAAGTCGTGACTAAAATAGCTGGTACTATTACATTTTTAGACTTTATTTTTCTGGTGTTCAGTAGATTTTTCTGGTTGCAAAACTAAGGGTATCAAAGCATTTTATGGTGGTCATTATATTTGTTCCCTTTTTCTATTAATTAAACTAATTGTAATAAATAAATATTTTTTTAATCAAAATCCCGACCGCCGAAACTTAACTATGCACGTGCAGTTAATTTTACGGGTGATAGATCAGATCATTTGACATTTGTGACGTTTTTGATAATTTTAATGAGCTAAAATAAATTATTATGCTGTATCTAAGTATGGGTCATATTGATAGGTCGATAAGTTTATTACTGTCATGTTCTTGAAATAATTATTCATTAATTTTATATCATTTAAGTACATTTATTTAATACAAGTTCTTAAACGTGGTTTCACCTGCACTTTCCGTATCAGCACAAAATATAGCATGCCACTCACCAAAATAACATGGCTTACTATTGGTAACTTAATTATCAAATTCGGTTCAATAATACCTTACAAATACCTCTTCATAATGTAACTTGGTAGGTATAGAAAATATTCTAATTTCCATTTTTAACGAGAAGGAACCTTTTAACGAAAAATTGCACTATTCTCATCTCAAGTATCGTTTAATAAGTGCTTAAGTAAATATTGGGTTAGGGGTCTCTACCCTTACCTTTATAATATCCTTAACTGAAGGTATCGTTTCCTTAAAATATTCCGAGGTAAACCTCTAACTACGGAAACATTATCCAATTTTCCTTACTAATATTATAAAGAAAGTTACTCCATATAAATTAGGTCTTCAAAAAAGAACCGGTGCCAAGATTGTGCAGAATAGAGATAAAATATATGGATAAAGAACATTCGAGATATTTATGCTTGCATTAGAAGTCCCCTCGGGATGCAAGTGAAACCGCGGGATAAATATAGTTCTATATACCTAATATCATAAAGCTGAAGCTGAGCACGCTACTTAATCTTAGGAACTACGGTACTTATTTCAAAAACATATTTCAGTGTTATATATCCTATTCATCGAGAAAGAATATAGAGGCTACTTTTTGGGTGCGCGGAGTAGTACATACATAAATGTGGAAGCTTGTAATTAGCAATTAGTACTGCTTATATATATATTTTCAATGTGTTATTAGTCTGGAAGCTTTCTGTAAAATGAAATAAAGTAAATAAATAAATGAATGCGAAAAAAAAGTCTCAAAAACAACCCAATCAGGCTCATAACATTACGCAATACACCTAAGTAGGTACTTTAGCCAACCTACGTGAAAACAGGCGAATTGTTGCCATAGTAACCTGAGTACCCATCACGCCATTACGATAGTTTGTTCAAGCTATGGCATTGATAACCTACATAAGAGAAATGTGGTACCTGTCACGGAGTATTGAAGGAATGGAATATTTAAATGTAAAGTTATTATTGTAGGTAGATATTTTAGTTTAAATATGGCCTGTGCAGTAAGAAAAGTGTTTTTTGTTTTATAAATGCTATCACGTTGTAGTAGGATAATTAAGATAATGTATGTAAGTACGTAACCTTTAAGTATGGACGTGGAGTCTCACAGGCTACTTAATGTTAAAACAACCGAACTCAAAAATGTGAAATGACCGTTACTTGACAATAAACAAAAACATCTTGACTTTTAATTATTCGATTTACACACCTGTTGTTTATGTGAATATTAAAACCCTATGTGCACTTTTTCACATAAACTCTCTTTCAACGTACTCTTCTGTGGTGTCACTTATCATTGGTCAACTACAAATATCACGTCATATATCTCTCTTCCGATTGGTGATAACACTTGACCAGTTATCGCTCCATTCTTACTGCATCACGGTTCAATATCACAATCAATCTTCGATAGATTTATCTCATTTTCTATTATGTTATCAAGAACTTTGCTCATGTCATCATCTTATGTAGCACGTTTTATACGTAACGGCACTTAACGCTATGGTTATGCGTATGAATTGTATCAATGGAAATGATTTTTTTGTTTTAGTCTGATTTCTTCTTGAAAAGTTAATCATTATTGGCCTTCTTAACAACAACCACTTCTCATATGAAATAATGGGAACATTGATTGGGATGGAATCACGCTCTCTCAATTTGTCACCGTATTAATTACAGCCATAAATTCTTTTCCTTACTTGTGTAAAAAATCTACCCATTCTAGCAGAAACTACTTAATTGGCCCTTATTTTTAGGCCACTTGACATTTTTAGGTTAGTAGTCAATCTGCATGAATTTTACTGACATGAAAATGCGAATTGATTTTTAATAGGTATACCACTTTTCTGTAGACATTGGTTTCCCCTTTTATAAAACCCGCGAATTTCGTAGTTCGGAAGTTAGTAAAATGGTAACAAATGAAGGTTTATCCTTATTACTTTCCTACCAGGTTTAACTTAACACATAATCTTGTCATGAAGGTTTATCCTTTTTACTTCCTACCAGGTTTAACTTCACACATAATCTTCTTCTTACGATGCATAAGCGCACTAACTTCCCCGATAAGTTATCTGTTCCTGGTCACGTTTTCTCCGTACACTATCACAAAGATTTATGAAGCAGGTTTTCAGTGCGGAGTGTTTTATTCATAGGATTCAACCTTTCGTGAACCAGCTCAATTATGATACTTTGACATTTGTTCTCGTGGTCGCCATTTTATGATCTGATCGCCTTGTTTGTCTGTGCATTTCTGCATTGAAGTACTACTTTTTGAAGTTTATGTTACTGAAGGTGCTAACGTGCTATAGTTGATATGTATGGCAATCTAAATTGCCAAAAGTTTCCTATCGTTATTAGGGTCCAAGTCTACTCCGTGTTTATTTCACTTTTTATCACTGTCCTTTAAAATAGAGGTCTATGTTTCCATCATTGCTAAAAGTTTGAAAATATTGTTTGAAACGTCGTGTACGTTTAACCATTTTTCAAAAACAAAATTATTCAAACCAACACGAAGAAAAATAATACAAAATCAAAACGTTTTTTCAGCTTCTTTCCAACAAAACAATTAACAATCTGTCTTTTTCATTCGAAAATAAACCACTAAAAATAACACAACATTTTACACAAAACCCTGGAGGATTATTTCACATTTATTTGAAAAGCTCTCATTGACAGGGAACATTAAAAAGCCGTGTAAGCTTTATTTCAGCGAACAATGAACCCGTAAATAGTGATATTATCTCAAAGCATTTTCATGGGTTTTTCCAATGTTGTTACAATCCACTGTCAGGTGTTTATTCACTGGCTTTATGGAGCTATTAAAATTGTTTTACAGTGTTCTCTGTTTTTATATAAAATTGAAGTGGGGAGAAAGTCACTCAGAATTGCAGGTAGAGGTATCATTTCAACCTAAACCTTTTTCTCGGATCATTTTATCTATAAAACCTGCAATGAAAATACGTCCAGTTGTTTGTGAGGTAGGCGTAGTTATGGAATAGTACAATATGCTTCAATCAGAAATGTCAAGACTGACTATCTAGGAATTTTTTTTAATCCAAATTAACAGCTGAATACGAAAAATCGGAAATGAAAATTACTGCTAAAAGTTTACATTCAGACCTAACGCAATCCAACCTGCATAAACAAACAATAATCATAAACGAGTTATTTAAAGAAACCACAAGAATTATTACTAAACTAAATACATAAAGCATACAGACTCTTTTGTGCTGGATCTCCTTTCAAAACGTCATGTACCTATACAGAGGAGAGTGACCAGGAAACCTCGAGGCTAATGCTTTCTTTATATCATCTGTGAGTTATTTCATTATGTCACTGTGACGCGTGACGTCACCGCTTTTGATGTTGGGACGTACAAAGGTAATACAAGGGTGACCATGTCGCTAAGAGTACGCTCGTATTGTAGAACCAACCAGTTGGCTGGCAGTTTTTTTGAGGGAACCTTGAGTCCATTCAAAGTTTACAGTCGATCTGATACAGCTAAATACCTGATCTTTGTTAAGTGCGTGTTAAGTGCATGATATGTTTTGACTCAATCTTGGACATGGTATGGTATATAAATCAATAACACTTTTGAACGTCCGTAAATTTCCTTCCGTGAAAAACAGCTAAGTTAGTTTATGATGTTCTAGGTATTATTTCCTGTTATAAAACACCTTATTATTTTCTATAAACTAATTAATTGAAGTAGGTAATCAAAAGTTTCTAACTCTCCTTATTAAAATCGTGCAGACCTTTTCTCGGAACAAACCCTGAACAATAATAAGGTCTATTATTATATTTAAGTATATTAAATACCTTGAAGTAAATACTCCACTTCAATAAACTGCTGAAGGTACTACAGCACTAATTAATTGTTTATGAGAAGGTCTGATATTTCCGTATCAATGGACTTAATATAATATATAACATTTAGGTATTTAAGATTCCATTTCGCTTTATTTTTAACTGCCTATTTATCCGCGGTTTTACTCGCGTCCCGTGGGAACTACTGTCCGTACCCAGACAAAATACAGCCTATGTTAGTCGGAGATAGTCTAGCTTCTCAAGGATGAAAGCATTTTTCAAATCGGTAAAGTGTAGTTTTGAAGCCTTTTAGGTATAAAAAAAAAAACAATAAAAAACCTGTTTATTGTATTGGTAGGTATGTGTAGATATAGGGTAGCAACTGTTTTCACGCGGTGAAAGAAATTTTTAAATCGGTTCAGTATTCCCACAACGGCTTTACACAGCTAAAAATATTTTTTTGCCCTTTGTTATCTATTTAAAACACGCGTAATAACGAGTACACCATTTCATTTATCGAGTTGGAAATCAAATTACAATTTCAGGACCACGAAAATGTTTCACAGTTTTTTTTCCTGTAACCAATAGGGTCGGGTATAATTGCAAGTGGGTTCCGTAATAATGTTCGCGAAATAACTCGGCAGTTAGTTTTTTTTTTTTTGAGAAATTGAATTGCGCAGGTATCTCGGTTTTTTGTAAACATGAGTCGGCGTTAAAGTATAAAAGTGGTAATTTTTGTGTAGGGTTGTGTAAGCACGTTATGTACTTAATGGGTATTTTTATTAGGCTGATAGATATAATTTAAAAGGTTTCCCTTGGACTGTATAAAAGTCGACATGGCTAGAAGGAGTTTTACGTATAAAGTGACGACGGATAGAAAAGTATGGAAGAAGAAAATGCTGCGCCGACCCCAAATACCATTGGGATCAGGGCAGGAATATCAGGCGTTACTGAGGATAATAAATGATATTTTAGATCTGTGATCTGATTCACAGTCTATGGTTCTAATTTAAAAATTGATATTTATATAAAAAACAAACAATTAAAAAACGTTCTTTGTATCCGTAAAGAATATTTTCAACTTTGCGTGAGCTGAGAGTATCTTAGCATCATCATACCAAAACACTTCTTTTTCTTCTTTACCAGATAACACAAACTCACGACGATTAGTACAAATGGGATTGCTATCATTTATTCAGCGGTACATTCCTGAAACAGGCCATTACTTAAGTATACCTCTTGCTTGGGTATTTTTCTCTGTCCCATCTCAGAACGGATACATTTGGTCCCAATTCTATGTACCTAGTAAATCGGCTTAGGAATCAGGAGTTAGTGTAGTAAGCAGTCCTAAATTGGCATTATTCATAAGTAAAGATTTAGTTGGATAAGAATGTCTATATTCTTATCCCTACTTTCACAACCAGATAAAGATCTGGCCTAAGACTGCCATTTTATATGCTCTCCGAAGCATGGATGTATCACCACTAACTTTTAAACTTCAGGTTCCTTCGAAAAAGTTTCTTAAAACCCACAAAGCATTTTCAGCTCAACTTGCGAATAGAATCCGAAACAAACTAGAACTTCCATACTGTGTATTGAATATCATGAACCACTTTTTCTTTACAGAATTATTTAGAAACTAGAGCAGTATGTTTACTTGTATGCAATCGTATCTAATTGGCAGGCTCTGATTGCATTGGACTGCAATCAGAGCAGTCACAGTCAGTTCGCTTGTTTGCATTGCTCTTTGAGTAAACAGAAATAAAAGAAATACAAATACGTATGAGAGAAAATAGAATCTGCTGTGTAACTGGTATATTTCTATTTAATTCAATCTATACTAAATAATACAGAGAAAAAATGATAATGTTTATTTGTAACCTAAAGGCACCAAAACTAATGAATCTATTTGAAAAGTTCTTTCAAGGTTGATAAGCTACACTCTTCCCGAGTAACTTAGGCTATATTTTATCCTGGTATGAGCAGTAGTTTACACGGGATGCGGGTGAATTCGCGGGGAAAACAACTAATATTAGAAGGATAAAAGCGAAAGTTACTCTGTCTGTCTGTCATGTTATCATAACTACGGAAACGATATAAATGTGCATACAGGAACTACTTTTTATCCATTTGCGGGAAGTAATTCCCTCGGTAAGCGAGTGCTACCCTGGGCAGAAGCTAGTACAAAACATTTTTCAACCCAAAGAGCTAGAATATTCATGTCAGAACATTATATCACTACTTCACGTCAGTGTCAAGGCTTGCAGTATCATAAAACGGATAAAAGCCAGAAACTTTTGTTGGAAACTGTTCAACAACTTAATAGTTTTGGCTGCTTGCTATCTAATGTCGTGTTTCAAGAAATATTACTTCAAAATCTACGCCATTTTAAAAATTTTCAAATGTTGATATGACACTATCACGATTTGTATGGAAAAACTTTGGCAGAATTCAAAGAGTAATAATGTGAGTATCATTTCCATTTTGAGCACAAATTCATTTTTCACTAGGACAAAATGAAAAATAGTAGCTTTGGAATTTAATTCATTATTTTCATTTCCAATATCAGTAACTATTAAATTCCGGACTCATTGAATAAAGTTCCAGTTCAAATTATTTTGATAACATAGTTGAAATTGTAATCATGATTATTTGTAAATTCCACTTCTATTACCGGCAACCTACTTTCAATAACTGATCCATCCATTGTTTTTCGATTAAATATTGAAATTCTACTATTTTACTAATAGGTATTACAAATGCGAAAGTTTGTTTGTTTGCTATGTTTTCACGCAAAAACTACTTTACCGAGCATCATGAAACTTTGTACACATATTCTTGGTGGTACTAGAATGAACGTAGGATACCTTTTATCAACACACTAGTGTTTACATAATTTATACGAAGCTTATGTCAAAATTCAATCTTTAATCTCTAACAACGGATGGATATTTCATTATAATTCGCAGTAAATCGATAAACACACAATAATCGTTCTAATATCGATTAGATTTTCAACAAATAAACACTTTATGTATTGTTTGCTTTGTATCAGAGCAAATCACATGGCGTTATTGACATATTGAACACATTTGCGGATCCATTACTGATTGTACGCGCGAAGTTAGGCTGGGGTATGGAAGCGAGGGAGCGGGCGCGGAAGCGGAATGTAAGTCCTTACATAACACATAATGGAAAACTATAGTAAATGTTTATTGTCAAAGTATGACCATGATAATTATATGATGACACTAGCTTTTGCCAGCGGTTTCACCTGCATCCCGTGGGAACTACTTCCCGTACCGGGATAAAAAAATATATATAGCCTTCCTCGATAAATGGGCTATCTAACACTTAAAGAAATTTTCAAATCGGACCAGTAGTTCCTGAGATTAGCGCGTTCAAACAAACAAACAAACAAACTCTTCAGCTTTATAGGTAATATTAGTATAGATAGTATGTAAATATTAGGCTAGGTTTTCTCTTAATAAAACCGCAACGGACTTCTGAAAGAACAAAGACTACTGAATTTGGTCAGTAAAACTCTAACACTCTGTTTACTCCACTCCCATTTTGCAAACAGGAGGAGTCTTTTGATGATTACCCATATCAAAAAAGACGTTTTCTAAATGTCATGTAATGAATAGCTTGTAACCTATTTTTGTTTTATTCTAAATTAGAAGCCATCGTGATACTAAAAGCCCTACAACATTACAAAAGCAAAAGGTCAACCTATTCTTGCTACCGTCTGAAATTATCACCCAGTACATTAGTTTGTTAATTAATACTTGAAAACAGAAATGTTAATGTGTACGCTCGTTATGATAAGCAAATGGCATAAGAACTCGTAACAGCTAGCACCCTTCTAACTTATTAGTTTTATTCTGCCGGCAAGTTGGAATTAAGTAAACAAAGTGCTTTACAAGATGTGCAATTTTAAGTTGTTAAGTACGCTATGCAAAAGGGAACATGTACGCTATGTATAAGAGTAAACGCACACTGTAGAAGTGTAGACGTTTAGTCGGCCGATAGTTAGATCGGGCGCTTGGTAAGAGAATGTATACTACGCACTTATCAACGATCAGGTAAGTATTTAGATAGTATTAGACCAACAAAAACTGGGATTGAATTCAAGATATTCGTTGTTCATGATATAAAACCTAATTCACAGGATTGTGAGAGGAACTATTTTATTTTATTTTTAATTTTGAATATTTCAAGGAAAACAAAATCACTCTTGAAATATCAATTCCCTTGTGTGTATCAATGTTGATTTATTATTTTTAATAAAAGTATTTCTTCCATTATACACCTGGAAAACCTTTCTTTTATGTTCCCAAGAACCGACGACCAGCGGGCAAACTATAGGCCGACTAAAAGTTTGCAGTGTGCGTACTCTAAAGGGTGCGGACGGTTTGAAAGAGTTATGTTGCCCCTGGAATGTGAAGGGTTACAGAAGATACATGCATGGGTTCTGGTCAGTCAAGGCGAGATTCCACCAGTGTGAGGCACTGACGGATACAAATGTTTCTTCTGGTCTAACAAACAGTAACAAATTGAGTGCAAACATTTCTAAAGATTCTGCAAAAAAACCTCTCAACGGGTGCAATTATTTCACTGTTCTAACAAAAACTTAAGACTTAAATAACCAACTAAGCATACCTAGTTTATGAGTAATGATGTTTTATTACTATCGGTCCAGCCAACTACAAGAGTTACCTACTTCATTCGTGCTACCACATTATTTTTATATGATTAAGTTTCATCATTCAAGTAAATTATCTTAAATGTCAAAGTATTTGAATTTCATCCTTAGAAAATTAATGTAGTTAAGTTCCCCTTAAAATCCAATAATAAAATAGCAAGTTTCAATAGGATGACGTGTTTCTAGGAAGCATATTGTATTCTAGTTTACTTATAAAGTAAAATACTCGGAATCTATGTAAGGCTGCTATTTTCTTCTGCTCTAAGTTGAATTTCAAAATACTGAAAACCGTCTTACCTGTGTTATTTTATAAATGTAAAATGTAGATTATTCTTGTTGGATTATGTATTTTTGTCACTATTAACTTAATAAAATATTTACTTTATGAACAACACATTACGTACTAAGCTATTATAAATAAAAGATTGCAGTCTCAGAAATATTTTGATAAGTTTGTTGTTTAAGCCAATTCTAGTCGATAGGAAAAACTATTTCTTTAAATCTTCTTCATAACGTTTATTCTATTTCGTGACGGGGTCCACTCTCTATAAAAAAAATTTTAAAAGCTATTTCTTAACTATTTAATAAAAAAATAATCAACAATAAAACGTTTCAAAGTAAATATTCCACGAACAAAAATATATGAACTGTATAATAACTTCATAACAGTGATTCCCTCGTAAAACGCATCCTACTCTTCCGTTGACCTTCCACCATGAGATCACAGACCATTAAACTACGACGATGCCGGCAAGAACAGACATCAATCATAAATGTAAAGCAAATTATTCTAAACCGGATCCCGTTATAAAAATAACTAATTTCTATTTTAATTTGTTGCTTTTAGTTAGTATTTTTTACTCGACTTCCCAAGAGGAGGTTCTCGATTCGTTGTATTTTTTGTATTCTGAAAAAGACTATCTCTTAGCGTTCTTGTGCGGTTGTCATAAAATCTTATCTTCTGTCTTAGCTTTTAAAACCCTTTGATTCCTCATGCATGATCATCAATTAGTAAAGTTTTGGTTGCACATTTTGACTTAGAAAAGCTAAGTTATATGTCAACAGTAATTCAATCATAATAAGCATAATCAAGTCAGATATGAACAGCACTCAATCTAGTTACTCTTTCAACCAACTTTATAATTAAAATAATATAATTAACTTCATCATCTTTGAACAATCCGGCTTTTACCAAAGTTTAAACTAGATTATACAAGTTTGAGCCAGATTACATTTACCTACGCCTTCAGATTTGCTTGCTATCTATGCAGCGAAGATAAGCATTGTAGAAACTGCAGCTAATGTTGTCTAAACTCTCCGGTTTCACCCGAGGGCTAATCCCCTAGAAAGCAAACAGTTAGTTTGAAACTCAAAATATAATGTTACCAACTTTATCATTATGAAATGAGTCCAGGAGCTGGCGTAAAACTTTTTCGTGACATTTGTGTGTTTAGTGAGGTCCAAGGTACAGAATAATGTTTATTTTTGGAATCATAAATGAGTTCGAAATCGCAGAATTAATGTAGTCTGGAAAATTGGACGTTTTGAAATATTCAATTTTGGATTGTTCAAAAGTATGTATGTCGATTTATATACAAATAAATAACGATCCTGTTCTTAGCAAAATTTCTGTTCAAATAATTAATATAACAACAAAATTACTGGTCGAAACATCGCCACGAAACGGCCTCAAACCCCGTCCGTTTCAAGCATACCACAGAACAACTTTAACAAAAGATAAACAATAAATTACTGGGAAGGGTCGTTTAAACACGGAATTCTTTGTTAATTTATACTTCGGCCGAAACATGAGCTGGCAGCAATTTGGCACAGCAATTTCAGTAGTACACCTATCAATTTAGAGCTTTCGTTGACCCAATTTTGAGGCCAGGAATATAAAACCACTCAATTGGGGTATAAATGTCAAAACATCTAATGACTGGATGCCTCGTTAGTATACTTCGAACGGGTATTATCAGGTCTAGCCAAAATCGATTGTTCGGTTTTTGAAAATTTTCTCAAAGCAGCTTAAAATCTGGTGTCTCTGCACTTGGGTGGTGCGTTAATAATAAGTAGTCGTTCCTAAAATATAAATTGTGCTTATTTTAGAGGATTTAAAATAGTCTGTTTCATTGAGTTTGTTTATTTTATAAAATCTCGGTAATAATTCCTTTTTCTTTTTCCGTAGAAGTTGGTCTGTCGGCTATTGGATTTATGAAAGTACGTAACTTCTTTTGTTTCTTTAGAACTATGCCAAGTTTAAGTGAGAATTCCGGGATGTAAACTTGTCAAGATAAATCGTTCGGAGTAAGCTTGAAGTGGTCTTTATTTCAAAGACAAGCTTGTAATTTGACGTGTCAGTTTCAAGACGCCTACTTCCCCTTATTTAAACGTTGAATATAGTTTGTATACAAGATACCCATAAACACTGTGAATGATCTCCAAATAGCGTATTGTTTTTGACCCAAACCAAATCTAGGGACGTTTCTGAATTTATGATACGAAGTATGGTATGAAGATTCTTTAAATAAAATTATTTCAAAAGGTCTGCTTAGTGCACAGAGCAAACTGCTTTCAAAACCACCTTATAATATTCTGTTACTGAAAAAATACTGACGTATAATAATGGAACTTGTGAAAAGCTAATTTTCCCCACAAAGTGTCTTTCTAGGCGCGATGAACTCATAAACTACTGATTAGATTTCTTTCAGTTTTCACCAATAAACATTTTTGTATCGTATTCGTATGGGAGATTTAGTATAATAGATCGTATGGTAGGTATTATAATAATTTACATTTACTTTTACGTAACAATTATACATTTAATACCCGCAACAGCGCCTCACTAAGTCCGCTTCCCAAATCGCGAGGCGACAATTTGGCGCGCGCTGTAATTTGTTCGGAATCACCATCGATTGTCGGCCATATTGCCACGATTGTGACGTTTATGGCTTTAGGCTATTGACACGGCTTGCGTACTGTTGTTATTAATAATATTTATATGGTATTATTTGGTTAGGATTTGTGGTTTGATTTATTTATGACAATGGGTACAAAATATTGAGAAGTTAATGAAAAACATGTCTTTGTGTATACTTCATTTTGAAAAAAAAGGAAAATCCGTTTCTTAGCCGGTTTCTTAAAAACCTACTTACAATCTTTTATTTGACTAGACTAGCTAGAACCGTCGCGTCGATAAAATAATAAAAAAAGTATATTTTACAAATAATGTTTCCTATTTTCAGTAATTTGTAAATTCCTGTATAAGTCAACTATGTATAATTTCACTCAACAATATAAACAAAAAATTCAAACATTACCTACATCAATACTCATTACCAAGCGCCTCTAACAGCCAAAACAAAGCATTCATTTCAAATTCCACCTTTGACCTCAGTAACCTTGTAAAATTACAATAAGTATGCATGGAGTAAGGTCGCCTCGGTACTTCTAGTACATAAGAACTCTAGCCGCTTATCAGGCGTGCCATACACCGGTACCACTTTGTCACTACGAGTTGTCAACTGGGTACATTTTTAAACTGGAAAATTCTAGAATTTTTGCGACTTCTTTTGGGTAGATATGCGGTTGAGCGTGTGTGATGAATGCTCATTTGTTTTTAGGGTCCCGTACCTAAAGGGTAAAAGGGACCCTATTGTTTTCGCTCCTCTGTCCGTCCGTCCGTCCGTTCGTCCGTCTGTCACCAGGCTGTATCTCATAAAACGTGATAGTTAGGAAGTTGAAATTTTCACAGATGATGTATTTCATTTGCCGCTATTACAACAAATACTGAAAACTATGATAAAATAAATATTTCGGGGGGCTCCCATACAACAAACGTAATTTTTTGTTCGTTTTATAAATAATGGTACGGTACCCTTAGTGCGCGAGTCCGACTCGCACTTGGCCGGTTTTTTTTATAAATGTGTTCAATTATTCATCCAACTTGTTTTAATGTTTTTTTCTGACGCAGTTGAATTATCTTCTACTGTAAACAGTTTTCATTTTTCTATTAGCTGTTTAAAAGCAGTCACATTTAAACCAACAAAGTCAATAATTCAAAATCCATCGTATGTTAAGAAAATATATTTCTAAAAGTATTTTTTTTATTTTTAAAGTAAAAGATAAATGTCACCCATTTCGACATTATTTATCAAACTGAAAGTCATTGCCCTCTAATGTTAAAGAGGTATCTTTTAGCTCCTAAGCTTACACAAAATTAATGTTTCATTTTCAATTTAATTTATATTCTAGAGTTTGAAATTTAATATAATAGGTACTCTTACCCCTTACCACATCATTATCACCCAATTAAAAGGTTTTCAATATAATTAAAGGAATTTAAATATCACTTTGTACTCTGGCAACATTACATTTACGAGCGCGGTTTTGTGACGTCATATGTCACGTCACTATTTACATATGCAAACTTATGTGACGCATACATTATGGTACCACAGCGAATATGATAGTGTAACATATGTTAAGGAAAAGGAAGCAAGGAACATTGATTAATTTATGTAATTTGACTTGGTAGAACTGTAATCTTCACGCCTTGAAGTTATTACAAAATTAGATTATACCAGCGGTTCCATTCGCATCCCACGCGAACTATGTAAGTTGCACCATGATCGATCTTTCCTCATTCCTAATATTGTAACAATTTTTCAAAACAAACTCAAAATGCAAATAATTTACTCAAACTTAGCAGCAAAACAACACTTTTTGAATGTCATACAAAAGACAGCCCCAAAACGCCCACCCTTCATCGCTTCCTATGTAGGTATTTTACTAGTAAGAAGAAGTGGCGCAACAAACTCCCTAGCAACACATGCTTGTCTGTGGGTTAGAAGAACCTTTCAACAAGTATGTATGTGTGTATGAAGGCCACATATTCGAGAGGAAAATCCCTTTAGACGTAGGAAAACACGCCTGGAAGTCAGTAAGCCACGTTTAAATCTACAGCAACTTAACAAAAATAAAACTGTAGAACAGATTATAAGATAAACAATAACATGTACTTAGCTACTGTTGAATAATTACTTCTGTTGTGTTTTGTTTATATGGTTACACAAGTTCAACCTTTGTACTACGAATTTTAATATAAACGATGTAGCCTTGTGTATCTTGCGTGACTTTATGCCAAAGAGGATTGGATTATAATTATATTTTAGATCAGTAGGTAATGATGGAATAATTCCCAGCAAATAAGCCAGGAAGTTTGAAAACATTATCTGTTACACCCACGACGGCAATTTAGCTGATAACCCTGGGTTATAAAATATGATTTAAATTATTTCAATGTGTAAACCAATATAAAGTAAATATCTTAAAATATAAAAGCGTAAAGTAAATCGTTAAACATCTTGCCTATTTAAAACTAAAACACGCCATCCATAGATATTCACTTAGGTATTATCAAGGTGCGTAAAGGAGTTAGGGAAAACCACTAGCCTATAGAATATTGTACTACCTTGTCATAAAGTGTATTTCAAGTCTTAAAACTACAGCTTTAAGGATGAAGTTCGTTAATCCAGTTAAAATGTAGACGGTACTGTAGCTTAACTACTTGAGCTAAACTTCCGAACAATATTACTGTTGTGATAATTCTGAGCTGCATAGTTACTAACTCATTTTGAGATAAGAGCTTGAGCATTTTATGAAGTTATCAGTCTGCTTGTAAACATAAAAAGGTACGAAATAACATAAATGCAAAATTCATAACAAAATCGTAGAACACATCCTACTTGCTGGATTATTCTAAAGAGTTACCGCAGCCCTGGTACATAAAAGGCCTACGACAGATCACGAAGGTTTTTAGTCAGTAAGAGTCTGACACTCCCTCATCCCTGCTAACCCACAGCGGAAGGTGTCATTTGATGATTTTTGGCGTCGTTAAAAAAAAAATACACCCTACTTACATTTTAGTGCAATCGAGAAAGTTGTATGTATAGATGTTTGTTCCTCTTTCATGGAACAACTTATAAAGTAGACAGAAAGCATTTTGCTACATTATGCCCGAGTAACATAAGCTATATTTTATCCGGGCACGGGCAGCAGTTCCCACACGAGTGAAACCGCGGAAAAACAGCTAGTAATTTATTAAAATTATATGCCTACTGGTTTTCTGTGTGATTATTACACTTCGAAGTCTGATCTCAGACGGTGAACTTTATGTTAATTCGTTTATGTTTACTCTCAATTCTATTTAGCCAGTCTGATCATCATTCATCTAACGCTTAAACAATGACTGGCTTTTTGAGATGTCAGTAATTTTCTACTAAGTGTCACGTTTTTTATAATAAGTGCTGAATCACAATTTTTTTGCTTTTCTTTCAAAAACATTGTGGGCAACCTTTATTTTGAATGGTGAAAATGAAATGTTTAATTTTTGACATTTGTTTTCACAATGTTGTTGAAAAATGGGGAAGTCAGTTTTGTAGGGAATATTACCATATGATGGTGTCAATAATTTAAACTTTAAAGTGCTGTGTAAATCACACCTAACATATGACAGTTGAATATGGCTTAACATCCAAATTTCTTAAGCAACTTTCAGCAAGGTAACAGAATAGATTAAGTATCTAGCTCATTCATTCAGTATAAGTACAACCTTTATGATTGAGCCTTATGGTTCATCTTTTAACCGTTGAAAAAAATAGCTACTGCACAAAAATATTAGCATACAAATAAATGAAGTAGAAAATTCAGTTATTAAGTTAGCAATAATACTCGTATAAGGGTAATGACTCACAGGCAATTTCCCTAATTTTATCGACGCCATTAAAATGTAAAGGTTAGGTCACAGACGCGGAGAGGCGCTCGAATAATAACGACCTTATGAATTTATTACGGGATTTTTCTTGTTTTTCCCGTAGCTGAGTTAAAAATAACATCTGTGCTTGTTTTTATGTGATATTCCCACTTTCGACACGTGTAAGCATACTAATTCTTAGGTATTTAAACTTTAGCGATTTGGACACATGTTTAAAAAACGTTGAATGGAACGTCGAGTACTTAAATAAAAATATATCGTACCTACATTTTTAATATAGTATCGCGTTTAAGTCCCGGATGTTCGTAAAAAATATACTTTCTATTCCTTCTTAAATTATCCTTGTTTTTAAACATTTTGATTAAACAAAATTTACCCTTAAGGTAGAATTCCGTGCATCGCGACTGTCGTAGCCGCGCGCGGCCTACGAAGTCGTCGATCGCTCGCGACAATAGTCATCCTATGAAAATGTATGGCACTGCTGCCGAAGCCTGCGACAGACGCGCGCATGGTGTTTATGGAATTTTTTACATGTACAACGCGCTTAACAAACAATTTAAAAGTGCTAACCGAAAAGAATGCGGAGTTAATATAGGTACAGGATACATCTAGTTAATTTCGTCAGCCATATTATATTAACTAATAACAGCCCATTAGTTACATTAACAATAATTAGCGACTAGGCGCGTCTGTTTCACTAACCATAGTGTCACGGTTATACTTAGACAAATATTTGGCTTTCAGTCTACCTAACCTACCCCACCGAACAGGTTTGAAAAAGATGTTGCTAGAGCGACGTTTAATATGAACATGGTCTAATATTTATTGAAAGTCGTAGTGGCTTCGTGAGTAATGCATCAATCTCTGACGTATGAGTGTGTGGGTTCGATTCCAAGTCAGGCATGTACCAATGCAAGTTTTCTAATTTTCTAAGCTTTGACACCAATGGCTGATCAAAAGAATGAAAACATCTCGAGGAAACTTGGGCTATAACCCGCATTGAGCAAGAGCGTGGTGATTACCGAGCAATCCCTTTGCGTGTGAGAGGAGACTGTGTCCAGATCACAAAAAGGCTGTGACGAGTGAGTTTTCGTTACACAAAAAAACATCTGATACTTATTGTTTGTTAAAAAAGTAACAACTTTATCATTATTTATTTGTGGTACTTTAACTCATAACTCGCTTCCGCTTCGTCATATGACTATGTACTTACCTAATACTTACATTGTAATTAATTTATTAAACAATTGATAAACTGACATTTATGATCTTTGACCTATCTTGTTTCCACGTGTTTTGACGTCTTTAGTTTACACTTAATATTTTACCGCGTTATTCAATTACAGAAGTGTTGCTAAGGGTGATTTTCAACTATAAAGCATAGCCAGCCTTATGTTACTGTTACCGTTACAGCCATTGTATCGTCCCACTGCTGGGTACAGGCCTCCTCTCACGCGAAGAGGATACTTGCCACTTATTGCTCAAATCGGCGATTAGACAACAGAAAGTGGTTCAGTTATCGTTAAAGTTAAATGGTGCAACTGTTAGTGATCGGTAATAGCTTAAACACTAGACCACAAATAGCCCGTCGCTAATAAAATAATAGAACATTATAATATTAATCAAATTCATAATGAGAATGATAATAATTTTATGTTCAGCTACAAAAATAGAACTCGTACTTTGGTATTTTATACGCGGAATATCGCTTAAAATATTTGCTAGTTATAACATTTCTGGTTAACCCTATAATTCTATATAATAAATTAATCGCGTTTAACGTAACAAAGTTCTAACGAATTATTTAATATGTTTGTTTTCACGCGGTTATAACACTGAATATTTCACCAGTTTGAAATACTTAAATTATACAGTTATCCATTTTATAATCAGTGAACCGATAACTGGTTTGAAAGTTTTAGTTACTATGAAAATGTTTAGTAAAAATCAACGTTTTATAAGGCTGAAAGATGAACCCCATTGGGGCTACTTGCGGGGGCTGCGGTATTGTTCGAAAGAGTTACCGCGGCCCTGGCACATAAAGGGTTTAAGAAGGAACATGGTGGGTTTTAGGCAGTAAGAGTCTGACACTCCCACACGCTGCACCCACTGCGGGAGGATAATTTGATGACTATTTGATGATTATCACCAAAAAACACTCAAAATTTTAAAAATTATATTCTGTTTACACTGTTAACACTTCAGTCCACTGTTTTTCACTTCTATCTTGAAAAAAAGAAATATTTAAGTTCGCGTACTTCAATATTTGATTTTACTGTAAGTTATTTGCGAAAGCAACCACGTATTTGACAATGTTTACAAACACTTCGCCAAAGCCCCTTTCTTTAATATTAGAATCCTGATATTTCCACAAAAAAAAATCCAAAGTAACACGAATTAGAAAAAACCTTTTGACAAAAAAGAGTCTGGAAAACACTACGCTGAAAACAGCATGGAAATCGGCCAAACATAATCACACAAATACATACATACTCATACATGTATGTATACATATCAAAGTAAAACTCTCCTTTTTAGTAAGTCGGTTAAAAATACCAAACGCCCGAACAATACGCCAAACGTTAAAAATACGAGATCTTAAAATATTGAGCCTTAATTCAAAACAAAATAGTGTAATTTGAACTGGTTGGCTTGAAATTGTTACATAATGGGTGCCATTACGTTGACTTGAGGCATTAGACCGGAATACTCTCTCAAGCATAATTTATGAAACGCGTTCAAATGGAAATTTTCATAGATTTTATGAAGAGAAATTAATATGCCGATAAATTTTAGTGGGACCATAGTTCGCTCGTATCCTTAGCTTGTGATAAATTAAAGCGATTCATTGCATTTTTCTTCATTTTCATAAAATTGATTCATTATTCTCTTCACCAGTTTTCCACCTAACCAATCTATTAAGCACTAAGTTGCTTTCTTGCATTAATATGTTCATGTATATTTCTGAAAACCATGCCATTTTGACGTCTTTATTTCTTATAATATTCATGCTATTTGAAAAATTTGCACTGAAGGGATAGATGGACACCAATTACTCAAAAAACTTTTATGGCAACAGCAAGTATGATGTCTAAGGCGATGCGTGGTATAAAACGTATTAAATAAAGTATTTTATCCAAACCTTTGAAAGAGCAATCTCAAAAGTATAATTAGTCATACAGATTGGTGGTAATTTTTAGCTCCCAGTCACCACTAGTTAATCTCTTTCGCAGTCAGCCAGCCGTCAGTTTGTACTGAGATTACGGTAATCTGAACACGACCTACATACTCCTAGGTTTGTTCACATTTTGAATTTAGAACTACCAATAGAAACATTTGGGATTGTGGAATTATTTCATGATTATGTTTGAAATTGGAAAATAGAACAATTCTTCGTTTTTAAATGACTAATTTTCATGTTGATTCCAGTATCGTATTTTAATTGAATTTTAACATGCTTATTTATTACTTATTGTTATAGTCCAACCAGATTTGTACGTCTCACAGTAGACAAAACAAAGCTACTTTATAGTCCATTGTTTTTAAAATTAAGAAAAATATAATTGTCTTTGACTGTAAAATCATTGTATATCTTATATTTTTTCATAGTAAAGGTACAAATATACATACACATTACTTTAACAAATGTTTGTTAAAGTAATGAAGACACTGATCCTTTAATGAAGGTATAAAAGGTTTGTAAAGATATCGTAGGAATTTATAATTAATGAGGCCGCCCTATTGTAGCTTCCAATATTATCTTAATTGTATCTTTGTTAATTTTCTTTTGGTTTGAAAAACAGGAAACCAATAATTATAATTATCCTACTAATATTATAAACGCGAAAGTTTGTATGTATGGATGTATGGATGTTTGTTACTCTTTCACGCAAAAACTACTGAATGGATTTTAATGAAACTTTACAATAATATAGCTTATACATCAGAATAACACATAGGCTACAATTTGTAAACATATTGTTCGAAATACTAAACCTGCGCAGACGAAGTCGCGGGCACCAGCTAGTAATGCATAAATGCGAAAGAAAATTGATGTACATGGATATGAAATACTTTTTAACTATTTTATATATTGTTGTAACTTTTACAGTTGAAGTTTCACACAATAATGAATTCTGTAATGTCACCTACATCATACCCAAATTTTTTGCCTACTCAGCTACTAGGAGAACATCTCATCTTAACATATAAATGGTGACATAATGTGCATCATACCTAGTGCAAAAACGTGTTCCTCAGTACAAATGCACTCGCTTCGTGATAAAATATGTAATTAACTACAAAGTTACATTAGAGTTTGTTTACATTATGTATTAGGTAAACTCTGATAATAAACTCAGATATAATTATATTTTTTTATGCTTCTGTCTTATATGTATGAATGAGAAAATTAAGAAACTAGTCCTGCAATTTGCTTTCAATTTTATGGAAAAAAATTACAAATAAATTTTCTCGCGTAATTTACAAATTAATAATACTTAGTAAATAATAAGTAAACAATGTATGAGTAATTTAATTTGTGAAACTATATTTTTAACTCTGTTGATATTTTTTTTGTGATCGTCTTGTATCTTTGACATTTTTGTTCTAAGGTTCAGTCTAAAGTTTTATTCACCAAGACTTGACAATTTTTAAATCGATTAAACCAAACAAAAGATTGGAATACCAACGTGTCAACATCACTACATAGTAGAAGGTAACCGACCATTTTTATTTTAGAACTTCAATCAAAATTCAAATATAGAACAAAATCGGAAAACAGTCTTTTGTCCGTGCTGCAGCCAATCAAACGTGTAGCCATCATGTGGGTAGTCTAGATTAAACTGGAGTCCAGCAAAACCTTTGTTCGTTTTTATGTCTAACAAAATTGTAGTTTTATGCGAAAGCTTGTCTGCTCCTGCTGGTATGTTAAACTGGTATGTATTTTTTTTTTTCAAAAAAATATTATTTTAGGACGAAAATGTAATGTTCTAACCGTTTTATGTGAGGTTACTATTGTCTTAAATTATAAGTTTCAGTTCAGACATTAGGCTCAAGGACAAATATTTTCCATTTATTTCAGTACATTTACTTTGAAACCGAAAATAAAAGTACATTTTATCTAACAAAGAAGAGGAAGATCTAACAATAATGTTACCGATATAAGCGTGATCGAAGCTTCTCGATTTCGGACGTCCCCAAAGCACTATATAATTCCGTTTGATTACCTATGGCTAGCTTTTGTTAGGTTTTTCTCGAATGAGCAATTCTGAGAATCGAATAAATCGAAAAATTGGCCTCGAACTTGATTCGAATCATAAACGTATTTTTTACAAAGTATTTTGGGAAAATGGGGGATAAAGTTTGTATGTTACAAAAACTAAGATAAATGAACTATCATTTGTTATTTTTCCAGGAAAGTACTACTCAAACCAACATCAAATACAGAATACATATTTATTTAACTGGACTTAGATAGTGCCTTCTACAATTTCTAAATCTAAAACTTACACTAGGTACTAGCATAAAATAATAAGTATTGCCATCCAAAATCATTCCCAAACACAATACTCCCCAACCAATGAATCTACAAAAAATATAACGTATACGGAGATTACAAAAGTATCCGGTATAAGATATCAATAGGCCCTCCGCATATGATTCTATTACCGTCCTCTACGTTAAGGACACGTCAGTCAAGAGTTCTTTGAACAGGACACTTCTTTCAAAAGCCTAAAGGGACAGGATAACTCTCGCTCAAAGCTTAGCGTGAATGTTAAAAATACTCACGTGGAAAAATCAAGCTGAAATTCTTTTTATTAGATTACCTACCATTATGAATTATGATGTAAAAGAATTTTGAATGTCACGTCTGCGAAACGATTTGTTATGCGAAGAATTTGGGAACATTTGGGACCGATTTGCTTGAATAATTTGTGTAGATAAATGTCAAGTATTTATGATAAATTAAACTCTGCTGTTTATTTAATTTGATGGATAGAAGTTGATGCTAATAAGATAAATACATGCAACACAAAAATATTTTGTCTTCGAATTTAATAAAATTACTTTCAGATATCGTAACTTTATATTTTGAATTTTGAATATCCCAACAAGCTACTTAAATAGCGCCAAGTTTTAAAAGATGTATGGCTGAAAGAGAAAAAAACATTTTCACATCAAAATTTCCATGTATAATTTATTTACCTACATGAATTACATATTATATACTGTTACAATATTTTTGATACTGCCCTAATTACAAAGCTTTTCCATTCACTTTTTATAACAACAGAACTTCAATAACGACACTCTTGGGAAAACCCGTAATAACACCAAAACTACTTAAAATTGAAAGTGGGGTGCCCACTGCGGTTCCCAGTTTGGGGTCATTTAACCCAAATAGTGGTCTAACAGAAATATTAGTTATTCATTTCTCGTTTATAAGTTACTTAAGTGCAGTTTGTGGTAATTTTTGGAGTTGTTATTTTCAGAGAATTGGACATCACAAAACTTGAATTTATTTATGAGTTAATCATCATCGCCAGCGTTTTTAATGTCCCACTGCTGGGCACAGGCCTCCTCTCTCAAAAGAGAAGGATTGAATGTTAATCAGGAATTTGTACAAAGCTATAATAACTAATAATTTAAACTACATATAATAATTTAAAAATAAATAGTGATTTCAATTGAGCCTATGTTTTCTAATTCACGCACATCTAGCACTGAATTTTTTTTAATAGGACCAGAAGTTCTTAAGATAAGTTCGTTCAACCAAACAAACAAACTCTCTAGCTTTATAAATAATTAAGATGGTGTCAATTTCTAAAGTAATCTCTTTTATTTTAAAACGAAGCCTTAATACCTCTACAGTCAAGATTAACTTGCAATATTGAGAGTTGTCTTTACAATTTATCAAAGTGATCAAAGCTACGTCGAATTGAAATAGCTATCTCAGCCAGTATAATATAAATTGTTGAAATATCAAAGATTTTTACAACATTGTTCTTTGAAAACCATTTCATCAATCATAGTCTTCGAGTTTCTATCTAGGTATACTACAAATAAACATACAGGAAGTGGTGAAAGGCGGGCGTTTTGGGGGCTGTCTTTTGTAAATCTGACCTTCAAAAAGTGCTGATTTTTAACCTACTTTGAATAAATGACTTTTTCATCACCACTCAGAGACATTTAATGATTACTTAAGTCACTGTTTAGTGACATATTCTCCTAGAAATCTGCACTAAGGAACGGCTTAAGTAATCATTAAATGTCTCTGAATGTGTCCATTTATCTTTTTATATAAATAAAATGGAAATTTCGACTTATTCGATAACATCACAGTCATGATGCATAAAATACTGCATTTTATCCGCAATGTACATTGCAATAACAAAACTAATACCCAATAAATTGTACCTATTTATTGCATATAAAACTATGACGTCAGCGATTGCCAATAGCATTACTTTTTGTATTTTAGTAATTTTTGTTCGTACATCAGTATCAACGTATTAATTTTTATCTCCGGGAAGATTAAAGTGCTTTAGATTTCAGCGGCCACGATAACATGCTCTGTGGGTGAACTCAGTGGAAATTTTGGTGTTTGATGTGATATACATACAAACAAACTGTAGTCATCTACTTTGTGTTCGTGAATGAGAACACGGTTGTGCTCTTTGATGAAAACAAAAATAACGTTGAAGTTATGTCAGAAGTCAGAACTATGAGAAGTGAAAATTGGAAATCGCTTTGAGAACTCTAAAATTCCTTCTACAGAGATAGACATACTCGTACATACTTGTGTTGTCCATTTTTACCACCATATTTAACGTATAATGTGCACCAATCCGTATGCACCTATCTATGTGTGTGAAGTATATTTTTCGGAATATGAGTGTATAACTAAAGAAAAGGACCATAAAAAGTAGCTTTTATTAGCCTTGTTCGATAGCTGGACTATCTAACACAGAAATACCTTTGTCAAATCGGATCAGTAGATCCCGAGATTCACACGTACAAGACAAAAATAAACAAAGAAATTCATCAGCTATATAATAAAGTAAATATTATATGTGGCCCCCAATTACTGTTTAAGAATTCCCTCAGAGGGATTAAAGTTATTGATAATGCCCTCCAGACAGGCCAAAATAATAATTATTATTTGTATTAAATTTAGCTCAAGGCTATTAATTAATGATACTCTAAGGAGTTTCTGTATCAACTCGACCATAGACAAACAGACTAACTCCAGATGTACACAGATCGGGGTACTTAGTTAAATATACAGTACAAATAAATATTGTTTATTGTAGACCGTTTAATATTGATCCTACAGTACCCTTGTGATCAGTTGTGATGATGGTATCATTTTCCTGTAAATAAAGTTGCTGAAAATTAACTTGAATCTACAGTACTAATCGAGCATCATCACATAAACTTTGTATATAAATATTTAATAGGTTCATACTTGAGTCCTAGTTATTTTTCTATCATTGTCTCGTCGGCCTCCGCTGTAACAGGGTGCAGCTGAGTACCAGTGATTTACATGGAACGACTGTCTATCTGACTTCCTCAAATTAGTTATCGAGCAAAGCTACCCAAGCGTAGACCTCTTAATAAGACTTTATAGCTTGTCACGACCGGTGAAAACTGCCAAAGACTACATATTTATTAAATCAATAAAAACGCTTTCCTCAATACTTATTCCAATTAAAAAGGTGAAACCTGTTAATAACTAGCAAATAAAGCTTCCTTTATTAATTACAAAGAGCCAGACCGGTGACCCAGAACACTTTTAAGTGTGAAAGCAAAAAGATTATTTTCTTTCTTTCTTTTATTTATTTTTCTGTTTGAACGCTTTCATTTGCACAGAAGGAGGATAAATGGTGCAATTAAGTTGTAGAAAGAAATGAAGTGTACTTGAGTTTATTGTAAAAATTATAGGGTGTTTGTTACTTATTAGGTGAGCAAAAAAATACTGGGTTTTTGTTAAGTTATTAAGCGATCGTTTTTGGAAGAAGTTTTGTTGAAAAGTTTTTACTGTTGAGACTCGGAAAATAGTTACGCATTTTCACTCATTTCCTTTATGGAAGCAGTGTCATATTGATGTCATATCAGATACTCTTTATCTATATACTCCGTATATTGGTAGTCTTATAGTAAAGTACTGAACAAATTGACAATTATATTTAACACTTTCATACTGAAAATGCAAACCAAAAAGCTAACAAACAAATTGTTACAAAAACAAATATTACCATCTACAAGCACCCAAATATTCAGTAGCAAACAGCCTTATTGGGCTTACAAACGAGTACTGAGTACGCTACACGCATTGTAAAGAGGTTCTATATTGAGCACCTATTTAGGCCTACTTTGTAAAATACCCATGGAGAATAAAATAACTAGTGGAGGTGCCATAACGGAAAGTACCTAAGAAAGTAGCGCGCCAAAATACGGTTGTGTGTGGGACGTTACTGTTTTCGCCTTAATACGCCTTCTTTGGACCCGACCATTTCTTGTAAAAACAATAATTGTTGACAGATGGCGTGTCACTCGTAACTGGTCATTTTACTCATGCCTACCGTACGAATTTGACCTAGAAAGAGGCATTTGACCTACCTGTATCATGGCATCTCCGCTCCTTTTTCCTTACTCCGTTAAAATATCTTACTTCGTTTTACTGAACATGTAGGCCATTTTAACATACAGAAAGTAATTTCGGAGTGACATGTTTTAGGAGGAGCTGCGTTAAGTATTGCTCAGTGGATAATGTATAGGTACTTAAGAAGTCTATTATTGTGAGGGTGTTTCGAATTTGTAGCTGTATTTAAATTACTTATATCGTAATATTGCAATCCGGTAGATCTTGTACTTGGATTATTTTATTTGTGGTTATATGCAAGCATGTTTTGACGCTATCTGTTTCTAATGTAAACAAACTTTACATTCACGATACATTCTAGATAACATAATCATCTTCATCTCAATCGTAGGAAATCTAATACACATTAGCTCCATTGATATCTAGAAGGTTCGGTTAGAAATGGCTTGCGTTCAGCCAGTCCTGCATTCAAGATAAACCATAAAAATATAGGGACATTAGACCAGCGTCCAAATTACGCCGTCATATCTTGATCATAATTATGATTACAGTGTCTTAGCACTACACATAACTAGTACTTACGTAACACCCAATTTCTGAATACACCATAAACTGACGCAACGTTTATACCACAGACAATCTCATGACACGACGAGAAAATCCTTTATCTCCGCAAAAAACACATCGTTTGGTCAACGCACATAATTTCGTCCATAGAGGTCAGTTTACTTAACTTTTTAGGGTTCCGTACCCAAAGTGTAAAACGGGACCCTATTGTTTTCGCTCCTCTGTCCGTCCGTCCGTCTGTCACCAGGCTGTATCTCATGAACCGTGATAGCAGTTAGAGAGTTTAAATTTCCACAAATGATGTATTTCTGTTGCTGCTATAACAAAAAATACTGAAAACTAGAATAGTATAAATATTTCGGGGGGCTGACGTGTAAATCCAAAACACTGTATCTCAAAAGTACCTTTTTCGTGTAAAGGGCTATTAAAACTTTTTTTGATTTTTGGTTTGTTTTCTTAATATATTAAAAATAAAGTATATAGTAATAGGTACCAAATTATAGGCATTTTTACGTCTAATCTAACCATCTTAATTTTACAACCATACGATCCATACAATAAGACTTAACTAAGTAAACGTGTATTGCCCCAATAAAACTAAGATTTATTTATCCGATTGTTTGAGCAGAACACTGTATATTTAGTTACAGTGTATTGGTTTTATGAGAACAGAGCCAATGGATCATACAAAAACACTGTATTTTCAAATACAGTGTATTACCTTAACAATAATAAGTATTTATGAGGATGTCCGAATGAATTTACATTGACAATTTTAAATACTTACAGTTACAAAGTGTTATAGGGGTGTTAAATTTTGTTTGGGTCCACTTATGTCAAAAATAATAAAACAGAATTTACATTAAAAATTATTTATTTGTTATAATAAAATGAATCAAATCTTACATTATAATCAAACGAAAAATTACAAATAAAATCAAACATTTCAAAAATAAAATCAAAAATACTTGAATAACAAAAGCTCAACTTAGACTTCTCCAAACATCAATTATTATTTCTTAATTCTTACTTATTTCTTAGGTAGAATAACCGTTGCAGTAAAATTAAAATTAACATAACAAAACTAAAAAAAATGCAAATTAAATACAAAAAATTCAATAATGAGATCAAGTTTTTATTAGTAATCAGTCTGTAAATTACTTAGAAGTTATATTAAATCAGTATCAATGTGTTCGTCAAGATCGGGTGATTCCGAGACAACAAGATTTTCATAAAAAAATGTTCTTGTTTGAGGTATTGACTTGCACAAGTCTAATAACTCTTTTTAATCTCGCTAATACCTCTGGGTTGACTCTCCTTAGGTATGTCTTCCAAAAGATCATTTACTCCGTTTGATATTTTTGCCCGCAATATTATTTCTATTTTCTTTTCAAAAAATATCTCTTTAAATTCAGCATTGTAATCATTCTTAACAAATATTGTTACATTATTTCTTCTAAATTCGATTACTTTAAGGTTATGTATGTTATATTCTTTGGGAAATGCTACTTTGGAATCATTACTAAACATTATCATATTTTGGTGACCTAATAAGTCGACTTGCATGTTTTTTCGTGAACTTTTAATTGTACATATAAAATCATCTATATCGTAGACTTGTCCCTTAGATTTCAATTTTTTTGTGATTGCGGCGTGTACAGCATCAGCGGCCATAAAGGTGTGTCCTGGTTCAAAGTATTCCAGAGTAATTTTGTCTATATTTGTCATTTTATCATTAATAACTCTTATCAAAGCAGACAATAGTATCTTATTTTTATTTTGTGCATTACAATTATCCAAGAAAAATGTTACGGACTTCAGGTCTCTGCAATATTTTCTAAGAAAATGGGTGTACGTAGAAGCAACATTGTGAGCTTTTCTACCACTTTCTCCCTCATGCCAAACGGCACAGACAGCCTGTTTGTTTTTTCCCGGAGGCACAAATGATTCATTGAAAAGTACGAGTTTTCTTGAAAAAAAGTATTCTTTTGTAGTTAACAGTGGCATACAAATAGCTTTTTGCATATCTACAGTATACAGCACGTCTCGTCCTTCTGAATTTTCACACTTTTCTTCTATTGCTTTCAAATCTCTTCTTGAATCTCTTTTGTTTTCTAAATGTTTGCCTATATCTATACAGTCAGTACAATTACACGGTAGAGGTAATGCTTTATGTTTTACCTCGTGGTTTCTACATTTTGTACAAATATCTTGAGCTGGCTCTGCTGTAGAAAGATTGAGCTGTTTGATCATCTGGTGAAAATGTGCCCAACTACAAACTTTCAGGTTTTTCTCTTGACAGTATATTTGAAATTCTTTGTATATGGATGTAAAATTCACGCCTACTGGCAGATATTTTCTGTTAGGCGCATGTTTTATATTATAGTGTGATGGCATAGGATTATACTTTAATATAAAATTCTTCATTTCGTCTTCGTACTCCGCAGAATAAGCATTATAAGGTGTGTGACGACCTCTGGGATCAGGAGCAGCACTAATTTTAGGATTTTTATTTCCACTCAAGTGATTTTGTTTTAGAACAGCCTGGACTGCTTCATCGTTACTGTATCCTAAGGTATTTAAAAAAAATGTTTTGCATACCTTGAACTCATTAAGAGTCCATGTCAAAGTGTTGTGTCGCCTTGAGGTAGGACCAGCCGTTTTGGTTGCCGTGGACATTTTATGCACCTGTCTTGATAAGTAATCCCGTCGTCTCTGTCTGTCCATACTCCAAAACTGACTGTGAATGGTCTCTCTGTTGGATTCAGAGATGTTAACAGAACAGTTTTTTTTGCAGTTTTGGCAAGAAGGTCTCATGGGATGCTTTTTTGCTTGATTTTCCAAAATAACGTTAGGGTCTCGGCATCTTTTGACTGGTGGAGAATAAGTTTCTTCTAGTGTTTCACACGGAAATACAGCACTTGACGTATCGAGACACTCTACGTTGGAAGTAGAAGAGGGCGCCGCGTCTACATTAATTACGGGTCCAGTATCAGAATGGAATGATGGACTCTCTGCGCAGGGTTGGCTACTTAAATCCTTGCATAATTCTTGATTGGTACTAGAAGCAGGTACGGGTAATAAATCAACGTAGTTGACGTCGCCACCAAGATTGTCGGCAATACACTCATTTATTTGAGATTCACTAAGGGGTATCAAGGGGCTTATATTACGTGAATCGAATGCATATGTGGAACAATCATATTCAATGCTACCACAATCGTATGATGTATTGATACCAGGACGCTCCTTATTAATGCCGGTGATATTCTCTTTTTCATTCAACACACTGTTTAATTCTGAAGCCATTGTGGTACATGATGAGTTGTTGTGATGTTGTTTATTGCTTTGTGACAATTTCACTAATAATCTATTTCGATACCCACTCATTGTTATTATTTATAAACTCGTTTAAACGCACAAACGAAAATCTATCGAAAGTAGGTACGCGCCATCGATCAAAACACGCGCGTCCGAGCAAGCAATGATTCACGACTGACTACTAACCGTTGAGCCCTCGCTCCACCCCCCGCGCGTCTTGCAAGTATTACGCGCAGAGAAGTGTCGCCGCGCGCGGCGTGTCAAGATTGTTTGGGTATCGAAAACACTGTATCTAAAGCTTTCGGCTATTCGCGCGTAAAATGTTTTGCCAACACACTGTAACTTCAATTACAGTGATATGCCAAACTAAACCATAAATGTAACTAAAATACAGTGTTTTTTAGGTGCTCCTATCTCCTTCTATGTACTTTAAAATGAAAAAGTAATATTATAGAGATATGTAACTGCCTCGAAGGAATCAAATGAGCGCTATTAAGGCAAAAGACTGTAACTCGAGTTACAGTGTTTTGGATATACACGGTAGGGGGCTCCCATACAACAAACGTGATTTTTTGCAAATTTTTGCTCGATATCTATCTATATTTATAGAAAAATAATTTGGATGGTACGGAACCCAACGTGCGCGAGTCCGACTCGCACTTGGCCGGTTTTTCAAGATGACATGAGCCACTGAACAGTGTCTGGTAGCCTCATTAAGGCTAGTAATATTCATGAACAGGCTTCAGATGTAGTTACGCCAATAGATCAGAAATGTAGGGGCACGCTTCGTTGATCTAAGAGCTATGAGGAGTGGCCCACGGAGGAAGGAAAGATGACCGGAGATGTAATAGGGCAGTTATAGAGGTATATATCTTCTAGGTCAAATTGGCTTGACCAAAATGTTTACTCGTTAGTTACTAGTGAACTAACGAGGCGTTCGGGACTTTTACAAAAAACGTTTCTCGTCCCCTGAACACCCGCAGTTTAGCGGTACTTTCAAAGGAGATTTTCCGTTATGACATCTCCGCTCGTCATTTTGTTCTCCATAGAACTGGCCATTTATGTAGTTGTTCTTTGATGTATGTATTTGCAAATGCATTTTGTTCTACCTCTCGGTATGTGATGCTCGTTCGTTTGATGATTTGAATTTGGAATAGTAGTTTAATAGAGCTTCGATTTTTGTGATTTGTTATTTTTTAGTTATTAACTGCGTACAATTTTATTGTTGACTTTTTCATACAATACATTTTTATTGTATGACATTGCTATATTTGTGAACTATTTTTATATAGGTATAGCTTTTTCAGAATATGAATATTTACACTATAAACAAAAGTAAAATTTCACGATCGAAAATATATATCCCAAAAAGTGTAAATATTTGGAAAACTGCATTGAGAAAACCTATTTAACCTCGTTGATTTAAAAGGCTCAACTCGACATATCGGGCTCAATGGATCAAAGGTTCCTTTCGAAACAGCACTGACAGCAAAAACAAAACAAAAAGGGTTCATGTACACATGTACCTACACTGGTATTTTGACTCCTTTTGTTGATACGCAGATAAATCTGTTACTTTGTTTCAGTTTCCATAGTGAGAACATAATATTTGTGTAAACTGATATTCAGTTTCATAAAATTGACCCTCGGGATTAAGTATTAAGTCATTATTAAGTCCTTAGAGTCTCATCAGCCATCAGTTGATTGATGATGATGCAGTAATTTAATTACGTATTTACTAGTTCAATACAAAAATAGCTTGTGATAGAGAGGTACTAAGGAAATTATATTTACACAAAACACTAAATCTGACACTTGATAGCAATTTCCTTTTCACTTGAACTTGAATAAAGTCATAAACGGAGAAAAAAACAATTAATTGACTAGCAAAGAAAACCTATCATTTAGCCTTTATTTCCTTTAAAATCTTAGCAAAACATAAACAAACAAGTCTATAACTCCTTCCTCCTTATTTAGAACAAAACCATAAAGTTTTCCAAGCGATGGCGTTTTAACAATAGACAGACATAAAGTGTGAACAATTTACACTGTATAACTGTGACATTTGTATACCGTGTTGATAATAAAAGTATATAGGAGGCGACAAAGGAATATAAATTGGAGGACTGTCGTATGTGAATGGTTGTGGTCGGTGTTGAATGATTCAGTTATAAGAGGTAGCGAGCTTTTGTGATAGCGTTTAACTTTGTCTGTCCGTATACCATTTATTGCATCATATTATATGGTTATAAATAAGTGTGGCAATCGAAAAAAAGTTTCAATACTATGGTGATATAAAGGTTTTCTTTTAAAAATCATTTTATAAATTCTATATTTTTGTTAATAATACTTAATCGTTTCTTGTTTCAGGTATGTTCCATAATACGTGATCCTACTTCACCGAGCTAATAAGCAGAAACCTAACTATTATTTCATAATGGGTAAGAATTTCTGAGGTATACAATTAAGATGGGGCAAAAGTACTACCAAGTGCTTCGTATAATATTACAATCGGCACCAGTAAGCCAGTTCCCTAGCGTGAACTAGATCTAGTTATACACACGTTACACCCTTATTTTTCTTAAACTCGCTACATCTCATGACTTGTAGCACTCGAGTTCGTTACAGTCCGTTTCATTGCCCAACAATAGTAAAATTGATTGACTGGTCACACACATGACATATAAAATCTGAACGCTTTTGGCCTCTTGGTCAGCCGTGTCTTTTGACCAATTTTTTATTTTGTTATTTTAGACGCTTGATAAAATGTTCAATATAAAATCTAAATATTACCGTTTTTTTTTCACAAAATACCTGGAAGGCTTCGTTTGCGTAGGATGTTTTACGAACAAGCCTTTGTGTTCATATTTTTACATCATTTTTCATAATTGTGGTTTGAAAAATCTCATTAACGTCTGACCACATCTAAAACAAAAATCACTTTGAAGATGATATTTTTATCAACATATTAGGATTTTTTATAAATAAATGTATGCCCAATTTTGAACACCACAAACACAAACGTAGATCATTATTATCCCCCTGTCCTTGTCCCAATTTTTATTTGGTGTTTGCGAAGCATCTTTGCTTCTTCAAAACGTATATATGATATACATACATAATATGATAACCTTATAAAATTTCCCAGAAACACAGATTACCTGAAAATGTATTCAACCTGTATGATGTACCACCATGTTAATATTGATCCTATTTATTATGCATTGAGGTTAAAATTATGCTGGTACATGCTTAGCATTAGATACGGGAAGTATTCTAGAACATTTTAGTTTCAGTATTAATGTTCGTCAAGATAAACCTCTAACAAGCTAACCTTATTTCTATTCTCTATGATTCCTTTTTCAAATTCCCGAATGACCAAACTTATTTATATAGCAGCATTGAACCCTCAAGGCTACTTTTAAATTTAATAACCGTATTTGAATTTCGAGTCTAACAGATGTTGGTTCTTATTTTGAATACAGCAAAGAGTTGTAACTTGTTTGACAGATGTTCCAAAGAATGACTTTGGAATGACAGAATAATACAAACTCTAAGGATTTGAATGAAAAAAAAATATAAAACGTCTTTGCTTTATCATCATTGTTACAAAACAAATTATGTACGTTAGAATTCATTCATTTTTCAACCGACTTCAAAAAAAGGAGGAGGTTCTCAATTCGGCTGTTGCTGTTTTTTTTTTTTATGTTTGTTACTCGATTTCTCAAAGACGCCTGGACCGATTTCAAAAATTCTTTTTTATTTGAAAGGGTATGCTTGTCATTTGGTCCCATCGTCATCAGGTCAGGATCTGATGATGGAAACCCTGAGAAATCGAGGGCAACCTTTTAAAGTTGTAGGCATACTTAGGGTAAAAACTTGACATTCAGGTGCATGCCTGAAAGCACTATTCAACAGTGAAGGTTTGAAGCTGACCTGATGATGGAGACCAGAGAGGGTCGAGGGAACTCGACAACTGAATATGTAAACTACCTTGTGTTTGGGCTTATATTATTTGTATTGACGAGACCTTTGCAACAGTGCAGGTTTGGAGCTGACCTGATGATGGAGACCAGAGAAGGTCGAGGGAATTCGACAACTGAATATGTAAAATACCTCGTTTTTGGACTTATATTCTTTGTACTGATGAGAACTTTCCACATATATGGATAGTGACAACTATTCGTATCACTGAAAAGTTGTAAATAAAAAACTTTTTTACAAAAAAATTAAACCGACTTCCAAAAACACTAAAAAGTAAAAAAAAAACGAATTTTAGGTGCATCGGCCTAGAAGTCGGTGGCAAAATTAACTTAGTAACATCCATTAGACACCGACTTCTAGGCCGATGCACCTAAAATTCGATTTTTTTTTTACTTTTTAGTGTTTTTGGAAGTCGGTTTAATTTTTTTGTAAAAAAGTTTTTTATGAGTACAGCTATATATAGGACATAGGTATAAATAATTTAACTAGTAGATACCTACTCACCGACTGTACTAGGTAGATCATCATGAAAAATAGGGAACACAATAAAAACCAGCATACCATAAAGCTCTGAACGTATCCTTTGACTTTGTACTGGAAGAATTTGAATAATAAATTCTTTACCACAGACTAATAATAGAACCCTAAAGTTTGAAAAATGAATGCCAAGAGTGATGTATTTTTATAGCTTCGCTTTCAAAGAGGTTCACTGCTTTTTGTACTTTTTTGAGCACTGTTGAAATTACCAGTTTTGAAATGAATAGAAACATGTACTGGATGTTATTTTTTATTCTTTATTCAAACACATCTGCGTCTGTGGTTGCGTGCTACATTTATTTTTAGAATGTGCCAGTATTTCATAGACTCATATTTTTTTGTTATGTGGTTATAGTATAACTAAGAAGGTTATACATTGTTAGACTTTATAGTTTGTTGTTATTAGATTTCCTACTAAATTACTTCATATTCTACCCAACTAAGAACAATATAACTTACTCATAGCCGACTTTATCCCACTATAGTCTTGCAAAGGGATAATATATTCACATAGAATTAACGTTACATACCTACGTTATTAATCGACAGTTAGTTCATATTCCCGAAATAAGACAGGAATATTCACAATGTCACTATATTCCCGGAATTGAAAAATACTTAAATACGAAAATATATTTTTATTAGCAAACACATAGGGAAATATAAAGTTTCGTTTGAATTCGATATTCATTTCTTTGAACATTTAATTTGAACAAAATGTGAAAAAAAATGGATGTACAACATTTGTTTTTTGATTACAATAAAGGCGAATGGCAGGCTTGTATGGGACTTTCGTACCGCTAATAAAATTTCATGTTTTGGGATATTTTTTGTTTTAATTGATGGGTAATATGATAGACAAGCCCTTTGTAAATTCTTAGATTTTTAGAACTTGGGAAGTAAAAGTTATAACCAGTTTTGTTTTTTAAGGTTATGTACCACAGTATACCCATATAAGTTGTTTTAGCTAGGTACATAAACATTGTTATGGGTTATAATTGGTGGGTAATATGATAGGCAAGCCCTTTGTAAATTCTTAGATTTTTAGAACTTGGGAAGTAAAAGTTATAACCAGTTTTGTTTTTTAAGGTTATGTACTACAGTGTACCCATGTAAGTTGTTTACATACTACATGGGTATGTACATAAACATTATTATGGTAATGATAAAATAAATGTTCTACCTAGCTTGTCTCTTAATCTTGGGTGTGTTTTAGGTAGGTACGTACAATTAGGTAAATAGATAGATAGATAAGGATCGTACCCACTCAGTAGAGTGCATTTAGGAGATACCTGTCCAGCAGCGGACTGCAACAGTTTGATAATGGTCAAGTTCTCGGGTTTCGAGTGTGGTATAATGAAACAACTTTGTTTTTGTAGGAATATACATCTATTTTATTGTTCTTATAATTATTTAATCTATTCTTAGTATTATTTCATCAACATAGAAACTCATGTGCAGAAATACCCAGACCCACAACAACTACTTGCAGATCATTCAAATATTTGTTCCGTGCGGCAAACATGGTCAGCAGGTGTTATCTGGAAAATATTTAAGTGATTTTGAGTATGATTCAACATTGCTTTAAATAACTATTTTAACAGTGTTACACAAACCAAGTTAGGCAAGTAAACAATACATGTAAGAGATCACTTACATGTTTGTTAATGTACAAACACAACAATGATCGTTTACAGGACAAACTGTAAATATTTTTACAACCACAACAATGTTTGTTATTTTTTCACAACTCTGGCACACTCGTACGCAAAATGTTATTTGAAAACTACTTACATCTCTAGGATATGTCCACAGCCGAATAGTATTGACGATATCTTCACTCTCATCGGATAAAGCGTGCCTTCGTATTCGCGACAAGCGAACGTTGCAATTGATGCATTGCAAACTACGATTACTATCAACAGATAGAGTACGGAGGAGCAGTTCCTCGACTCAACGTAAAAATGACCAGATAATTTGCTTAAATTGCTCAGATGCAGTAACAAACCACAATCCAAAACAACAGCAAAGAACTGAACAGACACTGACAGACAGAGACTAGACTCTGAAAGATATCCGTTACCTGGTTACCTGTCAATAAAATAATTGCCAATACAAAATAAAAACATTGATGGTGAAAATAATTTATATAATTAAATTGTTAATTATTAAGATAGTATGCAATAATTATTCATTTTAAGGTATAATATGTAATTGGTTAATTATATTTACTGTTATTTCTATGTTTAAATAATTATTTATCATTTCGAGCCTCGTGATATTTTACAAATGGCAACTTCTAAAAACAGAACTACGTTTAGTTGCGTTTAGTTTAAGATTATATTACGTTTAATTACTTGAATCTTTTAATTGGTATAATTAATTAATCCGGAGTTCTAAAAATACTACACTAACATGAAAATAAATGACTTAGTTGCCTTAATAATTGGTACAAATTCTATAACTGAACAACGACAAAAATATGCGGTACGAAATCTGCCATTCTCCTTTATTTTTATTCAAAGACTAATAAAAACTTGCCGCTTATCTTTAAAATTAAAGCTAAAAAAATGTTTTGCTTTCAAAGTTTAAAATTATTATTAATAATTTGAATTACTATAACAAAAACAATGTCAGTATTTTGGAACGAAAATTGGTCAAAGCATGGATATGGTATGTAGTAAATGGATATTAAAATTTATGCTCCATAAAACAGCAAATCAGATCGTATCTAACCTTATTCGTGGTCAACCTTTGGCAAACATGTAAACCATGACCTATATTTATTTTCAGAATGGTTTTCAAATCGGAAATTATTCGAATTCCGAATAACATGCTAATAACATCGCCATCATCTGCCTAGCCTTTTCCAAACTATGCCCTCGGTAATTGGACAACCAACTGGTTGTTAGACTTTCTATATTCTGACCATCCGTAACGACTGCCAAAGATGTTCAAATGACAGCCGGGACCTTCAGTTTAAAGAGCTATCCGAAATACGGAAGCATCGTTACAACGTGACAAGATGGTCACCCATCTACAGATTGACCGCGCCACGCGTTGCTTTACTATGTGAGTGTGTATAATATGTATGAGTGTGTATAATATTATAGTTTTGACTTAGCCACGAAATCTTGAACGAGAGTTAGCAACATCGCCAAAACCTATCAAGTTTCTTTTTCTTCGCAAGAAAAAGTAGTCTATTTTTACCTCAAGCCTGTTGTAAGAAATACAACATAATTATAATAAAATACTTTTATTAACTCCACAAAGAGCCGTTAATGGTGAAATCATTACTAAGTTTACGGCTCCCAGTTTAATCTCTTTACATTTAAGGGGCTTACTTCGCAAAACATGACAGTTCCTTTTATAACTCTAGTATCTCCCGAACTTTTTAACCAAAATTATATTATCTTGGACAAAAGGCAACATCTTTTGTAAGTTTTCAGCTTATTTCAGGTAATACAGAAAGGTTCTCATTACCAGTACTTTGTTAATTTCTTTGAACAATACGTTTATTAATGATTTTATTCTTTAATAGTGTTTTGGTTCTCTTTAACCTTACAAAGGTTGAAGTAAATAGCAGTACATAGGATTTTATTACATGGATAAAATGTGTAATTAATGGCCGCTGTAGTTAATGAGATCAGCCGTACATTTTCTACAAAGGATCATTTCAATTTACGACCAGAAAGTTTAGAAAGGTTTTACTACAATTCGTTTCAGGCACGACTCAAACCGAAATTAGGGTAACTAAAAGGCCTGTGGTTTCGTTACATTTCTCGGCGCTTTCAGCTCTTCTAAAAGCGTCCAAACCTGGTTATACTAGTTTAATTACAAAGATTTCCCTTTAAATATTCTCTCGGCGCGCAACGGGTTAATTTTTAATCGGCCGGTCGAATTAACCCTTGTCCAAGACGCAGGCCTCGGGCTTTTATAAAACGGCACTGAAGAATAATTTGTCGCCCGCCTTTCCTACTTTTGTCTGAGATATAAGACCCATTCTCCCATTTAACAACGAACCTTGTGTCAAAGGAAATAAGGTAGGATTTCTTTTGTGAAGAAAATCCGCCGTGAGTTATTCAACGTCCAGGTTTATTGTTTCATAATTTCCTCGCGAACGCTCTGAGAGATGTTATTCGCAGTTTTTTTCTTCAATTTATGACATTATGGCGTTATAAATGTTTGAGGGTCGGGAGACGGATGGCGGCAGAATTTGTTATTGTATATTTTTCCTTTGCTTATTATAAGCCGTGCACGTTTCAAAGATTAAGCACGACAGATATGACTGAGAAATTTGATTTTGCGTAGATTTTTGGTGGCAAAAAATGTTTATTCTTATTTAGAATTTCAGCACTGTCTACGTGTTTTTAAGCTGCTTAACGTTTTGTAGAATCCTATCCTGGCAGAGTTACTTTCAGGTTGTTTTTCTACCTTCTAGATCAGCTGATCAATTACGCTCGTCAGCGCGACTCTCCATTTTGGGATCAGTTTGGCAGTTTAAATACCTACCTACCTAATTATTGAAATTTTAAACCACCAAGAACGGTAAGCCACTGATCAATATAAACTAGTAAAATTCACAAAATATATTATGTAAATACTGAATTCGACAGTTTCACATTAAAACCGAAGACTCGATGTCGCGGTTCCCAATACATAATGTATAAGTATTTATTCAAATTGATGTATTAAGTGGGTGTTACGTGATGTCAAGGTCAGAACTAAGAAGGTCATAAACTTTGAGTTTCAGTCTTATAAATAAGTAATTTGTTTGGAGTTCACATCGTCTGGAACACAAGGCTACTTGTTCAAGGAAGGAGCGGAAAAATGGAGGGAAGAAACCTTTTAAATTCTTTTAATGTCAGCTAAGCTTCTTGACTCGTTCGCTCGACTCGTTCGTGTGTGCATTACTACTTACGCTCTCCGTCTTTAAAATTCATAGAAGAAGTCTATAGTGTACTTATATGGACAAAAGTTACATAAGTTTAAAGCTCGATCAAAGTTCTGTGCTCTGTGATATTGTTCAATTAAATCGAAAGCGGATTACGAAGATATCGCTGTTTTTAGTGATACCGAAATCTAATAAACAGTGATCAGCTGCTTGTGACAGGTGAGTCATCGCGCGCGCCGTCCAGTCTACCGGTCACACTATCGCTGTCGCCGCCGCTTCCATACGTACGGCCTATTGCTGCGCTGCTTGCTCATATATCACGCACCGCCACTCACTCGGCGCATGTACTCGCCGTGCCGCTTGCTAGCTGAGTCACTGCCTTTGTTCACGAACGCTAACGTTGTTTTGCGATAATTCAAAATGAATATGATTTGTGATGTTTGTAGTGAAGATATATCTTCGAACAGATCAATTAAATGTAAACGGTGTGAGAAAAACTATCACCCGGTCTGCGTATATGTAACACCAGACTCCGCTAAATCAAATGAAAACTGGGTTTGTCCTTCTTGTTGGGCTAAAACACCACTCCATAACACCAACACACCTGTCTGCCCATCTTTTACACCAGCAGCGATTGACGTTACGCATGTAAATACCCAATCTCGCGCTTACAAACGCATGGCGAGTGATTCACCAGGCCGTGATAACCTGGAAGACTCACTCTCAATTGCCTTAGAGATACGTTGTCTTCGGAACGAAGTTAATGCGTTAAGGACTGAGGTCCGTGAGTTCCGCGAGGAGTTGATGGGCAGAGTCGACGCACTGGAAGTCCGAGTTACTACGGTGGAGGAAAAAATCGAGCAAACGGTCTCTCCTCGTCTTGCAGAGTTAGAAACGACTGTTGGTGAACTTAAGCTGCAGCTCAATGAGCGTGAGCAGGAGTCGCTACTCAATGACGTGCAAGTTTCCGGTGTGCCGGAGACTAAGGGGGAGAACACAACCCAGCTACTGAACGTCCTGGCCATTAAATTAGGCGTGTCGCTTGATGAGCGTGACGTGGTATTTGTAAGGCGCGTGGGTAATGTGCTGCGAGACCGCGTCGAGGGAGAGGATGCTTCTCGCCATCGCATTATTGTTGCCAGGTTGGCAAGGCGCACTACTCGTGACAGTATCCTGAACGCCGCGCGTGTTCGTCGGAATCTATGCACTGCTGACATTGAGTTGCCCGGGGCATCACAACGGATCTATGTGAACGAGCGCCTGACAAAATCTAACAGGCAATTGTTCTACATGACACGTCAGGCTGCGACTCGTTGCGGATGGAAATATTCGTGGACAAGAGATGGGCGTATACTTGCTCGCAAGGAAGAGGGCAAATCGGTGGTGCAAGTTAGAATGCAATCCGACATTGAACGTTTTTTCCCCGTCAAATAAGTTGGCTATCATCTTCTAACATAATTACCGGAATTTATAGTTATGTGGTACTTCTCGAATATTGTCAGTGTATTAGAATTATAACTTTGTTTAAATGCTTTGCAATATGTTTCGTGAATTTTGCTACTTTTAGGTTTTAAATGATATTTTTATGATATTGTATGTGCACAAAATAACTTATTTTTGTATTTGCCTAGTGTGTACACGCATATTTGCTTATAGGTACTGTTGCATTATTATGTTTGCTGTTGCTGTCTGTTCTAACTATTGTGTATTTCCATTACTGTATGTAGCCCACGGTGTTGATCGCTTTCTTTGTTCTGATTTAATTTATAATATATTTATGTTAGGAGTTACACGTCACAAAATCTGTATATATTTATATAACACATTTACAGTCTTAAGGGCAAAAATAAAATGACAATAAAATTACTCAAAGTTGGGCTTTGGAATGCTGGCTCCTTGGGAACTAAACACGATGAGCTTACGGTGGCTGTGCTACAGCGCGATGTAGACATCATGGCCATTAATGAGACCTGGTTGCGGGTCGGTGAAGAGGGGCGTGCACCCGTGATTCCTGGATATAGACTACGCCATATACCACGACCATTGTCGGTAAGGGGGGGCAGGGGTGGAGGCGTTGGTTTCTATATCAAACGCGGTCTCACTGTGCGTAGACATACGCATCCTACTGATCCATTATATGCCTCTGTGGAACAAATGTGGCTCACGCTCAGCGTTTGTGGGGCTAAACTCGCAATAGGCACAGCATACCGCCCGCCTTGGCAGGATGTTGATTTATTTTTGGATGCCATATCTTGCTCATTAAATAGTGTAACTCAGTGTGACTTTATAATATTGATGGGCGATTTTAATATTAACTTGACAAATGACTCTGACCCAAAAACAGGCAAGTTACAGTCCTTTCTAGATTGTATGAACCTAAAACAATTAGTGACTACACCGACACATACCACGGTACATGGAGACACACTGATTGATGTTATTTGCACAAATGTTAAGGCCCGCTCTGTGGCTGTGGAAGCTATACCTGATTTGGGTGCGCACGCACTCGTGACGTGTGAGATGAATTTCAAAAGACCAAAAATACTTCCTAAGACAATCTGTTATAGACCTTTAAATCAAGTTTCAAAGGAAGAAATTGAACAAGACTTGAATCTTTTCAACTGGCAGGCTATAACTGAATTACGTGACGTTAATGAAATGGTTAATACGTTTAATTCATTTCTAGTTGCGTTATTTGATGTTCACGCACCAAAGAAAACATGTACTATAAGAGAGCGTTCTTATCCTTGGATAACTGACACCATTAAATTAATGATTCGCTTGAGGAACGAGGCTAATGACGAATACCGGGAATATAAAACTGAAGGCAAGAAAGCTTGCTACAGTGAGCTTAAGTCTCTGGTTAATGTGTCATTATATCGGGAGAAATCTGCTTATTTCACGCACAATATCAACCATCAGGCACGGGACCCCAAATTGCTATGGAAAAACTTAAAGAATACTTTGCTTCCACCTAAAATGACATTGAATTACCGTTGCATCTTAATAATCCAGATGCTATATGTGACCACTTTTTAAATGTGCCAGGTAATGATGAAGTCAGTCTTTCTGAACTGACCTATTTCGAATTTTCGCGACACAACTCCTCAAGTTTTACTTTAAAACCTACAACGCAGTCAAATATCGCGAGAATTCTGAATAGTGTTAAGTCTAACGCAGAGGGATGTGATAATATTAATATAAACATGGTAATTTTGACATTGCCTGCAACATTAGAATGTATAACATCTATAATTAATAGATCTATTGAAATAGCAACTTTTCCCGAGGTGTGGAAATTGGCAAAAATTCGTCCACTACCTAAAATACCTAATGCCGCAGATATTAAGGATCTACGACCGATTAGCATTTTGCCTGTGCTCTCCAAGGTTATGGAAAAAGTGGTTTCTTCGCAACTGGTTGATTACCTAGAGAAAAATAATATCCTGCCCGATATGCAATCCGGATTTAGGAAAGCCCGTAGCACTACCACTGCGCTTCTGGATGTAACAGATAATATTCTATCAGCACAAGACAACGGGATGTGCACACTGTTGGTTTTGTTGGACTTTTCCCGTGCTTTTGACTGTATTAATATTCCTCTTTTACTATCTAAAATGACTTTTTATGGCTTTGACGTGGACACAGTAAAATGGTTCGATAGCTACCTTAACAGACGCACTCAGTTCGTAGAAATACGACATACAGACGGTTCCATAGATGTTTCTTCTTATCGTTCGATTAGTAGAGGCGTGCCGCAAGGTTCCGTACTCGGACCTATATTATTTAATTTGTATTGCGCTGACATAACGACGAATATAAAAAAATGTAGTTACCACATTTACGCGGATGATACTCAAATTTACATCTCCTTTAAACCCCATGAGTACGAAAGAGCACTGAAAGACCTGCATGATGACCTGGAGCGAATTGTAAATTGGTCCAAGCGCAATTCCTTGGTCTTAAACCCACAAAAAACTAAGTACATGCTTTTTGGTACTAATACCCAGCTAAGCGCAATTAACGCCGCCACTTTCTGCATAAGAGTAATGGGAGAACCTATAGATCGTGTTTATGAGGCACGTAATCTGGGTCTGATTATGGACGCGGACCTTCGTTTTGAGAAACATGTCACTGAGGCAATCCAAAATTGTTTCTACAGGCTAAAAGTGATTTACAAAGCGCGTCCCTATCTGTCTGAAGATTTGCGTATTTTACTTGTTGAGTCTTTGATTTTATCTAAGCTCAATTATGTTGATTCTGTGTATGGCCCGCGCTTACTATCCAAAACGGAACGTATGATACAGAGACTTCAAAATGCATGTGCGCGATTTTGTTTCAACATACCATTTAGAAGTCACGTTACTCCATTTTTTAATAAACGCAACTTGTTAAAATGAATGCACGACGAAAACTGCACTTAGCCAGCTTAATGTTTAGTGTCATACATTCACGCACACCCTATATCTGTATGATAAGCTTGAATGGACACATGGTTACACTGGCAGAGTACGAAGGAATTGTGTTCCACAACTTTCTATCCCGAGACACAGGACCGCAGCATTCAGGGGGAGTTTTCGCTATGCAGCAACAAAGTGTTGGAATAATATTCCACCCCCCATTAAAAAAGCAAAAAGCAGTGTGACTTTTAAGGTGAAATTAAAAGAATTTCTACTACTGCATCAAAAACGATATGAAAATGTCTGTATAACCTCTTCTCCCATATAACCTTTACAGGCTTCGTATGGCTGCTGTTTGTTGTGGCTTATATTGTCTTATTTTTGTCCTTTCTGCACGTGTAAAACTATAAAACACTAGGTACACTCACACTCACTGACACACACACTAATCATTATATAATAATATCTATGATATGTATTTACTAACTATTATTAATCTTGGAATAAGGAGTGAATTTTAAGACGGTATCGGTAGCAGTAGATTTTAATAATTTCGAGCGTACGACACTCGTGGGTTGCAGCTGAAAACCAGCGTCGGGTGGCCAGTACTGTTGTACAGTGTGGTCACTTGACAATATGCTGAGCTGTGACCTTGTTGGCACAATTTTTATTATTATATTTTTAAATGTTGAGCCTATTTTATTATTATTTTTTATTTATTTTTTATCTGAATTGTTTTCGGTGATACTTTTATTTTACTGTTAATTTATGTTATATACTGCGTATGTATTGTGCCAATAAAAATATTTTTCTTTCTTTCTTTCTTTCTTTCTTTTTATTCGGGAGCGCGTAAAAATATATAGCCAAAGCCGCGGGTGGAAGCTGGTATTAATATGACATGGTTTTCTTCATAATTAATTTCTTAGTAAAATAAATAATAATTCACTCTTACATTATTGAATAATAATAATATAGAACTTTTATGTCTGGTTTCACCACTGCCAGTTCAGTTAGGTTACTGATAAATTAATGCTGTCTACCGCACGAAGGTTGCTTATAATTTCTGCCATATCGCTATCCGATACCTGTGAAACCAAAAGTCTGTATCTGTCACATACATTCCTGATACTCTATCATATACTTTATCAAAAACTGGTGAAACTGGCCACAACTGTCCAAAAACAATACAATTCAATTGGAAAACAGAAAAACATATTATACATACATTCGGTTAAAACAAAACACAGACAAATCGACAACTGAGTATTTATTCAAGCAATATGTCAATCAGCGGATACATTTATCTTTTTCAGTACATTACACTGGCTTGCAAAAAAAATGAAACTTTTTATTTTTCGTTATAAAACACATGTTACGATTATATTGGAGCTGTCATTCGGTTAAAATATTCCGTCCGATGTCGTTAAGATTTGTTCCCTTTTTTGTACTGTAAGTTGTTAAACTTTATGGTCCGTCCTTTCATTGAAGGTTTTGCATCAAAATGTAGACGAAAGAAAAGGCTGACTTTGAGTAGTTAGTTTATTTTAAACTTACTAACAGATGTTTAAGTTTGGGACAAACTTGTGATTGTCTACAGTACTTGCCTACAGTCTGGTGCCTAAGCAGCCGTCTGTTAAAATTATTTACATTTTAGACATCTTTTCTAAATAAATTGCGGTGGTTGTTTGAGTTGTATAATTTTTTAAAATTACTACACAAACTGGCAGAGATTTTTTATTCAGAAGTATCAGACGGACCCTTAGTTTTTGTCTAAGATTCTGAAGCAATGTAATCAAAAAAGGATTTAGTTAAACAACTACAATATACTTAAATAACCGGTCTTACTGTATCTTCTACCACAAAAGCACACTGGTGGGTGCTTAAGACATAAATCCTATCGGATTCAACGCATAAAAGTCCACGATCCCATTTACAGGATTTGTTTCCACGCAAAATCTGTGTCCCATTATTTTTGTCCCCCATTTTATTTCACACAATAAACCGAGTTTAGATTTATTTGGCTACAATAAAGCTAAACCTAGGTTAAGTTGACCTTTGATTGTTGCATGTGACAACTGTCTTGAAAATACCAACTAACGTCTGTCTACTCTTTTTGCACAGAATTATAGTGTTAAACGATAATTACCAATGACTACGCGTAGCGACTGTCAATAGGATTGTAACGATGCTATCAATGGTTCAGAACAGGATTCCACATTTCTCTGTTATGTCATCTAACAAGTGAATTAATTGGAAAAATACTTCTAATATTTTCACATAAATTGCTGATTAATTCTACCAAAAATATAAAAATAACTGATGACTCTTAATTATAGGCTTGGAGATGTCTGAAATAATTCTTTTCAGTCATGAAAATCGTGAGCGTTAAAGTATTTATGCACATAATAAATTTTGGCACGGCACGTGAATGTCTGTTGCCTAGTAAAAGATACAGATGGTAATGAAGTACCTACTTACATAAGTAAATGTATGTACACATAGATTTCGAATTTAGATCTCTATCTACATAATATCTGTATGTGTTACAATTTAATTATAAGAAAGTTATTCCCCGCAGTTTGTTTTCATATAGCTATTGGCGACAATAATAAAAAATATTTTATTTTTTATCAGCCTGCAAATGCACAAATTCGTTATAGGTACCTGTTAAGGACCTTACAAATTGCGGCTTGCTTCAAGCATTTTATAGGAAAATTACCACTTTTTCCGACAAACGACTTGAAAATAACTTGTAACGGAAGCACATCCCTTTTTTAAAAATTAGTACGAGATTAAAATCCTTTAATTTTTTTGGGACTTTCAAACGATTAACTTAATTTATTAATTAAACTAGCAATTAAGTTTAGAACGAACAGAAACAAATTAAAATTCAAGTATATTAAATATTGATAAGTTTATTTAGTAAAACTTCCACAATAGAGTTCTCTCCAATTCCTTCGTCTGAAAATATTTACAGTTTTTTTCACTTCATTGCTATTTTTATTAACGATGCCATCAATTGATTTAAATTACGATTTTAGTAAACATTCAAATGATTCATTAGTTTGTGTTATGTGTTTGGATAGTTCATGATTTATTGCATGAAATCAACGTACCTATATAATAAATTAAAGTTTTTGCGAATAAAAGTAAATATTATTTTGAAAACTTTATTAATTTGTTTTTCTTCTCAGAATTTTTTGAATTGATTTTATTGAATAGTTTATAACTAATAGCTCGTTGAATTTTTTATGTAAAATAAATTGGAATATGCTAATAATCTTGCTTTCTTGTAACAATCTAATTTGGGAATGTTTGAAATTTTAATATACTTCACTTAAAAAGTTTTGCGAAGTCTTTTAGTAAAAATGAAATTTAATTTATATTTCAATCCTATTTGCTTAGTTTCAGTGAAATCTACAATGTTATGGTTCAGCTATTTTATTAATATCTACTAAGTGATGTAAGTGAAACATACTAGGTATTCAAAATCATTTTCTCGTTTTATTCAAAATCAAAATCAAATTGTTTTTATTTCAAATAGGCCTTTGCAGGCTCTTATGAAACGTCAAATTAGTTGCACGTGTAACCGTTCCATGCCAACCCTAGGCTGTAAAAATTTTCGTTTTTCCTAACATATATAAATACCGCAGGCTTCCCCCGGAGGGGAAGAGGTTGCGCCCCGCCATCCGCGCAACCCTGTAGAGCTCGTCACCTTACTGGACGCTCTTCCACCTTAGAGGGCCATGCATTAACTTTACTATTAGTCCCGCCTAATAAAAACTAGGGACAGGGGTAGACGGGACGTCAGCAAATCAAATCAAACTTAACATGCAGGGTACAAATTAAATTACAGATACTAGTAGAGAGTGAGAGGAGTAGCAACCCTACCTAACATAAAATATACATAACGCTTGCGTACAACAATGTATGTTTCAATCTATACTTTAAAACTACAATCCCCGATTAGTGACATGGGCTACCACAGGGCAGTTGGCATGTCGTACGTGTACCGCCAGGACTAACACAGAAGATTCTAGCGGTCACGTTCCCTATGTTCTAAATGTCTTACCCAATCCTAAGGCAGGGTACTACGAAGTACAACTGCCATTGGGCAAGACAGTCTCCAGCCATGCTGGGCGCGTGCTCATATTAAGCCCCATCGCGAGCCTATTCACCCTTTACTGGTATATACAAATCTAACGCAAGCGCAGTGTATCGTCGGTCGGTGGCAACTTTCCTTAGAAGCGCTATTGGTATACACCGAAGTGGTATTTCGTCACTTCCTCTTCCTTTAATCTGCCCCGTTCTTGACAGGCATCGGCAACTCCCCAAACCTAGCCTGTCCAGTATGCGTGTCTTGCCATCTACCACCGTAATATCCAAAATGGGCCCTAAGGTATGGTGGCAGCTGACGCGACACGATCTCTAGCGTCCCTCGGGACGGGTCTAACGTTCAGTTTTAGCTTGGTTGGTGAAGCCTACCCCCTCCTGGAAGAGTGCGTACAACAAATGCAAGACAAGGCCAGCTGCCGGTTTGTCAGTCCATGAGAAGTAGCTTTAACTAGCGTTTGGTTCATTTGGATCCCGGTACCAGATAAAGTATAGTTATAAATAGCGCACGGCATACGGCTAGTATCGTTTAGTAAATATATTGCGATCTGTCAATGCGGTTCTGCCTTCTAAATGTGTATTCGATATGATAGTATTCATGCCCTAGTCCACGGCAATGTTGTGGGTGTGTAGGTGTATTATTAATGCAAGTGTAGTAGAAGGCCTTCTCCGCCTCCCTATAACCAAACGCATGTCAGAGGTACCTCAATGTAGTCAAGAGAGAATATGCCAGACAGATACATATATTCAGAAGCGCAATACATAAATCAAAGCTCAGTATTCTTACGCTTACGCCAGTGCACAGTATCATTACGCTTATTGCCAAGTCTCGTTTTACGCTTTGCTATAATTAAGTTCAAATATCAAAGTAATTAGAAATAACAGCCTTGGGATGCCAGTCACGGTCTTTGGTAGGTATACCTGGAGCCAATGTAATAATAGGGATCACTCACCAGATATCTGCTCATAGTAACTTGTATTCGTCTTACTCACCGGACCATCACCAAACACGATACTCACACATTCTTCCCGCATCACTTACTTGATAGAAACTATTATATCTTCAATATAGACTCCCTAATAGACTCGACTACAGTATTTGGTTACTAGTACACTTCGTGACTCAGCTCCGACTGTCCCCATTTCAGTTCCCTCAAAACCCTTGTGGCCTGCTATCCCTTCCTACATCCTCGCAAGTCCCACCTTCGGCGCTGACTCCACCCTGTTCTTAAGGTCCTGTTTCACGTATTCGTTTATTTACTACGAGATAGATTTATTAGTCTTTTTGTACACATTCTCAATTGTTCTAAGTATCGTTGTCGGGGTCCATTTGGGATTTGGCACATGTGCACTTCTATTCAATACTGAGTCCTTTGTCTCAAGGTCCTAATTGCCCTAACGGTTGGCATCGGCTTGTAAGTTTTGCTTAGCACATGTTTGATTGCTTTGCTGTGAGAAACTTTCAGACCCTTAAAATATTTTGTTAAGTTTTTATTGCACTCCATGTCAGCCGGCAAATATCCCTACCCATAAAATAGAAAGTTAATGTGTTCTTAAGAGGCCCGTCATCGTGGCGCCTTGTAAAATAAATTAATATTATTTGATAATATTTAGGGCTAGGTGACGACAGTCACATTCCCCCCTCTGAAAATCAGACGCGTGACGCAGTACAGCGTATGAGATTTCACAATAGGCCGGAGAGCTCCTAGCATCAGTCAGTTAAAACATAAGGCTTGTCTAACGGAATATTTCCACCAATAAGATTCTTACTAGATGAAACAACGTTTTGATGAAATCACTCTGGTTCTGGTCTAGTAGAAGAATCTGCGCATGCTTATAAGTTGAATATACATACCAGAGTTTCTTCTACTAGAGCTTTTCATTATGGCACCGCGTTACCTTCCCATATCAACTCAGCCTACTACAGCTGCTGAACTTAGGCCTCTCCGTTGCGTCGTGATAATTATTGCAGCAGTTTTATCCTGGAATGGTTCGCACATGTACTAATTAGAAGTAGCTTCTAATTGGAAGTTAATCCAATGATAGTTGTATAATTTATTTATAAGAATGTAAAAATTCGTCCCAACTGGGTTTACCCCCCTCCGATTCTAAGAGGATAGAGCCGGTTATAAATCAACTAATAAGACAGAAGTTTGAACAAACATTAATTCAGTTCCCTTTTTTTTTCAACCGATTTAAATGGAAATGCCAATATATGTCTGTCATTAAAAGATACATGTGCATTCCACACAGCCGTGATAGCTCATGTCCACATTGATTCAATCATCACGAGCTGGAATATGATTCAGCACTATCGATTAACTTAAATATTTTGGAAACTTAGCTTCGCAACCGCATCCACACTAGGGCTGCTAGTACGTAGGCACATCAGCCGACGAACGCGCACGACGATTTTGATGAAACTTTGAACCCAAGCGACGCAGATTTATGCCGAAAGTATGTAGGCTCGTACATGAAGACTGTTAGTGTCCTGGAATTTAAAACAAAACCAGCCAAGTATCTATTTACTGAAGACAGAGGCTATATAAATAGCCACACAATATCTAGTTTTCCTACGTGTAAAGGAATTACAAAGATAAATACAACTTAGAGGAAGCTGTCGGTTCGTCAGTTAAACCAAAAGTAATTATATACGTCGTTATATACTTATATAGAAGCGGGGTTTACAGCCATGACGTTTATTTTCTTTAAAGTACACTCAGTATTCTTACACTAATTCTATCCTTACGCTTATGCAATTACACTTTGTCATTACTGCCAGTTACTGTCAAGCCATCTGCCAATTTTTTTCTGTCCTAGTATTTCACATATTCATTTCTTTCATACTTTAAATCACATACATAAATACCTCTAGGCTGCACATTTTTGTTAGGGACTCGAACCCATAACTGTATTTCCATCCATAAGGATGTACAATTCACGCCCTTGGTAATATATGGGAATCGAACCCATTACCGTAAATCATAATCGTAGTTATATTTCTCTTAATTCTTCCATCATCTTTCACCTCTAGCCAGAGTCTAGGTCTTCGTTAGGAAATCGAACCCATAACTAAAATACGTCGTTATTATGACTCGTTTTATACAACACTTCTGTTAGGGAGTCGAACCCGTAACCGTAATTATCGCCATATGAACTCACAGTTCATCACGTTGTACAAAAAATCACAGGGAATCGAACCCAATGCTGTTTTATTGCCGTAATGCCTCGTCTAGGACTATAAGTATGAAATCAAATCTACGTTGTGTTTTTGTGTAGTCACCGATTTAGATCTTTTATTCTCGTTGCACTGATGTGAATCAGTACATTTAATGACGAGAATCCTGGTCACGCAGCGCCAAATGTAACCGTTCCATGCCAACCCTAGGCTGTAAAAATTTTCGTTTTTCCTAACATATATAAATACCGCAGGCTTCCCCCGGAGGGGAAGAGGTTGCGCCCCGCCATCCGCGCAACCCTGTAGAGCTCGTCACCTTACTGGACGCTCTTCCACCTTAGAGGGCCATGCATTAACTTTACTATTAGTCCCGCCTAATAAAAACTAGGGACAGGGGTAGACGGGACGTCAGCAAATCAAATCAAACTTAACATGCAGGGTACAAATTAAATTACAGATACTAGTAGAGAGTGAGAGGAGTAGCAACCCTACCTAACATAAAATATACATAACGCTTGCGTACAACAATGTATGTTTCAATCTATACTTTAAAACTACAATCCCCGATTAGTGACATGGGCTACCACAGGGCAGTTGGCATGTCGTACGTGTACCGCCAGGACTAACACAGAAGATTCTAGCGGTCACGTTCCCTATGTTCTAAATGTCTTACCCAATCCTAAGGCAGGGTACTACGAAGTACAACTGCCATTGGGCAAGACAGTCTCCAGCCATGCTGGGCGCGTGCTCATATTAAGCCCCATCGCGAGCCTATTCACCCTTTACTGGTATATACAAATCTAACGCAAGCGCAGTGTATCGTCGGTCGGTGGCAACTTTCCTTAGAAGCGCTATTGGTATACACCGAAGTGGTATTTCGTCACTTCCTCTTCCTTTAATCTGCCCCGTTCTTGACAGGCATCGGCAACTCCCCAAACCTAGCCTGTCCAGTATGCGTGTCTTGCCATCTACCACCGTAATATCCAAAATGGGCCCTAAGGTATGGTGGCAGCTGACGCGACACGATCTCTAGCGTCCCTCGGGACGGGTCTAACGTTCAGTTTTAGCTTGGTTGGTGAAGCCTACCCCCCTCCCTGGAAGAGTGCGTACAACAAATGCAAGACAAGGCCAGCTGCCGGTTTGTCAGTCCATGAGAAGTAGCTTTAACTAGCGTTTGGTTCATTTGGATCCCGGTACCAGATAAAGTATAGTTATAAATAGCGCACGGCATACGGCTAGTATCGTTTAGTAAATATATTGCGATCTGTCAATGCGGTTCTGCCTTCTAAATGTGTATTCGATATGATAGTATTCATGCCCTAGTCCACGGCAATGTTGTGGGTGTGTAGGTGTATTATTAATGCAAGTGTAGTAGAAGGCCTTCTCCGCCTCCCTATAACCAAACGCATGTCAGAGGTACCTCAATGTAGTCAAGAGAGAATATGCCAGACAGATACATATATTCAGAAGCGCAATACATAAATCAAAGCTCAGTATTCTTACGCTTACGCCAGTGCACAGTATCATTACGCTTATTGCCAAGTCTCGTTTTACGCTTTGCTATAATTAAGTTCAAATATCAAAGTAATTAGAAATAACAGCCTTGGGATGCCAGTCACGGTCTTTGGTAGGTATACCTGGAGCCAATGTAATAATAGGGATCACTCACCAGATATCTGCTCATAGTAACTTGTATTCGTCTTACTCACCGGACCATCACCAAACACGATACTCACACATTCTTCCCGCATCACTTACTTGATAGAAACTATTATATCTTCAATATAGACTCCCTAATAGACTCGACTACAGTATTTGGTTACTAGTACACTTCGTGACTCAGCTCCGACTGTCCCCATTTCAGTTCCCTCAAAACCCTTGTGGCCTGCTATCCCTTCCTACATCCTCGCAAGTCCCACCTTCGGCGCTGACTCCACCCTGTTCTTAAGGTCCTGTTTCACGTATTCGTTTATTTACTACGAGATAGATTTATTAGTCTTTTTGTACACATTCTCAATTGTTCTAAGTATCGTTGTCGGGGTCCATTTGGGATTTGGCACATGTGCACTTCTATTCAATACTGAGTCCTTTGTCTCAAGGTCCTAATTGCCCTAACGGTTGGCATCGGCTTGTAAGTTTTGCTTAGCACATGTTTGATTGCTTTGCTGTGAGAAACTTTCAGACCCTTAAAATATTTTGTTAAGTTTTTATTGCACTCCATGTCAGCCGGCAAATATCCCTACCCATAAAATAGAAAGTTAATGTGTTCTTAAGAGGCCCGTCATCGTGGCGCCTTGTAAAATAAATTAATATTATTTGATAATATTTAGGGCTAGGTGACGACAGTCACACACGGTTCCAAAAAGTTGGTCTCATGGAGAAGAGCCGGCAAGAAACTCCATAGACACTCTTTTAAAAAGTAATATTTTCACAAACATTCTATTACATAACAATAGTAAGCTGATAAAATTATACAATGCAACTGAAAGGTAAACAGTAAATCAATACAATCCAAAGAGAAAAGAAAAAGACGTTTAATTGCCAGGAAAGCCACACATGGAGAGATGAGTTTAGTATTAAAATGTGTAAGAGTTTAGTTTCATTACTTCATTTGTTTTACATTTTAGACATAAAAAAATATATTATATTGCATAATAAACGTCAAGTATTTTAAGTATTACTTCAGACAGTAAAACAAGAGTTACATGTTTATGAATACGTGCAGGCAGGAATATGATTTCAGTCAATTTCGGAGGCCGCTGCCTCGAATTTTGCGGGCAGCGGGGCGGCAGCGGCGGCGGCGCGGGCGGTCACCGTTTTGAATGGAGCTCACCGCTCGTTGCCCGCTCCCGCGCCGCTGTATTCGAGGGCCGGTCCATTTGATTATACGCGTAAGATCCTGCCGCTCCCGCGCCGTCGCCGCTGCCGCCCCGCTGCCCGCAAAATTCGAGGCAGCGGCCGGATAGTCTGTCACCAACACCATCATTGGTTAATTTTCGTATTTTTACGCACAAAGCAGATGATGATTCCAAATTCATACAACCGCGATCTTTCCCTAATTGCGTATCAACAAGCTCATTATAAAAACTGACGTCAGCAATATGTCGTACATTATGACGTCACAAGATATTGGTTTACCGCACGGAGTAAGGAAAGATGACCGGAGGTGCCAAAATGCAGGTAGGTTTGACGCCCTCTTCTAGTTCATATACTAACAGTGAACATGACCTTAACCATCAGTTACGGGTTCTTAGAGACATATGTGTATGATTCATGTTATGACATAAATGGGCGAGTTCCAGCCTTATAAGAGTGAAGATAGTAACGTTCCTCAACTCCTGAACACCCACATTTTGGCACGGTACTTTCTTAGGAGATTTTCAGTTATGACATCTCCGCTATTAATTTTGTTCTCCATGGCTTACGGTAACTTAATATGCCATGCTGTATGGGCGTATATTTTTATGGAAGTCTATGGGCTATCTCATTCACGTGGATATTGTGATTGCGATTTATCAACGCTGTTTTCATGGCCTCGTAAAACGTATGTGTTGTGATTGTATTATCAAAGAGTGGGATCATGGGATCCAGTGACAAAGGGCACATACATTTGTTTGTTATCGAATATGCTGCTATTTTTTTTTGGATGTAACTTAAGTGGTAATAATTTACAATGAATGAACAAAACCTGTAACTAAAGGAAACGTTAGACTCGACATTAAACTCGAATACTACGTACTTTCTTACTTACCTGGATCGGGAAGTAGCTCCATCAGGACGCGTGTACTCAGAAGTCTCCTCAAAATAAAAACCTATAAAATAAAGTATATTCCACCATAATAAAATACACGTGAATCATCCAAGCGTAAATACAATTACAAACTGTCCGTTTTCATATCGAAACATAAAAATTTTATAACTTCAAATAGTTTTTGCTATCAAGTAACAAAAACAAAAGGATATTTCATTTCCATTTGATAACTTTATAAATAATTTGCTTTTGTATCTAATACTAGCCGTTTTCCTGCGGTTTCACCCGCGTCCCGTGGGAGCTGCTGCCCGCAACGGGATAAAATATAGCCTATGTCACTCGCAGATAATATAGCTTTCTAATGGTGAAAGAATATTTAAAATCGTAGTTTTTGAGTTTATCCATTACAACCAATCAAACAAACAAACAAAGTTTTCCTTTTTATAATATTAGTCGAAATAGAGGGAATCTGGAAGTAGCATCAGATATGAAAATGATGCAACGCAAGCGATTGTCACGAAATAAGCATGGATGAGGAGGGATGAACCACATGTAAAAAAGAGTTTGAAAATGAATGTGGATGAATGGAGGGAGACCGAAGAAAAGACAGATAGACTGTCTGAGACATGACATGAATAAGTAGGAAATAAATGTTAGTGCCGCCATTTCTTCCGTGTCCTTTTAACCAGATAAAAAGTTTGTAACTGAAGTTCAGTTCAGAAACTTGTCAAACCTTAAAACCGTGTCAAACATGCAAACATTCATTATATGACTGACCACAAACTAAAATGTAAATCCAGTTACAGTTACAGTTACAGCCTTTTTTTTTATTGTCCCACTGCTGGGCACAGGCCTCCTCTCACACGGAGAAGGATTGAGCATTGATCACCACGCTTGCTCAATGCGGGTTGGTGATTTCAGACTATATAGTCCAGGTTTCCTCAAGATGTTTTCCTTCACCTTTTTTATCAGCCATAGTTCAATTTACACATGATCAAATAAATAAATAAACAAAATACACAACCGCGTCATATGTTATGTTGACAGTTACCGCGAATTTGAACGAATTTACATTACAGTGACGATAAAGATTAACAGCCTTACTGATAAAAATCAACTAATCATCGTCTAAGTATTGTTTTAACTAATTACTACTTAAAGCCTTAAGTAGTGATTAAATTATTTTGACCTATAAACGTTGCTTAATCATGTCTTAAGTAATGAACAGATAATGACATAAAAACATACTAATTTCTCAACACTACCTGAATGTTGGTAGCTTAAAAAAATATTTGTCATCAAAACGTTGTGTAATGGCAACAATGGCATCCGTAAAATATAAAATTAAAAAGTTGAGCTGTCAATAAACCGGAAATGAAAAATCAGCTGATAAGAATCCAGCCATTTTGCTAATTAGCGGGTTAAACAAGGGTGTGAGGCTATTTAATTTGACAGCTCATTTAAGACATTGCTAAGAAAATGATTTAGTTAAGCAACGTTTATTTGTAAGATTTTTTCTTAAACACCCCTTAAGTATAACTTATTATATAATGCACGTTTTTCAGTAAGACCGTATATTTTTACATAGCGTATGTTTGTATATTAAACATATTTAGTATGGATTATGTAGTACTCGTACATATTATTTTTATGTACTTCGTAGATGAAAACATTTAAATCCTTATTATTAAAGAATATCTAACTTCTGCTAAGAGATTCCTGTCCCATTGGTCTATTATCCCATACTAGATGGTCGGACGTTCTGGCCAAGGTCGCCAAGAAGCAGTGGATGCGGGTTGCCGAAGAGCAAATAAACTGGCGTACCTTGAGCCTTTGTCCAGCAGTGGACGTTTTAGCCTGAAACGATGAACAACGGTCTATGAGAATGAACAATGATACAGTTGCGTCTACGCGTAGGCTAACATTATCATAATCATCATCATCATCTCAGCCATAGGACGTCCACTGCTGAATATAGGCCTCCCCCTTAGATCGCCACAGATACCTGTTGGAAGCGACCTGCATCCAGCGTCTTCCGGTGACCTTTATAAGGTCGTCTGTCCACCTTGTTGGTGGACGTCCTGCGCTGCGCTTACTAGTCCGTGGTCTCCACTCCAGCACTTTTCGACCCCATCGGCCATCTGCTCTGCGAGCAATATGGCCAGCCCATTGCCACTTCAACTTGCTAATCCGGTGGTCTATATCGGGGGACTTTAGTTCGTCTACGGATCTCCTCATTTCGTATTCGATCACGTAGAGAAACCCCGAGCACAGCCCTCTCCTTAGCTCGTTGAGCTAACGTTATCGTGTCTACAAATCGTCATTATCCATAAGATGTCTCGTGACCAAAATGTAGCCTAAGGGGATATTATCCAACCACTAATAATAGGTAAGCAATAGCCATTAACGCGGAAACGTACTAAATACGTACTAGGATAATATTTAGTGTTAATTAATACCTCACAAGTAATTGATTGGCGGTTAGTCAACAGATCACGTTCGCATCATGATCATAGTCAATATTGACCAAATGTTAACATCTCTAACACAAATTGTCGTTGGAATTTCCCGAATTGATCATATTTTTTTATAAAATTAATTTTATGACATGAGTTCTTATTTTGTAAGGGCATATACATAGGTATAAATGGTTCAGGATGGTTCTTCTAGCTGCAAGATGATGATGACGCTGATCTAGTATATACATACCGAAGCATATAGGTACCTACCTGGAGGTAGAAGTACTCCAATTTTATTTTTCAAACACAAAACAAATAAATCATTACAATTTTACCATTCTCAGCTGCAGACCATTATAATTTCCAAAAACAAATAGAAACTCGTTCAATTTCCACGTGACACTTGTTTGGTGTTGCCATTGCCATTAAACTTCCCCTTTTCAGTGGAACTCAGTTTAACGTGACACGAGACAATCCTAGCCATGGAGAACAAAATGACTAGCGGAGGTGCCATAGCGGAAAATCGCCTGAGAAAGTAGCGCTCCAAAATGCGGGTGTGCGTTGGACGAGGAAGGTTACTGTTTTCGCCCTTTTACGCCTTCTTTGGCCCCGACCTTTTTTTAATTACCAAAAATCGTTGACAGAGGCCTCAAAGAACCTGAACGCCTCATTAGTTCAATCATAACTGATCGTTTCAGTCGTACCCAATGTACATACGTAGGTATTTGACCTAGAAGAAGGTGCCTGACCTAAATGCATTATAGCATCTCCGCCCATCTTTCCTTTCTCCGTGATCCCAGCGTACTACATCGGATGTGCGTGAGGCATGAGTAATGCGCTAAATAAACTTCTGCAACTACTCTGAGTTTGTTTAGGCAACCCTTCCTGGATTTTACACAGGTTTTGGGTGTGATTTGAGTTACGTTGGACTCATTTTGTAAAAAGTTGCGAGGTACAGTCAACAGATTGGATTTTAAACAGAATAAGAAGTAGGCATTTACTTTCACTTCATATGGATAATTATTGAACATTTCAGCTTTCGCGTGATGATCGAAATTCAGCGACATAAATACATTTCAACCACAAAAAGGTGAAAGATTTTAATATCATCATATTTATTGTCACATATAACAACAATTAATCCAGCAAATTGATTGAGCTAATCATGCTAAAAATGCAAAAGCAAAACACAAAAGATCATTCTACCTAGGTAGATAGTTTCCTACTAGTAATCTCACGACAAATTATGACCGCTTAACCTAAAGACGTACGGAACGGCATAGATTACGCTCTACGTTAATACGGCTCATAAAAACATATCGTACGAACATAATGACATAACATTATGACGTATTATAACCAACATATGTCATTATCGTTCTATTATCGCGTTTTATGACCGTTTTATTGGCAGTGGCTAGCGAAATGCAAAAATCTATAGAGTTAGACGTTAAGGGGCGTTCATATTGCGAAGACGTGATGGTAGCGTGGTTACGGCGTGTCGACGACTGTACTTGCTTTACAAAAAATTTGTTAGGAATGTGCTTTTTGAGATCGAAATTAAATTTCTGATAAACTATTAACGTGGACGGATATAGTGGAAGAGGACCAAAGAAACGATAGATGAATAATTATGTGAAAGTAGATATGTCTAGAAAGAATGTTACTTGTGAGATGACGGCAGATAGAAGTTTGTGGAACAGAAAAATGCTGCGCCAAACTCAAATAAAATTAGGATAAGGAAGGACGATAATAAATGGTTAACAAGTTAATTAATAAAGTTGTTCAACAGTTTTTGCAAACATTCAACTTGCTTATTATGGAAATACAAATACGAGGAAAGTTGGTAAAATCATTTTGATCTGAAATACCCACTGTCCCAGTGTCGTATATCACACGTTTGGCAGTTGAAATAGCTAGTGTACCTCTCGACCAAAAACTCAATTTTCATGAACTTTGACAGATGTCCGGTACTCGCACACTGCTATGAAAATCAGATTCATAGTGTGGTAAGCTCAGTAAAATTTTATGTCGCAATGAAATAAAAGTTTGAGAATATGGTTGAATTTATGGTAGATTTTCAGTTATTTTGATCTCCTTATTTATGATTATATAATGCTTAAAAAACTTTTAGTTTACAAACTAAATCTATGAAAATCTGCAATGTTATACAGGTCTATGTAGGACTAAAATCACTTAAATGAGAGAGATGCAATTAGGTAAATATGTAGTTTTAAATTCAACTTTTGTTTTTCTCCCACCTATTTGTTGAATTTTGCATTGCCGAGAAATAGTCCTTAATTTTTTTTAGTTTTTTCATAAAATGTAGATACATACTACGTCACACTTTCACGTAGCCAAGTACAATGTGAACTACGCTTTAGATCTAATCCCTATAATAGTATCGGTTCTTCTTATAAAACCGAGATATAATGTTATTATGATAATCATGATAACTTAGAACAGTAGCTAGCGAGTCGTGGAATAGTTACATACTTTAAAAATATAGTGCTGTAATATAAAGTGATATGCGATAGTCAACCTTATGTGTGTGATTTTTGATTACAAATTGTTTTGTTATGCAGTGATTTTGTGATTTAATTACATTGTGTGAGATTTTTTGGAACAAACACAGGATTATTTTTCCAGGTATGACTATTGATAATATAATCTTTAATAGGTAATTATTTTGATTATTGTTTCAATGTAACTATCGACACTCATTAATGTTATTTTTATTTATAACTCAAATGAAACTATATGTTAATTCCGTGAAAAATATCTGAACTTTAATCCAATTATTTTCTTCCATTTATTTAAGTAACTTTAATATTAAAGTATTGTTGTGTCCCCAACTTCATGCATCATAGGAGATTATCTTAAATTGGGTGCTCGTAAAATGTAGGCCAAATTGGACTGTTTTGGTACTATTGTGTTTTATAAAAAGAAATGTCGTAACATTTGTAACTATTTTATCGTCCATTTTTAACTCATTTAAAAAAGGAGTTTCTCTGTTTATGTTTATTAGTGATTATCTCACTTTTGGCTAAACCGATTTTGATGTGGGTTTGAGCATAGTAGACCTAAGAAAATGCATTATTGAAGTCGGGTTTTTCTCGGGATTTTTTTTCTTGACACTTATTCAAATAATGTACTTTTTATTTATACCACCTGTTTCTTTACAGTATCTATTTTTATTTGTAAGGCCTAGCTTTGCAGTTCTTTTCGATTAAAAAAATAAGTTTCTGTTATTAAAATAGGTGAAGTAAGTTGGCCCTTATTTCCTTGGCCTATTTCTAAGTCTTGATATATGAAGTCTGGTTAAGAGCACAATGGGCATGATAAATGGAGTAGAGTGTTCCCAAATGTAAGATGGATTCCTACTAAAAGAGATTTCTTGCTGAATAGATATGTACTTGACAAGATTGTCAGTTCATACTGTCTAGAATTTACCCGTTACCTTATGTCTATACTAATATTAAAAACTGAAAAAATAAACTCATTTGGAACACTGAAACGAATTTCAAATCGAACCAGAAGTTTCTAAGATTAGCGCGTTGAAGCAAAAGTAAGTTTGTTTGCTTGAATGCGCTAATCCCAGAAACTACGGGACCGATTTGAAAAGTCCTTTATGTGTTAGATAACCCATTTATGGAAGGGGTCTTTAGCCTTCCTTTTATCCGTGTGCGTAAAGTGGTCACCATGGAAACTAGTTCTACATAAAAGGAAGATTAAAACAAAGGGGATTTTTAGAGAAAAATATCGAATTAAAAAAATAGACAATGTATGAATTCAGATACATGCGTAATTGAATCTTATACATTTTCGTATAGTTTCAGTAGGTACCTAATTATCACTTTTAAATCAACGTCTGGTATCAAAAAATCGCATTGCATTCGAAGAGTTTATTACTTTCATAATCATGATTCTAAGTATCTTTTTAGTACTATGTAGCTTACTTCAGATAAGATATAAACAAAACAAAAACATACAAGCTAGAATGACACTTTATTTTTCTACGTTTTTTCTTTCAAAAGGTTCTAGTAAGCTCTCGAGTACGTCGATAATTACTTTTTGAATGGTCTCTTACTAACTTAAAGAGCTCTATTGAGAAAATTCTATGAAAAGCCAGTAGTTTTATGTTACGAAGTATTTTCTTATAATTGTATATGTTTTCGCTGTTCAATTAGTCACCAATTTCGACACCAAAACATTTCTTAAAAAGTAGATTGGGAGACCATTTTAAATCTTTTTAATGAACCTGTTCTGTTTAGTTTTAAAACAGTTCATAAGCACTGCAACCTAATAAATTCAAATAAATATTCTCACAGTAAGTTGATAGCTTCTTAAATTCTGTATAAATCGTGATAAAACATATTTTAAATATCTCATAGGTCTTCAAATAGAATTACATTAGTCCTGGCACCAGACTGATGATGTAACCAGACAAAGATGTGCCTAGAAGGAGCCTTATAAAGCCATTCACTATAATTTTACGCAATTTTGGTATTACAGCTTTCAGCCAACAGGGCCCAATTATCTCGTACCTAGACTGCTAATCCTATTCAGTCTATTCTAATGCTATAAATCTAAATAATTTGTTTGTTTGAAGGTACTAATTTTACTAGCTATTTACTTGACCGATTCAGAAAATATTTTAGTAATCAGTCTATCTATCGAGCTGAGCGAAAAGCAATTTTTACCTAGCTAGATACTTGTCTGATTTAAAAATTGTTCCCAGTATTCAGCCCATTTATCTAGGCAATCTATAAGCTACTTTCTATCCAGGTGCTAGAAGTAGTTTCCACTAGTTTAATAATATTACATTCCAATTAAAACAGAGTATATCAATGAAGAACAAACACAAGTTGCAGTAACTAACAACTCTAATGAATGAACATTGAACAACCGGGTAGGTACTGGAAGCGAAACCGAATTTCACGTGCAAAATGAGCGCCAATTTATTAGTTTTAATTGTACGATACCGTGTCTTTGTTGTATCTGTATTGTTTTCGAAAATACATTACACTTACTACGTTATAAAGTTGAAGTGTGTTTGTTGGAACGCTTTAATCTCAAAAACCAGTGCGACAGGTACGGTTTGAAACATTCGAGACAGAAATGAGATAAAGTTTCAATTTCAACAACGTATTATCACACAAATGATTCCCTTTTGTATGTGATTTAGATGTGGAAGCACATAATGATTGTATCTCTCATCAGGCTGGATTATTTCTGTAGGCACGCTAGATTGATCTTGAGTTGAAAACGACAGATGAGAATGACCAGAGTTAACCAAATTACTATGGGTTGCTTGTTACTATATGTACTGTAGCGCGTGGCGCGCTAGGGACCGAGGATCTTCAGGATATTTAATTAAAACATTAAAAGGAACTTTAACTTTGGTTTATTTTCTGTCTCGGGGGTGAAGTGACATCCTTCAATATCAAAACTTATTCTATTCTAAATCTAATCCATTTACATTATTGTCCGGCCAGGAATTGAATATAAAACACCTAAAAGTATCTAACTAAGCCTACATCTCTACATCAGTCCAATCTTTTAATTGAAATATCTTGAAGATCCCCGGTCCTTAGCGTGCCACGCGCTACAGTACCTACATGTGTATGTACTATGGGAAGCGATTAAATACTCTTTTGTATCGTGTGCAAAATAGATAAATATGATACAGAGTGAAAAAAAATGCAATTTAAATAGTTTACACGCAGTTGTATAAAATTTATTTTATTGGTAAATGTGTACAATTGACTGCATTAAATACTTAGTAGTTAAACCAGCATTTAAGACATCATTAAACGCTGCAGTTATATTTTTGTCATTCAAACAAGCAAAATGAATTACATTTCAAAATCAGACAAAAATGTGCAGTTTGTATCACTTTTATCACTCAACACTTTCGTCCACCCTTCCGTACTTAACCATCACTTGAGCATCTGAGCATCCATTCATGCATATATCCTCCGCTTTTATGTCACTCTTCATTCGTACCATGGAGAACAAGATGACTAGCGGAGGTGCCATAACGGAAAATCTTCTAAGAATTATATGTATGGGGGACTTCGTATGGGGGACGAGGAAACTAGCTGTCTTCGCTCTTATACGATATTCTTTGCACCCGATCATTTTTAGTAACACCAAAAATCGTTGACAGATGTCTCAAAGAACCCGAACGCCTCGTTAGTTCATTCGTAACTGATCGTTTTAATCACGCCCACTGTACGTTTATGACCTAAAAGAAGGTGCCTAACCTACCTGCATTATCGCATCTCCGCTCATCTTTTCTTACTCCGTGATTCGCATCCATCCATTAAAGATGGGTGCTGAAAAGAAAATTTCCATACATTTGCTCCATATTTTCATGGGGTTTTTTTATATTTTTTCGTGACTAGAATGTTTGATTTATTACTAGGGTACGACAATGAATGTCAAACCTTCCTTTTGAACGTAGTAAAAATATTTATATACATATATCATTTTCAGATTTTTGATGAGGCAAATAGGTACCTACGATATAATATAGGTACGTATTCCAGCGTGTTGTGCTTTTTTGACCTGTGTTTAACTGACAACTTAAAGGTATATATCATCAATCCTAAAGAATATTCAACTATAAATAAATTAGGAGCAATTATTTACTAATGTATTCTTAACTATAGATTTATAGTAGGTTTAATAAATATTTGACGGATGGACCGACAGACAGCTTATAATTTTCTAAAGCAGTATCGTTTTAGTGTAAATATCGAAATTAAAATGATTGATTACAATATCATTACAAGTCAAAGTCAAATTTTATTTAATTTATGCCTTTACAAGCATTTAAGAACGTCAAAAATATAAATAAACTTGATTCTAGTACAGTCATCTGCGTAGCGCTTTTTCCCATCTAAATTGATATCTAGGTACTGCCATCCTAACCTATATGGATGCAGCAATAACTAGGCACTAAAATCATCCTCCGAGCACAAAAATATGGATTAAAAATGAAAAATTAAAAATGTCAAATATTGGCACCATGTTTGACGATACAACTTTCCGCCTCGCTACTTGCTTACGTATAGGAGCACCGTGCTGCTCCCCTCATCGCTGCCACTGTGGTGAGGCTGTCACCAGCCTCGGACACCACGGCCTGTCGTGCAGCCGCAGTGCGGGCCGTATTGCCCGGCATGCAAACATCAATGACATTATACGTCGGGCTCTTGTTGCCGTCGGGGTACCAGCTGTATTAGAACCAAACGGCTTGGCACGCGACGACGGTAAGAGACCAGACGGCATGTCGTTATTCCCTTGGAAGATGGGTAGGCCTTTAGTATGGGACGCAACCTGTGTCGATACTCTTGCGCCATCACACCTTCCAAGTTCTGCGTGCTGTGCTGCTGCTGCCGCTGCGGCTGCGGAGAACCTCAAGCGGCGGAAATATAGTGGCCTTGTCGGAAACTATATTTTCGAACCGTTTGAGGTTGAAACCCTCGGGTCGTGGGGTCCGAATGCCCACATTCTATTTAAAGATCTCTCAAGGCGGCTGGTTGACGCTTCTCGTGACCAGAAGGCTGGCTATTACCTCGGACAAAGAATCAGCATGGCGATCCAACGAGGTTTTGCTATGTTGCACAAACATCTGTAACTGATCACGACTCTGTTGTTCTTTTCATTGATCTTAAACCTTCAGTTATATCTAAAAATACCGCTAGACGTGTAGATCACGACGCATTATGTGAAGCCATGAAAAACATTGACTTCAACCCCATATACAGCATGTCTGACGTTGATTCGGCTTCAGATACCTTCACAAGTTTACTCTCTAAAGCCATTGATAATAATACGAAAATAATAACAGTAACTCGACGGAACAGGATACTGAAGCCCTGGATAACAAAAGGTTTATTAAAATGTATGAGAAACCGTGATAAACTCTATTTAAAATCTAAGAAAAATCCCACAAACGAAATAGACAAATGTATATATAAAAGATATAGAAATTTCTGTAACAAAATATTGAAGGACGTTAAAATTCAATACGAAAAGGAGATGATAATGAAAGCCGGAAATAACAACAAAAAACTTTGGGAAGCAATTAAAAATATAACATCTACAACTAAACCTAAGGAAAAATCAACGCACCTAATATGTCCACAAAATCCACTTTCTTCTGTGAATAATATAAATTCGTTCTTTGTTAGCATTGGAAAAACACTAGCAGAAAAGATCACTAACAACCCTACACAAACCAATCCAACAGGCCAAACCGCAGGTCAAAGTGAAAAATCCATAGTTATGTTACCCACAGACGAAGTTGAAGTAAGAACACTGATAAAAAATCTCAAAAATGATTGCGCTATGGGAATTGATAACATTTCAGGTAACTTTCTAAAGCAATTCTGTGATGTCATAGTCCCGCCACTTACTTTTATATGTAACCTGTCTTTCTCAACTGGTGTGTTCCCTTCTGCATTTAAGAGGTCGCAAATTGTACCAATATTTAAAAGTGGGGACAGATGCTGTGTCAACAATTATAGGCCCATATCTATTCTGCCCACACTATCAAAAATATTGGAGCGCCTAATGAATATCAGACTTGTTAAATTTCTAGAAACCAATGAACTCTTATCTTCTGCACAATACGGTTTCCGAGCAAATAGATCCACCGCAGATGCAGTACATGAGTTAACTGATTTCATAACCTCAAAACTAGACAACAAAAAAAAGCCATTGGCTATCTTTTTGGATCTGGCAAAAGCGTTTGACACAGTGTCCGTCCCCATTTTACTAAAAAAGCTTGAGCACTTGGGCATAAGAGGTATACCACTGGAGTTATTTGCAAACTACCTGACGGATAGAACTCAGATAGTCAAACTGGATGATTGGACTAGTGAAGAGCTTCCAATCCAATATGGCGTCCCTCAAGGGAGTATCCTAGGGCCAACATTGTTCCTAGTATATATAAACGACCTGTGTGCAACTACTCTCACTAATGGAAAGATAATAACCTTCGCCGATGATACTGCACTCATTTTTTATGGCGACACCTGGACGGAGGTATATAAACATGCTCAAAATGGGTTTAATAAAGTGACTGAATGGCTTAGGGACAACATATTGACGCTCAATGTAGATAAAACTAAGTTTATGACCTTTGGCTATAGGAATCAGGATCAACCTAATACCCCACTTCTATCACACAATTGCAATCTAGTCGCTAACCTGACTTGTAAATGCCCTCGCTTGTCCAAAACCAACAGTCTAAAATATCTGGGTATTGTAATTGATAACAGACTAAACTTCCAGCAACATATTGACAACTTGGTTCCTAGAATACGCAAGCTCATCTTTATATTCAAAACTCTCCGACAGGTGGCGGACATCTCTTTGATTAAGTCGGTTTATTTTGCCTTATGCCAGTCTGTTTTAAATTACTGTATAACGGTCTGGGGTGGAGCTGCCAAAACATTCATCTTAAAACTAGAGCGTGCTCAACGAGCGCTTCTTAAAGTTAGCATGTTTCTTCCTATGCGTTTTCCATCCTTCGATCTGTACCAAAAATTTAAAGTACTTACAGTTAGGCAGCTTTTTATTTTAAATACCATTATGAAGAAGCACAGAGAGCTAAAATTTGATCCAAATTTAATCGCAGGTAGAAGATCTGCCGCCGTCTGTGAGACCAAAAGGTGTAGAACTAGTCATTCTCAAAAATTCTACGAATTTCTAGGATCCCGTTTATACAATAACGTTAATAAACGACTAGGAATTTACAAGCTAAGTAGAAATAACTGCAAAAAAAAGGTATCGACATGGCTTCAAGAAATGGATTATAACACAGTGGAATGTATGTTAGCACCGACAAACTAATTTTTTTGTTGCATCCTGATTTTTCTAACCAATAAACATGAAACACACGTGGAGATACACGCACACACACACCACACACAGACAAACTCACACACACATACATGCATACACACACATCACACATAAACAGAAAACGCGGCCAACTAATTTTTCATAATTTTTATTGTTATTTTAATTTTTATCTTTTTAATTTTAATTTCATGCTAAGTTTAATTTGTTTTTGTTGCTAAGTAATATGTAGTACTTTTTTATTTTTATTTTATTATGATGTTATCCCAGTTTCAGTTTTAATTTTAAATATTTTTTTAATTATTTTCTCATTAACTGATCTCAATAGTTTAAGATTTTTGTTTCGGCGGAGGGTAAGCCTGGTGTTCTGTAATACAGGATCAACCTACCACAGACACCAGTCTCTATAACCGATGAAACGTGTACGTGTGTATATTGTTGTAATTGATGATGAGAAATAAATAAATGATTGATAAATGATTGATTGATTGGTAATGCTGCCAGCCTCTTGGGCACGCTCCCAGTTGACAGCGATGGGGACGAATTTTTTGACGCTTTTTAGTTGTTTGTTTTACTAGGATAGTTTTTTATTTTTATTGTAAATATGTAAAATGAATAGTTGTATAAACTTGATATTTTCCAATGAATTGAATACAAACAATGATGGTAGTTTTATAAGCATATTAGTGGGAGTTAGCTGCACTCGTGGCTAATCTCTCGCTAAGCGGATTGAGCAATTAACTGATCGGCTAGCCTCGTCATCTCTGTTTGTTTACATTGCTCTGTGTTTGTGTAAACTATTGTAGGTATTCTCTTTTATGGATAATCTGAAAAATGTGTAGAATTGATTCTAGTACAGTTTTGTTTGTACCATTAAAAATAAACAGTTTATGTAGATACATCAAGGATAGTTTATTTTTATAGTGAAAAATCAATTAAATTCGTTTACATACCTAAGTCCACTTATACATTTTTACTGAATCTTACTTTGTTTTATAGAAAAACAAATAAGAATGCGAGTTTATTATCTGTCTTGTCACGGAAAACAGAAATTATTATGAGCGGTGTAAAATAGCCGCTATAACAGATTATAATTGCACTAGATAATTTGTTTGTTAACTCGTTTTTAACTATATTTTTTATCTTATATGTTAACCCGTTTCTAAGAGATATTTTAATTTACCTATTCATTATTCTTTGAAATCTATGTTTCAAAATACATATTCAAAACAAAAAATGCCCATTTACTTTATTAACTTATGAACTTATTTTCAGTATGTAATTACAAACTTGAATATTATGTACACTATATTTACAAACTTAAACTACTTTACTAAACAAAAATACTACATATTTCAGCATCATCATCATCATCTCAGCCATAGGACGTCCACAATCGTCTATATACAATACCTACTAAAAATTATTAACTTACATTACATTTTAAACCGCCCTACATTAAAGTGCAGAACATATAAAAGTGCATCTTAAGAGACTAGTAAATTGCATAAAAGTGCAGCACACGTACCTAAGATATAAAATGCAGGCATTAAATTTTTACAGGGCTTAAGGACAGTATAAATAGTAGTTGGTATAAAGTTTATAGCCCCAGTTTAATGGTAATAGAAATTATAGAGCTGGGAAAATAGTGGATATAGAGATACGTACCTTTTGCTTTGGTTTCACTCGCATTTTGATAGTAGGTACAATTTACAAACCATCATCATCATCTTCCTGACCTTATGCTAGTAATATGGAATCGGCTTCATATGTCTTCTATACTTTTCTATCTAATGTCATCTCACAAGTGCCGTAACGACTTTTACACAATCAATCCATATTCTGCCTAGCCTTTTCCCAACTATGTTGGGGTCGGCTTCCAATCTCACCGAAAGCATTTGAGTACCAGTGATTTATAAGGAGTGTCTGCCTCTCTGACCTCATCATCCCAGTTACCCACTTGACTTCAAAATTACCTACATTAAAGACCTCTGTCCTACATGAAGTAATTTTGGTAATATTCCAAGATGCTGTTTCGGAGCAATATACTTAATGGAGGAAAACATAAAAAATGATTCGTTCACCTTCATAGAACCATCTAGAACATGACGTAATAAAATTCAGTAGCAATTGGAACGTTTACGTCCATCATGTGTTATCAGTCGCCATAGGTTTTAGGCGAACAAGGGATTCGTGTAAAACTTTTAATTTTATCTTATCGCCAAAAGGTTTTTGTGTTGTTCAGAGCATTTATGAGCTGTGAGTGGGACGCCTACATTGTCGGCTCCATTTGATTACAAGTACGGTTATTTGACAATAAAGTAAGCGAATACTGTAAAAAATAATGTTACGCAATTTTACAGCCAGTCTACGGTGTTGTATTCAGCATTATGCTGAGTCACGAACACAAGCCTTAACATTATAATGGCGTCCACGGCCGATTTCGGCCACGGCGGCTGTTCTCATATAACGAGATCAGCCAGCTGCGCAGGACATATTATAGTGCACGAGCATTTGCGCAGACACAAGTGCACTGACTATTCCTTCACTCTCATATCCCGATGGGACGTCAATTCGACACGACCGGAGAGAGATCAGGTCCTCAACGTAACGCTAAGTGGTAAACAATATGACACATAGATGCTGCCAATTTGTCCGTTCCAATAAAGATAATATTACATGACATTTATTTCTCATAATATTACCATAATGCTCAATAACACTAAAGAAATACTATAATCTCGAAATACGAAGTTCTTTTCTTTCAGACCTCCCGGGATTTTAAGATATACCCAAAAGCCGTTTGTAGTAAATATCAAAAACGATATTGTTTTCATATCGCTGTAATATAAAAGTGTACTGTCCGTGGGGAATAGTGCCTTTCTGTCTACTATCTAACTTTTATCTTAAACTACTCTATACCCGTGATTGCCCCTGTCTCGTAATAAAAATAATACTCTTATTTATTTATCTATTAGCTGTTTTGAATCGGTTTCACTCGCGTCTCGTGGAAACTACTGCCTGTACCGGTATAAAATTTGCCTATGTTACTCGGGAAGAGCGTGGTTTTCCATCAGTGAAAGATTTTTTCAAATCGGTTTAGTACTTTTGGAGCCTTTAGGGTACTAACAAACAAACAAAAATGATTCTTCTTTGTCATATTAGTAAAGCCATGTATTCACTGAGAAACAATTGTTTATAAACACTGTTTCAGAAACAAAATCTACGTGTTTCTGAAACATTTAATTTTGTTTCTGTATACACTACGTGTTTATCGAATGTTTCTGTGCTCCCCACCTGTGGCGGGGAGCACAAATCAGTTGCGCAACATGTGCATACAAGTGTGGACGCGTGTTTCATTTGTTTATAAACGCCAAATAAATGTCTTCATAGCAAGTAATTTCTCTTTTCTTTTTCTTTTTCTTTTCTTTTTACTAGAAATGGACTTATGCAAATAAATGTAGGCACCACACAGCAACACTACTTCCTCGGGCGACATATTGTAAACATCTGACGGTGTGGACGGCAGTTTCCGAAACGTTGTTGCTGTAAACATCTACGTGATGTTTCAGAAACTGTGTATCTGAAACATTGTTTCCCAGTGAATACGTGGCTTACAGATTTCAAGTTATAAACAATCTGTGCCCAAATCTATCACGCCTTTGCATGACTGGGTAAGAAACATCCAAACCCTCTCATTTAATATCACTTAGGATTTTCTATAAGTAGCCAAATATTCTATCAATGACTGGCTTGAATCGCCGGGATATCTATCACCTTCAAAATCCCGGATTGTCGCGACTAAGTGAAAAGGGTCTTGCGATAATTTATTCTTGCGATAAATCTTAGAGTCTGCACACTGCAAACTTTTCGTCAGCCGATAGCTTGTTTGAGCTCATAAATCAGTATAGAGATGAATTACACTTTACGAAGATCAGTTATTTAACTAGCCGGAAGTTATTTAATTGCTTGATTTTTTTTTTTATTACAGTTGACAATTTTATTATAGGCTGACTGTTTAGTGTTTTAGGCTTAGTAGGTTCTCGATTTTATACTGAAGTAAAAAATTATTATGGTAGTAACAGACAACTGTTGGCCGACTATTTAGTCTTCAATGTGCTCTCAGAAACATTTATTCATAGCTGCGATCATATCCCATATTATTTAGTTTATAGGGATACTTGTGATGTTATTTCCACGTATTGTTAAACAAATGTGTGTATTTATTTAAACGGTTGCGTGTTGAAGTAAATATGAGCATTTGTGAATGGCTGCTACAAATAGAGTTGACTAACCCTTCAAGATGTTATTTAGAGATAGTAAACTTTTTGAGATATTTGGGTTTATGGAGTTTTGAGCTCATAGGTGAAAATTTTGCAATAATTGCCTAGGCGTTGTGTTTTTCTTCGAATTAAAACTAATCTAATAAGTATTAGTAGGGTACTGGTACAGCCTTTATATCGTCCCACTGCTGTACACTGGCCTCCTCTCGCACGGAGATGGATTGAGCATTAATCACCACGCTTGCTCAATGCAGGTTGGTTCACACCACATAAGTATTCCTAATACTTTTAAAATATTAAAAACAATGTTGTCTGGTATTTATTATTCAAAACTATGAATTCGTACTTAATCAACGTTTATTACTTCACAGGCAATAAAACGAGCTGTCATCAAAGCAAGTCTATACTAATTCTAGGGGATTAATTAAGAAAATATAAATTATTACAAGCCTGAAGCGTCTACCATCTAAATAGATCTTATTTCTGGGAAGAGCAACATTTAATCCCTAAGAAACGTAATATTGCTCATATTTCTGGAGTCACACGAGCGTAAAATGAGTAAAACGTGCAAACTTATGACGTCAACACTCATTTAGTTGATAACGTAATCAGTTGGGCGTTTTGTAGGTCCTGGCTATCTTTTGAACATCCTTGGCAGTCGCTACGGGTAGTCAGAAGAAACGGTATGGTAGAAAGTCTGACAAAAAGTCTAACCAAAGGGTAACTGGGTTGAGGAAAGAAGTCAAATAGGCAGTTGCTCCTTGTAAAATACTGGTATTACCTCCATCCAGTAAGGCTAGAAGCCAGCTCTAATATAGGCAAGCCTTGGGTTGGTGTTTTTGAAAAAATATATCAAGAATAAATTTTCTTAAAGACAAAATAAACCTTAATTTTCAAAATACCGAAGTATGTCTGCTGTGCGATTTTTAGCAGCAATAGGTGTGACATGATTTATTGCAAAGATATAGTTTATAGGCCGGAGATTAGAACCCACTTCTGTTTATCTTGGGAAACTACGATTCCCTTGGGATAGACCATTTGAGCGGCTGCAGCTGAAACATTTATTTACATCCTAAATGCTATAATCTAGAAATTATCTAAACTGTTATGTTATAGGTATTCACCAGGATCAGTTCAAACATTTTTCACTTTCATTATACACACTCACGAATATTATACTTGCTACTGAACTGATTTAAATGAAAGGGACACAAATAGTCTAGACTCTGAAGAAGGTAAAGCTACTTTTATCCGAGTGATGCCGGCTACCACTGCAATATTTTAATCATTCAAAATATTTAATTTGAAACTTTTTAAAACAACAAGCAGACTATTTAGTACTTGTTTTTTTTTTCAAATAAGCTAACTAACTTATACAAAACCTTTTCTCATTGTCAACCACATTGCGAAAACCGTATCAATGAGAACACCCTTTATTTAATTAAAGGGCTCACGAATATTAATGTCTATTATTTCGAATTAAAACGACTTGTATAAGTAATTGAATGAACAATATCTCGTTGATGAATTTTGTAAATTAAAACATTCAATTTAGTGCCAAAATTTATCTCTAAAATATATAAGTATTCTCGGTATTTGACCACACATAGGTATGTGTTGGAAACACATTTCTTTATATTATGTCTAGAAGAGAATTAATTAGGTCCTTCCCGTACCCAGATAAAAAGGTTACATGTGTATTTTTATGTTTCTTCTGTACCATTGAAGAATAAAAATATCCAAAAAAGAAAAATACGCATACTAAACTCATAACTTAATAACAACGCAAACTTAAAAATATCTACATTTGTTTTTAAAATATCAAAACTGAACATGTTTAATAACGGTGTGTTTATTTGTACAGCTCTTTAGGCTTAATTATATTCAGGCTATTAGCTTCTACATTTTCAAACTAATCCAATTAATCAATTTGAATATATTTATCTCTGAATGGCACTCATAAGATCAAATGAGTAACGAATACACTCCGATTGCCAATATAAACATCATAAATAATTAATTTGCTGTTGTTTATAAAGAAAACAATAATAAATTGACACACACGTTTTCAGTATAAAGATTCATATTTGTAGTAAGAAGGTGATCAATTTGGTGTCAAAACAAACAATTTTTTTTTGTTACTACAACTTTGAGCGTTAATAACCACGTTTGCGCAAGGATTTCCAATTTCAGACCTTAAGTCCAGGTAAAGACTTTACTTAACTACTGGTGTCCAAAATGCTCTTAGAAATTACATTTTTTTTTTTTTTATATATTTCCACACTTACATCTATCTTTACAGGATCTTAACCTAATGCGATAGAGAAGTAAATAAAAATTCTAAACATATCAACTAAATTGAAACATAACCCTAAAAATATATATAATTAACAATTAAAGTTCTAGTTCGTAACATACTACCCTACATGCAACATATTATAACTTAGAAAAGTTGGGTAGGTACATTAATACTTGCCTGACTAGGTATCGAACCAAGTATGTACTTGAAAGACTGGATGTGCTAACCACTACAGGAGTATACTAAAGACCTATGTATAGGCCTTCGAAGTAAATACAATTTCAACGATTCAATTAACTTTATATCTTGTATTGTGTAACAAACGAAAAACAAGGTCAAAAAATATTTTGATCTTTTATTTTTCTCAGAAAATCTAAACGACCTAATAGAACTCGAACAATTTGACAGAATATTCCCTGTAATCCTAAAAATATAGGTAATGTTGGATTACCTAATAATAAATATTGTACCTTCATTGATTACGAGGAAGTTTTTATTATAATTTATGTTTATTGTTTTAAGTAACTTTGTTTATTTTGATAGTCTATATCGAGTATAAAACGTTGGCGGGATTCCAATCGGCTACATCTGTGGTATACAAATACTATAATGTCTAAATTAAGGTGATCGATTGACAAGCAACATAAAATCCAGATTGATTTTTACGACTAAAATAAATAATGGTTTATAGGTTTACAGCTACACAGCTACTATGCCGTAATAATTACAATCGATTCATCGACCGGCCTTAAATAAATATAGAGTTTTCCACACATCTCATGCATTTGTGTTGCCAATTTTACCTAATGAAAAGGTTAGGCAGATGATGTTGTATACTAGACATAGATGTCATATAAACTAAGCCCCCTTATTCCCTTTCACATTCATGAATTTTTGTCTGAATTCTCATCTTTAGTTATTCAGTGAAAAGAAAATCGATCTCAAAACTATTAATGTATAGATATCAAAATATTAGTCAACGTGCATTTTAATCAAAACTTTCGCATCGTATATTTCGCATAAAATCTTTTCATCTTTTGAAAACTTTTGATGTTAGCAATCAAAAACAGGAATCATGGTAGTAAAACAAGATGAATAAATTCCGGTCCACATTTAATAAATCTCTGTGAGATGTGTTTTGAAAGTAAAAATAGCACTTATTCATCAAATGAAAATATAGACTTTATTAATATTTTTTACATATGATACTACATCTTAAGCTTGGAACAATGCTAACTAAATTATGTACTAAGAACATAAAGTGTATAATTTCATCTCTATTGAGTTCAAATTGCAAGCGAAATTTTATGAAATTTTAACAAAAACGTAACCGAAATAATAACTCAATTTACTTTAACATTTTAAAGTCTTTTATTATAACTACCATAATAATTTTATTTCAGTGAAAAATCGAGTAGGTACTTATATATTATGGCTTCAAAGATTCAGAGCACCCATTATCATCAGATGCGATCTCAAAAGAAAATGAGAATGACAGAAACGATTTATTGGGCTTTTATAAGATGTCACGATTTTATGAATAAAGAAGAATAATGGGCATATCGGTTCGCAGATTATTACGAATTGTGTGGGCGTCCTTGGAAACGGGGCTATCTGCCTATCGTTCATTCCTATTCGTTGCCGTCCCTTTGCTTGAATTACACTTTTTTGACGTTAGGGAACTGCTGTTTTGTACGGAGTCAGATGAAAGTGTATAAAGCCTAATAGATATTGCTTATAATACCTAACTTAATCATATTTTGAAGAATTTTTATAATTCTTGCTTTGTATTGCCCTGATCCAAGTCCTGAGACGGCACCTTCGAAATTGTATGGCGTGGAAGTTAAGAAATAATAACTTAATATTTTGTAGCAGTGTTTAAGATATCTAAGTACATAGTCAGAAATAGATAATTGTAGACTAAAGTATCTACATAATATAATTAAGTACATTAATTAATGAATCCACCCCACACCCTACCCTATTAATTTTCAAAACAATAAGGGCCTTACTACAAAAACTTTAAACCCTGTTTTACACTTGTCTAATAAAATTTTGGCTGCAAAATGAACCATATGTCAACGTCATAATTTGACATTTTTTTAGACAAGGCATAAACTGACGTTTAAAAGTTTTTGTGGTAAGACGGAATGTGTCAATTACATAGTAACCAACAGTTTAACTTTAACTAAGCTAGTTAGCATGATGTTCATCTGATATGATCTTACTAATTGAGTTAAAAGCTTTTTGTTTTAATGGAGACTGAGTGGATTTTGGCAAAACTTTGACCCTTGATAAACATGGAGTTAAATTACCAAGATAAGTTTTAACAGCATCCGAATTAAAAATTATATAAGCCTAAAATATAGGTACAATATCAGTGTTTCCAGTACCTATTAATTATTCATCAGGGCTTTTCAATGTTTTTTAGTTACCTCGTTTAGGCAAAATTTGTTTATAGCTTAGTAGTCTTTTGAAGCCTTGAACTACATTAGGGTATCACAGGAAGCAAATAAACAAAATGTTATCAACTTTGATAATTGTAATACCAAGAAAACTAAACTACAACTACATAATAAAGTTTACCAACAAAACTACAGCTACAAAATAGAAATAGAAACAAAACAATTTTTATCTAAACCGGTACACTACATTTCAAGTAGTGAATCCACTTCATCGATCCCAAGACGTATTTATGACAGAACCCATTTTAGAAGCTGCGTTTTATAGTATCCACTCAAACATTCCGATTTTATAGACATAAGTATTTTTACAGCCAATCAAAACACTTACGGACTGAAAATATATTGAGGGAAACTCTACCAGTTGATATTAAAACACTTTATGAACGATAAATTTGGGAAAACTTTTAATATTAATATCTTTCATATGCTTTTTAGTGTTTCAATCTGTTTCTGGATATCATTTTGGTTTTTACGATTTTTGAGCCACATGTTGGTTTTGTTTTTCTATTGTATTCACATATTCTAGATAAAAGTAAAATAATACAAACAGTACCAGCACCGTGTAATTTCAGTTTATAATATAAAATGGAATTCCGTCCTACTACTCTCTTAAAACCCTTTGGTAACTTCTCACTCCCACTCATCGAAGGGTAAATAATATTTCTCCGTAAACTTGGAAAACTATACACTGACTATAATATCCAAATACTACCCCCAAAGTTTTACCCAAACAAATACTAAATGGACTTTCTCTTGTTTCAGATATCAATCACCAATCAAGAATGATCGACCGAATATAAAAACAATGGTGGAATCTCCTATCGTCAATTTCTTACAACAAACACAAACAGATTGTATTGTATGAATAACAGCATGAGACAAACTGAGCCTAATATACAGATAAATAACATAAAACATAACAAATATGATAGCACAACCAAACCTAAATGGTTTATGATGACAAGTTAAGAACAAAAAGGAATTATGACCGACCTATGGGTTACCGATAGTCCGACGAACAATGACACATTCAGCACAACCAGCGATGAATTCCAAAACATTACGACGACCGACCCTATCGAGGATAAAGCGATTCAAGCGGCTTTCTGCACAGCATACACAATTATATTCGTAGTAGGAATCTTTGGGAACGCTCTCGTATGCTATGCTGTCATCAGGAACAGAGCTATGCAAACCGTCACTAATCTCTTCATCACGAACCTCGCATTATCAGATATCCTACTATGTGTGTTTGCTGTACCATTTACTCCACTTTACACGTTCCTCGGCAGATGGGTGTTCGGAGGCCCGCTATGCCATATTATGCCTTATGCACAAGGATGTAGCGTCTACATTTCTACGTTAACATTGACGTCTATAGCTATAGATAGATTCTTCGTCATCATCTACCCCTTCAAACCTCGCATGAAGATCAAAACCTGTATTTGCCTGATTGTATTTATTTGGGTGTTCTCTCTATCTGTGACCTTTCCCTACGGCTACTACATGGCCCTCCAAGATGTGTACTGCGCAGAGAAATGGCCTTCAGACCAAATCCGTAAGGCGTTCGGCGCAGTCACTACTATAATGCAGTTTGTAGTCCCCTTCATTGTTATGGCTTTTTGCTATACATGTGTTAGTATAAAATTGAATGATAGATTAAAATCTAGACCTGGGAGTAAGAATAGTAAGAAGGAAGACGCGGAGAGAGAAAGGAAGCGAAGAACAAACAGAATGTTGATAGCAATGGTGGCCATATTTGGGTTGTCATGGCTTCCTTTGAACCTAATAAATATAAGTAGTGACTTCTATTCACTGGCAGAAGACTGGAGATATTACATGGTGTTATTTTTCGTAGCGCACTTCATCGCTATGTCTTCCACTTGTTACAACCCGTTCCTCTACGCGTGGTTGAACGAGAACTTCAGAAAGGAGTTCATGCAGATACTGCCGTGTCTAGGAGCACTCGTCACTAAGAGATCTAAGAGGAAGTTCAACCAGTCAGAGAGGACAGGTATGTTTCGTTCAGAGAAAACTTGCAACGGTAACGATACCGTGCAAGAGTCGCTCTTGACATCCACAGTTAGTAAAATACCCTCAGTTAGATATAAAATAGAATTAAATGATAAATTAAAGGTGTATGAAGACGATGGAGTGGAGAATATAAGTCCTGATGAGAAGCCGGAGGACAATCCGAGTCCTAACGAAGACTGTGTTAATATGTATATGTTTGTAGATAAAACTGTAAATACTTCGGATAAGGAGCCTATCGTGTCTGCGCTGTAGATATCGTGGTAAGTTCACATGTCGTTATGACAGACACATCTTTAGAAAACGCTTACAATAATAGCATGTCGCGTTAACAAAGTAGTGAAGATAAACTAATTTTGTATGCAGTAAAAGAATACTTAGTAAAAATACATAGTTATATTTACAGCAATATGTGTCAATATTTACATAGTAGTGAACTAATATACCTATGCCTTTCTGCTCAAATTCAAATTAGAAACTTAATTGAAATTCTGAACAATTCAAAATACTGAATAAACGCGTAGTTTGATTGTCAATGGGAATTCTAACTGCAATCAATGGAACGAATTAAATTAATTTCTGAGTGAATGCTTGTAATAATTATTTTATTTGTTTAGCTTGCAGCTTATATAAAGCGAAGTTATTCATACAATATTCTTAACATATTATCTTTTGTTATATAAATCAAAATAAACTCTAACAAAATAAAGTCGAACCAATAAAGCCTATTAGAGAAAAATGGTAGAAAAATCAAAAATAGGTACAAACGTTTAGATCTAACCAATAAAATACATGCGGTTTAGAAGAGAATTCGATTGAATGGTTTTCACAAATTGTTTGGCCATTTCACTTGATTTTTATTTTGTTTTGAGTATAAAATATTTTTACGTACTATATTGTTTATTTTTATTGTAAAAATATACGGGCAAAATTAATTTTATAATGATAAAACCTTCAAAAAGTATATAACTTAAAGAAGGAGAAATATATTTTCAAACTTTAACTTGATGTTCCAAAAATAATATGACAACATTCAATTTTATATGAATGTAATAATTATTTTCAAACTGACGTCGGTCGTTAAAATTACGAAATTATCATTTTACACAGAAAAAATATCACATTTCAATAAAAATAACATATCAAAAACCTTCGAAAACAGCTTGTTTAAAAAATGAAAAAAGAATTTTAAATCTCGACCCGGTTACTATTCTCGAAGCACTCGTTAATTATTTCACGACAGGGGAAAATTGGAAATCGCGAGCGAAAAATAGTCGCGTCATTTCTGACATCGTATTTTTGTAAGTCATACCAAGAAGGTCACATAACTTGTAGCGATTCGCAAATAATCGCATACTGAAGTGACAGATGTCAATTTTGGCGGGTGTTTACGTCACATTCAGGGAAAAAATGTTTACATTAGTGATAAGTGTTTTCCTATTTGTGACGTGATTTTTTGTGTCGACACTTGTTTGAATAAATACTGTTATGTTTTGTTTGATAAAATCCCAATCATTTGTTTGATAAAATCGTGTCGATATTTTGCTTCCTTAGCTATTTTTAATTTTGTGGTCTCATTTTTTTTTTTTATCGACGTAAAATCATCAAATGACCCCTCCCGCTGTGGGTTAGCAGCGGTGAGGAAGTGTCAGACTCTTACTGACTAAAATCGTCGTGTTCCGTCATAGGCCTTTTATGTACCAGGGCCGCGGTATCTCTTTCGAACAACCCGCAGCCCCGGCAGGCCTTGGCCCTGCTGGGCCCCGCTGGGGTTGCTGACATCTCTTTGAGGAGCGCGTGGAACAACGCGCGCCGTCGACACGGGTCTGTCGTCTAGAAAGACAGAGGGACGATGAGCCACCCGAACTCACCGCCCACAGACCCACGCTTACGGTGGCCGGGAGTCATCTCGCGACACCCGGCGCCCATGGTGTCTACCTGGTCCAGCGCGGCGGCCGGGATGAGAGGTGCGAACTCTCTGGCGTTCCGCCTCCTCCTTCTCGAGCATGACCGCTTCGCAGAAGGAGGCGACGGCATCCCATTCCCTCTCGCCCCGGACCATGGCCTGAACCAGGGCCGGACGCGAGAGGTCGCCGCCGCCCAAAGCCTCGACGAGGACCCGGCGGTGCCCTTCTCATGCGGGGCACACCTGGACTGTGTGGTCCACCGTGTCCTCGGGGCTGTCCGCACAATGGTGACACCCGGGCGCCTCCTCACGACCGATGCGGTGCAGGTACCTCCCGAAACAACCGTGTCCGGTGAGGACCTGCGTCATGCGGTACGTGAGGGCGCCGTGACTCCTCCCGAGCCACTCCTCAAAGAGGGGACTTACCGCCACGATGGTGGCGTGCCCTGTTTGTGGTCTCATCAAGTACCTACTCTGAGAAATTTATGTATTGTATTATATCAATAAATGGGAGACGAAAACTGAACTGCACAAATAGGTATAATGAAATTTCATTGAGAAATATAAAAAACAAGAAAGGTCTTACGTTGTGTTCAAAATAAGAACATAATAAATATATTTTGATGCAACATCATCATTCACCGAGAATGCCAAGTCTTGAGTCACGTGCGAGTCCAGAATAAGCCCCAGGATAAATCCAATAAAACGTATATAACATTCGAGCTGAGTCTGTCAGAAACAGGCAAAGGCGTTTATAGAGTAGTAAAACCTATTCGATAAATGTTTTTATTTACGACCCGAATAGTTTTAGATTTTTATTCTAGGCACTTTTAAAAATACAAGCTTTATTTAACTTCATTATACCCACGAGTTTTTATTGGATTAATCAGAGTTTTATTGTGTCATAAATATGCTTAATTAGATAGATTTTAAATCTGTTTTAATTTATTTTATACCGCGTCGTTTAGAGTGAAAATCTCTCTCTTACATCCTATATTTTCCTCTACTTCAATAACTTTCTAGATTTTCATTCGGATTAAAAAATAATATACATAGTAATCCTATATCATCCTCCGAGCCTTTTTCCCAAACTATGTTGGGGTCGGCTTCCTATATCTACATATATAAATCCAAAAAATAATCGCAAGCAAACAATACGCATACAAGTAGAGCCCATCACGTGACCAAAGACCAAACCATTAGGTAGGTATTTCCCTTCCTTGCTGCAGATAACTCAGAGTATTTTACACCTGAAATGTTTCTCTTCCATGGGAAAACATAGTTGTTCCGCTAAAAATTGTCACTCGTATGTGCAAGCCGTGAAGTGCAGATAACGCGACAACGCACTACATGTTGTCGGTTGTCGCGAACGCGCCGAGAGAGACATTTTATATCTGTGTTGTTGCTAGATGAGATACGACTCGTACAGGCGTTTGTAAAATACATTATGTTACTCGGTTTGGTATTGAGGTTAAGTTTTTATTGAAGTATATTTTTTACATTGACGTATTGTCTTAATAAAATTACTTATTGAACACTAGCTGTTTTCTCGGTTTCGTTATTGAGAATAAAAATAATGTTTAAGTATTAATTCGTCTTTGCTAGTAGACACTTTAGAAACATACATAGCATAGGTAATTTATTGTAATAATCAGGTGTTTATATAACATTATGTTTATTTAAATACTTATCTGTGACTGTGACATTACTTAAGTCGACTTCCAGTTCTTTTTTGCTAAATTACGAAAGCAAAATCTCTTACATTTTGACAAATTCTTCGATGTCACTATTCAATACAACGCTGTGTCTGAACATAAACACATATATTTGCGAGAAAAGAATACGAAAGATAATCCGCAGATTTGTCAACCTCCAAATTTTAGGCTTCACGAGTTGTTGCCGTCTCTACTCATCGCTTTTTAATGAGAAGAGCATTATATAAGCTGATATTAATGGGCATAGCAAAGGTGATCATGTAAAAAGTATCTTAATTTTCTTACTTACTTAAATATTTTAATTACACTTATCTCTTCTATTTCTCTTTTTCTTGGCACTCACTCAACAGCAATAAATGAACAAAAATATTATGGTGTCAAAGCCCCGCACCATGCAAATTGCACGAACTTTTTAACATCTTTATTTTTCCGCCAATCTCGAATACAACTCGGGATTATAAAGTGCACAGTCAAAATACCCATATTTTGCACAGATTTATTATGGCACATTTATCTTCAATCTTTAATGCACAGTTTCTTAATCAACATGCGACACCGAACTTTTGTTGTTGTAATAAACACCGTAATATGTCTCAATAAAGAATTCAAAGTTAGAAAATAAAAGAACAAAAATAAAGTCAAAGATATCATGAAGTGAACAAAAGATCTACTTTTCTGAGACAGAAATAATATACCTTTTATTTGTACTCAGTAATGGTATAGTGGAATAAATTTCTGGCAGCCTTATTATGTAATATTGTTACGTATATTTCGATATCAATTTACCTGTTCGATATTCATTGCTTTGATAATAATGTCAATTGAATGTATCTCTGATCATTATAGAGCAATATATTAAGTAGGAGATAATATAGAAGATACCTAATATAAGCTGTAACTGTCTTTTTTAACAGTAAACGACAAATTATTACCAACATAAGTATTTAGGTATTCAAACCTACAATTTTAAAAGGCCATTTAGATAAAAGAAAAAGTTTTTCAAAACCGTTTTCACGGAAGACGAACAAACGTCGGAACTAATAAGATTACTCATTTGATAGAACGATGGAAAACGAAAAAAATACCAGAACTCCATAAAAATCTAATAAGAGAGAATATTACGATTATGATCAAAGGAATAATAATCAAGAATTTTTGTTTTGACGTTGGTACTTTATGGGGTATGGTTCACAATGGGCCATCAGTTATAAAATCTTATATATTTGTAAAGAGTATTTAGTTGGTGTGAGATATTTCACCTCTATGGTTTTATTTTGTTTATGTCTGAATACGATTTGTCAATGTCGAATGTAATGTGACATGACAGATATAAGAAAAACTGTAAATTTTTACAATTAAATAAAGAGCTTTGAATGTTGTTTCGTCACTTGAAACGCAGTCAAGTTATTTTATTTAACCTTATAAAACAACATTCTTCGCAAAATACGAGTTTAAGAAGATGGATAAACTAAGGTTTGAATTTACGATTAAAAGTTTCGATGATCCCAAGACGAATACTCTGGCTGTTACCTCAATAACAACAAAAGAGGGTAAGATTTACCGTATACCACAAGAATATCAGCCAGTGAAATACCACGGTAAACTATATAGATGATATCCTGATTTTTTCCAGATCCTTTTCTGAACATGTAGCCCATTTAATAAAATTATTCGAAGCGATTAAGAAGGAAGGCTTTAGACTGAAGTTTTCTAAATGCAAATTTGCATCGGACACAGTGAAGTATTTGGGACACATTATTCATAACAATTCAGTAAGTCCAATAAAAGATAATTTAATATCAATAAAGAATTTCCCAGTACCACAAAATCAGAAAAATGTGAGACAATTTTTGGGAAAAATTAACTTTTATAACGAATATATACCTAATACTGCGATAACATTGGATCCACTACACAATTTACTAAGGAAGAATCAAAAATTTATTTGGACGGAAGAATGTCAAACCTCATTTGAAAAAATAAAAAGACTATTATGTTCTCAACCTATCTTAGAAATATTTGATCCAAACTTACCAATACTAATTTATACAGATGCAAGTATATTAGGCGTCGGAGCAGTATTGAAACAGAGACAACAAAACGGAAAAGAAAACCCTGTTGCATATTTTTCTAAAAAGTTGAATGAAACACAGAAAAGAAAAAAAGCAATATATTTGGAATGTCTAGCCATTAAGGAAGCGGTTAAATACTGGCATCATTGGCTTATGGGTAAACGATTTACGGTTATTACTGATCATAAACCGTTGGAAAAAATGAATATTAAATCGAGAACGGACGAAGAACTCGGGGAATTGACATACTACTTATCTCAATATGACTTTGAAATAAAATATTCTCCAGGAAAGAACAACCTAGAGGCTGACTGTCTAAGCAGAAACCCGGTATTAGAAGCACATGAAAATGAGGAAGAACAGTTAAAAGTGGTCAACTTGATAAGATTGGAAGATATTATTGTGGATCAAGAAAACAATGAAGACTTACAAAAAGGAAAAAGTAGATTAATATCAAAACAGAACATATATTACAAAAAAATTAAGAGTAAGGAGAAGATTGTATTGTCGGAAGCTTTTAGCATAAAATTTATCAAGAAAATACATAATGAATACTGTCATATTGGGATTAAACAAATGCAAAATAAAATTGCACCATATTACACAGCTAAGAATCTAAGACAGAATATAAGCAGAATATGCAGAAACTGTGAAATATGCATTATGAACAAATCAAGAGGTCAGAATAAATTTGGACTAATGTCTCATCTAGGACCCGCCTCATATCCGTTTGAAATAATGTCTATTGACACAATTGGTGGATTTGGGGGCTCAAGATCAACAAAAAAGTACATGCACCTCTTAGTGGATCATTTTACAAGATATGCATACATTATCACTTCAAAAACACAGAATTCAAATGATTTTATAAAACTTGTCAAAAATGTCACAGAAGATAATAATATTGGCCTGATCTTAACGGATCAGTACCCAGGAATTAATTCAAAGGATTTTAAACTTTTCTTAGAGGAAAAAAATATTCCTATTATCTTTACAGCAGTAAATGCACCATTTTCAAATGGGATTAATGAAAGGCTAAACCAAACTCTGGTGAATAAAATAAGATGCACATTAAATGAACAAAAAAGCAAGATAGCTTGGACAACAATAGCGCAAAGATGTGTGGAAAAGTATAATGAGACTGAGCACACCGTTACAGGCTTTGCACCTGTGTACTTGTTACAAGGGAAAAATATTTCAATTTTACCAGAAGACATTAAAGAGGAAAAATCAGAAAGTCATTTATTAAGGGATAGAAAATTAGCACTGGAAAATAGTATAAAATCTCACAACTATAATAAAAAACTATATGATAGGAACAGAAGACATTATGAGTTCAAAGTAGGAGATATGGTATTCGTGGAAAATGGAAATAAATTAAACAGGAAAAAACTGGACGAGTTGAAAATTGGGCCGTATGAAATAATAGAAAAGCTATCAAATTCAATATATAGAATTAATACAGGCCATAGAAAATCAGAATCTAATCTCTTCCACATCACCAAACTGCTACCGGCTCCTGAATTTGACGATGTGTTATAACATAAAATTGTAAGGTACAATTTTCTCTTTGTAGGGGGGGGATGTAAAGAGTATTTAGTTGGTGTGAGATATTTCACCTCTATGGTTTTATTTTGTTTATGTCTGAATACGATTTGTCAATGTCGAATGTAATGTGACATGACAGATATAAGAAAAACTGTAAATTTTTACAATTAAATAAAGAGCTTTGAATGTTGTTTCGTCACTTGAAACGCAGTCAAGTTATTTTATTTAACCTTATATATTTATAAATATATAACTGTGGACCGGTTTGTTTATTTAGTTCACGTATATACACAGATCTAGAACATTCCGTTTCATTGGCTATAAAATTGTGTGTGAGCCTGTTGGTTTTATAAAATGGATTCTGACTTTTATATGTTTAAATATAGATTTTGATGTGTTCATTGTACTGGTATTTTGGTGGGAACGTACATTTTATAGGTAGGTAACTTCGAAGTCTAATAGGCAAATAATTTGGCTATATGATGAATTGGTTGCTAAGCCAATAAATCTAAAAAAAAAACACATTAAGGAAAGTTTAAATTTAATTTTTACCGTTAGATGCAACTTAAATACTACTTATCTCAGGTTTAAAAATAAGTTACATAATCGAAATTGTTTATTTAAAATGCTTGGATGCTTTGAAATAATTCTAGCTTAGCTAATATTGTAAAAGTTTCTTACTTTCTTATGCTTTTTTTATTTCAATATGAATTCTAATGTGTTTTCAAGTTCTATATTGTAAATATTTCTTCATGCATATTTTTACTAATTTTCTACTTTTTGTATAAGGATATATATTTAGTCAGAATTGTAAAGTGTTGATATATAAAAAAAAAACATCTGATTAAAAATAACACTCCAAAGATTTTTTTAAATGTTTTCGACAATTTCCCTCACCTTTGAATCAGAAAAACATTGCAAAGTTTGTAATTCACAGAAATTCTCTTTTGTAAAAAACACCAAACTTCCACGGGTTCCTTTTAAATATTTTTTTTTTGTCTTACAACTTTTCTCTTTTTACAGGTAACACATTGCAGTGACCTCCTTTCCAAAGAAAAAAGAAAAAGATAAAGGTGTATTTTCATTAGTGTTTTGACATTAAAAAGAACTTTAGTGGAAGTGAAGTTTTTAAATATACCTACTTTTATCATTTGAGTAAATGATTGTGATATATAATATCTAATGTTATTGTTTGGGCATTTTTCTCAATATGTCTTCATTGTTATGCCAAATGGAACTTAGTTCTAAATACTTATGTTTTGTTTTTATTACCAAATATTTATAACTGTATGATAATATTTTCAGTAATATCAAAGAGAGTAACGATGTAAAAATATATAAAAATTATTCATGTATAAGAATGTATGTAAATAGAGACGATAAGTATACGAATGTACAGTGTAGCCAAAAATATGTGTAGTGTACATAAACTATATAATAAAACTAAGAATAAAAGTATTTACGTCAATTATGTAGTTCGATAATGAACTTTGAGCCCATTGACGAAGGTACTTTTTTCTATAAATGTATAGTCATTAGATTTAGGGAGTTTACAGTAGCGATGTGTTTAGCTAAAAATATTTTTGTAATGTAAATGGTGAATTAAAAATGTTAATAAAAGCAAAATGCCTTGTAATTAATGTCAATGGATGAAATACGTGCAATTCGCTGTCGTTATATTAATAAAGTGTACCAAAGATATTTTGTGCACATTTATTTCAATCCCTAGTAGACTAAAATCTATAAAATCAAACTGCAATCATATGTGTGCTGCACTGTTACCAACTAAGTACATAGGCTAGTCTAATAATAATAACATAAGAGCTTGGGTTCGATTCCCTAGCCAGACAACATTTTGATATCCTCAGTAATATCCCAAAGGTTGAGTAAATGTCGGTTTTGTTTTTGGCACACACTATCTACAACACAAAGAGAAAAATAATTTGTTCTGACAAAATTCAATGAATTTTCTGTGAGCAAAGCTGTGGAAATTCCCTATAAGTTTCTTTGATTTAAACTTTATATACCACAAAAGCGAATGTAAGTAGTTAAAAAGTTCGAATAAAGCTCATGAAATTTAAAAAGAGCCACTACAAAAATATAATAAATATTAAAGTACCTAAAAAGTAAAATCAAGTTTCTACTACCAAGAACCGTATTTTCCCAAAGAAAAAGTCTCCACAACTTATCTCGCATGAATCTTTAAGTTTCCGAAAATCGAGAAGCCAGAATTATTGAAAATAATCGATATACGTATCGAGATGTATAAAGACTTTCCGGGCTACTAACTTAGTGAAAGCTATAAATATTCTATGGTAGTTCGTGGCTACTATAAGACCACACTGCAAACTTTTAGTCGGTCGATATTGTTCGGGCTCATAGAGCAGCATGGAGACGAATGGATGTGCGGAAATTACAACGACCAGGTATTTAGCCAGTATAATACGGACTAAATCCTTTGATTGGATTCACGGTTTTCTGAGCATTACAAAACAAAAATTTTACCCAACCAACTGTCGGTCGACTGTTTAGTAAATAAATCAATAAATATCGGGACACCTTCACACATGGTCGGTTAACCCAAGCAATTTATTAGTGCTGGTGTTATGGGTGCTAACTTAACTGATAAACTACAAATAATTTATATAAATATATAAACTTATAAATACATATATTGACACCCAGACCACAGCCACATGCCAGCATGCTCATCAATAAAATGTTGACAGTACCGGGAATTGAAGCCGGGACCATCAGTTGCGCAGACCAGCATGGTGACCATTGCGCTAACAAGGTCCTATGGAGTTTACGGGAGAGCTAAAGTTTTGTAAGTGAAACGTCTGTCGGAGCAATATTACGTCCAACGGCTCAAACTACCTAGTTCGTACTAGAGATGTGAAACGCAGTGAGTTATTTCGATTTAGTAATACGAAATCGATTTTTTTAGGAACAAAATGCATAAAGATGTGGAATAATTTGAGTAGACGTATAGAGAAACATCCTGCTTCCTACCTACTAATTATAAATGGGAGGCCTATGTTCAGATGTTCAGCAGTGGACGTCCTTTGGCTGAGATGATGATGATGCTAATATCTACAGATTCTTACAAACTTTTGCATTTATAAGATTAGTATGATAAAGTTTATAATCTTGCACAAACACATTGCTTTGCACTCTTTTTTAATTATAGTAGATTGTAATAATTCCTACATATACATATAAATTACTCAAGCATCTAAATACTCAAGTACGTAAGCACCTAATGGATCAAAATCTCTCGTTCAATTTATGATATTATCTCCAAGCGTCGGCAGCACGATATTAAGATGTTTCGGCTCAAGTGCTGCTCAAATGAAGGCAATCAATTTGCTGTGTTCTCCAATTTAGACGCAAATAATTATTATACGTAAGCAGGGAGATATCAGGTATTTCGACAATTAAAATTAATTTTGAAATCCGCCAATTTTCGTTAACCAACAGCATATTTCAGACACCCACTCGCTAACCTTATTACTTTACTGTTAATTGGTGATAATTATGTACTCATTAAATAGAAGAAACTCCAAAATATTTTCCACTCCTTAATGATGTTTGCGGAAATTAGGATTTCCGCGTATATTGAAGCAATAAATATCTACATCTGTTGGGAGAAATTTTGGCTCAGTTCCGAACTAAAAGCAAACACAGGCATTATCTAAATTATGGTTATTAGATATCGATTCTGGAAATTATTACCTTTCAAAGAAGGTGGAAACGTGAAAAGATATTAATCTACATAATCAAAAAACGTGGAAACAATCGACAAATGAGTAAATGACACGTTTTAATGACACATACTGTAGTCTATATTAGAAAACATACTTGGAGAAAAACATGGTTCTGCTTATCATGGTATTAAACATCGATGTACCATCATTATAATCAAAATTCATTTTGACATGCCGTTTATGGTCTAATGACAAAATAAATCTATAGGCACGACCAACTTCCCAATAATTACATTCCCATAAATCCCATACGTGCTTATCAAACTCGGATTACCATCAACACCATAGAATCACGTACGAATTGTTGAATCGATTCTCAACTCGGTATGTCTCATCCCTATCGTTGGAGAGTAACATGGAGAACAAAATTACTAGCGGAGATGTCATCATCCTCCGAGCCTTTTCCCAACTATGTTGGGGTCGGCTTCCAGTCTAACCGGATTCAGCTGAGTACCAGTGCTTTACAAGAAGCGACTGCCTATCTGACCTCCTCAACCCAGTTACCTGGGCAACCCGATACCCCGGAGATGTCATAACGCAAAATCTCCTAGGAAAGTAGCGAGCCAACATGCGGGTTTTCAGTGGACGAAGAACGTTAGTAGCTCCGCCCACATAACCGCCCATGTTTTTCAAAATAAAATCACCAATCATTCATAATTCTTTAGCAGATTGCTTTTGATTTGACAAGGAACCCGAACGCTTTTTTAGTTCTAGTAACTAACAGTTTTAGATACGTTACTTTGACCTACAAGTAGGTGCCTGACCTACCTTCCTTATGACATCTCCGCTCATATTTCCTTCTCATTGAGAGTAACTTGTGACTGAGCACATGTCACTAATCGCTTAAGTTTCACTGTTACTGTCCAACGGCTGGCCAGATCATTATAACGACAAGACCGCAAGTTTTGGAAGACACTCTTTGAGAGTGATATCATGAGAAGAAGAAAAGAAGTGGTTTGGGGAATTGCTAATTTTGTCAAGTATATGTATCTTCCCGGGACGTATGACTATGATGTGGGTTCAAATCGAAATACGTATTTGTTTTCCAGAATACTGAGATTAATTTCGGAACCAGGCTTTAATGTTCATTAAACTAATTGAAATGAAGTAGTGAAACCTACATTATCATCTGCCGCGCGTTTTCCCAACTATTGGAACGGCTTCCAATCTAACCTCTACTGTGGCAAACCTCTACATTACTTACCTACCATTTTTTTCTTCCATAAAGTCCTCTCAAGCAAACATCAGAAAACGACCACCTTATCAACTAAATCAGTTCCTATTGTACACTCTTAAAATAAGGTTTTAATCACCATTTAAAACAGGTTCTATACAGTGCAGAAATAATATTCAACGGGTAAAATCGAATAACCCGTCATGGCGGATTCTCGGAGTAATTTTTTATGCAATCTCATTTCTCTTTGACCACATTAATTTTGTTAGGAACTGCTTTCAATCAGTTCTAGATCAATTTAAATCTCATCGAGGTGCAGACTTTATAGGAAAATGGAAGGCTAAGAATTTTACGATGAAACTTTCATGCACTCGCAAATTCTACTTAATTCTTTTATAATTGTGATGTTGTTTTTTTGGTATCTTTGAAATTTATAGATTAGTATGCATAATATTCAAAGCAAGGATTTCAAATAATAACATTAAAACGATTAAATACAATCAATATCGTTATTTACAAATCCTTTGAAAAAAACTACAAAAAAATCAGTAGCTCAATTTCCGTAAAAAAACTCTATTCTAAAAATAAACCAAACTCAAAGGTTGCTTAACAGTAATTTAGACGTAAACAGACTTAAGCTAATTGTTTAATTGACGAAAAATGGCCGCTTTGCCTCCGCAAGCAATTTAGTTGATGGGGGCAATAATAACGATCGTTTAAAAAACGCTTATGTTCGCCCAATGTAAACAACCTAATGAGATTAATGTAGGCTTGACAATATTTTGATAATCGTATGTATCCTTAGAATACCCACACACTAAACAATAGGCCCACATTTCAGAAATCATAAATCCAATTAAGTTTTCAGTCGGTCTGATACCAGCTAAATACCTGATCTTTGTAATGTGCGTACTACCATTCATCTTCACACTAATTTATGAGAACAAACAAACTGTCGGTGGACTAAATGATTGCAGCGTGCTCTTTAGGTGTGTTGAACCTATTAATTTTTTTTCTCTTATAAAAGCAAGAAGTATCTGTGTTTCTTTTTCTGACGATTCCTCTCAATAGAACTTTCTGATGAATAGAACTCGTCTCTGAACCTAATTGGACCTTCCAATAAGAGGTTTAAGAAACATGTATCACATAATACATGAAAATATATTAGCTGCTTACGACACAAAATAATAATAGGAAATCAGCAAATCGGTAGCGAGGCTGATTAAATCTATCGGACCATATTTTTTCATATCCGTTGGCCATGCAGAAATTGTCTTTTTAATGACAGAGTATACTTATATATTATAGTTTCTTCTTTCCATTGCTAATCTAATAAGGGAAGATAAATCATTCGACATCCTTATTCTAAAAAAAGTTCATTTGAATTATGGTGTTTGCTACCGCACTGTTTGGTTCCAGAAATAGGAACACCACTCCCTCGTGTATCTTACGACTTGTAAATATGGGCTATTACTTGGCGATCACTGACTATGAAATTGTTGGTAGAACGATGTGTAATATCCTCCTATTGATGTCCTTTATGGGAAAAACGTGGTAATAAAGTTTTTTGATTGAACTAGCTGAACGCGTCGTCTCGGCTATTTTTCGGCCATATTCTCTTTTTGTAAGGAAGTTAAAGAATGATCGCAAATAGTTAGAAGTTAGAATTAATTACAATACGAATCTTTGAAGGTACCTATCTATTTGATAACCAAGAGGGAAGATGAGCATCAACCCGTAAGTATTCCACTCACGATGAACTGCCATTTACAGCCTTTTAAGTCCCGTTTACCAGGTACAGCTACTTACTGTGTCCAGCCCAGAAAACATTTAAGTAGATAAAGTAGAAACATTATTCTCATGTTTCCTGTACGTACGTTAAAGTTTCAGGAAGCCTTATTTTTAAAGCTAACAGTAAACAAATGTCTGCAGCATTTGTGTCGGCAACATTTGTATTTATGATTCTCTAGCTAAATCTAAATCCTAGCTCTCGAGCATAGACGCAATGCTAACGGCTTGGAAACTTAACAGATTGACTGCAGAAATTCAGTATTGCCAAATCAATTACAGCTGACGCCTGCACTCCATATAGCTACGTATTTTATACTCAACTACCGACCCACCCCGGCTTTGCACGAGTAATATTTTTTCTCCACTATTTAATGGATATTACTATACGTATAAACCTTCCTCTTAAACCACTCTATCTATTCTATATTATATCTAAACGTAGATTTTCACTAGCGAAATTACTGGGTAGGTACGCTTGCAAACAACAACTGGTTTTCTGATTCTAGAAATGATGAGATCAGTAATGATTATGGATAACGGGTATTAAAAAATAAAAAATAAAATAAAATAAAATAACGTTTATTGACAAGAGAGTAACATAACATTCTGGTAGTTGACGTCGAGCCACAAACTAAGCTCTGCTTGTGTCTTGTGGCTCTGAGTGCGATGTTTCCTTATTATTATAAGTTACATAATCTTGGAGTTACTATAGAATAAGTTATCAGCTAATAGAACTTAAATTAGGGTTTAAATTAAAGTCTAAAATTCTAAAATTAATGAGATAAAGAAAATTGAATTGAAAAACAAGGTAAAGTTAAAGTTATCGGGCTTTTGTTCTGGTGTGTATGTGAGGGTATGAATGATGGAGTGTACGTGTGAGGTGAGTGAGTGTGTCTGATTGGGAGTGATAGTGTTAATGTGTGTGTTTGTTGGTGGGTGGGTGACTTTGTGCTATAACAGAGCTTCTGTTTCGGTGTATGTCAATTTTAGTAGGGCTGCAGTTAGTTTCTTTTTACCCATATTGAGTGTACAGTCTCTTAGGTCACAAATTCGGTTGACCTTATTATATGTGCTTGGATGTGAGTACTGTGTACAGCGTCTAGCTAGTTCAGAGTTGGCGTTTGGTAAGGGTATCCTGAATACCCGTTTGCTAATTATGTCCTGATAGTCAGCGCGTTTTTTGATAAGGGAGTGTGCAACAAGTGTAGCCTTGAGTATGAATAGTTGGCGGACCCTTAGAACACGGAACTTTTCGTATACGGAGTCTGTCGGGTATTTAAATGGTAGTTTTAAGGCTAACTTGATCAAAGCTCGTTGTGCCCTTTCCAGAGTTATGAGTGTGCTCTTTCCAGCACTCCCCCATATGCGTATACAATATTGTATAACCGATTGGCAGAGCGCGAAGTAGACGGTTCTTAGTACGTCTAGTGGGGAGCAGTCCCTGAGTTTTTTCATCACATAAATTAGTTTACGGACTCTAGCAGACAGTGAATATATGTGCGCTTTGTAGTTTAAGTGATGGTCTAAGGTTATCCCTAGGTACTTGATGGTCTCAGTGCGTGCGAGGGTTTCACAGACGCAGTGTTGCTGGGAGCCGGTGATGTTTGCTTGTGTACATGTGTGTATTTTTAGGGTAAAGGAGCGAGGAGGGCAGGTAGAATTAGTTTTACAGAAAGTTATGAATTTACTCTTGCTAATGTTGAGTGTCAGTAAGTTGAGGTCTAAGGATAGCGCCATTTCAGTCAGGCCGCGTTCTGCTATGTCACGTGCAAAGTCCCAAGACTTTCCATGAAAAATAATGGCTGTGTCATCGGCATATGTGACAATTTCGGCACCGGTTATGGGTAAACTCACTATGTCATTTATATACAGGGTGAACAAAGTAGGACCGAGTGTACTGCCTTGAGGCACGCCGTAGTTGATTGGTAGCAGTTTGCTTTTATGGTACCCTATTTTGACATACTGCTTTCGCGATGTAAGATAGCTACGGAACCATTCCAGTGAGTTGCCCCTGAGACCTATGAACTCTAGTTTTTTTAATAGTAACCCCGTTGACACTGTGTCAAACGCCTTTGCGAGATCGAGGAAAACACCTATACAGCAATGTCCGTTTTCAATATGGTGAGCGACCCGATCTGTCAAGAGTGACACAGCGTCTTCAGTGGATCTACCTTGACGGAAGCCAAACTGCCTATCCGAGATGATGTGGTTTTTGTCGAGGTAGTCTATGAGTCTCTTATTAACAATCTTTTCTAGTATTTTCGAAACTATGCTTAAGAGAGCTATAGGTCTGTAGTTTCTAGGGTCTTCTTTAGGACCAGTTTTGTAGATAGGAGTCACGGATGCCGTCTTCCAGGAGTCAGGAAATACTCCTGTTTCCAGGCTTAGATTGAAAATGTGAGTTATGGGTTTAATGAAACTGTTCAGGCATTTTGAGAGTAGGTATACAGTGAGTTGATCAGGGCCAGGTGTACTGTCTATTTTTAGATTGCGTATGATATCGGCTATTTCTTGTTCGTCAGTAGGATTCATGAAGAATGATTGTGAGGTGATTTGTTTAGGTTGGTAAGTTTCAATTAATGAGTTATGCGTCGTTCCGAGTCTATTTAGAATTTTGTCTGCGTGTTGTTCTCCCACATCAACAAAATGCTGATTACAGCTGTCGAGTGCTTGTGTAGGGGAAATACTGGATCCGATTAGTTGTGTAGCATTGTTTTGATTGTTTTTATTTCCACATGTTATGTCCTTTATGGCAGTCCATAGCCTTTTAGGGTTGTCTTTGTTGTCGTCTATTTTCTTTTTGTTGTGTAAGGTTTTGAGTTTACGCAGCAACAAGTATAAGTAGTTTCTATATCTTGTGTAAATTAAATGTTTGGTGACATCATTAGGGTTGGCTTTACATGCTAAGTGTAGTTTGTCCCGTTGTCTCATGCATCTAATTAGACCAGGTGTAACCCATGGTTGGATATTGGCTAGTTTTCTGGAGATTTTTATTTGTTTTGTGTGCCTATTGATGGCGTTAGTTACTATGTTATTAAAGAAGTTTAATGAGTTATTGACACATGAGGAGCTGTATATGGGTTCCCAGTCTGATTGTGCGATCTCAGCGTTCACAGCGTCCCAATCGGTTTTGGTTATCCATCGCTTAGTCTGTTTCTTCATATGCGAATTAAGGGGTACACTGCAAATCGCTAAGTCGTGGTCTGTGATGGAAAGGTTGCAGACTAGGCCGAAAGGATTTGTATTCGTTTTGACAAAAATGTGGTCAATACATGCACCACCTCTTGTAGGAACAGTAATAGCAGGGGTCAGATTATGTGAGGCCATGAGGCACGAATAGCTCGAGGCCTGGTTGTTTTCTAGGTCCATAATGTTTATATTGATGTCACCAGCTAGTAGGATGGTTTGCTTGTGTTTTAGATTGGAGAGGGTCATGTCTAGCGATTCGAAGAAAGTGTCTGCGTTTGTAAACGATGGGGAACGATAAATTGCTAATAGTATAATGTCATTTGTGATGTTTAATAGCATGCTGTCGGCGTCGGCTAGGTTAGCTTCGGAATTAGTGGCGTTATTCCAGACTGTCCTTATGTAGGTAACAATGCCTCCATTTTTATTGATTTGTGACGAAGTTTTAAATGTGTGATACCCTGGAATTTCTTCTATGATAGTTCCTTCTGACAGCCAGCACTCAGTTAGCACAATTACGTCAATGTTTGAATTTAGTCGGTACAGTGCAACTTTGAAGTCTTCAAAGTTTTTTTGGTAGCTTCTTATGTTGTATGTGAGTACTGTGAAATTATCTTTGGAAACATTGAGGAGGAGTTTGCAACTTTCTGGGGATTCTACTGTGTGGCATACTGTTGAAAAAGATTCGTCTAAATCGTTAATGATGTCAAGAGAAACCATTTTTGGTAAATTTAATAGTAAGTGAGCCGTCACTTTGTGAATGTTTTTTAGTTAACGTATTCGTTGCGTCATTAGTATACAGAAGGAAATATACAATGTTTCCATAGAATTGTGTTAGTGGTGTATAGATTTGTGTAATCGTGAATTGTGTGTTTGATGTGTTTGTATGTGTGTGTTTACGGGGAAACCCGTGTTTGAGAATTAACAGTGTGTGTTTAGTTAACAATTTTGTCAGGAAGTGAAGTTCTACTATTGTGTCTGATTCACATTTATGTGTGTGTTTGTGTACAAGCCCGTAAGTGCAAAATGACATTTTTTTCTTAATAACTAATAAAATTAAGGAACTAAGAGTATTATAGAAGTTACAAAACAATATAAAATTCTTACAAAAAATTTGAAGAATTATTTTCTTAATAACTAATAAAATCAACGAACTAAGAGTATTATAGAAATTACAAAACAATATAAAATTCTTACGTAAAATTTGAAGAGTTAACAGGTTTGTCAGAGCTTTATCCATTAAGTTGTGCTGTTGTAGTGGGGCAGTGGCGCTCCAGGTCGTCCATGGTCTTGATAGCGATAGCAGGGTTCCCTTCCTTTTTGCGAATATTAACCGTTCCGTTCTTAATCCAGCAGTACTTGTACTCACAATCTTTGGTACGTAGCCTGGCCGCACGAAATAACTGCCTGTCCTCTTTGGTGAGCCGCTCATTGAAGTATATGGTTCTGCGTGGGCCTGGTATATCCAGATTTTCACTGGAGATGTTGCGTCTAGTTTTCCCGGCGCGAAGAAATTCGTTTCGTTTGTTGTTTCTGAGAAATTTAACAACAAGGGGGCGCGGCTGGTTATCATGGGGTGAACTAGAAGTTTTCTCGGAGTTATTGTTGAAGCGGGGGCCAGATCTAGTTACGTAGTCTATGTCAGTGTCTTGAAGATCGACACCTAACTTCACAGCTACTGTAAGTATTGTATGTACGGGATTTTCGTTAGGAGTTTCATTGATACCGATTATCTCGACTTGGTTCTTCAGGTTAGATTTAGTGTGAGACTGTACTTGCTCGCTGAGTTGTTGTATTGTGGCCTTTAGCACCGGTATTTCGTTAACTTGTTTCTCCAAGCATTGAATTTTGGTTTCGGCCTCAGTTACCTACTCTCTTCTCAGATAGTTCTAATCGCTGATTACATTGAATCAAGAGATCTGTTAGCATTTTAATATTGGATTTAAGGTCACCGACATCGTCGCGCAAGAGCTTTATTTCCGACGTGAGTTGGGAGAAGCTGCCTGGGTCTGGTGAGTCGGAGGTACAGTTCGACAGAGGCTCATTTGTGCTGTTTGGTGCAAGCGATGACGTATTTGGTGTGTGCATGTCGGTATTACTTGAGCTAAACTTTTTGTTGCGGCAGCTTGGACAAGTCCAGTTAGCTTTGGTTTCTTCAGTCAGTTTGCGGTAGTCAGTTGTTTTTGTACAAGAAGGATGATAGCAATTATTATAACTTGCTTTCATCAGAGGTCTAATTTTTCTTTAGACGATCCACAAATAACACTGCTTTATTACTGCTATGTTACAACAAAGGAAGTATCAAGCAGTATTAGTGTGGTTCAATGGCACTCAACACAATTTTCGTAATATCATTACTTCAGCAACTATCCAATATTTCTTTTATCCCCAACCACTCCACAATATCAGTATACTTAATAGTTATTAGTTACTAACCCAAGGTTTCATTGCAACAAATTGTTCTCAGCGTCCGCGTATAATCGGATGCAGTCATCGTTTGTCAGTTTAATCGTGTGCGCAGTTCTGTACTGAATATCTGCATAATGCCTTTGTGTAGGTATTTAGTAATTTCTTTTGTTTATAAGTAATTAGCTTTTTTTTCATGGATATTGTAGAACGAGATTCGTTACGGTGAAAATCTGCACAGAAGTAGTGAACATAATAATTGTAAACTTTACTTTAATTCGTCGTGAACCGTGTGTTGTTATATAAAATAGAGTTACCAATTTCTATTGAAAGAGCCTCGACTTTGATGGACTAACTTTGAAGCGCTCTGCTCTCATAAAACATACAGGCGTCTAAACTTTGCTTCATCTACAAAACGACCCTTTATTGCTTATGACCCATTTTTTATAATCCCAGACATCATAACTCGAAAGCTAAAAAGCACCACTGCTATGTATTACCTAACAAATCTCGATCAAACATAACGCTACCTCACACTGAATTATTTCAACCTTCACCAAGGCTGCAAACCCAAGAGCTTATAACCAATTGATGACAGTCCGCAGCCACTAATTCGATCCGGAATGTTGGCACCACTGCGTCACATCGCAAGCCGTATCATACATTCGACATACGTAATACGTAATATGGTTTCCGTATCCCGGTATGTCATTGGGTTATTAATTACTGTATCCGGAGCTTTAAGTTGTGGCTCTAGGGAAATGGTTTATAGATCCGCATGGATAAGTAGGTATCTTAGTTTACTCCTCACTTATAAAGCACATCCATCTTACGCTTAGAGGTTGATGAACTGTGAAATTAACAAAGTTACTTTTTTACATTACCTATTGATACATTTGAGGATAACATAATAATGATTTAGAAAAGACTGATTACCGTATCCAGAGGCCGTAAGTCATACCTGGGACCAAATGGGCAGTCACTCCCTGTAAAGCACTGGTACTCAGCTGCATAGTTGCGACTCCAACATAGTTGAGAAACGTCTAGGCAGATGATGACGATGATGATTTAGAAAATACAGATTTCTTTTTAAAATTACATGACGACAGTTAAATCAGTGTCCAGCCTTGTCACTTGTAATAAAATCATTTGTCCCATGCCGTAAGTAGGTAGTCCTTTCAATGTCCAATACTAAATTGTTCTGACACGATTCTTTTCTGTGACAATCCGTCACAATTCAGACAAAAATCCTTTTCACTTCAACCAATTTGATCCGAGAGTGATTCCCAAAAACAGTCGAACCCTCGATAGGTTCTCATCGGAATAAGATTTGTTTCCACACTCCAAGAGACATCTGTTACGAGTACGTATCCTATTAAAAGAATTTGTGCCACATTAATGGAAGGGCCTACGACCAAGTTTAATAAAATTTCTACAAGACTTCCACATCAAATTATGGTAATCTGGACCCTTAGGAGTTACTTTTGATAGTATGTTACCGTCATGTTCTTTAATATATTTTGGGACCTTTTTAGGTTTTTAAATGAAATTACAGACCTTCTTTTTTGGGTTTTGGTAACCGAAATTAGGTACGGATGGTAACACACTAAAGATATTATCTCTTTCGCGTAAAAACACGAGGACCTTACCTACATAAACTATTTTAACGAAGTATTTAAAGCTTCTCTTTTACCTTGTGAAATTGTTACAACAAAGTGGGCAAAATATAAAACATATGAAACAATTTGTTTATTTATTTCCCAGCTGCGTTTAAGCTGCAGTATTTTCTAGTCGTGGTACAAATACCTACTGTATCTAATGCTAACTACGTGACCTATCCAGAACGCTGGAGATTTTACCACTTCAAATAACCCTGAAACAATGGTTTTTATTATGATTTAATATTTTTATTTAATAAACAATTACATCACAAGAAATTCTTAGGAGATATTCAATTTTTAAAATATACAGATTTTACCTTCAGCGGGAGGGATTTATTTGATGAATTCAAACAAAAAAGGTACTTAGGCGGCTTGTTTTTGGTCAAAACATGTGGCTATGGGATATGATTTTCAATTTACGTATGCAGTAAATAAGTAAAGTTAATATATTTTAAAAACACAAAACTGAACAGCAAACAAAATCCTTGCTGACTAAACCAAAACTAAGGTCTACAATATACCAACAGATTTCCGACAAGGAAAACCAACACACAATGGCAGCTGTTCTCAATTCCACCGAAGTTTTGAGGGTGAATTGAAGAAAAATGGCTTCTGGTTTACACTGGCGATCCGCTAGAATAACTTTGCGGAACAATGGAGTCAGCATTTGGTAGTATCACGTAAGATTTCGCATTTACTTTGACTTGACTTGTAAGGGAAGCTGTTTATATCGAAGAAGTGAGCTTTAAAGTTATGGAGATCGATTTTTACAAAGTATTTGAATATTTTGGAAGCTAGAAAATCCTGTGCCAGCGTTTATACTACTTAGTCACAATTGATGATCAATACACTCTCTCTTTCCTGCTATGTATCCCACATGATGGTGGGGTCAGCTTTCCTTATTGATGATAAATAGTATTGCGACAAAAAAGGTGAATAAATTGGAATGAACACACTGCGAAACACGAAAAATTGCAATAAAGCAGGCCTTTAAGAATGTCAATCACATAAAATTCCCATTCTGTCCCAAAGTAATAGCTTCCCTGTCCCATGACTCATATGTGATACACACTAATTGCTTAACCATTCTTCCTACTTCGTATGCAGTGAACTGGTTAATTGAGCGTACTAAAACAAATGAACCGAGTACAGAAACAAAACATAGAATTGCGCATTAAATAGCGCTCAGAGAACAGTAAAACAACATAATCAGATTTGCCAGTTTTTCACGAGAAGCGCTGAAAAGTTTTAAGCTGTTGAACTGAAAGTTTTGAGTTCAACATCGTTCGTTCTAGCAAAATATGCAGGAAGTACGAACTAGCAAATCAGTTAGAAACTTCAGTTGAAATCAAGCGTTGGAGTCGATTTTTACCTGTTTGATAAAACGTAGGTAATGCTCTACTTCTATTGCTGGTGCAAACACGACAGAATAAACAAAATTGCATTCATCCAAAACTTTATTCAGGTACCTGAAAAAACCCTAACCTTATTCCTTTCTAAAAATCAAAAAACAAAGCAAACCGTTTACCAAAACACGATCCTGAAAACTGAAAACCAACAGCAGTATTAAATTCACCAACACGGCCATATTGAGAATCAATTCAAAAAAGTTCGTTTAAAACTGCCGTGAACTGGCACAATCCGGTTTGAAGCGGTTCGAAGCGGTCACCGTATTTCATTGTTCTAGGCTGTACAATAAAAACGAAAGGTCTACCTGACCTACAAAAGGTTCTGAACTGTTCTGTTCTATAAATTGGACCTATTGTTTCAACATTATTAGCAATAATATGAAATTGGTTGGGATAAAATCTCGTTTTGTAGTGGAGAACAAAGGACTTAATTTTCTTGTTGTTTTGTGGCTACTGTTTTACTGTTACTATAAAATTATTGACAGCAATACGATCATTATTTGTGTTTTTGTGAGGTGATTCTAGTCTTCTTATAACACAAATAAAATAAATATTAATGTCAATAAATATATAGTATTTAAGGTAGATCTACATCATTATTATAAACAGTGAACCTTCCCCATTACATTTAATCATTCCCCAATTTTCGACGAAAAACCTCATAATATACAAATTATATAATCCCTCCCGTTACGAAAAGTACCCGAATTGCGTACACAGATGTTGAAAATAACCTGCCACTAATTTGATGAAATTCCTCAAGTGTGGTAAACTGGATTCATACTAACGAGGCCTACTATTACTAGCTTCTTACAAAATTCTATGTCTTTTGGTCTGAAAAGAAAAAAAATAGATCAGGAGGAGGTCAGATACCTAAGTAGTCGCTTCTTGTAACACTGGCTGAAAAAGAAAAGAAAAATACCTTAATAACTACAGTTAATGAAAAAGAAAAGAAAAATACCTTAATAACCAGGTAACAAAGATTTTCATACACAGCGACATTCATTTATTTCAACACAAAGAAGTCAACATAGACACCCGTATTGTGTAATTAAAAATATATTTTCAAACACAGAACACCGTTAATTACAAAAGCGAACAAAGCTAAAACCTTTCAACATTAGCTGAAGAAAAAAAAAACCGCCAAGAGCGTGTCGGGCCACGCAAAGTGTAGGGTTCCGTAGTTTCCCATTTACAGCTCATACCTATCCCGTCGACAAAAATCTTTCTCTAGCCCAAAGTTTAGCGACGTTTCTGGGGGAATATTATAATTATCAAAAAAAAATCTTAGTATTCATCTTTAAATACCTATTAAACAATATATCACACGTTAAGATTGGGATAAAAACAACCCTTCCCCTTTTCGGCATGATTGATGATATACATATTGGTACCACCGCTCTCTTAGAGCTAACGGTTACTGAGATTATCAGCACGGCACGGACAGACAGACATGACAAAACTATAAAGGTCCCATTAGATGACTACGGAACCCTAAAAAGATTGAAAAGAAAAGCGCAGCCTCCATTATTCTTCCTACACAAGTTGTAACATAACTCAACAAGGCGTATCAGATTACTAATCTCTGAGAAAGACTTGTTGCTTGCTTATACAGTAATAAGAACCGACGTAACTTAGAACAATAAGGAATACTGAGGAAAGAAGGAAAATTACTTTGTAGCAGTCACCTTTTGTACCTGGATAGAGTATAGAGTAATTCAAGAAATAGTGGCTTTGAAAGAAAACCTAGCATAGAAAACTATTTCATATCTTTTAGAAGGTATTCTTAAGTTAAACTAGAGACGTTAACTAGCAAAAATAGCGAATACAAAAACTTGGTACATAATATTATGTACCCAATTTAAGATATATATTGTAAGTTTGGAAGTACTTTGGAGATTAAAATAAACTTTCAGCTGATAATCTATTTACCTAATTTACCTGCTTTTTATCCAGATGCGGGAAGTAATTTCCACGGCACGCGAATAAAGCCACAGCATTATCCTAACAGTTGTCCCTTCTCTGAGGTCAAAACCTTTTTACTAGCAAACATGATTTACGAATAAACCCTTTACAAATGGGTGCCTAATTCGCTAAACTGTATTTTCTATTTAAACACGGAGTAGATAACTAACAGAATACTCACAAAAGTATTGATATAAGTGTAATGTGCCGATGTCTAAGGTCACCGTAGTTATTTTTCTACGTTATAAATAAAAAGGTTTTTGTGCAGATCTGGGAAGCTACGACCTTAAGAGGAACTCAAAATTTGCTCTTATACATGATAAATTACTATCCTTTTTCAAGCAGTTTCACACCCGCGTCCCGTGGTCACTACTGCCCGAACGGGAGTAAAATATAATCAATGTTACTCGGAAACAATGTAGCTTTTCAAACGTGAAAGTTTATCTTTATTAAGTTAAGGTTCAATATTTTTGGAGCCTATGGGGTACAAATAAATAAACTAAAAAACCGGCCAAGTGCGAGTCGGACTCGTGCACGAAGGGTTCCGTAAATTACAGTTAAATCAACCTATCTCAAAAACTATAAGAGATACTTTGATCAAACCAAAAATCGTTGAAAGAGTTAATTAGCATGCATCACCTCTATTTTTTTTAGAATTTTATACCCCGTAGTTATAAAAATAGAGGGGGGGACATACTTTTTACGACTTTGAGAGCTGATATCTCAAAAACCGTTCACTTTAAGAAAAATGTTTTTTAGAAAACTTTATATCATTTTAAAAGACCTTTCCATTGATACCCCACACGGGTATGTACATCGAAAAAAAAAATTTCATCCCTCAGTTACATGTATGGGGGGCCCCACCCCCAATTCTTTTTTTTACTATTTAGTGTCATATTTTTGTAGCGGTTCATACAACACATATTCCCATCAAATTTCATCACTGTAGTACTTATAGTTTCCGAGTAAATCGGCTGTGACAGACGGACAGACGGACAGACGGACAGACGGACATGACGAAACTATAAGGGTTCCGTTTTTGCCATTTTGGCTACGGAACCCTAAAAAGGTTATCTTTATTACACTAGTAGGTACCTATAGTTTTCCCGACCAAAGAGCATAAAAAAATTCACCCCCATGTCTAAGGTAAAAGAAATAGACCAAGAATATAAAGTTCCGCCATCTCTCTAACGACTGCAAAACCGAGAACGTTCCACATCCTATCCAGCTTTCTATTTCTCCATTCGTAACTTATCAGTGTTTTCAGACACTAAAATGCGTAGACAGTCACAACACAGTTGTGTCAAACAAAAGCCATAAACTTACATTGGCACCAGCCCATTTGTTCCGTCTTTTGTTTCGGTTCTAACCCTTTGAGTAAAAACAAGTTTATCTAGTTAGGGGAAACAATATAGTGTACCTACTGTTTGTTTCGAAACTGAAACTTTTTGAGCTGATTGTTTTGTCTCATATACGGAAATAGCTTAGTTTTTACAATCTCTTATTTAACTTTTTTAGGCATAAGGACCGTTTACTTGAAGTTATTTAGAGAGTCCCTATAGGAAGAAGGTTTTTTGGGAACATTAACAATATAGAATGGAAAAAGGAAATGTTAATGTTAGCTGATAAGTAATTTTGTAATATTTTCTGCAATAAATCATGAACTTTTGATATTATCAATATCCAAAATATTTACCTCCAAACGGTAAAAAAGAGGAATTTTCATAATAAAAATGTATTATGAATTCTTTTATCTTGGATATGTACAAGACATTATTTTAAGCAAAGGGCAAAGGTTACTACTTTCTTTCACATTTATGAAACTGTACCGATACTGTTTACCTAACGATAAAAGGAAATATACAATGCTTAGAATTCTTTCAGATTTTTGGTTCAGAGCATTCCTCAAAATATTCTTCAAACAAAGATGCAATATAATATTTATTATACATAGTTCCATGGGATCTTATAGGTATCTTATGTATTTTATGTCCCATATTAACGAAATTGTGGTGCAATAATTTCCTGTAAAATATTTGTCTTCAAGAACTTGAAATAAAACCTAATAATATGAACGATACGAAAAGAGTAAACTTTTTAGCAGAAGTAATGGCAAAAAAATATAAAAAATACATAAGGACAACTTCATGAATAAAAAAACAATTGATAGCCATATAAACTTTTTATTACTGAAAAAAACATTGGTGAAGGGTAACAATTTGTCAGCTGCAGATGTATGTGAGTGACAAGGGCTCATTACTTGCTTCTGTCGATGTCGGCTAAAGGGTGCTTTAATTAACTACCGTGTGTTAGGTATGTATATGTTTGTTATACAATACAAACAAAGGAAATATTTTTGTAGATATAAGAATACAATAACTGGGAAGAATTGCACTATATTTTTAACTAAAGTATAAAGAATGATCATTTATATTATTTACATACAAATAACAACTTCATTTATATGTTTTATATCCTTGCTAAATACACTAACTGCAATAGATCTTTAACGTATCTTCAGATAATATAAAATGAAAGTAATTTAGCAGAACGTTTCAAAAAAAATTAACTCACACAGACAAACACACGTTGTATTTGTCTTACTACACTCATGGTAATTGCTTTCCATTATTTTCATAGCAACGTAAAGAAGTTCGCTAAAATAAAATACCAAACTTAATCTGAGTTTTGTTGACTTAAGTTAGTTTTTCACTGACATTTCCTTATTCCCAAGAAAAAGTAATTACTTCCTAACCATTGATCACGCTAGATTTAGAATCATGTTTCTTTGTAATATTATTCAGACCTTCTCAAACTTTCACGATGAACAATAAAGACAAAACCTTTACGAATGCTAACATTTAAAAATATTATAGGTTATAGAGTTTCAGAATCACAGTAGTAACAAAGGGTTAAAAGAAAATCATCAAAAACTAAAATCCAAAAAAATGGAGCAAGAAATAATCCCAGTAAAACTATTATAAATGAGTGTGACTTGAATGGTAATCCGACCCTCTAAATTGTCCCATAACTATTGAATTGATCCCCGTATTCTGCAGGTAGATAGTTTTGAAAGGGTCTTAACCATGGAGAACAAAATGAAAAGCGGAGATGCTATAACGGAAAATCTCTCAAGAAAGCAACGCAGTAAAATATGGGTATTCGGGGGACGAGTAACGTCACTTATTGTCATTATACACATTATTATCTAACCAAAAATCGTTGACAAACTCCCAGGGAATTTGAACGCCTCGTTAATTCACTCGTAACTCATCGTTTTGATTCGTACTAATTCGACCTAAGGCGCTTGACCTAATTGCCTTATAGCACCTCCGCTTATTTTTCCTTCTTATGTGCTCTCAATTGACTCCTGTCTCTTATCAGTTACTGTCATGGCCATTTTATATAAAAACGTAATGTTATAGGGCTAGTGAAAATAGAATAGAAAATAGAACAAGTCTCTTAAGGTCAGGAATATTATAAGAATAAGTGCTTTACTTAGAAAGTTTACCTGATATTTTTTGTGGCTAAATTGAGGAAAAATACTCGTCCTACTATTAAAGTGTACTAAAAAAAGATAAGACGTATTGTATAAAGGTATAGGTGGTCTCAAATTGGCTCATAATAAGGCCAATGGTCAAAGTAACACGTTTTTTTATTGTTCATCTATTTTTAGAATGTTTCACAAAGCAACCCAGGCAGGAAAAGTTGTTCCTTGAACGCGTTAATCTTAGGAACCATTAGACAGATTTGAAAAAAAGATTTCACTATAGGTAGCCCATGTCTCGAAGAAGGCATCGAAGTTCGTAGCGCGATTTGGGAGCAAAAATGTAGATAATAGGTACTAATTAGTAGCCACATTTTATCCCAGTGCGGGCAGGGAAGTTTAAAAGTGATTGAAAAAATTTAACAACCAGCTTACATAATCAGAAAATTGAAAAAACAATATTCATGCCATTAACAACGTTACCTAAGTGTACAACTTTTATTCGTCTATTATAAGAATTCTATTATTACGAGTATAATGTATTATGTGGCTTGTTTTGTTACTCCATACATTTGAATAGTCCCTAGACGGACGACCTTGTTCGACACATACACTTGTTACATTAATTAAACATTTTTGGATTAATATCTAAATTGTTATTGCTTTAATAAATTAATCTAGTCGCCTAGGTGTATATTTAACCTTCAGATAATGTAAGCCTTAATACCTGTCTTGTATGTATGAAGTTTGTTGCTAATATTAAAGTTATTTGCTAACATGTGTTGCTGGGGAGTTTGTTGCGCCACTTCTTCTACCCAGCAAAAACACATAGGAAGTGGTGAAGGGTGAGCGTTTTGGTAGCTGTCTTTTGTTTTGATTTATCAGCCTAATTTGGATAAACTTTTTGAGTTTGAGTTTGAATTTCTACACAACACAAACACACACATTTTTTTTTCAAAAACAGATACAACACAATTCTTTAACTTTGTGTAACATAATCAATATGGTTTTTATAAGGTTTATAGTCAGTGAGCAGTACTTTCAGTAGTTTAAAAAGATGAGATATCTCTCAAAATAGAGGTAGAAATAAAATTATTGGCTATTCTGAGTCTTAAAAAAAGAAAGAAATAACCATTATTTCAAACAATCCGTACAAACACAATCAGACATAGAAACGTCCATTTCTAATGCAATATCATGAGAGTAACAATGTCGGATGTGCAGCAAACCGCAGCTCATATTGACACAGGATTTCCTGCAGTTGCGCTCTTTGCTCAGCTCAGCAAAGATATGTAGGTAGGTAGGTAGTAATGATGCTGTGTGTTTGTCTACGAAATAGTGTTAAAGATTTTTTTCTATGCAATTCAACCACAGGCTTTAACAGAAGAAAGGCTTGACTTTGGCCCACGTTAACGGACAGTTTTCTTTAAACAACTTTCTACTATGAATTATTACGTGAAACTGTACAGCTGTGTTAAGAAAATTACCACGGTTATGGTACAGGCGTAATATGAATAATTTAAAAGAAACCCTATTTGCGCTATCTATCAAATACGATGTAATATTAACATTGGCAGTTATACCATGACAGTACGGTACTAAAACAATTAACACATGTATATTTTAGGCAGTCTTAACAAAATTATTACTTCTATCTGCAATTATTGACAATTCTCCTTTAGCCATTAAAGTGATTACCCAGCAAACTTAGTGCTCTGGTTTAAAGGCTTTAAATTAAACGATAGTTACTCAATAAGCACTGTTAGTTTAAGCTTTAGTTTCCAATTTGTATCTGAGAGAAACCACAAACCTCTGAAGTTTGACCGAACTATAATGGAGATGGTTCACGAGCTTGTTAACTGTTCAGTTCACTGATTCTTATGTTATAGTTGATCAAGTACCTAATATTAAAAAATGTGTATCAGTACCTACTTGGAAACTTTCAAGCACTTGTTACTTATTTCATTTTGATAAAAGATTATGTTAAGAATTTGACTTACTTCTAATTTATCTACTTGTATTACCAGGTAGGCAAATGCAATTCTGTGAGTTTAAAATCGTACAAAATAAATTAAATCTCAAAGAAAACACATAAACACAATACCAACATCAAACAACAGTACTTACACTTAAAAACCTAACAGAAATGGCTGTTTCTTTATTATAGTGAGGCAGTGACTTAGGAACAACACATTACTGGGATTAAATAATAATCTGAAAACGTTACTTATCTGTAACGTTTCTTCTTACCATCAAACCGAAAAAATTGGCGAGTAAAAAGCATAATAACATACCTACTTGTAATTTTTGAATACCAAAAATAAAAGTTTGCTAACTTTCTTCAAATATCATTAGAAGCTAAAAATAAACAAGAGCACATTTGAATACAAATTACTTTAGGTCCAAACTTAAGGACTAACCCCCAAGAATATTGATTTTGCTGTCACTTTACATAATTTTAAATTAAATAAACAGCTTTACTCATCAAACTATTTTGAAATCCTAAAAGACATTCACGGACGATCATGATACTGCTATTCAAATTACCAATTTCGTTCTCACAAAATCTCTTATCACCGTCTCAATCTGCTCTGAAAATGATTAGCATACCATAATTGAAAATACAGAATATCTCGTTTTATCTTAAAGCCATCGACTTTCATCGGCATTAAAACGATTAGCGAGTATTTAATCGGATATCGAATTTATGTTAATCGATTATCGACACCAACCGAGATTAATGTTGTTTGAAATTGATTGCCGACTAGGAATTTCAGGAATTTTCGGTTAACCGGTTTTCGGTACTGTCACGAGGCGATATTAGGAAATTTGAGTGTGTTCAATAAATATTATGAATTGTTTAATATTCTTTCGAAATTGTTTAATTTACCTTTAAAATGAGTCTCGCTTTTAAGTTCATTACAATATGAAAATCGGAGTGTTTTTGGTAGACTCCAGATGTTGACAAAATCAATCATAATGAAATAAAATAAGTTTTCAAAAAGCAATAAAAGTCGATAAAAGTACGGACGATGTACATATATAGGTACCACTTTAGAAAGAAAATCCAAAAAACTTTCTTATATTGTTGCACCATAAGCTTTATTTATCATAATAGATATTTCTACGGTGCTATTATTTTTTCATGGCAGCTTTTAAGCTAAGAGTCAGAGCCCGAAAGACATCATTTTAGTTTTAAAAATAATCTTCACCTGGAGTTTTTGCATTAAAAATAACGAAATAGTAGATATTTCGTTATTTGACATATTTCTACCTTCAACAACTACTTGTAAACCAAAACATACTCACATCGGCTCGTAAATCTCATAAGTTATTGCTTAACGTCACGAGCAAAACTAATTTTATTGGAACCGCTGAAAGCTGTTACCTTTACACATTAGTTCAGTCGTTAAACCAAACCTGGGATCAATTACCACGTCTCTAACTTATTATGGCTTGCTGAAAATTTTTGTTCTGTTTCTTTTTACTACTTTTTGTAATGTATTTATAGAGTTATAATATTCTAAGTTGTAAAGTAATAAGTGAGAAGTTTATGCTCTAATTTTGTTTTAGAGACACTGTGTGAATTGACAATATGACCGTCTTATTCGTAGCAGAAGTAGATATAATTTGTGCTGATATAGTAATGCTTTATCTACTATTTTTTTTCACAAACACTCCCATAATCATGGCGACTACGACTGCTTTAGCGATGGCCACATGAATTTATGTTTAAGCAATTTGTCCTTAGTTATTTTTCCGCTCTGCTTATACTACGCCGTAGCAAATATATCTCGCTACGAATAAGATTTTTAAAGTTCAACTATTTAGCAAGTTACTTTGAACTAACAAGAAAAATACTTATGTTATAAAACTAAAATATCACGTCAAATAACATCGACAGATCTAACAACCAATATTGGTAATAAAAAATTAATAGTGTTCCAATCCAGACATCACATAAAAGTAGTCTATTATAAGAACATGATATTTTTACGAGCTTTTATTTACAAACACTTATCTGAATATGTCCTTAACGTATGTTTTTCTAGATACGCTTTCAAGAAACACTAAGTAATTACATAAAAAATATCGTAATAGATACAAAAGAAATACCGTATTACTAAGAAAACTGAAAGCACTTAAACTCTGTTTATTATACAATATTTATTTTCCCGCGGTTTGACTCACGTCAAGGAACTAACTTCTGTATTGGGATTTAGCCTATGTTACTGGGGAGCAATCTAGCATAATATCTTAACAGTGAAAGATTTTTTCAAATGTGTTCAGTAGTTTCGCAACCTTTAGAAACAAACAAAAAACGCTTCCACTTTATTGTATTAGTTTTTATAGACGAATAATACTTACAAACACGTAATATTCCTCTTCAACTAAAACAACGTAACCAAAATACTCAGTATTAATAAAGACATATGAAAAACTTTTACATACACAGATAAGAGTATAAATAACTAAACAAATAATGTAATATGATATCTCCCGGGGGTAGTGACGTCATCCCCTAATAATATTCTTTACGCAAATATTGTGTGTATGACGAAATGAAAGAAAAACATGTCAGACTGTGTTTTTACTTCAGATATGATTCTCGGAAATGGATTATAGAAAAAAGTGTGTAGGACGATTATTTTGTTTTTAGTATGTAATCTAGTTAGTCTAGTTAGTTTATGGACATAATACACGTATGTACCTCTTAGCTTTAATCTTCATTGGTTTATTTATAAGGTAACGCTCAAATTGCAGTACTTATCACTTACTCTTAGATAAATCCTCCTACTGTATTACGTACCAGAAAGATTTGATTTCATATCTACAGAATAGTTTGTTTGAACGTGCATTTTGAATCTCAGATTCCAAAAAATTCTGATAGCCAATCTATTGGAAAGAACTGCTAATATTACAGCTTACTTTTAAGCAAGGTACGCGAGAGGTTTCCACGAAACGCAACATTAAACCTTACTCACATTTTTCCTTTCTACTTAAAATGCTTCAAAAGATAAAATCTGACTTTTCTTCTAAATGAATTCTCTTGTAAAGCATAGTAAAGTAGAGGGCTATTACTAAAATGATCGTGTCGGAGTCGTCCCGGTGTCGTGGTGTTTGTTCAGCGGCTGCGAACCTCAATTAGCGCTCCTCAAATATGGTCGCCACTCCTTGCTTTATGGGACAAGGTTATGTTATAAGCTGAAGCGATTTTAGGTCGCAATTTTACAAAAAAAAATACTCTACGTACAAGGACCTTTTGTCTTTCACATCCCTACGGATAAAAAGGGAACACAGTTAAGTTTTTTCCTGGTGATGAGTTCAGGAATAATCGGATGACGAATTAAATGTAGCTTCTGCCAGTGGTTTCCCTCGTTTAACGTGGGAACCTCTGCACGAACCCGGATAAAAAGTAGTCTATATATAATAGCCTTCCTCGATAAATGGGCTTTCTAATACTGAAATAATAATTCAAGTTGGGCCAGTAGTTTCTGAAAACAAACTCTTAATTTTATTGTTTTTTTTTTTAAACGAGTTTAATTTTATTGCCGACTTTGCACAACTTGTTAAACGTTTCAGGCAATCATCTAATTCTCCGTCCGTAATGTCAATTCAATCATTTAATTCTCCGCTCCCCGCTACCGCTTATAAACCTAACACCAGCTTTACCTCGCCGTGTTTGCAAGCTCTAGTGACATTTTGATATAAAGTTACATTTTAATCACCCAGCCACTGACGTCAAGTCGTTTTTACCAGTGATTTGGTGTTTCTTAGAGCTAACGTTCCAGTTTACGCAGTAACGCGAAACTGGGATCCTGTGGCGTTATCAATATTTATGAATATTCATCTATGTTAATGGGAATGTGAGATGATTATGGTGTTTTGGTATATCCTGTGTATGTATGAGGTTGATCCAAAATGGTAGGTTAAAAAAACAAGTTTATATGAAGCACGTAACTTTCGTTGGAAAGTATTGCAAATTATACACAGCAACTAGGTTTTAGGATGGTTGAATAGAAATAACAAAAATACAATACTTAGCATTCCAAGTACACAACAAGAGTACCTACTCAAAATATATAATCAAAGGTTCGTTAAAGCTCAATTACTTAGCCAATCAACTTCATATTATAGATATAAGAATCAGTATTTCAGCAACCTTCACATGTATAGCAAGAAATACCTTCTAAACTGAAAGATACACGTGGCACGCACTCATCAATTCTTTTATAAATGAAAATCAACAAAAAGTACGAGAGCTCTTAACAACTCAATCAAGTCGAAACGACTTCTAAGAAAACGGACAATTAAGTGCTTTTCAATTACCAAGACATCCAGTCGCCATTGTCACTAATAAAATATTTAACTATAGAGTACGTCTAGAATTAAATAAGTTTAAGTTTAGTCTTCTAGATAAATTAGTAGTTAAGAAATACATTTGGTCATATAAAAGTTAAGCTACGTTTTCCACTTAAGAAGGAAGAAACATAACAAGGACCAGTTTGACCAACTATTGATTACGTAAACGGTCGATTATATGAAAACTGATTTCAACAACACAGCAGGAAACTTTGTTGTTCCACCTTAAGGAACATTTACATTACAAATAATTTGATTTTCATAGACAATGGGTTTCCATTTCTGTCAACAGCGGTTTACTAATTCAGACAGTATAAATAAATGTATTATGTGTGAAAGACGACATGGTTCCAAAAAATATCTCTTGAGATGTCGAGAGAACATACTTACCATGCTGCGCGGACCACTAACAAAAATTAGAACTGGCAAAATTACATAAGGATGATAATGATTATATTTTAACCGAATTAAAAAAAGGGGGAATTTTCAGATTAAACATTAAGGCGTATTTTTCGAAATTACGAAGGAAACATGCAAAAAATCTTGTACACAAGATGTTGTAAACTTGCATATGCATATGTAACTGCATATCCCGTTCTCGCGAGGTCCCGTGGGCGCTGAGCTGAAATGACACGCTCATAGGAAGCGGTGTAAACCGGTTTATTGTTTAACAACCTTATTTGCTTCTGTAAACTTCTATTGCCTTGCAGTTTGCTATAAATACATTTTAGAGGAATATTGGTGTTCTGCATAAGCCTACTTTTTGGTTTATTCAACTTTGTGCTTTCGTATGTGAGAATCATATACCTACCTAATATAACTTTTATATTCTTAATTTCTATGTGCTAAGCAATAAAAGGTGCTATAAAAAGTTTATACAACTCAATGACTATACTTTACTACATACACTTTTTAACTGCCGAAGCCGACCCCAACATAGTTGGGAAAAGGCTCGGAGGATGATGATGACTTTTTAACTGATATTTCAAAAAGAAGGATATTCTCAATTGGACAGCTTGAAGTATATTTTTGTGAAAGAACATAACATTCATGCTTGTGATTCAGCCTCTGGAGGAATAAAAAGTCTTGTCTTTGTGGTATAAAAACTGTGAAGACTGAATGTACCACTCAACTTCACATCAACTCTTGGCAAACAGTTCCACAGCGGTAATGTCTTCTATCAATAATTCATGCTTTGACACACACACCATTAATCAGTCACTAACATTACTTGAAAACTAAAATAAAAACAGCAATAACAAAAAGGCTGAAAATCCAATAACTCTTCACACATAATGTACCTACTTACAAAACATACTTATGAGACAAATGTTTTTGGCTATATTTCACTCTTAATATTCCAGCCTCATGCTAATGTAATGTAGTTATTAACATAAGCCGTTTTAAACCTTTGAATCATAAATCTGAGCTAACTTTTCTCAACAATCTTATTATTGGATATAATATATATAGTAAATAGTATACTTGAACATGTCAGACAGTCGCTCCAGGTACTGAGCTGCATCTGGTCAAACTTGAAGCCGGCCTTAACATACGTTATCGGAAAATTCTAGACGTATAATGATAAAAAAGTAGCTTACACCAAAATAACAATGTTATTGAAATAAAAAATCTACTAGGTATTCAATCATACCTGGGTCACTGAGATGGGTCGCCTGAAATTAATCTTTTACAGCCAATGAAACAGAAAGCTGACCGGCCCAACATCACACCCAAAAGTTGAAATCCCTTATGAAAACACACCGTGATTGAAATATATTTAAATATTCATTGGGAGACGCGGTTTAATTAAAAGCTTTATATGTAGGTCGAATCCACGGTAGAATAAATTGTTTTCAATAGTAAATGAGGTGGTATTTACTGAACATTCGAGTCGAAAACAAATTGATCTAGAACGATAAGGAGTTATCGGGAAAATCTTGGAAATACTGGAACCTGCTGTGTTCAAACTTCAAGTAAATTGGTGTTGCTGTGATTAAAAGGTATTGGGAAATACGATAATTATGGACTCGCATATTCAATAGTAGAGATCACTTATGATTTTTAAACCAATTTTTGAAAACATCCTGAAAAATGATCTTTTCTGTGAAAACACCTGTTTATAATGGTTTCTAAACTACAAGCTAGTGCGAGACGGACAACGAGGTAAATGTTTTTAACTTTGCAACTGTCTTGTGTTAGGAATCGATAATCTTGACATTTACTTTGAGACCATTTTCACTCTTTTTTTAGGGTTCCGTACCTCAAAAGGAAAAAACGGAACCCTTATATGTCCGTCTGTCTGTCTGTCTGTCTGTCTGTCAAGACCCTTTATCTCAAGAACGCGTGGACGTATCAAGCTGAAATGCACATGAAATACTCAGGTCTATTGTCCCTTTAAGCTGTGAAAATATCAAACTTCTAAGAGAAGCCAATCAAAAGATACAGCCGATTATGTCGATATTTTCAACAAATTTTCGACACTCGCAAAGGAATCAAAACCTACAGGATACTTCCCGTAAACTCAGAGTCTTGAAATTTGGCATGAAGCATTGTCATATAATGCATATATAGGAAAAATTACGAAAATCTCATTTTTTTAGTTATATAATGTAAAAAAAAATATTTTAATAAAATGAAACTTACTACCTTATTTCTCACAAACGAATAAAGGTATAAAATTGAAATTTATACCAAATACCTAGGTCTATTGCCCCTTTAGGCAGTGAAAAAATCAAACTTCTAAGTTAACGCGATCAAAAGATACAGTAGTTATACCGACACCTTAGACGAATTTCCGTCACACGCTAGGGAATCAAAACCTACAAGGTACTTCCCGTGAACTCAGAATCTTGAAATTCGGCAAGAAGCACCGTTATATAGTACAGATAAAGGAAAAATTGCGAAAATGATAAATTGAAGTTACATAAAATATTAAAATATTATCAAATCAAATATTTTCCTCATTTCAATGGGGAATTTAAACGACCAAGTTTGACGGATTTGAGAAAACATTTCTTTGTAGTAAAAGAGTATACTCGCCGTTTATTTCCATTGTCATCAGGTCAGGATCTGATGATGGAAATCCTGAGAAATCGAGGGCAACTATCAGAAATTGTAGGCATGCATAGGATTAAAACTTGATTCTCAGATGTATGTCTGGTGATACTATCAAACAGTGAAGGTTTAGAGCTTACCTGATGATGGAGACGTGAGAAAGTCGAGAGAACTCCTCAACGGTATGTTTTAGTAACGTCGTGTTTGGGCTTATATTATTCGTATTGACGAGAACTTTTCACAAAAGTTAAAAATAAAAACTTTTTACAAAAAAAAAACGACTTCTAAAAACAACAAGAAAACTGTTTATATGCATCGGTCTAGATCTCGGTGGTTAAATAAATATAGATGCATTCTCTAGACACCGACTTCTAGACCGATGCACCTATCATCTTTTTAATTTCTTTCTTGCTTTTGTTTTCTTGTTGCTTTTTTATATGTTTGAAGATGGATTTGTTTGTAAAATGCTACAAAATAAAATAAAGCCGACTTTATAAAACAAAGAAAAGGACAGAATTCCACTTTTGTCAAGGCTCTAGAAACGTAAAGCCAGCAGCCCCGAATCCTACACTCTAGCAGTCGTTGTTACAATTCGACAGTTACAAGTCGTCAGGCAGTTTCGAAAAAAACCTGAAACTGGGGCTCGTTAGGTGATTAATCCCTCAAAAATAAAAGATCCCATTAGTACTGAATTCTCACCACCTAAAATAAAATAAGCTCCAACACGAGGATACGGTATAAATTGTAAAGGAGTTCCCATAACTATATCTGATCTTTGCTATCGATCCCACAATGGCAGTCAAACTTATCTATATGGAAAGTCTTCGCCAATACGAATAAATTAAGCCCAAACACGTGATAGTTGCAACATACCGTTCAGGAGTTCCCTCGACTCTCTGTAGTCTCCATTATCAAATCAGCTAAAAACCTTCACTGTTTACCAGTACCGTCAAAAATACACTTACATGTCTGGTTTTGACTCGATGCGTGCCTACAATATTCAAGAGTTGCCCTCGATTTCTCAGGGTTTCCAGATCCTCATCAGATCCTGGTCATCCGAATTGACATCCTCCTTCTTTATGAAAAGTCTTTAACAATGAAAACTAGCATTGCAACCTGTACAGTCCTCTGAAACTGCTTGTCTTTTATATTTTTCAAACGATCCTGGACATTCGTCTCCATGGAATTTTGATAAAATATTTATATTCAAAGAAACGTCATACTATTCTCCACGATTTAAAACTACTTTGATTCATGTCCGCCAGTTTTTACAAAATGGGTCAGATATGCCCAATGACCTTAATTAGCTATTTTCAATCAGATTTCTGAATGCTGACTACAAAATGTTGTATATAAATAACTTTAATAAAATAACTTTTACAAGGTACTGGCCTACTATTTTAGTTATATTATAAAATAAAAAATATTAACTATTTTGGTCTCACAAAATAATCATAACTATGATTGTTCTAAACTGAACGGTTGGCGCGAGACTCACTTTTTATCTATACAGGATTTGTACGGAACCCTCGGTGCGCGAGTCCGACTCGCACTTGGCCGGTTTATTTTTCTATCTACATATAAATACTTTAATGCATTTCCACACTCACTTACACTCTAAAACCCAAAAAACATTACACTCTCATACACAAAAACAGCATCACAAACAGAACTGAAATTAAAAACAAAACTTCTACTACAAACTGGCCTTCAATTTGAATCTGAACTTCTCGAGGTACAGGTAAATACGACTCCACTAGCGGACTACTTATCTGACTCCAAGTCAAAGTTTCGCAAGCAATAACATGTGGCACGAACAAACAACTACTAGTGCTCTGATAGTATGTGAAAGGAGGTCTACTGTAAGTCAACGATGCGAAAAATAGCGACGAGAATTACACAATATGAACTGATGTTTTCGGCCAGATTCCGAGTTATTTTGTCTGCGGATAGCTATTGATAATACCATAAAAACATAAATAAACAGCATAAGAACACTCTGAAAACAGCTATAAGTAATCTTAAAAGTGTAAAAACACGAACTTGAAAGTAGTTAGGTAATACCATTATAGGCAAATTTCGAGACCGAGTGTTAAGATAGTTATCAAAAAGGCAATCGGTCAATTATAATCGTTATATGTTTTGTTTTGCTAAGATCCAATTCATAGTAGACCCCTGGAGCGTTGAAATAGGTTTGGGATAGACTGAACTGAGATAAAGGCGGCAACAAGTCCGACTATTCGTCTTTCACGATAGCCACTGGCTTGGAACGTAATTTATGAGATAAACACGTATACATATAGTAAGTCATAATACCTACATATTATGTAATGGTATAAACTATTTCCTGGCGAACATAATAGTGCACAAATTCATACAGTAAATGGCCTTAAACAGACTACAGGTCCTATGTGAATTGACTTTCCGGTCTTTCTTTTCAACATCTACCTCTATAAACTACTCAAATAAACTCCCAACTTTTTAAAGCACAAACTCACAAACTTCCCAATTTTAATTAAGGATATCATAGTTCAGACGTAGTTAGCTAACTAGCACCATTGTCTAATAAGTTCGACAGCTCTGAAACTGCGCCCACAAAGCAAGCTGGTTGTACAAGCATAAAATGCATTAATGAATTAATTAGGTCGGCCATTGTGGCCTGTTCTTGGGTGCTTTTTGCTGGGAATTTCTGTGGTGGTTAGATTATATCTGTAGTGCCAGTTTGAAAGTCGAGGTACCCTGTGGGGAAGCTTTGAACTTTTTGTGAAGCCTGCGCCAGACTTTTCTCTGGATTCGTGATTAATGCTCAATCCTTCTCCGTGTGAGAGGAGGCCTGTGCCCAGCAGTGGGACGATAAATAGGCTGTAACTATGTTTTTATTCAAATTGTTATAGTTTTGTTCGTACCACACCAATACACGTACTACACCAATTTTACATTTTTGATTTTAATCTAGTTAAAGTAGGTGACATAATATTCGTACATCTTAATTATTGCGAAGTCACTAGTAGCTACTTTTGTCATAGCGATTTCCTTCGTCAATCGGAAAGCACGTTAAATATTATTTAATCCGCTATAATATGAAAGTCAAGCTCTTTAATAATGGATTCAACTGGTAACTCATTGGTGAGTTCCAGGTAAAACATATTAATTATAGCTTTAGCCAGTAGGAAACCAGACACTGACTAGCTAACTACTTTGTACGGAGTTGGTCGGTTGCTGCCCTCCAACCTTATAAAGTTTCTCACAGAGCGTGTAAACCAACTTGTGTTATCTCATGATTTTATTTTCGCACTAGCTTAAACACACGATTTCGCCCGCGTCCCGAGGGAACCACTTTCCGCAACCGGGTAAAAGGCATCCTATGTCTTTTCTCAGGCAAAAGGTTTTGTAAAAATCTGGTACTCAGCTTCATATATTAGGCTGGACGCCAAACCCAACATAGTTGGGGGCTCGACAGATGATGACTAGACTTGGCGTGAGTACCCGTCAGACAGATGGCTTTCATTAAAGGACCATGGGCAAAAATGTATGAAGCCTGGGCTCACCCACCAACAGAGATGAGACCACTTTGAATATACTTGTAAAGCACTAAATATAAAGATTTAAACTAATTTTTGCGAAGAATCCATGGGGTTATTTTGCTATAAATATTTTTCTCCGACCATAAATAAACTAATATTCTGCAAAAAGTTGTGCTGTTATGGCATTGTAGGTTTTGTTATTGAACGCCTTTAACTAGTTTTAATTCCAGGTTTAATGTATACATGAAAAAAAAAACAGCTGCTATCAGTTAAAAATATTTTTGTTAACATTTCAATCAATATCAATAATAATGTCATCTAAATATCCTGCCGGTGGATTAAATTGTGTGTGCCTGCCTAACCCTAGATATCATATTATTGAAATGATATGAGCACAACTTCCTACTGTGCGTCTACCTATTAGACACGAGCAGTAATACTGAGCGATGGCATCTCGACACATTTCGTTTCTGTTAACCAGAATGTATACGTAATATGAACGTGCACGAACATGTCTTGACTATATCCTTCCTCTTAATAGCCAAATCGGTCTAGGAGTCTCCGAGTAATCGGTGAACATACAAAAAAAAAAAAAAAGATCTTGACGAATTGAGAACCTCCTCCTTTTTAAGAAGTCGGTTAATAATATAAATCCTGCGAATTAAGCGCACTACGACTCCTAACAATCGTCTTTTTCTACAAAACCTATTTAGGTGCATATCTTTTTTTTGCCATGGAATTGAAGGTAGTGCCCATAGTAACAATTTTAGTACAAACAAAATCCTTCACAACGGCATATGCTATAACTCTGTTGGACAATGAGCCCAATTTGTCTCATGGTCCTTTATCCTAGATGCAACCTCGGGAGGCAGCTATTTTTATTAAGTAGATAATATCACCTCAATACCATTTCATACTCCAAATCACACTACACACACTAAAACAATTACACAATACCCCATTGAGCATCCCCAGATTCAACTCGACACATTACTTGATTACCTACCAGCACTTACTGCTCAGAGCTATCGGAAACATATTCAAGCGTCCGACTCATTGGGCCGGGTAATCCGGTTAATCTTTCATTATCTATATTTGAGCTGGTAATGTGTAAAGTTAAAGCTTGTGCGTTTGTTTGTACGTTTTTGTAAGCTAAAATTGTAGGTGGTCGTTGAACTCATGGAAACTTCTTCCCATACTCGGATAAAATATAAATAGATTGTTACAGTGGTTTCGGAGCTTTCAAGGTACAAATAAAAAAATCTTTCCTCTTTATTGTATTAGTACATATAATAAGCCAATTGTAAATTCAAGTATTTTGTATTAAACCTACACGTTATTTATAAAGCAAGCCCATTTCAAAGCACTTTTAAGGTGAGAATAAGTACCTATAAGATATAAACTACCGATTCGACACAATACAATGAATTGAATCGATTGTGGCTTTGCATTGATGACCCAGTGGAATAAACCCAGCACTAGGTAAATAATTACATAGATTCCAAAACGCTATCTAGTTGCTTATCTAAGTTGGTTTTAACGGATTTTCCTCAGGACTCGAGTAAAACCGTGATAAAATACTAGTAGTTTAGCCTCAGCCCGTCAGATTGGTCGCGTTTACGCGTCAGTGATCATGAATTGTAAGTCCGGCCTCTTTGCCTCAATTGAATTGTAACTCAACTATGTAGTTCTGTTGAGGTATCGTAATGATAGCGGCTAAGTCAGAACTTTCGGTGAATGGAATCATCCATTGATAAAGTATGAAGTGGTCATTAGATTATATCTAGGTTATACTTTATAATATAAAGCTGTAGAGTTTATTTATTTGTTTGGACATTGAGCTAGGCTTGCTTGACTAGCCGTATGTTTTGCATAGCCTTAATAATGACAATAACCACTTTTATCCAGGTGTCCAATGCATGGCATGCTGGCTAAACATTATGATGAACTCAAAAAAACACTCAATCTTGAGAAGTTTTCATAAATTAAAATAATATTATATGTAATTGTAAAAAGAGCGTCAATAATTATTTTATAAACTCCCCGTGTGATGTATGACTACGTAACTACATGACACAACATTGTATCAACGGTGAAACAATTTAATTCCGAACGCATCATTTCATCCGCTCATTGCGTCAGATAATAACCCTCTTCATGCCCAATAAATACGGTTTTAAAGTAATAAAGCGAAAAACAAGCTTTCAATTTAAGAGTAAATAATGTTAAATTAAGTAAATAATACGTTCAATTGTTTGCACCGAAGTTTCTACGTGACGGAAAATTAAATTAGGTAGGAAAGGTAAATAATTTGGCTCTGTACTGGATATTTATTAATATTAATCAACATGAATGTGACTGCTTAAATAATGAGGCCAGTTTTCATTTTGGTCATTGAGAAGAGTATAGAACGATAAAAATATTGAAATTAAAAAGTCACTGTCAGATTCTATGACAAAAATAAATAAAATAAAAGATGAATCGTGTAACTTTTTGCCGTTCATACTCAATGCTGTTTGTTTCTAACAATATTCGCTTTAATACAATTTTAACCTGTCAACCGAAACGAAAGCTGAAAAATAAACTGAAAAAAAAAAAAAAAAACATTTTTCACCGAACACCGTTTTGAGCCAATCTGAAAGCAAAAACTTTTAATCCATTTTGAAAGTTCCATGTTTCGACCGAAAACGTGAATCTAACGAGTGGGACATTTCGCGTATTTTTGGAAAACCAATCCATCATGTGACCAAGTTTGCCAAGTTAGGTATTGATGGATAGAAACTAATATCTAGGATGAAAGAACAACTAAGAAGTTTTTGTATTAGGTTAGGTAGGCAAGTTAGTTTGGATAAGTTATTTATAGGACACCAGATGTACCTATCTACTTAACTTCTCGGTTTTTCACATCGGTTGTTGATACACGATACAAAACAATTGACAACTACAGTTTCGAGGGATCCCTGTATACGACAGACAATTAGGCTGGATAATAGGTCCAAACTGCAGTACAATAGTAGGTAACTGTACAATAGTAACCTTAATAAAGTGCGGTTTACGTTGACAGTAGGCCTTATGGTGAGCACACATTTATCGGAGTGGAGCGAGCCGAACGATCAGAGGTCTCGCGCTATCCGAGCTGAAAGCTCCGACAGGGCCAAAGAAATCGTTTTCCTTTTCTTTACACACGTCATACGCAACTGTTAATCGCGTCTCATTTGATGACGTATGTCATTTCAGATTTTCTTCTCTATTGGGACAAATCAATTCGTGTAAAGCCTTTATTACATGCATCGGGTCATGGCTCAGCTGCCGTGCCGTGTAACGAAGAAATGTTTGAGCTACATAGGCTTTCATACGGCATGGCGATCGTACTGATAACTTTCATATACTTTTCCACGACAACCAAGCCGTGATCATGTGACATGATCACGGCTTGGTTGCTTTTCACATGCACATGATTCATGTGCATGTGAAAAGGCTCTAAGTGTTGCAAGGTTCATAAGGTTTCAAATAAAGATTCTATATTTTTTCTTGATTCTCGTTCGTTTCGTTCGTCTCCGATAAATGTGCACTCCCTAACCGTTAGTCTTATCTTCAACAGCGTCCTATCCTAGCTTAAGATAGTATGACGTGATGGTCCGCAAGTAATTGGCCGAGCGACAATCGCCGAACACAGAGAACCAATTAGTCGAGCTATCTCGAGATGCAGTATCTACATCTTAGGAACTGGTGCAATCGCACTTTGATGTCCAACAGTCTTAATAGCATGTAGGATGGATTAAGGATTGAGTAATTGGATAATATGACTAATGTCTGTTGTCTCCTACGATCGTCGGTTTGCCGTTTTGTCTCTCTGTCTTGAAAATAAATCTTCAAAACACAGACAAAAATATATGGATGGAATAAAGACTGAAAGTTGTTAGTTTTGAGACACCATTGTTACAAACTTCAATAAACTCACTCAATTCACTAAATGGATAAGATAAAACTTTTCGTTGTACACTTTCCATAACTGACAAAAAAATCACTTCACACAGCGTTTGTAATCTTAAAGTTTCTTCACCATAAATAAACATTAAAAATCCTAATAAATTATAAAATTACCAAAACAAATAAAATAACATATTAAGCTAACATAAATTAAAGTCCACGACATGCCCCAAGTTCATAGGCGTTACGGTTCACACTCTGAATTATGAAATCTGAATAACATTTGGTAAAATAATTAAAAGTTGGCCCTTTGTAATGGCTCACGTATATAATTCTCTGTAGCTGAGAGTTGAGAACAAAATGTTTTGAACACAATATACCTTTATTTGTGTTAGTCGACAAACAGGGAACACGAGTTATCCAATAGTTAATAAAATATCATTGCATTTCAAATTCCAATTTTGAGCTTATTTTTTTTTCGAATTGTCGACAAATACAGCATGTTTTGAAAATGATACTCGACTAAATACGATTTCTGCTTTGACTGTTTTATAATGTTCATATCTAGTAATACTTTGACCACTTTTAGATTATTTTGTTTCCACTTCTCATCATGGCCTAGGCTTTTCCCAACTTTGGCAACTAGGTACCAGAGTGCTACATGGAGCGACTGCCTGTCTGTAACCAATATCCAATCCAAACAATACCCCTGTTAAGTCTGATTGTGAGAATTTCAGACTTCTGAGTACCCGTAATAACTCCCAAAGATGTTCAATGTTCGTCAGTATATTATAAAAGTTTATAACGACCTTCATGACCTGCAAAAAAAACCTAAAAATAACCCAATCGAAATGAGAACCTTTTTATTCAAATTCAGTAGCAGAAAAGAACTAAAGAAATATTAGCCTGATGAGAATAAATGTATTGTGAATTATACAACCAAATTGCGACTCAGACGTATTAAAAAAGCATTTACATTTAATTTTCTAGACAATGTTTACTTTTAAATATTTATCTTCTGTCTAATTTACAAACAAAGACTTAGATATTTTTATTTTGTAATTTGCATTTTAAAGTAATTTTTCAATGTGAGTTTCAATTTTAAAAATGAAAAGTTTTGTATACCCCTGTATATGAAAACATATGTTAATTTACATAAAATGCATGCGTTTCCACGAATTACAATTAGCCTTTCAGCAGCAGAATACACCTAATTGAAAACTCAACACTTCAAATACATTAATTGAAAAGCAAAATAATTTCAGTTTTTTGTGTGTAAACTTTTTTACCGGTACAATTCTGCATTTCAATAACAAACTGTAATTGGAAATAGTCGATAGTGCAACAATAAAATGCAAAAGTTAACTGAATTTGTTTTTTTTTTTTACTAAATACCACGGAGAAAGGAAAGATGAGCGGAGATGCCATAAGGCAGGGAGGTCAGGTGCCTTCTTGTTGGTCAAGTAACGTACGGTAAGCTTGACCAAAACGTCAACCAGTTACTATTAAACTATTGAGGCGTTCGGATTGGAGGCGTCTGTCAAAAATTGGCATTGATTGACCAGTGATTTGGTAAAAAAACATGAGTAGGTTACAAAGAAGGCGTGTACGAGCGCAGCTAGTAACATTCCTCATCCTCCAAACAACGCGCCTTTTGACGTGCTACTTTCTTAGGAGGTTTTGCTTTATGACATATCCTCTAGTTATTTTGTTCTCCATGCTAAAAACTGTTACGGAATCCAGTGGAAAAGTTTCGAATTGGCTGCCATTATTGTACGGACGACGTTCGATCTGATCGAAAAAGTTCTTAAACAATGTTCTTTAATAAATACGCCTTTAGAATTAAATGCTGTTGGTTGCAGTCTGATCACTGCTTGCCTTGAAGTAGGAACTTCATCGAAGGTATTTAAAATTAATTCGAATGAAAGTCAACAACTTCCTCATTGCATTTTTTTCTGATTTTAAGCATCTTCGCTAGTTCATTCACCCGTCTGCGCAAGATTCTTTTTAGTGGACATTGAGTTCTATCTACGAAACTGACATAAAATGTCTCAGGTATTAAACGATATTCACTTATTTTTCGATAAAATAAAGTCTGTATTTGATAGTGAATAAAACATTGTGTACATTTTATATTATTTAATGACTTTTACAAGCCATTGTCGACAAAACGGTGTAAAAGTACCTACTTCATTATTTTTGCATCGAATTTTATATTCGAACACTTACTAATATTAATAAGCTGTAAATGTTATATTTAATTCACGTCGTAAATAATACAATTAAAGTGAGTAGTTTATTTGTCCAACATGCCTCATAAATAAGCTGCTTATCATAACAATATTTATCATAAAAAATATAGGCTTTATTACAATGAGATATTTAGAATTATTGCCTAATTAATTGCATACATTTATTTCATTGTTGTTTCATCATCATCATCAAGAAGTACGATATAACTCTTATGAAATATTTATTTTATTTATTTATTTTCAGTTTTTGTACACACATATAATACTTACATAGAGAAGCCAGGAAATGTAGAATTTAAAAGTTGATTGTAATCATGACTAGAATTCCGAGTTCAAGTATCAGTCACCCTATACATACCTTTACTTAGAATATAGGTCTACATAGGTTTATATTACATAGTTCTATTCCTATACATAACAAACATTTGTGCGACCTAAAATTGTTCTAGTTTAGACCGTTAGCGCGTATAGGGTACATGTTTGTACGCACACGATATTGCAAAAACAAACAAAACAAAGCAAAAAATATATTCACACCAACTAAATAGTACCCAAAAATAAATATATTTTACTATAAACGAAACAACATGATTTTTGACAAAAAGGCTTATTTTGAAACTAGCTGTTTCAAACGCTTCCAGCGTGCAGCGGTGTCCTAAGAGAACTTATCATACCCAGATAAAAGGTAGCTAATATTATGTTTATCATGAGCTTTAGACTTTTTAGGCGTGATTACCAGACAGACACACAGACAGATACATAGTGACAGATACATAGTTAGTATTCATGAATAGGGATTAATAAAACCGAAATTGTATTTACTAGCATTGATTAAACAAACCCGATCTCATATCGACTTCAGTCAACAAAGTGTGTTGCAATATCAACGCGGTAGTTACACTGGCACGTCACATCCGGTCGAGACAACATGGCCGCTATCGTGCATCCGGTTGCGCTACGTTACACGCTGACGGATTTGCAGCAATGACGGATGGGTGAATTATTTTTTATTAGTATTAGTAATGAGATGCTTTTTTAATAGAGGCTAGGTCATTACTACTAAGTACTACACTCTTTAACAGTGAAAAGATCATGAAACCGTCAATTTTCCTTCAGAACAGGAGTTTGTAGTAGTTTGAATCAAGAAGTTATTTGTTGAATACGGACCTATTAGTTGAATTCATTCATTTGAAATCGAGTTTCGATGCCGTCTTTCTAGAGGTAATATACATTTTCTGGAATCATATATGTACGAACTTTTGACCAGAATAAATCGAGTGATTAATCGAAGTTAACATACCTCGATATACTCGATTCCCAAACTTTTTCTAATACCCATAGAACAAGAAACTTTTATTAATACCGTAAGTAAATACCAATTCCTCTCCATTACCAAAGCGATGTTTCCCCTAACGCAATAATATTGAGGGAAACGGAACGTATCACTAAATCTAATAAACCCAACGGTACACAAACGGTAAAGATTTATTCAATAAAGATCTGTTGTATTAATAGAATAAAGGTTTTGCGGTAAACGGATCAGGTAAATTGTGAATGAGTGGGGTACAAGATTTATGGGAGATAGCATTCGAAGCCTGGTAGTAAATCTAGCCGATCTGATAATGTATCATGGTACCTATAAGTCGCTCAGGTAGTAATCTTGTTCAGAAAAGAAACCTCGGATCTTTAGCTTATGCATTCTTAATTAAACCAATCAAACTCAAAATCGTTTCGTATTTCCAGTAGGTCTCATAAGATCTTTTGGAATTTCGATAGTATTGAAAACAGCTGAGAATCAATGACGGCTGTAGGCAATGATGTAAAAGATTTTCGGAAACGGTAGCTGATCCCAAAAGTGATCAACAGCACGGGACATACCCTCAACTTACATAGATGCACTCTCTATTCCTTCACGCGCATTCGGAGAGAGATCAGGCGCAGTACCAAAAGCTTTCCATACACTTCGGGGGTCCAAAATTAACCTCAATAAACAGCTTCTTTCCTGATGATATTCCTCACCTCATTCTTACTTGCAGCAGTAACTCAAAGCCTCAAGCGACTGACAGTTTATGTTCAAGATGGCGTCTCCCGTTAAATTGTTCGCACGCACGGAATTGCATGTTTTACTTTACGGCTTCGTGATAAATTGCTAGGTTTAGATTGGGAATTTAACATGTATGTTATTATTTTGTAGCTATATTGTAATGACTTTGTATAGGTAATGTTTGCTTAGGATATCATAACACATCGCGGACACTCCCCGACTAAGAAATAGAAGTACTCTCTAGCTCCGCTTAGCTTTTGTTCCGAGTGATCAGGCGAATAGTTCCACTGGAGTATTATTTCAATATTGAACTAGAATCAAGTTCACTAGACCCACATTCCCTACATAATGTTGCTCAGTAATAACTGTTCTGTATATTCTTTTTGAACATCATCGTCATCAGTCACTTTTAACCGATAAATTACTTGTAAAAACACTTAGTTACCTACTTACTTTCCACCCTCAAGTTTACAGTAGCCATTCAATAAAACACAAGGAAAATAAATTGCAAAGAGAAACTTCAGCCATCTACGACAAGAAGGCACGTTTTAGTGGACAATTACTGCAGTAGAAAAAACTTGTAGTCCGCCAATAAAAAACAAAAGAAAACTACGTTAGTCCGCACACACTACTGTGGACGGAGAGCTTGAGGCTGCCAGATTTTTGTTATTTTGAAGGTTTTATCAATACATATTTTGCATAAAATATTCAAACTGAAAAATGTTTAAATGGGCAGGTTAACATAGGTACTTATGTGCAAACTATAAATTTAGGAAAAAAAAACGTAGATATGTAATTATTTTTCAGGATGTCAAATCACCGAATACTTTTACGAGTATAAAAAGTTGTGCGTGTTTCTGTAGCTAATGTTTATTTGAAGGAAGATTTCTAATTTACTATGAAGATATCTACAACGACAAAAATTTAAATAGTAACCTAGTAAATTATTTTATATAACGCAGTAAATTATATCAGTGTAGAATATAAGCATAAAAAAATTACAGCTTTATTGACAAAGGTTCAGTGTTCCCGGGCTCTCAGTCCACATGTATTGCGTTCCCAACTTGTGTGGCAATTAACACCAGCCTGTATTGTTTTTATCGCCGCCATTTTGTCGACAAGCTTTTGTAACTATCCTATATGTTGCCATTTCGGGCAGTAAATGAGTGCAGTACTAATTAATACTTGCATTGGTGCCAGCAAAGTTGTTGGTTATCTTTGCGAGTACATAATAAATTGTTATAATTAGACAATTGTTTTCTGGAATATGTTCTCGTGTTAGTTGGTATTACTGAAAAGGTTTAAGGTAACGTTTTTTTAGGTAACGTTTTATATTTTTAGCAGTAAAATGTTTGAACTTCAGACGCATATTTTTGATACTTCTTTGAGGTAGCATTATCATCAGATGTACTCTCGCCCTGCTCCTACTGCTAACCATCGAAAGATTGCTTCTATGCTTCCGACTTGTGTATCATCGTCAGTTTTAATACCTATCAGTATTATGTAGCTCTCATATCATGTGGAAGATTATGTGTTTACTACGTAGAGTGGAGTAACTTACAAGAGAAAGCGATTTTTTTTTTGTGAACATCCTTACGGAATTTTGACACTTAGCTATAGATAAGAAAACTTGTCTGTCATTTATATTTATTTATTGAATTACTAATATCAGAATACAAATTGAATGCTAGCTTTACGCCATTTTTCGCCACCTAATTGGTAATTTTACACCATAATCTCCACGACTGCATTACAGTGCAAAAAGTTTCATAACAAAGAAGTCTAATGCTTTATGCAGACCAGAACAAAAAACCTATTAAGTAAGGAGGCAAAGTGATAATCGACCTCGTTTCTCATCCAATATACATTTTAAAGACGTTGGAATATAAAAGTCGATGTAATGATAAGTCACAAATGCTTCGCCGAGACCATCATAAAAGCCTCAATGACTGCCTCGGTAGACTTTGAAAGTCGTAAATTACGACTTACGAGGCCAGATAACGCCTTTATTGCTTTGTATTTTTTTGCTTTCATTACCAAATCCTTGGAAATGAGGTACTTATGGAGTAATTGTAACATCGCTGCAGGCTGTTGAGGAATATTGTTACATAAAGTTAAGCCGAGGATGTGTTATTTAGTGAAGGAAAGTATCCACCAAATCCAGTAAAGAATCAAAAGCGTGGTTATATAAAATGCGATGTTCATGGCAATATGAAGAAAGTAACAACCAGGAAAAGGCTGAAAAAAGTTTCGTCATTTAGAAGTCAGTAGTAATAGCTACTAAGGTAGCTGTTGTGAAGAAGCAGAATAAACGTATCAACAGCTACTCGCATTAAAGACACTTTTTTCGAAGGAAGATCTGGGGTTTGAATTATGTCGTACGCCAGCCGTTTCCGAACTTACGTAATTGATTAAAATCATCGCTCGCTAATCACTCATTACTTAAGGCAACAGCTACATATTTGTATTCCGCAACTTATGCTTCCCTTGCAATAACAACGTGGAGTTTGAATATCGATAACCGTGATATTGTCTCCTCTGCCTAACGTTTTGATATTCATAATCTTTCATATATTGAACAAAGCTTTAACAAAGTTTCCTCAAAAACTGCAAAAAATGTTTATTGCAAAATAACTTATTTCAAGTTATATAGACTTTATTTTGGGCTTGAATTTCAAAACATCCTATCTGTATTACAGCATGTATAGGATGTATTTACTAACTTCTATTTTATCTTGCGTCTGTTACCTAAATAACTAGATATACCTTATCTATTTTATCTATTTATAGATAAAATAGATTTATAGATAAGGTATATCTAGTTATTTAGGTAAGAGTAAAACATTAAAGAAATTAAGGATTTTTTATCGATCGAAAAAGGTTTGTTGGATGTGGTATGGTATACCATATTTTTTTATCGCATAAAGATGTTACAAACAAATAAAACCATCAGTGAGTAAGCTTGGAAAAATTAGAAAAACTTTGGTTTGAACAAGCAATTCAAAGGATCAAACTTCACCACGACATGTACTCGTACCCACATATCTGTCCCGATAACTCAGAATAGTTACAAGCTTTCAGTTTTAAAGATTGCACTAGTTGCCGCGGCGAATAGCTTGGCGAGCAACCAACTTGCCAACTGCGCTTAACTTGCAACTTGTTAGAAAAACTCGTCGAGATAGGACTTATAACTTGAAGCATTGAGAATTAGATCTTAGGTAGAGGAATTAGTAGTTCGTGTTTTGGTATTTGGATTTAGAATGATTATGTTTTTGTGTCTAATTAGAGAGAAATGGAAGAAAAACACATTTTGCGCTGATCCCAAATGTCTTGGGAACAGGGCAGGAAGAAAGGTCTAATTATATTGATACGAAACTTTACCTAACTCCTTTAGCTTACTTTTTTAAGATATCAGTTACATGAGGAATCCAGGTCTATCTATGTATGACCCATTCCATTATAATATTTTGATAAATGTCTTAATAAAAGACATTGTTAAAAATCAAATCATGAGTAAGTTTTAGCAAAACCTGTAGAAATAAGAACAAGCAACTCCTAGGATCAGACTTCACCACGACATGTACTCGTACCAACATATCTGTCCCGATAACTCAGCATAGTTACAAGCTTTCAGTTTTAAAGATTGCACTAGTTGCCGACGCGAATAGCTTGGCGAGCAACCAACTTGCCAACTGCGCTTAACTTGCAACTTGTTAGGAAAAACTCGACGAGATAGGACTTATAACTTAAAACTTTGAGAATAAGATCTTAGGTAGAGGAATTAATAGTTAGTGTTTTGGTATTTGGATTTATAATTATAATGTTAAAACATATGCGTCCATTTTGGATACTTAACTTGCACTGAGAAATCATCAAAAGACCCCTTTTGCTGTATAAGACAGTGTCAGACTCTTACTGACTAAAACTCACTATATTCTTTCTTAAAACCAAGACCTTTATATACCACGGCTGTGGTAACTCTTTCGAACAATCGGCAATCAAGCAGTACATAAAAAAGGTCTTATTCTACCTACCTGTCTATCACTCGTTCCATTATAATACTATTATTTGTATCTTAATCAAAGAAATGTGAATGTGAAAAGTTTTCAATATTCAGACAGATCAAAACTGGTACTTCAAACTAAGTGATAAATGCGGTTCATTGAACCTCCATTTTAGTTTGAACTGGCTAAAACACACATTCTACACACTTGGCGCGTAAATTTGAATTTAAATATAGAACAGTGGCTGGAGTTTTCAAATGTAGATACGAACCTTTAGCTTCAATTTACTTTTTATTTTATAAAATGGCAGTTTTTATTAACCCCTCTGCTCGACAAGATTTTGACATATGACTTTACCGTTGATTCGGCGGGATATTTTGAATCGCGACATGGAAGTCAAAAATTTGTACTAACTTTCAACACATGAATTCTAAGTCCGTAATGCCTGATCAGAAGTATTTTAACTATAACTTTAGAGCTCACTTATTTGACAACAACGTGCAAAGGTCAAATGGGGTCAGTTAATTCAGAAAAAGATAATAATTACGGTGTTTTTAAGTCTATCGAAAAGTTAGGCATTTCAAATTTGGTGAAAACTTACCAATAAATAATCGCATCACTTTCTCAAACACAACACAAACGTCATATTTATAACATTTTCAATCCGTTGCAATACATTTCGTGCACTTATTTATGTTCAATAACTAAAAAATCAGCACATAAAATACACAATAAAAATGAACAATTTACAAGATCAAAGAGAAGTAGACTTTGGAATGGAGTATGTATTTTTTTTTTTCAATCAGCGGTGTGCATTCGGTACCTAAATCGGATATTTATTATAAATAATCGAATACCAATTTTATATATACATACCTATTTTTTAATAGCAACTTATTTCAATTTTATTTATTAATTTTAAATTATAGGTTCAATTTGTTTTTGTTGTTAAGAAAAAAGATATTTAAGTTTTATGAAAGGTTTTAGCATTAAATTTTTATATGTATTATTTATTTTGGTGTTGCGTCATTTGTAATAATTTTTAACTTTAATTGAATTTTTATTACCTATTACGGAATTTTAATTTATTCTTATATTATTTCTCAACAATTCTAAGATTTTTGTTTCGGCGGAGGGTAAGCCTGGTGTTCTGAAATATAATGCAATTTGTAACTACCAAAGTAATGTACTTATTTGATGATGAGAAACAATAATAATAATTGATTGATTTTAAAGTCACCAAATATTTTTAACCGAATCCCAAAAAGGAGGTGGTTCTCAATTTGGATGTTTGTTTTTGGTCGAAAGGGTATATTCCCCATATTTGTTATTAGGTCCAGGATCTGATGATGGAAACCTTGAGAAATCGAGGGCAACTCTCGAAAATTGTAAGCATAGATAAGGTTATAACTTGACACTCAGATGTATGTCTGATAACACTATGAGACAGTAAAGGTTTGGAGCTGACCTGATGATGGAGACCAGAGAAGGTCGAGGGAACTCGACAACCGAACTTCTCTCGTCTCCATCTCCTTCACTGTTGCAGAGGCCTCGTAAATACGAATAATATAAGCACAAACACGAGAAAGTTTAAATATTCAGTTGTCGTGTTCCCTCGACCTTCACTGGTCTCCATCATCAGGTCAGCTCAAAGCCTTCACTGTTGAATAGTCCTACCAGGCAAACACCTGAGTGATAAGATTACAACCTATGTATTTCTGCAACTTTCGAAAGTCGCCCTCGATTTCTCAAGGTTCCATCATCAGATCCTGACCTGATGATAATGGGACCACCTCGGAAGTATACGCTATCAAACAAAAAAGAATCATCAAAATCGATAAATAAATGGCTGAGTTAACAAACATACAAAAAAAAACGGTCGAATTGAGAACCTCCGCTTTTTGGGAAGTCGGTTAAAAATAAGTCGGCGGCGGCCATCTTTCCATCTTGGACCAGCTTTCGATGAACAGCGAACTATTTGCCCTTTCAAACAATAAAATCGTCATAAAATTTTGCGATAACTACACCTAACTACGGCTCTCGTCAAATAGCTTTGCCGCTCAGTTAAAAAGTTGGAAGTAACGAATCGCCATTAAGTTTGGCAGGTCTACAGGAATCCTGCACATAAAACACCCGAAGAAATAAATAAGTCTTCATTTGCCGTCTTCAGAAACCCTAAAAACCGAAGATTTTTTTATTCCGGCTACAACGTATTTTCTACCACTGATTTTCTAGCATTTTTTTCAAAATAAATTAAGTCATTTTACTTTTCCTAATTTATTTTCAGATTATGGTAAGTATACAAAAGTGCAATTTAGTGATATTATAATATCAAAATATAAAATTATTAAATCGATTCTTTATTTTAACGAATCGGATCATTCGATGCAAAACTTCTATCACCGTCGCCATCTTGTCTATGCGTCTTCAAATTTAAAAAAACAACTAATGTAAACAAACATGGCGAGTTCGATCATAATTCCCGGTAATTACGATTGGATTTTAAAAAGGTATATTTCTAACGGGATGCTAAATATGAACGGTTTGAATGCGTAAAAATAATTTAAATTTATTTAGTTATTTTATTTAGTATATCACAAATGTGGTTTGATTGGAAAGAAAATAAATATGAGCGTAAATAATTAGGAAAGTGTATGACTGATTCGCAGACCCCAATTGGGGTCTAAACCGAGCTTACGGTGACATTGATGTTCAGACCCCGATTGGGGTCCGCTACGGATTTGACGGTTAAAAACATTCTAGATCTTGTACCATTTTATTAACTACACTTTATGGTAATCTCCAAAAAATTATGTAAGGAGGCTCAAGATAAACCAATTTCTCAGTTTGCCCAACAAATCAGATGCGGGGCTCTCTCAAGCGAAATATTAAAATTTTATATGAGGATAATTTTCTTAATTTAAAGACTTTAAATGTATTCTAAGTTTTGAGATCAAATTATGATTTAACGAGCATACATAAGTTTGGGTTGCAAATTAGAAAACGCAATTGAGTTAGAACAGCAATTAACTTTAAATTATGATCCTTTTAGGTTAAAAGGTAGAAACTTAGACAAATTATTATAATAAAATGACCTACATTATGTCAGTCCCAGGCTGAGCAGAATAAATTAGGGTTTTCTAGGAGACTCTAGTAACTCTAGTAGACTAGCGTTTTCACATTAGCGAATTTACCACTCGAATTCACATTTTAGGGTTCCGTAGTAAACTAGGAACTCTTATTTTCTTTCGGCAGTACCAGCGTAAATTGCAGCTTTTAACTTGAGTTTTCTAAGCTACTCTAAACCATGCCAAGTGAAATTGCGTTTGAGCATAAAAATAATCGAGCGGTAAAATTCGCATTCGTAAATAAAGCAAGCTGTAAGGGTCGGTTCATATCTAACGGAATATGCGTCGCGTATTATCGGTCGCGTAACGCCAGAGCTGACAAATATACGGTAAAACATTCAATCATTCACACCTAACCGATGATGCGTTAGTGCGTCGATCATACATTTACGATACGCTCGACGCATTTTCAGTCAGATATGAACCGACCCTAAAAAGACAAATAAATAAAAAAAAACTGCACAAAATTCAAACAGAGCGTAGGTTTGAAAATCGAACAGTGATGCCATAGTTCCGAGAGGCATTGATGACGCGACTGATTTCCTCGGGGATATCGTGATCGAAAGCTGGACGATACTCTATCTGGGGCTTACATTGTCTATGCTCTAGTATTTTCTATTATTTTATACAAGCTTCTGAACTCGGTTTTACCCGCGTCTGGAGGGTATGTCCCGCTTGTGAGTAAAAAGGTAGCCTATGTCTTAATCTGAATTATAACCTTTATTATTGCCAAGTTTGATCAAAATTCATTTAGAAATATTTGAGAGAAAGAGGAACAAACATCCAAACAAACTTATTCGTTATTGTGTAATATTAGTAAAATAATTCTGGAGTTCAGACTATCTTGCAGGATGTTAGAATGTTGCATTCCATAGACAATATTCGTAGGTCAAAATAAAATACATACTTAGTAGTACTTTGTCTAGCCAATTTTATTCTGTGTCAAAGGGTTGATTAAGAGTATGTAATTTAATCAGCAAAGAAACTTAAGTGTTAGGCTAGATTAATAGCTGGATTATATTTATTTACTTTTACAACTTAAACTTTGACATCAATCTCGTTTGATTGATTTAAAAACGACGGATTAATATACAAGTATTTACTTAAGTATTTTATTTATGATCCTTATTATTTCACCCTGTGAGAGATTCTATTAATTTACTCAGTAAAAGAAATACCTACTACAAAAATCTACTAGGTACTAATGTAAATAAGTATTTATTCGAGGTCAGGCAAGTATTAATGCAAATGACTGATTAAAGGTGAAGGAAAACATCTCGAGGAAACCTGGACTAAAGTCTGAAATCACCAACCCGCAGTGAGCAAAGCGTGGTGATAAACGCTCAATCCTTCTTCGTGTGCAAGGAGGCCTGTGCCCAGCAGTGTGACGATAAAAAAGGCCTGCTTCAATGACTACTAATATCTTACAATTAACATGGCTGCCAGCGACCATAAATTAACAGCAGGCCAATTCGATGTCTCGTGCCGTTTTCGCATCAATCTGAGAGACACATCGATATATTGTCAGTGAAATCCCAGTTGAACTATTCAGAATTACATACGATTGTCCAATAAATCTTGGAATGATCCGAAACTATTCTATATAAACTCGTACCATTTGTTTGAGAGGTAACGTTTTGTTTAAGCGTATGTACGAATTAACCAGCCGTTTAACATGGTTTATCATGGCATAATTGTGTAATGTTTGATGCATAAGAATAGGAAACAATTCAATAATTAAATTAATTCATGTGTACTTTCATAGTGAACGTTATAAAATGACCAACATCTGTCTCATAATTGAAAATGGCTATTGAAAACTCTTTGCTCCTTCGATTTCTCTATTCATATTTAAGTCGATAGCATAGTAGTTGAAACATCGATGCATAACTTAAGATTGCTCTAAAACTTTTGACAGAACTATCGGAGTGAAAGTTACCACGAAAAACTTAACATTAAATACAAACAGGGTGCCATCGATATACATAGCTTCAAAGTTGTCGAAATAAATAACTGCCTACATTATTTTTAAATAAAAGAAACACTTTTTCTCCCAAAGTTTATTTGTCGAACTGTTTTAAAATGCCACACACCTACTAACGACTCCAAAAATAAAATTTCTAAAAATAAAAAGAACTCTTTACACGTACACTTGCTTTCACGAATACCTTGTAAAGGTCGGGGCTGTTCCCTTTCACTTGCCCTCGGCTCAGGAATAATTAGTGCCTAATGCTTTAGGCTAATTGACACTCATCCCGGTTATTACGCTAATCACTGCCACGTGGTGATTTAAAGCGTTTTAACTTGTATGTTGAAGGGAAAATTTATGGTTGAAAACTTGTATGGTTGAGTAAAGAAAAAGTTTACAGACTTAATTACGCATTTAATGGTTTCAAAATAAATAAATAAAATTATCTGGACTTATTACATAAAGAGAACAGATTTAATTGTTTGTTTGTTCCTTTGTCTGAATCGGTTCTTTTAGCGCTACACTGTCAGCGCTGAACATTTGCTATGTTTTATCCGGGTACGGGTATAAGCTTCCGAGGGACAGGTGACGGTCGAGTGAAACCACGTGAAACAGCTAGTACCTATATATACCTAATATCGAGTATTAACTCTTACTGTTTCACCAACTTGGTCTTATAATCTCAATAACTATTAAAGATATTTCATGAATCTACAATAAATCGTCTAACAGGAATTCTCTTATAAATAGGACACTTGAATTATTTCCCCCAGGATGCACTTGAAACCTGGAACACATATAGAGACATAAACACGGCTGTATAAATAAATAACTGAACGTCGCTCCCTGCACGACTTGCAGTGCTAACACGCTGTGACGTCACACCTCCCGGAGGATACTTTCACGGTTATTCTGCAAATATACAAAAGGACCTCTTCTTCATAAGTCACTTCTTCTTCCCAGCAATAACACATAGGAAGTGGTGAAGGGTGGGCGTTTTGGGAGCTGTCTTATGTAAATTCCTGACGTTCAAAAAGTGCTGTCTTGCAGCCATGTTTGAATAAATGTTTTTTTATTTTGATTTTGATTTTGAGTAACATAAACCTAATAAATTACCAATTCTTTGATAGCTATTAAATTACCTATGCAAGTGGACGAGTACGTGTCTGTTAGAGCAAGCGCACACTACAAGGATTTAGTCGGCCGATAGTTCATTTTGCTCATAAATACTTAAGTATACTCGTAAAGATGAACGAAAGTACACACGTAACAACAATAAGGTATTTGTTCGGTATCGGACCGTCTAAAAACTTTGATTGAGTTCACGATTTTCTAAAACAAATTTTTTTTCATGGAACACATATACCTAGAGACATAAACACCGCTGCATAAATAAATAACTGAACGTCGCTCCCTGCACGACTTGCAGTGCTAACACGCTGTGACGTTACACCTCCCTGGGGATAGATCTACACTTATTCTGGAAATATACTGTAAAGGTTCACTTCTAGTGTTTGCTTTAGAAGTTAAAGGCTACTTTTGGCAGCAGGTGGCTGGAAATTATGTTGATATCTCGGATATAATCTCGGAAACGGTGCCTTACATTCCCACTTTGGAACTGTTGAAGCAAAAGCCGTGTTAGTCACTCGCATGCTGCCCGCTTAGGACTTGTGGCCCAGAGCCAAATTATTTTAGAAGAAACATGTCACCAGCTGGCTTCAGTGAGGAAATAAGTGATGTCTTACCACCCTGAAATCTAAGTCTATCAAAGAATTCACACCTAACATACAAGAGGTCATATCAAGAACGCAAAATAATCCATTCACTTATCCGCCTACAGCTCTATGCGTTCAAAAAAAAAAGAAAAACTACAGGCTTGCCATAATGTCGTTCAAGAATAAAGATGTAGAACATGGAGCCATACTCAAATATGTAACCTTAGGGAACGTTTGTGTAGGTGTTCTTAACCTGCGTGGTAGGAACTTGTTGTGTGTTTTCTGATATGCCCTGAGGACTTGAGGATGCATCTTCTTGTATTGAAAGCATAAATAACGTAGGTAAATAGTCGGCTATTAAATTCAGGCAAAGATTAGAGTCTAACCTCGAATACTCAAGTTCTACTTAAAAGTATTTCAGTTGCTGTTTGACATAGTGACGTTTCAGTGTTCACCGACACGCTGAATTGAAACATCAGAAGATTCATTCCATTAGGATACCTGTAGGCTACTTTTCATCAATCATATAGGTTTCATGAACAATTCTAGTCACACTAATACAAAAATGCATTCACAATGAGAAGTGTAAGTCCGACATCCCTAAGGGTGCAATGCTACAACACCATTAACATGCAGGTGCAGCCTTGGCCAGGATTTTATGTTTAGTGCATCGCCATTACGGGTTGTGTCTTTAAGTGTGCACTTTACACTAAGATGGTATTACCACAGGAAGAGAAACAAGATTATAGTAACATCTAGATTCACGATGCCTTACTCAACGCAATTCACTGCCTGATTTGATCCATTTGCAAACCAGTCCTGAGAAGAATCATATACTATTGTACTTAGCTCGTCCATATAAAAACTTTGAAAAAGATACTCTGAAACTGGAACGCAAAAGCTTCAAAGTTGAAAAAAAACTGGTCCACACATATAAGTGCAAAAATAAACATTTGGACCATACAGTATAACTTGTTGAAACTACCAAAACGCCAAACAAAAACTAGACTTACTTAACATTCAAAACTGAAATTCATCACCCTCCATCCTTTTTACTCGATTAAACAAGGCAACCTTTTTGCGACAACCCTGTGGAAGTTGCCAGCGGTCAAGCGTGAACTCATTGCAATTATTTTAAAAAGGTTTTAATATTAAAGTGGACAGTGGTTTTTGCACTCTCGTTTCGTATTAAGTGGAAAATTGGTTTTAAAACACTCGATAATATTCATTTTGGTTTACCATACAACATTATTATTTTTATAATGAATTCGTTTACCTCAGTAACCTAATTAAAATGACTTCTATTTGAAGTCAAGGCACACACAAATCGCATTTTAATGCAAGTCTCATATTCCAAAGAAGTTTCTGTAATTTGCAACTTAAACTCATTACGTTTAGGTACTTTTCACATTAAGAAGTTTAAATGTGGCAAACGCTTTGAGCCTGCAATGATAGCTCATTTGAGAAAAAACTAGTAAAATCTCTATCTTTTATATTTTCTCCTCAACTTCGCTAGATCATGATGGAAAAACATAGGAAATCATTTTAAAGACGTTTATGGGTATATGAGAAGACGCAAAAATTTCTTTCAGCAATTTTCCACGGGCTATTTTGGTCATTGTTCTTTACCAAGAATCAGCATAAATATGTAAGTAAAAACAAAAACATAACATGTCCGCCAGTTCTATTTAATCTATGCCAACTACACCGCCCGGAGCAATACACTACAAGAATTATATCATTTTATGAGTACATTCCTTTGACCTTAGCTGTTTGTGGCACTAATGTATGACCTGTTTCTGGGCGTTCCACTAACGTTATATCACACTTTATTAGTAGCTTATACACTATCTATTTTCCACGGTTTCACTCGAAGAGGTTTCCTACGATCACCTGTTTCCATCATCATCTGCTTAGCATCATCATTCTCCGAGCCTTTTTCGCAATTATGTTGGGGTCGGCTTCCAGTCTAACCGGATTCAGCTGACTGCCAGTTTTACATTGAGCTGTTTGTAAGACTGGTTGTCAGAGATTGATACCTATTCAAAGTGCCTTCTGAAACGCAAAGGTTCTACTTATGTAATAGATAGTCATCATTTACGAACGGTACGCGCCAAGCTTAACTTTATGATCGATCATCTTATGTGACTTATATGTAGGTATGTAGCCACCAACTCTTCCACCTATACCCGCACAACTCAATAAATGCATCAATTGTTTTGCCGTTGGAGCCTAACAAACAAATGAACTCACATTGTCATTTATTGTTAAAGATATTTTTCTGGTTTTTACCTACCAGATATACTGTTACATTTACTGCTACATTTGCTTGAAGTGTTTATTTATTAGTGACATATTTCTTGTTACGTTTTTGTAGCGGAAGATAGATTCTCGACTGTCGGCTAAAAGTAGTTCTTTTGCAAGTGTATAAAAATATTTGTTTGGGTATTTCACGAGAATAACGCATCAGTATTATACTTGTATAGTAGAAATGTCATAATGTAGGTATTTTCCTAATATATAATTAGCTAACCAAAGGGTTTTTATAGAAACTTTATCCGATATGTAACTGAACCAACATATTTTCTACCTCTACACAAAATTTTCATTAAAAAAAAAATCAAAAGGCAATAACAAAAAAGTGTTGATAAATGGCCAGGCAAGTCAGATGATACGCTCAATAAAAACACGCGTTAAGCTCAAGTAAATAAATGGTATCCAATGATCGATGCGCCGTCAAAATTATTTGGCAAACATTCGCGAATCAAATAGAGTCATAACAACTCTTATTACAAGGATATAAAGTAGAAAATGCTATGAATTAGAAGAAAAATAAAATCGTAAATCTGTGAAATAATTGCAAAAAGTATCAAGATTGATCCGATATTTGGGCGTAAAATCCATTAGTAGTTTCCTTTTAAAGGTAAAAAGGATAACAGCCTTTTTGTCCCAAAGGACTGACCGATGGGCAGCTAAAGGACACAAAGGTATTCTTCTAAAAGGAAATAAATCATTTTCCACTTAAAAGTTTTTTACATAAAAAGTGCTTCAGAACTGGTAACCCACCTTTATTTTTGTTTGAGAATAACATATTATTTCATTCCACGTTACACCATTTTTTATATGAAAGTTTGGATCCATTTTGACTCTCTAACGTTCTGCGGTCACCTGATCTCAAGGGAGATAAGATCGAAATTGAGTCAGTTAACAATTATTACAAGGCAAAGTTTATCTTTTGATGTCCTAAACTAACACGATTAAAATTCAAGTTCAATCACATGTGGCCTTTCATCTATACTTTGTGAAGTTTCAGACTGTATAAACTGACCATCGTCTCGGTTGGATTAGATTAGCTTTAACTTTCTGCGATGGTTTGCAATGGTACGTATACATTTTATATTAAAACTAGCTGTTGCCCGCAACTTCGTCTGCGTGGGCAATATAGAATCGTCAAAATACTACTTATCCCGTAGGTGCATTCTTTCACGTGACAGTATAATTAGGATTAGCACTGAGCAGTCGCATAAATTCATTGATCAAGGTTGTGTTGTGGATGTGGCCATTTATCTAAACAAAAGAAGTAAAGTTTGTGACGTTGTGGATATCTCTGGATGTAGTCAGCCAATTTGGAAAATTATTACGTATGGTGCGTAAGTAATTCTCACAGGAAACAGCTAAAATCAAGGTATATATGCTTTAAGTCTGACAAAGCTGTCATTTGTACATGTACATGTATCAAAATCCTTTCTTACGGGTTGCCTACGCCATAGTAGCTTTATGCATGCAAAGTCTCAGTCCGATCGGTTTAAAATTGACAAAGTTTCATACAAACTTTCATCCCCTATTTTATCCCCTTGGGGGTAGAATTGATCAAAATCCTTTCTTAGCGGATGCCTACGTCATAACATCTACCTGCATGCCAAATTTCAGCCCGATCCGTCCAGTGGTTTCAGCTGTGCGTTGATAGATCACTATGTCAGTCAGTCAGTCAGTCACCTTTGAGTTTTATATATTTAGATCACTTCTGTAATTCCACTGGCGCAAACCGTGACCGTCTTTTTTCGGAAAGTCTTAAGCCAGAGTTTCTGACACTGGGACATACTTAGGGATACTGGGTTGCTCAGGGGAGATGTTAAATAAGCAATTACTCCATGAAACACATTGGTACGTAGCTACATGAAGACTGGAAGTCGACTAAAACATTGTTGGGAAAAAGCTAAGCAGGTGACGATGACATTATTTAAGTACACATCTAAATGTAAATTGCTTAGACATCTACACTTCTACAGATCCTTGGTTTTCCAAGGGTCCATCATTGTCTTTCCAACCTACCATTGCATTGTGAGCCTGCAACAATCAAAGTCCTCGATTTGTCCAAAATTAATCACGGATTGTTCTCTAACGTAGTGTGACATCCTTACCACAAGCTTAACAAATGCCGTCCGAGCTAACAATTTTAAACCTTATGCTAAGGAGATAAGGTTCAAGGATGTTTTTTGGTAAGTAATTAGGGTTGGTACTTCTAGATAATAAATGGACTTGTGTGATTGATGGCAAGCTGTGTCGATTATCATAAATCAAGGAAAATGCTTGTGTACGTAAAGTCGATAAGTTTGTTTATTGTTATTTGTTTGGTTTTTGTGGTGGCTGAAGATTGTAATGGTTTTGAAGATGTTGTAAGTATTAAGTTTTCTATTCAATATCATAACTTTTGTCAGTTCTAATGATATCTAAGTTTATTTTTTTATAACTGACTTTCACCTCAGAGCGAAAAACAAGAAAACATTTTTCAGCATTTCCACATATCTTTTCATCATTATTTAATATTTTATATCCACAACTGGATGCGACGCTTTCAATTTCCAAAAAGCGATTATAGAACAAAAATAGACAACAGTGTAATGAAAAACATTCACTTTTTCCGAACAGTTGATAACACAGGTAATCAATTACAGATTCCTAACTGAACGGTTGATTTATTTAAAAAATTGAACAAAAAATCTGTCAACCGAACCATTTCAGCATGACATAATTAATCTAACATACAATAGAACTTTCACTATTGTGATAAAAAGCCAATAAATATTTAATACCCGTATTTTACAAAACTATTGAAGCGTTACTAAGTAAAAACCAGTGTAAGTTGACCTGTGTCCCCTCTTTGAGTGAAGGAAAATGCTAACAGAAAGGACCTGTCCATACATATTCAGAGGTCTTCTTAATGTGGTTTGGTTTCGACATCTCACTTACCTAGTTGACTTATTACGTGTATGAATATTTTTCCTTCGTATCAATATTTTTGGAATTCTGTCTTTAAGGACTGCTTTATCATTCAATAGTATACCAATATGTTTCCCTTTTGTCGTGTAATCTTGTGGGATTATTTCCCTCACTATTCCAACTCTTGAAAATTATATAAGGGTATTTTTACGAAAAAAAAAGCATTATAGTATTTTGTACTCTTTACCTATATTAAATAGTACATCAGTAATTTAAGAACAATTATAGAACCTAAGTAAGTAGTAGAAATTAAACATCCTTAAATCATCGGCACACACATCTAAATCTAATCTGACGTAACTAATCTCTATTGCTATCGTTACACGTAATAACAAGGTGCACCGGCTGAGCTAACTCGGTCACAATGGCCGAGGTCGTCGCAGGCGCAGGTCCCGCCATTTTACATAATTTCATACACACGACACTTCGCCACTATTAACTAATATTCATTTTTACGTAAGAGAGACATAGAAGAAGTATTTATAGAGAAATATGTTAGAAATAGTGTAAAAATGAGGATTATAGTGATAGTTTTATTCTGTGTTGTGATTGTGAGAGCCGGTGCGCAGGATTGCAAAGTTGGCGGGAAAAAGGTTGGGTTAATTTTCTGTGATTACTTAGATGTATTTTTTCATTTTTGGTCACCATCACTTTTGACCAACAATTAGTCATTAAGATAAGCAAATCGCAATCTGATGATTTCAAATAACATATTAAGTCATTTTTACTTATCAACAATACAATGAAAACCATAGTAAGTTAAGTACCTACTATAAAAAGATATAAAAGGATCAATAATACGTGACAAAAGTCTTAGAACAAAATAAGTATCACGTTTTTCTCCGTTTAGGTACTTAACACGTTTTAACACGTATATTTAACACGTTTTTGAGTCTATTGTCCAACAGAGTAACACACTAATAAAATATTCACACTTTTGTTATGTTTTCAATGATAAAACCTTGAGCATCTCGACTGAAGTCAATTTATTTGAATATCATTTCGGAGCAATATGTACCTAACATATGTAGGGTACTGAATTCTAAACATTCCCTTTAATAGAAAATACATATTTAAGATACATATATTTAGTAAGTTTTTAGTTTGATGAAATGCATTGAAAATACCAAAAAAAATATCGTTACAAATTGTTAGATACACTATTCCTACTTATACTAACATTGAATATATAGGATACCATATAATATATCGATCAATTATCGTCAGGAGTTCCATATGGAATGACTTTAATTTATACCCGTTTCTGTACCCAATCCTAAAATGTCTAACAGCCTCTTAATTCGCATATAAAGCTGACATTCCGACCTATCTCTCTGTCGCGTGCGGCCGATGCTACGGTAGAAATAGTTCGATATCCATACTGTGACTACGTTGACGCACGTCAGTCGGTGAGACCGACGATCGATTTTGTGGGTCGGAATCACACCTTTACTACTAATTAAACAAAAACAATATGTTCACAGTGTATCGACCACGAACAATGCTGTGGAGGATGCTGCTTCGACGGCGAGTGCATTGATAGTAAGTATCTATTGTTTTCCTAATGTTATAGTAAAACAACAACATAGGCTATTTCATTCAATCCTAGCTGTAATAAAGAGGAAAATAGTAGCAACAAAAGGCCAGGAAGACAGTCAAAAACAAGTAATACCTACTTGTCCACTTGGTCTTCAGAGAATTTTCAATCAATTCAGAGATTTTTCTAATACTAACTGACTTCATAATATGTTAAGCCTACAAAATCTATTGTACTACTGTGGTGATAGAATGGTAATAATACTTTTGTTGCAAGGCTTTGAGACGCACGATATGTTAAACTTGTTTGCTGCTATAAATATCCTGGTTATATTGTTTAAATCTACCATACAAAAATACACTATTCTTCCCAAACTCACTATTTTAAGCATACCTAACCCTACCGTTCTTGTAACTGTAACCAATTTAACAACCCTAACACCTGCACAAAATATCCCATTTCCCTAAATAGAAGGGCTCAAGGGTATAATGAGGCTTATTAATTCATAAGTAGTATAATGAGCATGACAAATGATGGACTCGTGAGTGACGCCGTCAGTCATATGTTAGGTAACGTGATTATCTAGCGTTACGTGTGTTTTGCCATTTATTTTCATGTATTGTATTGTTGTTGTTTATAAGAAAACTAATTATAACAATATTTTTTCAAATAATTACTTTACATTTCTAAGTTTGTATGTACTTTCTAAGTATATCTTAGACACCAATGGCTGATAAAAAGGTAAAGGAAAACATCCCGAGGAAACCTGGACTATAAAGTCTGTAATCACCAAAACGCAATGAGCAAGCGTCGTGATTAATGCTCAACCCTTCTCCGTGTGAGAGGAAGCCTGTGCTCAGCAGTGGGACAATTTTTTTTCCAATAATGCTTTAGATCTATACTTTTCACTGATGAACCGAATAAGGCGAATTATAATAACGGAAGCATATGTTTTTACTAGCACATTTGAAAAAGTACATCTAAATCGTCTAAAATTCAGTTGTTTTACCAAGACGTTTCCTCTTAAAAACAGACATACATTCATCTTTCCTAGATATAAGTTATCATTGGCCAGCGATAGACGCAGACCACTTACAACCAGTCCTGCGGGAAATCAAAGTCCCCTATTCCATCTCAGACTTCCCAGGCCTTTTTTCTAATGAGAAATCATCAAATGACAACTCCCGCTGTGGGTGTAGCGTAAAAGAGTGTCAGACTCTTACTGATTTAAACCTGCCATGTTTATTCTTAAGCCTTTATGTACACCCCAGCGACGCCCAGCAGGGCCAAGGCCTGCCGGGGCTGCGGGATTGTTCGAAAAAGTTACCGCGGCCCTGGTACACAAAAGGCCTACGACGGAACACGACTGTTTTTAGTCAGTAAGAGTCTGACACTCCCTCACCGCTGCTAACCCACAGCGGGATCATTTGATGATTTTGACGTCGGTCGTCGTCGGGAAAAAAAAGCCCTCGGTAACTCTTTCGAAGAATCCTCCAGCCCCGGCAGAATTTCCTAGGCCTGATGATGATATTGATGATGATGAAAGATACTAAAATAGTTTTTTTTTTCAGCCTACAGATCCTGTCTATCATCACTGGATGTATGTGACGACCACATCTGCCTAGATGAAGAAGAGTGTGTCGTGTACATACCACCGGAGTGTCCTGGATGTGAACCTTTGCCTGTGTGTAGACTGCCCTTATAGTGTGATGATGAGCATAAGGGGTTTATGTAGATAGAAAAAATATGTAGTAGTATAGGAGTGACAGATGATTATAAATGTTAAATGTGTAAATGTAAAAATGTGCTAAGGATATTAATCTAAGTATTTATTCTAGTTTATAGTCAGGGTACGGTATACATATAACATGTTAAAACAACATCGTACTAATGTGCTAATCATTTACGAGAACAAATAAAAACAAAAGGATTAAAAAGTCATTTTTCAACACATAAAGTTAATGTTTTATTTCATTGCAAAATCTGTCCCTCACTTAAAGTTGGTAATAAATACTCTTTTAGTTAAAACTCCACCATATAAGCGTTTCTTATTGGATTTCAACAGTGAGTGTGTAAACCTCCATGAATCTGAATAAACACTGGCACAAAACAATTCTGTCCGATCTCCATTTGAAAATAGAACTTAGTGTTCACTTGATATTAGCCGGTAGGATTTGCGCCAACACTCTTAAATTGAAATAAAGAAGCTTTATAAGCATTGTAAGTTCTCGCTGGAGAAGTTTTTGTAATCTCAGTAAATAGGTAAATCTAGCTAGCTTGCTATCATATTATATTCTGCGTTTGGCGACGCGAGACTGACAGCCGAACGTGCGAAACCGTGGGAAGGGAAGTTCGATTTTGATATTTAAAAGAAATAAGAAATGGCCAGGATGTTTTTACAAATACAATCATGAAAAAAAATATATTTGTATTGAAAAACAATATCTATTCAAAACAAATTTACAAACCAACATAATTATTTTGAATTACAAAAAAAGATTAGCATTTAAGCAAAAATGGTTCCATTATAGACTAGGATGTGTTTATTTTAAAAATCGAATATCAGCGATTGCTTCCATTTTCAATATTTGAATACGAATAATTTGAGTGACAATTGAATTGGAAAATACATAAACGCGGCTCGTGAGTGAAAATGAAATTTGCAATCAGCTTAATGTATGTGCAAACTGTATATTATTATAAACTGAAACAATAATAATAAGATATTTTCACTATCATAGGTTACCGATACAATTATTTTTTTAAAGTGGCTGGATATTATTAAAAGGAAACCAATGTCTTTCATACAACCAATGAAAGAGATGTGAAAAAATCGGTCATCTATATTATTATAGGCATTATATTAGATTTTTTTAGGGTTCCGTACCTCGAAAGGAAAAAACGGAACCCTTATAGGATCACTTTGTTGTCCGTCTGTCTGTCTGTCTGTCTGTCTGTCTGTCTGTCTGTCTGTCTGTCTGTCTGTCTGTCAAGACCCTTTATCTTAAGAACGCGTGGACGTATCAAGCTGAAATTCACATGAAATACTCGAGTCTATTGCCCCTTTAAGCTGTGAAAATATCAAACTTCTAAGCCAAGCCAATCAAAAGATACAACCGATTATGTCGATATTTTCAACAAATTTTCGACACTCGCAAAGGAATCAAAACCTACAGGGTACTTCCCGTAAACTCAGAATCTTGAAATTTGGCATGAAGCATTATCATATAATGCAAATATAGGAAAAATTGCGAAAATCAATTTTTTTTAGTTATATAATATAATAAAAATATTTTAATAAAATGAAACTTACTACCTTATTTCTCACGAACGAATAAAGGTACCAAACTGAAATTTATACCAAATACCTAGGTCTATTGTCACTTTAAGCAATGAAAAAATCAAACTTCTAAGTTAAAGCGATCAAAAGATGCAGCAGTTTTACCGAAACCTTAGACGAATTTCCGTCACACGCTAGGGAATCAAAACCTACAAGGTACTTCCCGTGAACTCAGAATCTTGAAATTCGGCACGAAGCAACGTTATATAGTAAAGATAAAGGAAAAATTGCGAAAATGATAAATTTGAAGTTACATAAAATATTAAAATATTATGTTTGCTTACATGACATAAAATATTTTTTTAATAATTATAAACTTACTTCCTACCCTTTTTCACATGAACGCGTAGAGATATTAAAGTTTTGAATAAAAAGTGAAATTCATATCAAACACTTCTTAAATATAATTGCCTCTAAAGTGTGAAAAATTTAAAATCATTCAAAGGTCATTGGGCACCTTAGTATGGAAACCATACCCACGGCGGATACGAACGAAATATAGCACAGTATAATGATAAAGGCTCTGATTTACTATGGCATTAGTCGCATCAATGTGAACCATGGGAATCTACAGCAAATCAGGTGTAAACATCAAATATTTTCCTCATTTCAATGAGGAATTTAAACAACCAAGTTTGACGGATTTGAGAAATCATTTCTTTGTAGTGAAAGAGTATACTCACCGTTTATTTCCATTGTCATCAGGTCAGGGTCTGATGATGGAAATCCTGAGAAATCGAGGGCAACTATCAGAAATTGTAGGCATGCATAGGATTAAAACTTGATTCTCAGATGTATGTCTGGTGATTCTATCAAACAGTGAAAGTTTAGAGCTTACCTGATGATGGAGACGTGAGAAAGTCGAGAGAACTCCCTAACGGTATGTTTTAGTTACGTCGTGTTTGGGCTTATATTATTCGTATTGACGAGAACTTTTCACTTCACACTTCTAAAAACAACAAGAATACTGTTTATATACATCGGTCTAGATCTCGGTGGTTAAATAAATATAGATGCATCCTCTAGACACCGACTTCAAGACAGATGCACCTAACATCTTTTTAATTTATTTCTTGCTTTTGTTTTCTTGTTGCTTTTTTATATGTTTGAAGTAAGATTTGTGTGCAAAATGCTACAAAATAAAATAAAGATTTTATAAAACCAAGAAAGGGACAGAATTACACTTTTGTCAAGGCTCTAGAAACGTAAAGCCAGCAGACCCGAATCCTACTCTCTAGAAGTCGTTGTTACAATTCGACAGCTACAAGTCGTCAGGCGGTTTCGAAAAAAACCTGAAACTGGGGCTCGTTAGGTGATTAATCCCTCAAAAATAAAAGATCCCATTCCTGCAATGGCTGCTTTAACCCAAGTTAGTAGTGAATTCTCATCACCTAAAATAAGCTCCAAGACAAGGTTACGTTATAAATTGTAAAGGAGTTTCCATAACTATATCTGATCTTTGCTATCGATCCCACAATGGCAGTCAAACCTATCTATGTGGAAAGTCTTCGCCAATACGAATAAAATAAGCTCAAGCACGTGGTAGTTGTAACATACCGTTCAGGAGTTCCCTCGACTCTCTGTAGTCTCCATAATCAAATCAGCTCCAAACCTTCACTGTTTACCAGTACCCTCAAAAAACACTCACATGTCTGGTTATGACTCGATGCGTGCCTACAATATTCAAGAGTTGCCCTCGATTTCTCAGGGTTTCCAGATCCTCATCAGATCCTGGTCATCCGAATTGGCATCTTCCTTCTTTATGAAAAGTCTTTAACAATAAAAACTAGCATTGCAACCTGTACAATCCTCTGAAACTGCTTGTCTTTTATATTTTTCAAACAATCCTGGACATTCGTCTCCATGGAATTTTAATAAAATATTTATATTCAAAGAAACGTCATACCATTCTCCACAATTTAAAACTACTTTGATTCATGTCCGCCACTTTTTACAAAGCGGGTCAGATATGCCCAATGACCTTTAAGACATAATTAGTTATTTTCAATCAAATTTCTGATAGATGACTATAAAATGTTGTATATAAATAACTATAATAAAATAACTTTTACAAGGTACTGGCCTATTATTTTAGTTATATTATAAAATAAAAAATATTAACTACTTTGACTCTCACGAAATTACCATAACTATGATTGTTCTAAACTGAACTGTTGGCGCGAGACTCACTTTTTATCTATACAGGATTTGTACGGAACCCTCGGTGCGCGAGTCCGACTCGCACTTGGCCGGTTTATTTAAATACCACAGACAAAAGTAACCAGAAACCGGACATCAGAAAGGTTAATCCAACATAATTTCATACTTTATTCCTACTACATATCTGAATGGTCTTAAATCATTCTCTGGAATAATCGAGTAAGCATGTGAGCAATTGTAATCGAGTGTTGCACATCTCTAGCTCATTCCAATTTAGAGTGATGGGCGTAAGACGCGCGGCTGGTGCGGAAAATTACTTTTGCTGTACTATGTTCGTATTAGAAAACAAAGCGATGTGGAAATGTATAAAAATGTGCGGATAGAAATAGAAATATGTTCTGTTTTATACTTTATCTATTTAAAGAGATGTTTGCCTGTTTGTCAGTCCTAATTCAAATAACAAAGTTATAACTTTAGAAACTACTAAATTGTTTTCTAAATTCTGAAACAATTGGGCGTAAGTAATTAAGAGTTTTCGGTTTATTTTTCCAAGATGGGCACAATTTGTTGGCTTTAGAATAACAGCCTCAATTATACACAAATCCATGTTAAAAATAAACAAAATGCAAACTGTAATTTTAAAAATATCCATTTCAAACGTCAACATTTTTCGTTCTAGCAACCCTTTTCCTTACCCTTCTTGGGAAACAGGAGTAATCTTTTAACATGTGCGAAGCTATTCCATACCATTACTTGCAACAATTTACCCTTACATCGAGAGAGTTACCCTCATGGAGAACAAAATGACGAACGGAGATGTCATACTTAATGGATAATCTCGTGAGAAAGTTGAGCGCCAAAATGCGATTATCCGGGGGACGAGGAACATATTTTTTTTATCTTCATAGTTTATTTTTCAATAAAATCTATGTATATATAGATTCTGTAAATATAGATTTAGTTCATTTTAAAATATGAGGAACGTTACTGATTACTCGTACCCCTTTCTTTTTACAACAAATCAAACAAGCAATTAGGACCAATCTTTGGCGAATATCTCAATGGACCTGAACGCTACGTTAGTTTACTAATAACTTATCGTTTTGGTCACGCATTTGACCTACAAGAAGACACTTGACCTACCTTTTCTATGGCATCTCCGCTCATCATTCCTTCTTCCATGCTCACCCTGAACACGAAGTATTTCGTTTACAGCCTAATAACCAAATAGCTTCCTCAATTTGTATGCCGTTTCACTAATGGAACAATTAAGTGATCCTCTAAGCTTGTTTAAATAATGCTGACGTTTCGAGTGCTCTCGCAAATGATCGGATGACGTGATGGGTGGATTAGGTTGATTTGCAAAAATGTGTAGCTATAGTGAAATAGCAGTTTTTGGCATAGTTATGCGTTTTTGGCGTTAATTAAAGTTGATTTAAATAACGTTGGAATTTTATTTTTGAGGACAATTTCGTTAATTATTGAAAATTAACGAAATTAATTAAAATTTCTCGTCACCTTAATTATTGAAATATCTCTGTCTCTGTATATTGCAAGGTCTCTACGGTACAGAGTACAAAATAATGAGCTCGTGCTATTATTTGAAACATTTATAAAAAAAATACACACAGTAGTCAACACAATCAAAATCAACATTCATAAAACATGATAGTCGGACCATCGAAAAAACTTAAATTCAGGCTGCAGTTTAAGTATTCTTTGTAGTGAAGCAAAAATACAGCCCGCACGGTAATAACTTAAAAGCCAAGCTTTATCAAATTGCAGCCGAATCTCACATAGTTTATTTAAACCAGGTCAACAAAACACGCTTGGAACTCTCTATAAATCGTCAAGATAAAGCTGCACCAAAGGCAGTAATGTAATTCTAGAACATGCTATCTCTTAGCCATTGTCATAGACCTCTTATTTCACAGGCAAATCAGGCGATCACAAATCTTAAATGCGTTAGCAACACCATACAAAAATGTCATTGTAACTATTTTTTGACTGTCCTAAATAAACGCCGTTTGCAGCGTGGATGCACAGCATCAAAACCTGGTCTGTAATTGGTTTAGTTTTCATTTCCAAGAAGATGATATGCAAAGGAAACCAGGTATTTACAGTACCTACTGATTTTTATATACTTCGATAAGTCCACAGTAAGCTAAGCTCAGTTCTTGAATAGGTACGAGTGTGAAGCATGTCCTGTAACTAGGACAGTTCCGGGAAGTGGATGGCTGTAGGCGAGTCAACAGCACAAGACTGTGTACACAACAGTTCGCTCCTAGTGCAATGATCAACTCTCTACTACGGTTAACGGTTCATTTCGTGGTAGCTAAGTATTATGCTAGGTATCTATTTTATTTATTAACATATTATTACGCATTTGAACTGTCAAGTGACAATTTTCATTTCACCGTTTAGGGTGCGTTACACTGTGTTAATGTAAACCATTCCTCAAACTGCTGTCAATAGCTCGGTTATCTTTATAGTTTAACTAGCGACCCGCTCCGGCTTCGGACGAGATAACAGTATTTCTCTACTATTTAATGTATGTTATTATACATATAAACCTTCCTCTTTAATTACTCTATAGTGTAGTTTTGAAAATTTAAGCGTACAAAGGGGCATAGGGACAGAAAAAGCGACTTTGTTTTAAAATATGTGGTGATGTTAAAGCTAAGCAGAATTCTCGAATAGATACGACAGTAACATCTCTTGTGAGTGTAAAGCATGTCCTGTAACTAGGACAGTTCCGGGAAGTGGGATGGCTGCAGGCGAGTCAACAGCACAAGACAGTGTACACAACAGTTCGTTCGTAGTGCAATGATCAACTCTCTACTACGGTTTACGCTTCATTTCATGGTACCTATTATGCTAGGTATCTATTTAATTTATCTACCTTACATTTGAACCTTTTTGAACTCCCAAGCATGCTGTCACTCCTCAATCCAGCTACTAAATACTACGTACCGAGTACAAAACTTATAGTAATTTTAAGTAAATATTCCTTACTTTCTAAGCATAGTTCTTGAATACGACTGTAACATCTGTTGTGACTGTAAAGCATGTCCTGTAACTAGGACAGTTCCGGGAAGTGGGATGGCTGCAGGCGAGTCAACAGCACGAGACAGTGTACACAACAGTTGCTCGCAGTGCAATGATGAACTCTCTACTACGGTTTACGGTTCATTTAGTGGTACCTAAGTATTATGCTAGGTATCTATTTTAATTACTTACCTTATATTTGAACCTTTTTGAACTACCAAGCATACTGTCACTCCTCAACCCAGCTACTAAATACTACATACCAAGTACAGAACTTATAGTAATTTTAAGTAAATATTTCTTACTTTCTAAGCATAGTTTTCGAATACGACCTTAACAACTAGAGTGAGTGTAAAGCATGTCCTATAACTAGGACAGTTCCGGGAAGTGGGATAGCTGAAGGCGAGTCAACAGCACGAGACAGTGTACACAACAGTGCGCACGCAGTGCAATGATGAACTTTCCAGTCCACTCCACGGACACTACAGTTTAAGCTTCATTTCGTGGTAGTCGTGTCAAGTATTATATTAGGAATCCATTTTATTTATTAACCTTGGAATACGATTTTGATCTTTCAAGTGCAAAACTTCTACATTTCACCGTCTAGGGTGGGTTGCATTTTTTAATGATATAGAACATAATCGCCGTCAAACTGCAGCCAATTGGTCAATAAGACGATTTGACGACTTCTTATGCTTTAGTTGCCACTACAAATAAATTATGAGCCGATTTGTCAATCATCAGTTAAGTTCTAATCGGTTTGACATATTTTAAACACAAAAGCTGTCAAGACGTGAAACAGATTCTTCGAATAAAAGTTATTTGGCGATTGAAAAATTTGCCCTTAAAGTAATTTTCACATAATATCACACATAATTTATGGAATTTTCAGAACAATATTGCAATAATTTATTTGCTACATTTCCATATTAATCTGCTGCATACAAAGTAAAGCAAATATTTAACTATAACAACTGTCGAGGGATTTAACATCATGTATGATAGCTTATTTCATTTACAATTTCTGCTCATGGACTCACTCATAGGTAGGCATAATGACCACAACACATGAGGAAAATTAAAAACATTTCAATCGATCCCCTAGTTTTGAAGATAAAAGTATGATTCCACAGATAATCAGGCTTTACCTTTTTATTCGTGTAGATTCCGAATTCAAACTTACACGAACACAGACACTCCTTGAAATGTTCATATTAAGAACAATACAGACAAGTGCCCATAGAGACTTGCCTTTTATTTTTCCTAAAATAAGGTTTTAGTTCAGTGTAGTCCAGGTATATTTGGATATTAGTTGTGAGCATAGATATTGAATAGACAAGATTAGGCGACCGTTAGACGACCTTTGTGCGACAGATTGCGTAATAACTCTGTACGTTATTATGCCCAGGAATGTACTTCAGATGTTCTAGATTTAGGGCTATTACCAAATATCTGGCCGTTCAATATGTATCGTAGGTTTTATTAACTTGATGAGACATTGACCAAATTCTGTACGCTTAACGATTGGAGATGCACACTAAGACAAATTAAATCACGCTGAAACTCAGACCTATAAACCAGTTGTGAAGAAGTATAAAAAATATAGTTCTCTCAGGTATTGGAAAGCAAGAAAAATATATAATAATATTTTCCCCCTAACCCTCATTTTTCCCCTACACTTTTCACCTTTTTTTCAGAGCTTACGGCATCACTTGGTATTATCCAAGCAGCTTGGCAGATTATATAAAATATTCTAGACTCAAATCACGACGCCTGCTTCGCAACGATAAATCTGATACAGTTTTATTCTGTTTGTTGTATACAAGGACAGAATTCCAAATATTTTTCTGTTGTATGCCTTGTACCAAATACACAAACAAATCATAGGGGAAGGATATTGTTTTGTTGAAAATCAATCTTATGAAACAGGTGGAGCGAAATGGAATTCATTATATACTATGGGCCCTACCTACATATACCTATTCGAGGCAGCAGCAAACAACAAGAAGTCAAGAGTATTTATTATAAAACGCGCGCAAGTTTGTTCATTAAATGAGTAAATTATTTTTATTGCACTTTGTGACTTAAACATCAAATAGGCCTAATTTAAATTCCTAATTACAAGTTAGCCACCTGTTTTATACATTGTTTTGTGCGTTCCTGTTTACGAAATCACGGATAAGCGCATAGCAACAGAAAATCCAATATCTCATCGACATTATCACCGTCTGAACCAACTGAAGTAATTAAAAATGTCTGCTCTGAGATTCGCGTTCGTTAATCACGAAAATATTTTATTATAAAATTTAATTAGTTTCGTTTTAGCGAAGCTTGATTGAGAACGGCTCCAAACTTGGAGTAAGTAAACATTTTGGCGGGAACGGCCATTTTTAATTGAGAATATGGCGGCCATGGCGGGTGTACAAAAGTTTGGTCATTTACATATTTATTAGTTTTCAGCCTCTTTTCGGGCTTGTTTTACATAGTTTTGAAGAATCCAGGCTCGGATTGGAAAAGTTGATATTCATATGATTTAGCCACCGAAAGTGGAATAATTTATCTATCAAAAAAACACAAATTCAATTCCAAGATTTGCTTAATGTTTTGACGATTTTGAAAGCAATTGACCACGAATTTTTTATAGTCAAACTAAATCCTAGAAAACAATCACCAGCCAATTTATTACCTCCAGTAAATATCCGTTACCTAAAAGAAAATGGGGTTTGAAGCCTTATAATTTTCCTAGCAAAACTGAAAGGATATTTCCAACAAGAAGCCCGGTCATCAAAAGGTAATATTTTAGTAAAATGTATCAAAGAGAGTTGAACGGGCTCTCTAAGAAAGAAAACCAACATTTTGGTTAAAATCTACGTTCTTTTAGTAAAAATAATATTGTTCAAAGATGTCTACAATAATATGGTTAGCCTGAGGCTGTAACACGCGATTACCTGTTTTATTACCGGAGGTAAATAACGAATATTGTGAGACGATTTTTCTCTATATTGGAAACATAAAAAATGCATAAATGTTTTGTAAAACACCAACTCATATCTGAAAATATCTACTATATAGATTGTTTATTTTTTTCAAATCAGTCACTGGATGAGTACCTACCTACTTATAGGTGTCTGATATCCACATACAGCTGAATTATATATGGATTTTTGACATAAGTTCTTTGCAAATATACCTACTCTAGGTAAGTAGGTATAGGCCTATGTAAAAGTAGACACATTCCTATCAAATCAATATATTTTAATATCCAATCAGTTATTATTTGCTCACGTTGTGATTAAAGGCTGTGATCGGAGTCTATGTACTTATATGAAGAGTGCTCATCAATAAACATTTGGGATCCTTACATTACCATACAGTTGAAAGATAGAAGTACAAGCCTTGAAGTTGCACAGCACATTAGTCAAATTAGTCGATGAGGCAACAAACATAATGCAAATGTATGCTTAGCAAAAGTCGCTAAGAAACCAAAATCAACGTATTTGCGTAGACTTAGGTACATCTTGTTCTTACTTATGAATTTTTGAAACACAACAAACAAACCTAGAATTCACGGGAATAGATAGTCAATAAATGCCTCACATTGCGTTTCTGAAGTTATTAAAGAAAAGAGAAGTATGAAACAAGAAGACATGCCGTAGGTACTAACCTAATGAAATTACTGGCCAATGAGTATTTAAGATGGTGTTTTGATTTCTGCCACTTACCTGTTGCGTGGCTAAACAGCTGTTTCATGGGACCAAGTCATCTCGTATACTTATCTGCATTTCAGATAGACAGGGGGACAACGAGACACGTTTTATTGAAGTCCTTTGTACTCTATTGCTCTTATTAAAAAAGATAATCTTTCTCATTAATTTCTAAGCAATCGAGGATTTAGAAATTTCTTGCTAATACTTTTTCTTTGATTATGATGATTTTAGATGTATTATGTTGAAGGGGCAGATAATGAAACGATGGGTTGAGCTGATTCATAAGTAGGTATGCTTTCGTAGTATAACTTACAGCAATCAAAATAGACCCTTGGCAGTTTTTATATGAAAAATATGTTTAGCTTAGCTGCATTGTATTTATAAATGTACACTGTACACTCGAGACGCTTTTAATTCTTGATTTTATTACCTTTAAAAACAAATGTTTACCAAATAACCTATTTGGTTCGGTTTGTAGTTTCTTAAAAAGAAAACTGATATTATAGATTCCAACCAAAGTAACACTTTATAAGAAATTCAGGGCATGAAAATTGAACCTATGAAAAACAAACTTTTTATTTTCCGTTCGTTATAGTTCAGAAACTGTTTGCTGGTTAGTTACGACGTCTTCGAATTATTTTATAAGTCTACTTAATGAACTAATTTCCTGAACTCGTCATACTTTGTGTCAGGTCCTTCATTTTAGCGTAAATTATTGAACTTTAAGACGATTATGCTCGGTGGTTGGGCTCCTGAAGAGAACCTTTGCTATAAAATATCAAAAGCTCGCTACTGACTTTTCAACACTCCTTCCAGTATTAACTTAACAAGTTTCATTTTGATGGATAAAATTTGCAGCTTTTCGTCCGAAGTACTATATTCGTTATTTTTACATTTGCAGCTTTTCGTCCGAAGTACTATATTCGTTATTTTTACATTTGCTAAACAATAAATAATAAAGAGTTTCTTGCATGTTCTTTAATTACTTATATTTAGATTAACATTTTGTATACCACATTTTATGCAAAGAAATTATATTCTATTCTAATATCTATGGAGAGCCGCTCAGCCTAAGCGTGAGCCGAGTGTAACCGGTGAATAAAGCTAGTATAGGATGAAGAGCCTTTTTTATTCGATACTGTACAGCCAGATGTTGTAGAAATTAAAAGTTTGTAGGCCACACAGAAATAAAAATTTACATTTTAGTGCCCTTTTTAATTGATCCATAAAACATAATATTTAACTACCTCATCTAAATTTTTTTATAATTTTAAATTATGAGGGATTTCCGTATCTCATTTTGTTACTGAAAACATTATTATGTCGTAATTCAAACGCCATATACAGATGAAGAACACTAAGTAGAAAAATATTTAAACAGGTTTGTAACTCGTATCACTTTCTTTGCTTACATGAATCTATAATATGTATAAGACTATTGACATAAGATATAGAAACCTTATTAACTATAATTATCTTATATCAGTCATACTTTATAATTCGTAAAAAATCTAAAAAGAAAAGTTTATTTTCGAACTCTATATTAAATTAACATGTTTGTCTCATCACTCAAGATAACTAATGGTCTTAAGGGAGTAATCGTCTCGATATATTTTAAAGACATACCAACATTTAAGGGTTTGTTTAAACCAGGCTAGAGAATTCTCATTCTATGCACACCTATCAAATTTATATAAGAAATATTTTTATTTAAGGCACTTTAAGCTACAAACCTTTTTCAATCACCACGCTTACCATCAAAGCAGATTGGTGATTTGAAAGTTAAAAGTCCAGGTTTCCTCAGAAAAACCTTTTCCTCCACTCAGTCATTCTCACTAAGAAAGTTATATTTAGCTACAAGACCACAACAAGCTTTGTTCTTTGGTTTGATAGGTACTTCTCCCTAAAAAAAACGCGAAAAAATACTTTTCTTCTAACTCTATTTATTTGTTCATTTAGTTTAAACACACCCTAAGATTCTTTACAGTCCCAAAGTATTTGTAACGAAAATAGCAAAACAATTCGCTGCTTGCATTCAGTCCAGTCCTTGTCTACGATCCGATTAAAATCCCTTTAAATGCTGTGATAAAGAGAATTTATATTAATCGCCACGCGTACCTACATTACTGCAACTCCTTTGAGTCTTCGAGGAGACAACGTAATTGACGCTGGAGGTATTGCCAGATTATCTTGAAATGATCTTGTGTATTTTAAACTCTCGTCTTTACAAATCTATGCTTTATTGATAAATCACTCTTTATTTATACGAAATAGGAATTTAATCGCGATATATTACGATATTACTTTATAGTACGATACTACTTTTTCTGTACTCGTCGACGTTTTGGGCCAATAGCACCGACCGCAGTCCACATTACCACGTCGCGAAAGTTTAAAAAATCACTCTTTGACGTGAATGTTTAGGAGTGTAGTGTAGAGTTATGTTTAATCCTCTTTTACACAAAAATTATCTAATCTAAGGTTGTTACTTACTGTTTCCTGAAATACCGGAAAACGATTATTTGTTTGATGTATTTGACCTAAAGATACTGGTTGTAGCTTTATTAATAGAAACAATAATAGAAATCATATTTACTAACTAAAAACAAGGAAAATAATAAAATCAGCTGCCCACAACCGATACAAAGGTCATAATACAATCTCACGGTCTCATCGCAAATCACACATGACAGAGTTTTCAATCTCGGCGGTAATAAACCTTCTTGCTATCGACTTCGTTTCACACATATAGAAGAATAACAAGAAATCACTTTTGATGTAAGGTTTCGGCTATTTTTATCTTATGGAAAATAGGGTTCTCTGTACGTTTTCTTATTTCAGTATGCGTCAAAACTTTGGGAAAGCTACGTTGGGATATTTTCATTTATAAGCTAATATTTGATTCTTGGTAAAAAAAAACACTATTTACAGATATATAATAAAACACGTTTGAAGCTTTTTGGAACTAGTGGATTTTCCGCTCGGTTCTTGATGCACGATACATTATTTATTTTATTTATTTATTTAAATCAGGCATCAAGGCCCATAGCAAACACTATACATAAATATTATAACATTAAAAATAATATACTAATACATATTTTATATAAACAACTTAAAAACTAATGCACACGAAGTTACGACACATTACGAGCTACAAAAAACATCTGCACGCCTTCACGTGTCATAATTTAAACAGTCCATCTTACAGGCGCAAACAATAGACGAGTGACGTATGGACAAACTGCAGAGCAAATCCGCTAGTGTGAAAACGGTTTTAGACCTTTTTCTTTTTACTCAAGTAACTCTTCAACTCCCTTTTCTTCAAATTGTTTGAATTTTTCGTGGGATCATGCAGCTGGCAATTGGGACGTAGTTTAAAAATTAATATACTTAGCTGAAAATCTAAAAATCTTTTATCGAGATGTGATTTTTTCATCGTTTGCTTAATTAAAGCTAAATTGGCTCATTTGGATTTACTCGTGTGGCGTTATTATTGGAACTAAGTTAGTTGTTTATTTAAAGCAACGTGCAAAATCATAATTCTGAAAGGCAGAATATTTGTTTTTATAAGTGTTAGATGTCCTTTACAATATTTTAATAAATTAACAATTTATAAATTCAAAAGACCCTTACCAGTTTCATTTCTAACTATACAGAGGAGCTTTTCCTGTCACACAAATCAGACTTTAAACAATAACCCACCACATATTGGAAAATGAACACGACCAATTTAGTCTTAGTGCGATAAACTAATAAATAAACTATAATGTTTACTTTCAATACTGATTTAAGTGATTAGAGAAATTCTGAGAAATTGATCTAATTAACAAATAGTGAGAAGATTAGCACATACAAATAGGAGTCAATTAGTTATTAAATCGACAAGGTTCAATGGATTCTAGATTAATCATTCACTACCTCTAGTGCCTACAAAGTAATGTAATTAAGAGGACGAATTGGAATTTTTGGCGCCAAGGATTTCAATTTTTCTCAGTAAATACAAAACGGATCAAAATACAACTTGGTTACCTGAAAGTTCATGATATAAGCCTTATTTTGTTAGTTGTAGAAACATGATTAGGTAACTTTTATAACAGAGAAAAATATATCAAACATACCTCTTTTTAAAAAGAGATTCACATATTATGGGCAAACGGGACCGATTTAAGCCTCTTAACTTTTTTAGTAGTTGAGTATATACATACTCTTTAAAATGGTAGTAGGAATTTTTATTAAATTATCATTTCTAAATATTAAAATTACAAAACCATTTTGTCGCTTACGACTTTTAGTTATAAGCTAGCGCGCGTATTGTTATCCTCGCCCCGCTCAGACGCTCCGACCCCTTTTGGCGCCTTAGATGCGCGTGCCGGTTATGGAATTATTGTTGACCACTTCCTCGCCTTAAGTGTTTTCTTCTCATGATTTTTTACAGCAAAAGTTTTTTTTTATAATCTTCTCTGGTAATTATACCTTTTTCAAAGATAACAACAGTGTTCGTATAGAGCGGATACGTCGATCCACGAGTAAATCCGCATCAGACAGCTATCTTTTAACCTCATATATAGAACACAATATAGATCTAAGTAGGTAAGTCTATCTCAGAAACTCATTTGTTTATATTCACCTAAACATAACACCATAAAATGAGGTGGGAACGTAAAAACCCTTCGTGTTAAAGCAAAAATCGTTCGCACGAAGCTAATATTTATAAATTGATTTTTGGATGAATTTGCTTACAAGTGCAATCAAGTCGATAACGGGGAGTTCTAAAGGGGAGGAAGACACGTTTGGCTTAATTTATGTACGTCGCCTGAGGCTTGGTTTAATAAACCTTTAGCCCGATACATAGTCTCCTTTTCTACGAAAAAAATCTTGGCAGCTTATATTACTTAGGTACTTTGAAGCTAAGGTAAAGATTTTATTCAGGTAAGTAATTTAAATTAAACTCTAAGAGGTCATTTACGCTTCAGAATTAGATACGTGAAAGATTTGCATATCAAACAATCTAGCACACTTGCCGTTTTCCCGCGGCTTCACCCGCGTGGCCTTACCGGGATAAATATAGCTACTCGAAAAGAGGGTAACATGAAAGTGTAGAACAACAACAGTGAAAGAACCTTCGCCATCAAGCCTTCAGAGGAAACCTGTTTTTGTTTGTTTAATAAAACTCTCAAAACATACTTATTTCTTCAAAAAATGTTCAGAATAGAAGATTACATCAGATCTATTTCGGAATAGTTTCTAACTGTAAACCATAGCAGCTTAGTTTGTTTCTTAGGCACAGGTTACACTACTGAACCGATAGAAATAGATTGAGGCTTGCAACCCTACGCAGACTCGTCAAAGGCATTCCATATCCTTTGTCGCCTCGTTCAATACATATTCCATGGACAAACCACAAAGAAAACACGTCCGTTGTGCTAAGCCTGCTGTAAGCTGGACATAGTCGTAGGTAGGCTTAAATTTAGACCTAGGTACATAGTGTATAGCCTTGTAGTATAACTTCGTACCAAACTTAAAGGCGGCTCGAACGGTAGTTCATGAGGTGCGCGAGAAGTATGAGTCATAATTATGCGCCTGTGCTCGGAACTTAAATGCCGACATACCTTTACATAGTTTGGCGAGAACTATGTCTATACTGTCTTCAGAACATAAATAAAACCTCCATGGTTAAACAAAACTGCCAACCCAATAAAACCTAATGAGTTCCCGCCAAAAGTCTATAACTTAAATTAGGTAACAAGTCCATATAAATAGACCGCCATATCTCATTACATTTTTAATTTATTCGCAGATAAATTGATTATGTTCAATAAGGAGGGGAATATGAAAATGTATGCTCGAGTGAGCCCTTTCACGTCGGTGCAATAATCCAGATTCGTTCGTACGCTGTATTGCACGTATATTCCTTCTATTTCCATTTGGAATTGCAGAAATGTATGCAACGTGCAATATTTGTGGGATTTAAGAGTAACTGATCTTGTTATTAGTTTTATCTTATGATATTATGTGTGTTTTTGTTGCTTTTGTTCGGTTTAAATAGTCTAATTAATCTATCTTTTAGACCAGTTAAATTATAGTTGATTAATAAGAAGAGAGGCCTGTGTCCAGCAGTGGACTGCGATAGGCTGATGATGATGATGATTATGATGAATCTTATTCATCAAATATTTTTAAAATATATCAAGTTAAATACGAAGAATTACTCTTTTATTCGTCATGTTTATTGTGATTAACATTTGTTACGGTTAATTTACTCCTGATTGGCATAATTGCCATCTAATATTTTAGGTTACGTAATACCACGAAGGTTTTACATTACCAACGTGTAAAATACACTGCACCCACATTTGACAACTTGTGTTTGGGGTGAGCTTACACCATAAGCCGCGTACAAATCCGGGGTTAAGGCAATTTCACATAGAAAACCCCAATTACATTTTGTCGGTCCAAAAAATCAAATAACTCACGCTCTGATGGCAGTGTGCAGCTTTTTAGACTGACTTCTATAGATAAAGATGTTTTTTTCTGCGTAGAATGGATACAAAAACATATGTATAAAAACCCTTTTCACTTCTAACGAAGTGGGCTAACAACCACTTAGCTATAAAATCTCTTCGATTCACAGGTGAAAATTGTCGGAAAAGAGAATTCGATTAAACTTTTTCTGCTATCTGAAACAAAACTGAAATGAAATCTTCGAACTTATCTGCTATTGAAGGAGGAAATTCGCGCCAATTCCTATATGCGAGCTCATATAAGTATACACTTTTATGTGAAAATGTAGTTACCATGGAGAAGAAAATGACTAGCGGAGATGTCATAACGCAAAATCTCCTAAGAAATTAGCATGCCAAAATGCGGGTGTTTGAGGAACGAAAAACGTTACTAGCCCCACCCTTACACGTCTGCCATGATAGCCGTCCATTATTTTCAGAATAAAATCACCAATCAAAACCAGTCTTTAACGGATTTGACAAAGAACCTGAACGCCTCGTTTGTTCTACTAACTTATCATGCCTACCGTATTTTTCTTGAGCTACAAGAAGGTGCCTGACTTACCTTCCTCACGGCATCTCCGCTATCTTTCCTCCCTCCGTGGTAGGAGTCGACACATGCTATGGACAGAAATGCGCGAATTCCAAATTCAAATGTTTGAAATCGGCCAGAATTTCGCTTTCAATACGATATGGAAACTATTTGCGCTTACTGCCTCTATGGTTAACTTTTGCAACATGTTAAAATTCTCAAAGTTGTAAAAAACCGACGAACTTTCTTTTATTAAATTATGATTCGATAATCGTTCGTTAAACCAATCTTTATATTATATCAATCAAAATCAATCGCCTAAGGTATATTTAAGTATTAATTAATAATGTAAAATATTACCTAGTACCGTTTAGCTGTAGACAGATTTAGATTTTAGGTACATTGTAACTTGCGATTGATTCTAAAACATTTTGCTAAGCTTACAGGCTTTTAAAGCGAGTTTATCGAGACCCTAATTGATCCATGCATTTTAATGTCGCAACCTTCCGTAGTAACTAGGTCATACGGTAAGCGAGAGCGACAGTTTAAAAAACATGATATTTCACGATAAATAGAACCTGCTCCAGTTTGCTCACATTTTTAAATCTGTAAAAAAGCTGAAGTTAGTTGCAAACCGCCATTGTAACTATTGTAAAGTAACCTCAACTTTATAACAGCTTCCAAATTGTCTATAAGTTTCGTCACAATAGTCAAAATGTACCAAAAACAAAAAAAAAACACGACGTTATTTGACAAGTAATGGAGAATTGAGAAATTAATTAATTAGTACAAAAAAAATACTTCGCATATATATAGAAATGTTTATTTAACTTTTGTTTCCATATTATATTCCCGCTTGCAATATCACCTAATCCTAACAGATTTAGCTAAGCCGGGTATAAGACAATAGGCCCCAACTGTAGTTGACAGCCTCATTTAATATGTCTCGAGTGGCTAATACATTTGACATACAAACTGACACTCATTGTGTACCGTTGAAGTGTTAACAGTGTTTTCGGATGGAGACAAAGTTAAATAGAATTGATGTTAGGTATAAAGAAATAGAACCTAGATATTGTCTTAGTTTCTCGTGTTTCCTTGTTACATTTTCCTATTTCCATTGATTTCCAAGATGCAAAGGGCATTTGACTTTCGAAGTAACATTGGGACTTGTAGTACTTACCTACCGAACCGTTATGTCATCAAAATTAGTATTTTGATATCACATACATTGTGATAACCTTACTTACCTTTATAATTTAATCCTTCATGCCCACAACTCAAATCATATTTCGGAATAAATTAATCAATAATATAAGTAAAGTACCAACAGACGTACATGTATTGTTTTTAACTTCACTTCTATTTCATTTCATATTTAATTGGAAGTTGCTAAAACAAAGGTAAAATGTTTTAAGTGGCAGTGTAGGAACTATACACAAATTATGCAGTCACCACCTGCACTAAATTGAACTGTCGAGAGAATGTATAATTTCTGATAATAACGACTTTATACACTCGCTGCCAACGAATCTGGGTCAGTTTCGAAAATATTGTTTTCCTTTTGCCTTTTGATTTCATACGTAAAATTCTAACAGTTATTAATTAATATAAAGTAAAATCAAATGTTTCTACGATGGAGGAACGTAACCCATTAAGCTATGTAGAAGGAAATAAACGCTACTTACATTAGTTGAAAATGCAGTGCATCATACTCCAGAAAGCCCAGAAAGTTACAAAAAGCAGTGAAAATAATAGCACTTCCTCTGTCCCGATTTAATTGCTAGTAAATGTATCAAGTATTTATGAATCGAGTCTTGAGATTCGAATCACAATTTAGCGAAGCACAGTAAATTATTCTAACGTTTTTACATACCCATCGGTAGCGCAGTGCGGCAACACTGATTGGGCTTGAATATTTTAACCTGGCGATGTTGAGGAAGATTAAAAGAGGTTCTATTACTCGTTTATTTTTATGTCGCTGCATTTTTGTCGAGTATTGTAGGCTTAACAAGTCGATTTTTTTTCTTCATGTGTGGGCCGATTTTCACAATCATGTGTTAACTTATATCTGCGGAATAAATATGGCAGTCAACTGTCAAAATGTCAAAAAAATCTTCAGATAAAAGTTGCCAGGCGATAAAAATCGGCCCCTAAGTACTTGTAGTAATAAATATAAAATAATTTTTGCTCTTTATTCTGCTTGATAAGACTCAACAAAAGAGGCACAAGGAGAAAGCTAGTCTTTATAAACTTTCTAGACAATCTTATGTTACAACAGTAGAAACAGCTGTTACTCTATTATGTTTCTTTAGACATTATTACTGTGACAAACAAATCAATTCGTTCACATTCTCTGGAAGGAATCTTAAGAAAAATGTAATAAAATAGGAGTTTTACGGGAGACTTAGTAGGGCTCGTTCGCGCCCTTTCAGATGTTCGGTGTATTATCGAAGTCCCTCGAATGATGTCGACATACCAATACTTTGTCGATCCTACATTCCATGTTGTGTTACACTTGCGAGCAAAAATATCGGGCCATTTATAAACTTGCAATAAAATAACAAACTTTTTTTTAAAACTGAAAAATAAAATAAACCTCATCAAAACGTTTACACTAATACTAGCCACAGTTTTAACCCACCTCGTGAGAGAACTACTTTCCCGACCGCACCTTTATATAAGGTGTTTTGGTCATACATACATGATAATATAAGCGTAATTTTTCCCCAAGCGTTGGATATAATAAAATATAATAAAATAATGAAATAATAAATAAAATAAAACAATATAATAAAACACTACTCAATCCAACCAACAAGTGGTTTCTATTTTAAAATATATGATTTATATCCATTTACAGCTTTTAAAAAATAAGAACTATTCTGCAACTGATCCCAATTCCCTGTCCGCAAGTGTAGGATTTAAAGAATGTTGTGTACGTAATGTCATGTATCGACGTAAATAGTTTTATTCAAATCAGTAGATATTTTCGTGTATTACAAACATTTTTCAGCATTTGACTTTGCTCGACTCTTATTGTTGCTTTTCTTCTATGACTGGTTAGTTATTTTTTTGATAGGTAATTCAATAAGAAAGGTCCTAAGCAGGTTTAAACACAAATTAAAATAAGTATGAATCTCTTTATCTGAATCCTGAATTACATAATCTTATCATAACACAGCCAATTACCTAATTGATTCAGAAAGCCGCTACAAAATTATGCTCAAATGAAAACCATCGCAATTGTCATATTAACTCAACAATTTTCCATTAACCTGGCCGCGAAGGCAAAAGCGGCTTAACTTGCCACAAACCTTTTATGTTTATTAAACAATTTTCTATACGAATACAATAAAAAAGAAACATAATTTTGTTTGTTTGTTTCTACTAAAAAGGCCCCAAAACTGCGCTACCGATTTAAAAATTCTTTCACTCTTGGAAAGCTACACTCTTCCCGAGTAAGATAGGCTATATTTTATCCCGCTTGGTACGGAGGAACGCGGGTGAAACCGCGGAAAATTGGCTAGTCTATTAATAAATGAATAAAACCTTTTATTTCACAAAAGCACTTTATGAGAAAATGTAATATTTGCGGCTTGGCATTTTATTCGTTAAATTCAGTTGTCATGATATTGAACTATGACCTTTTGACGCTAATTGAAATTAATTAATAAATACACGTTTTTATGATTGCTGTATGAAATATAAAATGTGACATATACATAGTCAGATGTTATGTTTATGCTATACTTTTTTCATTAACATAGCGTAAAATATAATAATCTCCTAACACGTTCTCGCAAACGCAATGGCATTCCGCAACTAAATTCCGACCACAAGACTCATAACAACCATAAAATTGGTTTGTGCACAACAACGTTTCCCGTTAATTATTATCGTTAAACACGATACCTTAGAAATAAAAAACATCAACAGAAAAATATAAGCTTTTCTAATACAATTTTCAACACAAAATCAAAATGCAGCTCTCGCCGAACGAACGTGGAAATGCTCTAGAAAGCCACGCAGCATCGCAATAAGGGGTTTAGAGTCACAACGAAGAGTGGAAGCCAGCTTATCACGTTCCACCAGCGCAAACATAACAATTTGCATGCAACGATGGCAAACTGATTCAATCTACATGCTTTCATGTACCAAATAACGCATAAAAAACTGGAGCGCTCCAATTATCGGTTTTGGGAAAACATGGAACTTACGGTTGGGTAGTATGTAATGTACTGAATGGTTGGTTGAACGGTGAATGAAAATGCACGTTTTTTGGATACTTTGTTTTCTTTTTACACTTCTTTTGTTGGAGAAATTATGTATGTCTTTTATCACTTTTATTCGAAGTTCGAGTCTTACGACATTTTATAACTAGAGGTACCTACAATGTTGATACATAAAGCTGATGATGATATCTTCTTTTGATAATCTCATTCATTAGCTTCACTTCTGTAATCAATTACAATCCTATCACTTCATCTTGTTAGAGAATTTCTCAACCAAAACCGAGTAATTTTCCTTTCCTATTGGTCTTAAAGAAAACTCAATCTAATTACCATTTATTTGACAAAATGAAACATTCATTAGAATTCTAAAGCGAAGTTTCCTATAGATTTAATATTGAACAGCGTTATTGCAAATCACATATTCAATAGCAATTAATTACAAAATCAATAGAAAGAAGTAATTAGACCTTTAGATGACGTTTCAAAAGTTTTGATTGCGAAACCACTTTTCTATTTGTGAATTCATAAAATTAATAAAGTTAATATTTGTGTGGTTCAATATGGTTAAAAGCTAATTGCTTTGTAGATATGAGTGGTTGCCATGCTGAGACTCGAGCAATGGAAATGATGAACTAATAAAACAAGGAGTCATTTTTTTAAATTTTGATTAATAACAATGTTTTCAGGTGGTAATGTACTGGTTAAATACTGATTTTCATATTGATATGCTACGACCAAACCCTAAAGAATATGTGCAGGTATACAAAGTAATTACCTTCCTAGTTTAAACAGTGTTTCATTGCTGATTTTATGACGCCGTTCATTCTAATTTCCGCCCCCGATCACAATTTAATTTCAGCAACAAATTGAGTCAAAGGCACTTAATAAAACGCTATTGTGCCCATTAATTACCTCACCTAACAAATTGTTAATAGAACTGTGGGGCTTGCCAGCGTAAAAAACTTATCACCCGCCCATGAAAATGTGTTGCCAATCTAATAAATGTGCCTTCTTTTAGGGTAACTAAAAGCTTTTAGCTTAATTAAACACTAGTGCCTCAGAAATAATGATAAAGTTCTTTGTAGAAATTAAATCTAAGCGGTGGCTATTATATGACTTGTTGTTTTCGTAATTGTGTTTTTGATTAACTTTTTTGTTTTTAATTTTGAGGGAATTTTAGTTAATTCTTATATCTACCTAATTTATTTTCGGCGCTGTCAGTCCTAAGCATCTTTAGCTAATCCCACGTTCATCGTGAAGGAATAGATCGTACACCTGTTTTTTACTAATTATGTCCTGCAAAGCTAATTTAATTCCAAAACACATACATAGCTACACTAGGCTTAATTTTTTATTTTTTTTTTTAAATCGGAAAAACGTTTTCATAACAAACAAAGGCTCAAGACATACCTCACAAAAACATGTCTAATACCAGCTTAGAACTGCCTAATACGATGCAAATTCTACCAAGTTCCAGCGCAAAACAATTTGCGAGCTGAAGAAATAAAGCGTCCAAGTTTACCTGCTTCCTTATTCCAAAGCTTTAACTTAGCGATATTATAACTGTGACTACCTACAGATATTGTCAAATAACTTTGCCGGTCTGAAGTTGCGGCTACTAGTAAGTACTATAAAGAGAGTGAAAAGCTGACTTCAGGGGAGTAAAGCTTCCATCCTTTGATATATTTTGACTATTATAAGGTGTCTATAATGATCAACTTCTTGATGAGAACTTAAAATTCAATAGTGTCATTTCAGTTTAGACAATCTAGATATAATCTCTATGACATAGTAGTTTGTTTATTAATCTTTGTGTGTGTGTGTGTATAACCACGAATAACTTTTGTCCACGAGTCCGAGTTGATTACTTGGGCATATGTTTCGTCCGATCGTAAAATTAGCCACATCGTGAAATTGCTAGGCGTATCATAAAACGCCGAAACTTTGTGATTAGGTACCAAATGTTGCAAGTAATCCAATACATATCTCTGTACCTAAACTATTTCTACTAGAATAATTATAATATAAAGAGGATTACATTGTTTATTTGTTTCCATTATATTGGCTCTAAAACTACTAAACCAATTGTTTGTTTCCATTACATTGGCTCTAAAACTACTAGGTAACCCAATTAAAATAATATTTTACTGTTATCGGCACGAACCTTGAGCTCTGACCTTCACCTGCGCAGAAGTAATATATTGGGTCCCTTTTGTGGTATGAAGTGAGGCGCGGGGGCAGTGATTGGCCCGCAGTGCATCGCGTCATAGCCATCACTCGGGATTGGTTCTTTGTTAATAAATTACTTCTGCGCAGATGTAGGTCAGAGCTCAAGATTCGTGCCGATAACTATTTCACCATAAAGGTCATATTTTATCCGAGTGCGGGAAGAAGGGCTCTCGGGACGCAGAGAAGGAGTTTCCCCGAAACGCAAGTAAAATCTCTAGATACGGCTGACATAGAGAAATCACTGGCATGACACCTAAACATGCCAAACATAACAAGATAATAAGCCAAATGACGTAAGACCAGTAATTGGGTAACTAGAACGCACCATGGAAAACCCTTTTAATTAGCTGACAAGCAAATGAGCTGTATTCAGGTCAGAATATAAGGGGTTGCGAAATAAGGGCAAAAGTGATACAACCTTTGTAGTTGTGAGATATGAGAAAAAAATATCTTGATGTAGTTCTCGATACGGATTTTTGAATAAGGAACGTTATTTTTTTAAAAGAGTTTAGCAATGTATATGGACGACCTTTTTAGAGTTTTTTTTAACTGTGGAAAATCCCTGTTGTGGGTTCAGTGTGACGGAGTGTCAGAATCTCACTGACTTACAGCCAGTTTCTTTATCAAAAGTAAAAGCCAAAGTAATGCCATAAAGTAAAAGTAACGGTCAAATTCGTTTTTCAGTTTTATCTATTCGTTTTTTAGGCTTTAAAAAACGAATTTGATCGTTACTTTTACTTTAGACATTACTTTAACTTTAACTTTTGATGAAGAAACTGGCCGTAAGCCCTTTATGTACTAAGGCCGCCGGTATCTCTGCCGAACAAACCCGTAGCCCTAGAGAAGTGTCCTCTGAAAATTTTGACATCGTATTTAATATGACTAATGATAAAAAATGTATGCTATTTTAATTTATTTAGGGGTATACTTAAACTTCCATAATTGAGGCTGAAAATCGTGTAGTGGTTAGTTCTAAACCGCCGTATTAATGATTCCCTTCAATGAATCCACTTCGCTTACTCGCCATAAGCCTATTGGCGCAACGGACTAATTGATTAGCACACAGTTTCAGCCAGCAAGTGTACCAAACAACGCACAGATTCATGCCACGAATTAAGTCAACTAAGTCTGGTAAGACTACACTATACTTTAGTAATAGCTTTTTAGTTTTTAATTATTAAATGTGTAGTTTTAGCTTTATTTTTTTTTTTATTATTGAAAAAAAATTCAAAAATTAGCTTTATATACTGTATGTTGTGTTAAGTGTATTGATTGTTTTAATCTGTGGTCTGTAAGTACTTCTTAAAATAAACTAAAAAGAATTCAGCTTGGTATTGTAATAACCACCACTTGGCAAAATGCTTGGTTTGAGAAACCTTCCCATTTTCACATATACACTCCTACATAAATATAAGCTCTTATGTAATTTTGTAAGGTGATTTGTGTCTGATTTTAATATCAGCTAGAAGCAAACTAGCCCTCAGAGTAAATATGCTGTTAGGCATGTAACTTGAGATTACAATCAGTGTTCCAATCTTCACGAAAACAAACAGTAGAAAACTCAAAAAGTTGTAAACAAAATGCAAATGTTTTACGCGATAATTGCACTTTAATCACTTGCAGAAACGAGTTCCAACAAACAGCCATCAAAAGTTTCGAGTCAACGCCGTCATAATTACCATATTTTGTAATTAATTCACTTTCAAACAAACAATACGAAACAACTTGACCAATATTTATAAAACTTTCACTTCAAGGCTTTCACGTTTAATGAATAGCAACCTTGAGGATATTAAAAAAAATATATATAAGCGGGCGTAACAAAAAACACCCTTTAGTTAGACGTTACCTGTCGGTTCTAACGTTCACACCTTCATATATATTGTTTACTAGCCATTTTAGGACCAAATATAACATGTTAATCGGGAAGAGTGTAGCTTTCCAATAGTGAAAGATTATTTAAAACAAACCTTTAGGGTGCAAACCAAAAAAATATTTTGTCTTTATTACGTTACCAAGTGTAGATTAAGAGCCCGACTGACTGACTACTTTCCCCAATACAATCATGGCTCAAACCACTGCACTGACACTGAATTCAAAATCCGCTTACCCATCAAAAAAACAATCAAAAGAATCCTCTTCAAAATCATCAAAGCTCAATTAATTAACGTTCTAACAAAAAGATGACAATGATATCTTACAAAGGCTTGCTCACCTCAAAGGGCATTCACCTCGAATCTCCTGCCTCTTGGGGCCCGATTCTGTAATCGCAATAGCAGTTTTAATTTTATAGGGCATTCCGCTACTAATATAAGACCAATCATATTTCAATGACATGTCATTTCGATATTGGTCTGCCATTTAGCCTCTATAAGGTAGTCTGCTCTACAATCATATTGCAATCGTAAATCATTTGCAGACAATATGATTCATTATTGAATCACAGAAAATAATGACAATTTATTTCAAAGCGGAAAGCCACATACGCTTCTATCGCAATTGAGTCGTGATTGGATCTCAGTTGGATATCAATCGTATGTTGCTGAAGTAAAATTAGCAGAATCGAGCCCCTGATATCTACGCGAAGGGCCTGTCATAGGAATTACGTTAATCCGTCTCCATTGCGTCTTGACCCTACTCACGTTGGTTCCGCTGACATGATAGTGTCACGGACCATTGGTAGAAGAATCTAATCTTGGGTACAGGACAGATAAAGGATTGCTTCTGTTAGGTGATAAGTTTCTCTTATCAATATTCGGGTCCTGTAGAGCTGTGGTTCTGTCATTTGAATTCTGTTATCAAATCTATACCATCTATACTTACCTATAACATAATAAAGATGAAATATTTTTTTGTTTACTTGTTTGTACCCTAACCATAAAAATTCTTTCACCGTTTTACCGGTACAGGCAGTAATTTCGGGCGCGAGTGAAACCGTGGGAAATCGGCTAGTCTAGTAAAATGGAAATTTCAAGAGGCTGAATAGACTAGCATGTGGAAAAAGTATGTGAGCTTTTTAATTTCTCCGGGGAGTTTTAAAATTTTTCGTGCTAGCGTTCCGTCAATCTTCCTACTTTATAACTTGCCTACGAAAAGTACTCACGTCTCCTTTTACTTGAAAACTATGAAAAAGTTAAGCCTCAATAAATTAAAATACTCTGAGATCACAAAAGATCAACCATTATTGACCTTACTGAAACAAGTCTACCAATTTCCCGGTCAATTAACCATTTAAAACTCGCCCACTACGACTGCTTTCACGAAAGAATTGTCAAACCGTGGAACGGAGCGATATAAATCTCTTTTCCACGCACTTTATATTTCGTTGTCCGATTCAGCGAACTATTCAATTTAGAGCTTAGAGGGTTTAACCAACTGGATCCGCCACGGACACAAATCTTTATGCGAAAAAATCTGACTGTTAATGAGCGGGTACGAGTCAATGCAACAAATTTTCGCATTTTCTATCACATCGTAACGTAGCGCACGAATACGACTATATTATCGAGCAAAAGCATACACTTCATGCACATATATGGTACAGTAGTCTCATTTTTGGCATATAGGAAAGCACGACAGTGGCGTCTCCAGTTCGTTATAAGCTCTAATATTTAGACGCTACGGAACGTTCTTTGTTTGAAATTGTCACACGAATCGAAAATATCGTTTCTATTTGAACATCAGTCGCATGTATTTCCACGTTATTGGATTTGATATTCTATATTCCTATAAATAGGTATCTATTTTTAATGGCATTTCTTTGATGTAGATTTATCATACAAATATTCAATGTGTGTTTTTCCTTTGCAGAGTTCTAATACCACACCAGTGACATTTACAGTTTACATTCCATTGGTATTTTGAATTTGGAATAAAAGAACATTACTTATTTCAAAAATAATTTGGTAGCGGGTGTTTAAAATATATGTTTTCTATGTACAAAATTATGTAAATCTTTTTGGTGACATAAAAAGGTTGAAAATCCCTTTTTTTTTCAACTAACGCATTGTCACGCATAATGTGTTTACCTTCATAAACTCTGTTTACATTCATATGCTTACGTTGGAACATTAACTAAATTAACCGGGTAATGTCAGAAGTTACCGGTTATGGTCTAAAAATTTGTAGTACGCTCAGGGTGAAAATCACCATTTAGTTTATTAATTGTCTCTCTCGCATGCATTGTAGGTAATGCAATATAAGTTTAAATATGGCATATCATAATTGTTCTTACTTGTTTGAAAGACACGTTGAATTGTGGTTCCCGGTTGGTTGGTATATCCTTTTCAGTCTTATCATAGGTTTTTAGGTAACTGGGTTGAGGGAGTCAGATGGGCAGTTGCAGGGCAGTTGCAGTTGCCAGTTAAACTCGAAGCCATCCTCGACATAAGAAAAGACCAGGCAGAAGATGAGATAAAATATTCTCCTATCAAACCTTATTACATGTTCAACACCGTATTTCCTCAAGCCATTATCCTGTAAAAGGATTTACTTAACCCGGTAACTTAACCTAAAGAAACATATACAACATTAACCTACTCGCAGTGCTCAATTCTCCACATTACCACTTAACCGTCGCTGGATTTTATCTAAATTGCCCGGCAAAGGTTGGTATCGTAGGAATACATTCCTGGTAAGTATAGGGTTGCTTCTAATCCGTCTATCGCATTTACAGCTTTCAAAATTTGTTCAGAACTATTTACAGCTACAATAGATTATGTATATTTTAGTTTTTAATGCGCATCTTTAGTAATAAAATAATTCTAAATGTGAACATAAGTTTGTTTGTTACGCCACCGGTTGAAATGCAATTTGGCATGTGTAGGTATGTGTATGTATGCTCTATTATAGAAAATATCAGAGCTTACAAAGAAATCTCGAAAACCTGCCACTAAAAGTCGATACATAAAAATGTGCTTTTAAAAATAATACGTTCAGTATTGGTAAAATACAATATTTATTTCACATTTTACTTGTGAAGTTAATTTATTTTTCTCAGAAAATGTTTTTGATGATAACAATCCAATTTTGGATTGCTCGTTATTTTTATTATCTCAAAATACATATATTCAATTGTTATATTTCATTGATTGTAGTTTAAACTCACCGATATTGTTGTATTTTATTTATTATTTATTTATTTACTCATTTATATTTTCAAAGACACGTATAAAATGTTGAACTGCCTTTTTTTAAATTCCGTTGGTACATATTTTAAAGTACCTTGATAACTGAAAATTTAATCAAATCTCGTGTTCTAAAATACCGTTTATAATATTTGAAAAATTGCTCGAATATTCTAAAACCGACCCCAATAAATATCCGTAGGTATACACCCACAATTCAGCTTCAAAAGTAACAGTAACACTGCATAAAGCCAATCCATCAATATACACTGAAATATTCTTTACATTATTCATACATTTGTTGCGTGTAGTGGATCTAAACAAACAACTTCAAGAGTGGCTTCTGCCATCAATCTGCATTTTTATTGCTACAACATGTTACGAATAACTTGAACTTCGGGCATCGTTTACTGGGCAATGACTATGCAGCTCAATATAAGAGTAAGTACTTACCACAGAGTAAAGAAAGGTAGCAGAGATGCCATAAGGAAGATAGGCCTTCTTGTTGGTCAAGTGGGCGTGAAAACTAATCTGACAAAGTTTAGTCTTGATTATTTGGTGTTTTTATTTTGAAAATAATGAATGGGATACATTGAAGGCATGTAAGTAATGGCGGAGCTAATAACGTTCCTCGTCCGGCGAACACGCGCTTTTTGACACGCTACTTTCTTAGGAGATTTTGCATTACGACATCTCCTCCTCATTTTGTTCTCTGTGGTACCTACTTTAAGAGAAAAAGGTTCACGTACCCCGAAATTGAAATACATTCGGACTTCGGACCCGAACTGCATGGACCGTACCGTTTTATATTTAAATTCGAACGTGGAACGCTTCAGTTGTTTTTCAAAATTGGAACGTGTTTGTTTTTCTAGTTTTTTCGAGTCGTTCTCATTTGTCACTATTGACTAAACTCTCGTTGGGTTACCTACCTGAGCGAAAAGCAAAAAGTTCTTTACCTCTTTTAAAAATATATATTGCTTACCCGGTTTTGTTATAACTTTAGTTTACTGGACATTCATTGATAAGATAAACATTGATTAAATTGGCACGTATCACCCGGAAGTGTATCATAATATTTCATAACTATTTATAAGCCGCAGTTGAGTCTCGGATCTTCCTCATCGCTTCCATGTCAAGGCTATAATATACATACTTTCCTTACAAACATTTTTAACTTATCTAGCAAAGAGTAGTAGTCTAAAATCTGAAATTAAGTCACAAAAAGTGCAGTTGAAAAGTACTCTATTGCCACACTGAATGTCAATAGGCTCTTGAAACAAGAGGCAAGGATTATGTCCCACGATTTCCCGACAATGTATGCCAATGGGCACTAATAAGTGCGCTCAACTTATCGAGTATGTGTCTGACAATTTCAGCCGTTTCAAACTTTGTACCAATCGGATAGATACTTTATTTATGGTATTATATCTAATAATAGTAATTATACACTTAGATATTAACAACAAAATACATATGTAGTAATATTTAAGTAAAAATCGATACGCACTTGACACACTTTTCGCTCATTAGGATTTAAGTAATTAATTAGGATTCTTAGCCACTGAATTTGACGTTTACTTTACCAAAGAATTAATAATTCATTTTGAAAAGATTTCATTTACATTCTGATGTTTACACAAACATCAGAATGTAAATAAAAGCTTGTAAAAATGGAAATAAATAATTTTTATACCATTTAAAATCTTACCTTTATAACTCGTTTAAAAACGTGCATCGAACGAAATAAAATGGGCCATTGTGTGCATGACAATCCCAGCTCCCAGTTTCCCGCCATTGTCTATGGAGCTTCCAGGTTTTGTCTCTGCGGCAACGTTTTAATATCGCTCCCTAAGTGAAATTGCATTCGCCGCTTTTTCCAACGATTATGGACAAAAGCAAAACTGTCGTTCCGATACGGGTTTAGGGAGATTTTACATTTATTTTTAGAGACATTTTAAACTGCAAAATAATGTCACGAATTTTCGGGAATGTTAATTCATTTTTAATGTCATAGAACATCATTACCCAAATAGAGGAAGATAAAGACAACTTTTGAATCTACAACATCGCAATTTACTTCACGCTGGACACTCACCAATTTTCGTAAGCAAATAATTTGGAAACAATTTTCAATAACAAACGGAATACATTTTATTTATTTTCATGTCAAAAAAGTTACGACACCGAAACAACTAATTAAAAATTAATGGCTGTTTTTGTCGAAAAAATATTATGAAAGCCATATAATTGTAAAATGAAACATTTAAAAAAAGTTTATCAAATGGCATCTCTTAGATTTTTTGGTAAACAACAGCCAGCAGTTTTATATCGACGATTACAACGTCAATTAATAATAACCTTGTTTTAGAGAATATGGACACCTCCTTATTGCTTCCTCGTACAAAGGAAAATTATTCTTTGAAAGTGAATTTTATGTCCAATAAATATTTATTTTGCAATTAATATTAAATTATTATTGGTGTTTCTTTTTTATTTAACACGAACAACAGCTTTCTTCCTCCAGACGCGTAAAGTTAAATTTTACTGCAAATGTATTATTTAAGAACACGTTTATTTCCTGTAGGTATGTATATTTTTACATGAAAACGATAAAAATGTGAGTATCTAAATATTTTACACAAAATTTTCTTTTGTTATGAATACTTCAAATAAGTGAGCAAAGTTTCAGCGGCGTGTGTGTAAAGTTCTCAACATTGCAATATCGTAGTGCGAGTCGGTAATACGGAACGAAACAACTCCACTTTCCAAAGAGGTATGTTAGCTCCCTAACTTTTCGATTGCTAGAAACAAAAATTTATTGTTTTCTCATTGAAGGTATTATTCTTATGGTTTATTTTTATTTTATTTGGAATTAATATTAAATTGGCTTTATAGGTAAGGTCGCTCCACGTTCTCAACACCATAAAAAAAACTAAGACTGAAAGTTAATTTAAAATCTAGTTAAAAAAGATAGGAGAAGCAGCTGAGTGAATTTGAATAATTTAAATACGAAATTAACTCGCTGAATACAAAAGCCTGCTTTATATTCCAACCCTAAATATTCGGGATATATTACGAAAAAAACGTAATAAAAAACAGACTGTTCTCGAAGCGTAACAAAAAACATACTCGATAATTTCGGATGGGCTAATAGGATATTTTAGTACCTAGGTAGAAAATAGAATAAACAATTTTTAGATTCCATTTTTTTTGTAATTTCCCACAATAAATTACAAAAATCGTAAACTTACTTTAGCCATCAAGAATCCTTCTAATGCGACAGTGACCATTGATCAAGCATTTCAATCGACAATCAGGAGGAACACGATCTTATCAATCTATCAATCACAGTAACGGATCGACGGCACCTGTTACTATAATACGCGCCTTCAGCATGATCGATGGGTTTCACCAACTTTTGTTGGTAACGAATACTGAAGAGCATTTAAGCAACCGGAGCAGAAATCTCTATGCAAATAAAGCTGCCTATTTAAGCACGAGGCAACGAAACATATGTATAAGGCAGGTAGGTCTTATCTTCTTGTAGGTCAAACGGGTGCGGTAGGCATGACCAAAAAATCTGTTACGAGCGCTCTCCTCAACTTCATGCACACTTGTGCGCGGCGGTTTGAGCGGTATTTGGTACTCTCGTATCTGTAACTGCGGGTTAGGTACGAGTATGGTGTCTCCAGTTAGTTATGTTTTCTAAGCCTTATACATAAATGTGTTGACGACTAATTACTGTAGTTTGCCGGTAATTCAAACTTGTGTAACTGGTTACGTTTGGATTTATCGTCAGATATATCATTTTACATTAATTATTCCGTTTCGTCTTCCTTAGACCTAAGCTATGAATTTATATAGTATAGTCTTGTACAAAAATATACATAGGTACTTTACCTAGGGAGCTTTTTTGTAGGTCCACCCAATTCTGGATTCCACTTTTACATCGGCCAGCATTTACATTTAATCTATATTCTAAACAGCTTCTGACCACAAAATGTACGGAAGAAAATGTGGTAAAATGGGTCCTGTTCCTGACATACACACCAATAAGGTAGATATATCCTGACATGCACTTTGGCGCACATGGTTTTAACTGTGTCACAAGATACGGCACCCGTTGTAGTACTTTTGGCTCGTGTTTAAAATGAAAGCGCATTGCGACTGAAATTCTTAGAGAAAATACGGAAATAAATGGAAAATTTTAATGTTCTAGACGTAAACGGAACACCTCGTTTGGCGCAAGTCGAATGCTCAAAAGTTAGTAAGTGGACTTAAAGTTTTACTTTATTTGTTTGAGATAAAAGTCTTTTAAACGAAGCACTCAGGGATACTGTAGCTTTTTGTATGTTTTTATTTAAATTGCACTTTTCATGTCACTTGAAAACTATAAGATTACGATTTTTTCTTTTAACATTTGGATTAGTTGTTATTTGCTGTGTTTTGGGTCATGATGGGTTTGATTAAACTTGATTAAATAACTTCCACTTGATGTTAAATCTTTTATTTTATTTATGTTCCACATGCTTTGACCATGAATTGACAGCTGCTAGTGCTGTGTTGAAGATGAACGAAAATGAATGACGGGACTAGTGACGTCCCTCAACATCCCCCCTTTTATACTTAATGAGCTAAGTAACATCTTATCTCCATTTTGTCTAATCAACATCTTCATACTCACAGTAATCTTGAAATTTAGGCGGTTTTCTTATACTACGACCACTGCGAGTAACATAGGTATTAGAATCTAAATTAGTTATAGACAAGCTTCCTTGTGGACAAGCCTCTCTATCATCATTCTCTCTCGAGATTTCTTTCAATGTATTTTCAGAGAAGCTTCTCTGAAAGGAAGCAAGAGATAAATCACTATTACAATCATTTGAATGCTCTTGTGTGTCTGTGCCTGAAATTTCAAGTAAAATATTCTGATTTTCTCTTTCTTCAGTATTTATAATATCATGATTATCTAGAGTGGTTCCACCTTCTTGAGTCAAGCTTTCTTGAAACAACATTGAAAGTTCAGGCACATCTTCAAAATATGAGTAAGTATGATTATGACAGTTGTTGTTATTATCTAAAGGCTTATAACTAACACTCATTTTAGGTTGAGGCCGATTTGTAAGGTACTTTCTATTCCTTCTATATGTTTTACCATATTCATCCCCCACCAAATATGAGCGTGGCTCTTCACACTTATTAATAATTTTACCTGGTGACCAATTTGAGTCAAGAGATTTTTTAAAATATACATGTTGCCCTGGACTTAGTTCTGCTAAAGGCTTAGCATGTTTATCATAATTCTTTTTAACATTTTCAATATGACTGTAGTATTTGTCATCAACATTAAATATTTTAGGTACAAACTTATTTTTGGACACTGGTAGCAATGATCTTAAATTTCTTGAATACAGCAACTGGGCAGGAGATGGCATATGAAGTTTCGGTGTGTTGCGGTAATTCAACAAACCTAAGTATGGATCTGATCCATCTTCTGTACATTTTTTCATTATGTTTTTGAATATCTTAACTGCACTTTCACTTTGACCATTAGATTGAGAATGTTTGGGACTTGTTTTAATATGATTAAAATTATACTTTTCCGCAAAGTTTTTAAATTCACCTGATGTAAATTGTGTACCACAGTCTGTAACCACCAAAGCTGGAATGCCATGTCTTGCAAAGACAGACTTACAGTTAAGAATTACACAGGCAGTGGACAATTGTTCAAGCTTACATACTTCTATATACTTAGAGTAATAGTCTATAAATATCAAAAAATCTTTTCCTTTAAATGTACATATATCCATGCCTATTTTGTGCCATGGCAGAGTTTCAACAGAGTGATTGACTAAAGGTTCTTTTTGCAAATTAGGTTTATACTTAGCACAAGGTTCACAGCTGGATACATAACTTTCTAAATCTTTATTAATTTCAGGCCAAAATACACATGATCTAGCTCTTATCTTACAGGTGCTCACACCTACATGTCCATCATGAATTATTTTCAAAATTTCACTTTTCATAGAGTCAGGGATAACAATCAAATTACTTTTTAAAATTATACCATCTAATAGGCCTAATTCGTCCCTAAATGTCATAAAGATTCTAGTCTTTTTATCCAAATTATTCAAATTATTAGGCCACCCATTTTTTAAATAGTTTTTTATTTGTTTTAATGTAGGATCCATCTCTGTAGCCTTTTGTATTTTAATTAACTGTTTACTTGATATGGGTAAGCAATCTCTCTGCAATTTAACATGGCAGACAATGTTCTGTCTTAATTGTGTAAATTTATTTTCAATAGTTGGTGGACAACTGCGTGACAAGGTATCTGCAATATACAAATGTTTACCAGGCTTATATACTACCTCTAAATTATAACCTTGAACAGACAACATCATTCTCTGTAGTCGAGCAGGGACTTTATGTAATGGTTTCTTAAATAATGTTTCAAGTGGCTTATGATCTGATTCTACATGAACTTTACGACCATACACATATTGATGCATTTTATAACATCCATATACAATTGCTAACATTTCTTTTTCTAATTGACAATAATTTTGTTCAGTTACAGTTAAGGCACGAGACCCAAATGCAATTGGTCTATCTTGCTGTAGTATTACAGCACCTAGAGCAGTTGATGAACTGTCAACTGATAATACTATATCTTTATTTGTGTCAAAGTAGGCTAAACATGGGCTACTACACAAAGCCTTTTTTAGTGACATCACTGATTGATCTTGATTGCTATCCCAGTAAAACACTGTATCCTTCTTCAATAAAACTCTCAAAGGTTCAATTAATTTTGAATAATTGGGTATAAATCGTGACAAATAATTACACATGCCAAGAAATCTTTCCAAATCTTTCCTGCACCTCGGCCGTTCCATATTCATAACTGCCTGAACTTTATCAGGATCAGGAGAAATGCCTCTTGCTGTGAAAATATGACCTACAAAAAGTAATTTTGATACAAAAAACTTACATTTATTTTCATTAAATTTTATACCATTTGTTGATGCAATCTCTAAAACTTTCTGTAATCTATCTTTTAGTTGTTTAACTGAATCAGCATAGACACACAAATCGTCTAAATATGGTATTACTCCTTCAACATTTTCAAACATCTGACTAATTACTCTGCTAAATTCCTCTGGTGCACAGCTAACACCAAATGGCAGTCTCCTGAACCTGTAGCGCCCAAAAGGTGTAATGAATGTGCATAAATCAGAGCTTTCATCATCAAGTTTCAACATCCAGAAACCATTTGAAGCATCAAGCAGTGCAAATACTTTAGCATTTTGCATTTTACTTTTAATCTCATCTATAGTCGGTAACTGGTATTTTGGCTGTAATATAAATTTATTTAATGCTCTTGGATCTATGCATATTCTCAACTTACCATTGGGTTTTCTTACCAGGACTAAATTGTTTACCCATTGAGTGGGTTTATTTACTTTCTCAATAACTCTCATTGATTCCATTTTTGTTAGTTCCTCTCTCAATTCAGGCAATAATGAAAAGGGAACCCGACGTGCAGCTTGAGCAACAGGTACAGCATTTTCCTTTAGTTGTATTTTCACCAAGCCAGGTAAGCAACCAAGACCACCATCAAATAGTTCACTGAAATTGGATTTTAAACTTGTAATTAATTTGTTGATCTCAGTATCATTGCATGTTACATTGTGTACTTTAACTAGGTTAGTATTAGGTTTCACAAAATTATATTCTAAACATGTCTTACATCCTATCAAAGTAGGCACAGAACCATCAATAACAATGAATTTTACTCTATATTTTAACTGATTTGGATGCTGTATTTCTAATGTACATGTACCACATACTGAAACACTTTTACCATCAAGCTGTATGACATTCTTGTTACAAGGTTCAAAATCACTCTTGTTAAGGCCTAGTTTTTTACACACATTAGTACCTATAATATTGCATGCTGCCCCAGTGTCAAATTTCATAGGTATCATTTGGTTTCTTACCATGAAATCCTGTGTTATTTCATTACCGAGCATTGCCACACCAATGAAGAAGTCCTCATTGTTGTCATCCACTCCTTCTTCCACAACATTCACATGCTGTTGTTTAGTAGTTTGACGTTGCCCCCTATTGCGACATTTGTTGCTGAAGTGGTTAGATTTCTCGCACTTGAAACACTTTTTTCCATAAGCGGGACAGTTGTTCATTTCATGTGTTTGGCCACATCTTGTGCAGTTATTTATTTTCTTTGTATATAATTTATCCTTTTTCCGTGAAGTCGAGAACAGTACCTCAGTTTCTGATTCCACTGGCTCCTCCGATCCACCCATCTTCTCTACATACTTTCTTGATGCATCAGCACTAAGAAGAAATTTCATGATATATTCTAGAGTAAGCCTCTTATCGTCTTCCGCCATTAATTTTGTTTTTAAATTATTAAATCTTTTGTCTAACCCTGCTATGATTTTGCTGACTGTTATTCCTTCAGTTAAGTTTTCAAATTCGCAGTCCTTTCCTAAGTTTATAAGTTTCTGAAAATAATCTTCAAGTGTTGAATTTCCTTGCGTAGTTGTAAAAAATTCGTTTCGTATAATTATCAACGATTTTCTCGGAGCAAAGTATTCAGAAAATTTTTTAATGACTTCTTCCAAAGTTTCGTTTTCATTTTCTCCAAAAGTGTTATAAATTTCAATGCCTTTCGGCCCTATATAGTTAAGTAGAATATTTACCAATCTTTTTGGGTTTTCTTTTTCCATTCCGTGAGCCGTCAGATATATCTTTAATCGCTGCACCCACACCTGAAAATTCTTTGACAGGTTTCCCACAAAACACATTTCGGGAAGCGGCGGCATTCCACCCCACGCTGACACCATGTTATTTGCTGTGTTTTGGGTCATGATGGGTTTGATTAAACTTGATTAAATAACTTCCACTTGATGTTAAATCTTTTATTTTATTTATGTTCCACATGCTTTGACCATGAATTGACAGCTGCTAGTGCTGTGTTGAAGATGAACGAAAATGAATGACGGGACTAGTGACGTCCCTCAACATTAGTCGTGTTTGTGATCATCATCCTCGTGCCCTTATACTTTATCGTATATTTTGCAGTCGTGTTTCCTGCATCAATTACTTGTTTAACATCAATTGTATGAAGTGTAGGCACCTTCTTTATAAATATATCTAAGACACCAATGCCTGATTACAGATGAAAGTAAACCTCTAAAGGAAACCTGGACTATACTAGCACCAACTTGCACTAAGCTAAGGCGGTGATCAACGCTCAATCTTTCTCTGTATGAGAGGAAGCCTGCGCCCAGCAGTGGGACAGTAAAGGCTGATGATAATGATGACGATGAATCTATATGAAACAGACACATTATTTCCCCGCTCCAGGTCATCAGCCCTTATTTCACTTTCTACCACTTTCCCAGCACACTACACGCTATATGGCCATAATTTTGTAATTCTCTGGACCACGGCCAAAGCATCGTGCTCCCGTTTTCGTATTACATTTTTGTTTTGCAAATATTGTCTCTGGTATTTTTAAAAGTTTGATGTTTGAAATCTGAAGAAGAAGGTTATAATTTGGACTTAAGTTACCTACTTAATATTAACTTCCTACGAGGTGCAGTATTGATAACAAGAAAATAATGAGTAGGAGTCACCACATATTCTCTTCTCTCTCTCATATTTTTTATAGAACTTAAAATAACTTACCTAAGTGTCAAAAATAAAATTACTTGCAACCACTTCGTGAATGTTATTATTCTCATTAGCTATAAGTTTTCCGTAGCAGTCTATGAGTCTACAATAAACTTCCGCAGCGAAAATTACGTAGAACGTTGACAACCGACGTATGACGAAACGCGAGAAATATGATCTCGTAGAAAACTGCAATATTTTAAAATGTATATTCCTTCAGGAAAACATCTCTGAAAAGAGCGAAATTCAAGTACCAGCAAAGTTTAAGTAAAGAGCTCTTTTCGTAAAATATGTTTACCTGCATGTTTTAATATTCCTCCCAGACGTTCTTTATTTCCTGAAAAGATTTCGTGATGAAAGCATTTATTTGTGCAAAAGCAATTCTTTTTATCAAAGAGATTCTTTCTCATAAGTATGAAACTGCAGTCGCTCAAATCAGCCGGAATGAAAACTTTTGGATATAAAGCTGGGTGAAGCAGCAAAGCATTCATTTTAGGGTACAAAATGTATAAAAACTAAGTACAAATTGCAATAATTGTGTAAAGTTAGTTTATATTTAAATAATTTGATATGCTCTTGTTCTTACACTGAGATCATAAAGCGTTCTTTGTTCGTTCAAAGTCTAAACGCATCCTTAGAAAAGCTAAAATTCACTCATCCGTTTCAGACCTACTGAGACTATAATATTATATTAGATATTAAGTTACTAAATAACTAATTAAGTAATACACAATATTTTATGAGCAGACAATAAGACCGTAACTTTAAACTTAGTTCAACGAACTGGAAGTTAATTAAGCCTGGCTTTGTTAGACATTTGTTTAACATAATCAAGCAAACTGCTAAAAGCTTTATTGTTAAACAAAGTCTGGAAATAAATTAGTGTTTGTACACTTATTATATTTTTATATTTTTCGGGAGCTTGTGCTAGTTTCCAAATTGTGGAGTATGAAAATAGGCTTTCTAACATTACTGACAACTATTTACTCAATGTCTTCTCGATCGACCTTGCAAAAAGGAGGAGGTTCTCTGTTCGCCGAATTGTTTTTCTTTAATTACCTATTAGCTAAGTAGTCAAACGATAAAATGATGATTAAAATAGCGAAAGGTACAACCACAATTCAATTCCACAGCCCGCGAAAATACATTTCGCACAAAGACTTTTTAAAAACAAACGAAAAATATCAAAATCACAGACAGTACGTTTTCTTTGTTGGCACATTTCCTGAGAGAGCACGCTGCAAACAATCTGTTTCAAGCAACTAATACACTATATGTCTTGACGCTAAGTTAGAAAAATGTACTAGACTCGCCAGTTTTGTATTAAAATTGCTGTAAATTGAATTGGTGTAAGGAAGTGCTTGCATCTTGTTATTAAAAGTGCATCATGTTTGATTTTGCATTATGTCGTGTATGAAAGGGCGTTTGCATACCTTAGTGTCATGTGCTAAAAGATTTGTATGATACACTACTATGCTACAACAGTTTTCCACTCCGTTAAATACAATTTTGTGTGATATTAGGTTTTTTACTACACTAACTGAAATTAAAGTGACAACATAGTGAAAATCAACCACAGATAACATAATAGACAGAATTGAAGAACTTACTCCTTAGTACTCAATCACCGTAGCATCATTTATGTTCTTTGAATTCCGCTCACTACAAGTACTATCAAAGCCAAACCTTTTAAGCTTCCAAGTGGTAGGTAACTGCCCACAAAACAGATACCACTTAAGCGAGTACTTCATCAAGCCATCCAATATAAAACACACAATATATTACCCGCCGAAACTCACCTCCGTAAATCAGAAACTAGCCGAACGAACGAAATGAACGATTGAACGCGTTCACCGTTCATAATACCTTCCCCTGTTCACTTTATATACAACCTTTTTAAACATGTTTTATAAGAAACACCATCATCATGTGGCTAGCCTATTCCCAACTATGTTGGGGTGGGCTTCCAGTCTCACCGGATGCAGCTGAGTACCAGTGTTTTGCAAGAAGCGACTGCCTATCTGACCTCCTCAAGCCAGTTACTCAGGCTACCCAATACCTCTAAGTAAAACTGACCCCTAGGCAGGTTTTTTAAGAAACTTAATTTGTTAATTTTCTTTTTTTTTAATTGATTTAATTTTTCTTAATAACTAAATAACATAAACTACATTTCTTAATTAAGGCGAGGAAGTGGTCAACAATAATTCCATAACCGGCACGCGCATCTAAGGCGCCAAAAGGGGTCGGAGCGTCTGAGCGGGGCGAGGATAACAATACGCGCGCTAGCTTATAACTAAAAGTCGTAAGCGACAAAATGGTTTTGTAATTTTATTATTTAGAAATGATAATTTGATAAAAAATCCTACTACAATTTTAAAGAGTATGTATATACTCAACTACTAAAAAAGTTAAGAGGCTTAAATCGGTCCCGTTTGCCCATAATATGTGAATCTCTTTTTAAAAAGAGGTATGTTTGATATATTTTTCTCTGTTATAAAAGTTACCTAATCATGTTTCTACAACTAACAAAATAAGGTTTATATCATGAACTTTCAGGTAACCAAGTTGTATTTTGATCCGTTTTGTATTTACTGAGAAAAATTGACATCCTTGGCGCCAAAAATTCCAATTCGTCCTCTTAACTGAGTCGAATGAAATGTCGTGCTCATTTTCATAATTAGACGCCGGTTTTTTGTTACGCACGTAACTAACTAGCTTTGAATACTTACGTTTATTATATTAACGTAGGTATAGAATCCAAGATGTTAGGCTCCTTTTGTCTTTGTGAAAATATAATGAAGATCTAAGCATATGTTAGCCAATAATTAATGCTTCGGGCGAATGAAAGTCGAGGCTTTCATTTGGTCTCTTTGGTCCTTTGATATGAGTACCTATATGAAATAGTATAAAATAACATATCAGAATTTTATGTTAACTAAGAAAATATTTTGACGTAAAATCAAGCCAGTGCTTTTATAGTTCATAGCAAAAAATATATAAACCATGACACGAAATCCATATCTAATAAAATTACAAAGGGGCCTCGATACCGATACAGGAGTAGGTAACACAAGAAATTTTATGAAAATGGAATCCATCAATAACCCATAACTTGAAACAAGGGGAGAGAATAAAAAATACAGGATTTCATCGTAAATCTTGGATTTTTACGACTTATTACAAATCACTGCAGGTTCTCGTTACTGACTAACCATATACTTACTTAGTCCTTTGTTCTGAAACTATATGAGTAAAGGACTCTAGAAACTACTATTTAGACTGTAATCTAGACTTTCTCCTGAAGCCTAGATGTTCAACGATGGCAGTCGTTGTTATAATTCTATATCAGAGGCCAAGGTGGATATGAAAAAAGTGGGTCAAAATCGCGCCCAAAGAAGTCGGTTACAAACCTACAAACATACAAACATACAGGTGAAGCTAATAAAAAGCGTGTAAAAAGGCTGACACTAGGGTTTGATAGGTGATTAAACCTGCAAGATAGCCAGTACAATAGGTCGCTAGATATCATTATATAGATACTCTTCTGAACATACATACATGTTACGTAATATATGTTGCAATATTACCCGTCAAAAATGATACGTAGAACGTTGCGCGGTAAAACGACTTTCTCCAACTATTTAACGAAACAGAAAATAAAGTCTTTTATAAAAACTGCAAATGTAAATACTTATCAAGAAAAACGCCTTAGGACTAATAAATAGCTGTAGTTCAACTCCAATTGGCTTCAATCGTAATTAAGTTGTGTCCTACTTCGTTTTATCTATTGTTTTTAGACACTACAACTAAATTAGCTGAAATACAAAAGAAAGTGATTAGCTTCGCGCCTGAGCACAAAGAAACACTATTCATTTATTTATTTGAAAAAGATTTCTATGGATAACTATGTTTTATTTCCTCTAATTTCTTTTGATTTGGAATTCTTGTAATTCACTAATGCGTTACAAACAAATCATGTAACATGTAGGTATGTTACATCTCAAGTAACATGTTGCTGCAACGTAAAGACAGTCCTACAATAATATGTTGCATTGTCTTTCAATAATCAACAACAGTAACAGAATCCAATTACGTATATCACACCTGGTAACAGCAACAAAATAATAAAAACTATAAATCATGGCAAACTTCTCGCTACGCATAAAACAATGTTACTTTTCAGAGGGTAGGGGAAAGTACTCGACACATATGAAAAAATGTGCGAATCTATGCTCGGAAGTTAATCAGTAAGTACGTATAAGTGAACTCAATAGAACAATCTCCTACTTTGAATTAACAGAGGTTTTTAGCTTCTTTCAAACATTATTTATGTTCCATACAAACCTTCCACGTAAGAATACATACTAATACAATTCTTTTTGTCAGTAAATGTGAATAATCATTTTGTTCTCGTTTGTACTGAAGTCTGATTGGAAGAATCCACGTGTATGTTTGATGTCTATAATGAAAATTACACGGAATCGTGCGATGTCTTGGAAAAGGAAAAAAAAAGATACATATTTTATCCGTGCTACATTGTATAACCTAGCATATGTACATATGTACCTACTTAGTAAAAAAAAATACTAAGCATTGTCATTTTAAGTAAGTGACATTAAAAAATGACTTGTGCCAGATAACACAAATAATTTTCAGTTGGTTAGGTTGATCACAACTTGAAACTCCTTAAGAAACATTGATGCATGTTAATCATTGACATATAACTTCTAAGCTCGATGATGTTAATCATTCTAATGATCAATGTCAGATTAATGTCCCGAATGTTAGTGTGATCCAAAGAAAACAACTATAATTAGGTAAGTATGTATAAGATGTTACTAACATAATTACATCGCATCTTCGATATTGCCACACACAAGCCAACTCCGCACGTGCACTAAATGACGTCACAAAAAAAACACGTCCAAAGCAAAGTTTAATTAAGAAAGCAGACACACTTACTCTCACGATCCTCGTTAGCCAATAATTAATTTCCGCCCAGCTTTGATTAATGCACCAGTTTCTATGGACCTCTGTAAACTTGAAGATAAACAAAGATTCAGGTCAACTTATACTGGATTTTCGTAGAAGAACTACTTAATTATTTTTGTTTTTTAATTACATGACTGTCATGTGCCGAAATAAAATTGATTCATTTCATGTTTACAGGTTAAGGTTATTTTAATCTTTGAAATAGTATGGTTGGTTGGCTCAGTGAGAAAAAAATCATTGTATAATGTCTTCTTTATACAACGTTTACCTTTCATTGGAAAAATCATCGATGATGTTGTTGATAAGTTACCATTTCAACCATGTAAGTTGTCGATAACATCACCCGATAAACCGCCGCACGTAAAAGTAATAACTCTACCAAATATTTTTGTACAAACAGTGCCGGAAAAAAATAGGTACCAACATAAATAAGTCAAGACCAAAGTCAGCTAAAGCTATCAAAAGTACAAATACCATTATTTACTTCCAATGTCAATAAAGTCTGTCGTTTTCCGTTAGGTAGGTACAATAAAACGTAGCCTAATAGCAATTTATTGCTATCGCCATTACACGTAATCGGGCGCCTCGTTACACGCGTATAAAATTAAACGAAGCATATATTTATCTCCGAAATTCCAGTTCAACTGTTCAATTTCAAAGAAAAATATCAACTTAATAAATTAAAATGAACACATAATGTCTTTGAGCATTGAACAAGTGGAGCCGCCATGAGAACGAATGTCAATGTGAAAAAGTCTTGCAATTTGCCCTCGAGGTACCGCAACAAATAATAATAGCTTTTCCTTTGACATTGTTTCAAGTTGCACGCGACAGTATTGTTGAATACAAGCATTAGCTTGATACACAATATTAGCACGAGTATGATCGGCGGTCTCGACCTACCCTATGCAAAGAAGAAAGCTCAGCAATTGAGTCTCCAGTTGGTTAAATGGTCTTAGCATAATATGGAAGATTCGTAACAGTCTTGTGTGGAGAAAAATTAAATGAGAAGTTATCTCGTGTGCTGCGGAAAACATAATTTTTCCTTTATGAGAGCGTTTTGTTTTTATAAAGTGGTCTAATTCAGGTTTCCACGATTAAATGAGATTATGCACTGGCTTTATGCAGTTGACTTCTGTGTACTGCACAAAATGGTTCTTTCTTTTTAATTTTCTTTTCGAATAAGTATGTTTTAAAAATTAATTTTCTTCTTCCGCACGTGTTTTGCTAGACAACAATGAAACGACTTAGTGCTATTTAGAGATTTGAGCAAATAAGCGATTAAAACGTTATATTACAGAAAGTTTAGTTAAAAAGGAAAACTATCTGTTTTTTTTTCGAATTTCCACTCGTATCCAGAAGGATGACTTGATGACCAGTACCTATGGTTGACGCTGACTGGGGGAGGCGTTCAACAGTCGACGGCAATTGACTGATATGATGATGTGAAGAATAAAACACGTCACTATATAAGCTGGGCAAATTCTTCCCTGCCGGGGCTTTAGAATCTAGATATACATTGAAAGGGTGAAACAAAGTGGATTTTAGTTAGTTTAAAATAAATAAACAGGTAGGTAAGTTATTTTTCCACAGTTTTCAAACTTCCAAATCATACCTTCGACTCTTATATAGTCACGTATGTGACTGTGTGTATGCCCTAATGTAAAATATAGTACGTATATTAATATCAGCACATAGCATGTTTCACAAATGCAGCCAGGATTACAACCGGCGCGGTTATAATGATATTACTCGCACCACGCATGGGAATTGTAACATAACTGCAAAATATGGCTTACACCGCAACCCTTGTTAGTGCACAACCATGTTATTATGTTTATATTTTGATTAATTATATTTTTTTTTCTTGTATATTTACATTAAAAGTTTTAAATACTAACTCTGCCTAATAAGCTGGAAGGATAAACAGTATTGCTAATTTTGACTAGGTACTGTTACTAGGCCGACCCCGTTAGTCTTTAAAAAAAAATAAAGACTATCTTCTGCAAAAAAACACTTTAATTGTCCACAACACACACAAGTTTTTGTGCACAATTGTCCGTAAAATGTCCCTCTTAATCGGCTAAATTTGGTAATGCGACAGCGGCGCGGCGGCGTCCAGAATCTAACTAACTACCAATGTAGATATTATTTTCCGTACTTCATGAAAAGTGCAGGCTCAGCATATGGCAAAATACAATGAATAGTAATAAAAATACGTTGTATGAGGGTGAAGCTGACTTAGGCTTTATCGCCTTGTAATAAAGGTTATAACAGTACGAAACGAAACCCTACGGATTGTATATGATAATAAGAAGAATTTGAAGTAATGACCTAATCATCAACATCTGCCTAGCCTTTTCCCAATTGTGTTGGGATCGGCTTCCAATCTAACTGGATGCACCTGAGTATCAGTGTTTAGAGCGACTGCCTGTCTGACCTCCTCAACCCAGTTACCCCGGCAACCTGATACCCTAAGCACTTTTTTATTATTTGTTAAAAATTTTTGGTACAAGTCCTTTACAAACACACCACAGGATAACAGTTAACCTAGACATTACACATTCAATTCCTGAAATATTCTCCCAAAGAGCATGCGACTCAAATAATATTAGCGGGAATCCTAGAAATGCGTGGCATGTTATATTACAAGACAAACGTGGTTGTAACAACACTAACTTCAAGTATTATGCTGAGTTATTACTCGAGATAAATGTGCTTAGTCTATACAACCAGTACTCTTCAGTTACTGCATATGTCTTGGTTTATTAGCTAGATTTTGTACATGCTTTTCCGGTAATTTACGAGTACTGTGTGCAGCGCCACTTAAAATAGGTATTTATTTTAATTTCGAACTTTATCAGTAAAACATAAATTAAGTAGGTATTAATAGTAACTTCTTTTCTAGTTTTTGTCCTCCGTGGTTAAGAATTCTAGAATTTTAAGTGAGGCGTCAATCAAAGAATGTTCCTAAATGGTAGCACAGACAATGTTGCAATTTTTTCATACAGCTTTTCACTTACATAATGTAATGACCACATAACAAAGTTGCAAGTACTTACTTAGTAAAATAACTGCACTGCAGATGTATTAATGGACTATTTCGCAAATGGGTCTCTGCGTAATGCAACTTGGCTTTGTACGATTCTCAAGAGATTTACACGTCACACTCGTATTTAAAATACACTGTAAAATTACTTAAATTAATTCAAGTGTATTTTCGCTAAAAACATAAGTAGTCAGACTGAAATGCTGTAAGTACCTGTCTAGACTTAAATCTAGCTTTTTATCTCCGAAACATTTAACACTATTCTAGCTAAATCCCAAACTCTTGTGATTTTGTCGTCGAGCGAAAATGCGTCATAACACTTCAAGCCATTTCCTCATAAGCTGGAAATTATGCAAATTCGCTACTTAGAACCTATTAACGAACACATGAATATGTATACGCCAAGAGATCTTTATTATTGAATTAAGTAAAGTGCACCATCCACTTTTATTTCCGAAGTTTGTCAGATTTGCAAAAATCTTCCAATATAGGGGAATATAGGAAAAACAGTACATAAACTAGGCTCCACACAACTAGAGAGTCCCCACGGACCCTCGGGCTCTGATAATTTTCTTAATAACTCATCTCTCATTAGAAAAGGAGGCCGAGGTCCAATTAAAAAGTGCAACCAACTTTTATTAGTTGTTCCCAGTTTCTTTACGCCTGCAATTTTTTAAAGTTTTTCCGAAGGGTACCGTTAAAGTAGAACTACCTTTTCAATTAGCATTAATATCAAACTTTACGTCCTAACTTTCGTATAAATTCTATTTTGTAAGGGTAGGTATTCACAGACTAACTTCAAGGATTGTAAAACTTGACATATACCTTTTGTTAGCTAAGATTCAAGGTCTAAACATTAAAACTCACAAGCTCAGTATCGTATCATTATATGTATAATAAAAATAAAAAAGTTATAAAAAATAAAAAAGATATAAAAATAAAATATCGTTTACAAAAAGTGTGTGAACGAATTGATGATCAACAAGGTCGGTTTGTGGTGCTCTAGACAAGCTGACGCTTAATCTGGTGGCAGTAAGCCATCTGCTATCATCTTCTGTCTCCTAGCCTCCTCTCGAGCCTTTTTCTCAGCTTCTTTCCTCTCATGCTCTTGCTTCTCTTCTTGTGCCTTCTTTATAGCCATCTCAGCCAAAGTCTTCTGATCAAGCTTGAAATAGTTAATGGGCTCTTTGAAGTATCTCATGTCTTTATTATTCATGTTCTCCACGAACTTGCCGTAACAAAACCTCCCGTCTTCTTGATTATACGTTTTATCCTTTAGTGCGAGTTTTATCCAATCCATGAACTCTATTTCTTGCAGGGGTTCGCCCCACGTCATCAGTTCGTCGCGGAATAGTTCGAAATCTACGAATCCAGTTTCTTCGTCGTCGTGTCCTAAGGCTGCCATAGCTTTTGTGATAGCTGCCTCGAAGTCATCTCCCCAACTGATTTTAGCCTCGATCATTTGCAGCCACTCGTGAAACTCGACGGTATCGACAAATTCGTCTTCGAGAAACATCTCGAACAATTGGTTTATTTCAGCAGTTTTGGGATTGAATCCTAATTTCCTCAGCATTAGCGGGATCATTGCTAGCGGCACCTGTGTAATAGTAAAAAGTAAATTATTCATAAATACGTGTAATAATAACCTGGTCTAGCATTTATATTTCAGAGAGTGTTCTACTACTACTACTACTAATTACGGGCCTACTCTATGAAGAGCGCAGGCAGCTACTGTTAACGGAGATTTTTTTAAAAGAGCAATTTTCTAATAACCTTGTCAATGTTATCCTCATCATGTAATTTGTAGATTTCTTTATATCTCATGATATCGTCGTTGGTGAATGAGGCTGGTGGCGGAGGTATTTTCTTCGGCTTTGGCGGAGGTCCCGTCGGCACGAGCTTCAGGGCAGACTTCTTTTTAATATCTGCTTTCTTTTTTGCACCCATTGTAAACGCTTAAACTAACAAGCTGAGGATGCTAGGATATAGTTCTATATAATATAGGTATCCTTAAAATTACTTTAAAGTAATAATTTCATTTTGAAGACCTTTAAATATTTTTGAAATGTAGATTGAAATTGATTAGATGCATTTTGATAATTTTGACAGGTTTTTTTGGCATCAAATATATCAAACAAAGCAAAGTAGGTTGTACACGTTTTGTGGATATTTCGAAAAGAGTATGAATACCTATTTCAGGAAGCCACGCATCATGGTTAAAAGCTTAACATTGAAGTAAAAGCTCAACTATTGCGTGTCAATTAAACGATCGGCCATGGGGAACACGTAACAGACGACCAACGAGATAGATTTCCGAGCACCACTGGCCCAAATTTAGAACATTCAGCTAAATAGCAATTTAAACTCGGTAGCTACGGATACAATCAGATTAGGGGCCCGCGATCAAACCACCAACGTGGACGGAACGACAGAATCACCCACCCGAAATAGGGTTGTCCTTTATTCAATGTTATTAAAACCCTGAATAAAATGGACTGACAACGACCAACGGTGTTTATTTACACGCCCTGGCCCTTTTCACGTGAGATCAGCAGTCTCAATTTGCTTTGATGTTTGGATACAAATAAGGGTATAAATTTACTGTTTGCTCTAGGTATATGAACGACTTTCAACATGATTCTTGATCGGATGGCAGGTATGACAGCAATCACATTGAAATGGGGCATGCCCACAGCAGAATTAGGATGTGCCCCATGGCCCTTGGCTACACTGTTTACGCCTTCAGAAGAGTGGACCTTAATTCAAGATACGTCTATCGTTGACCAATTTCCCTCTAATGAAAATATATCGCGACAAGTGGGGACACCCGTGTCACTTGGAATGTGATCTTTTACAAAGGGCCGGCAACCCTGGCAGGTTGCACGTTTTCCGAACGAACACTTACGTTAAACGCTCCAAACGGCAGATTCCATTAGATTTGTTTATACAGGAACGTATGGGTAGGAAATATTACACTCTTTCGTGCTTTATCTTCATTTTTGGGGATCCTTCTATCAGTGTAAAAATAGACTGATGTTCTCAACCATTGAAATGCATTACAAGTTACTTGGGTACCTAATAGATAGTCGAGACTCATATCTCAATTTAGTTTTTGGCTAATAATAACCAAAACGCTGTAATCTTCTTCAACAAACCTTCCAACTGCCCACTCAAAACAGAACATTACAGAACTTTATTATTTCCTATAACGTCACCGTTGTCCCGATTCCTCTAATTTGATACCGTTAACCTTTAATTTCACAGACACTTAAATCTAAGTTATTGGCCAGAAGGCTCTATAAACCCTTCCCAAATTACTCTTAATGGGCCAAATGTTGTTATTCTCCGTCTTCAAACATTTACAGTGACACCTTTTCAAGTAAAAGCCTCAAATAAAACAAGGATGACCACACTTCACGCGATATTGCATTTTATAAATATAAAAGCTGTTAGTGTCGTTCCATAAAGTTAAAAGCAATTTTAATGAAACTGTGCCATGTAACGGTGCATTTTATGTTGAGGACGATGAATGTGGAAAGGTACGTATAGGTAGGTAATCCTTTTTGAATGCCCATTCTAAGGCTACCTAAATGCATCTTCATTCATGACTCTATGAAATGCACGTCTCTGGGTTTTATCAAAAGATAGACATGCGATAGACCTACTTAAGGCCAAAGAGAATTTAGAGGTTTATATAGTTGTGTTAGTTGCCAGTAGTTACAAAGAGGGCAGCAGAGACGAGCGACCATAGACACCTCGCCATTCAGCCGTTCATCTATGCTTGGAGGATTCTTTTTTCGAACGTCATTGTGACAAGACATGTTATCGTTTGACAGAATAAGATTTTGCCGCGTTCTTGACTAATCTTAGTTGATTTTCATGTTTAAACTATTTCTTGTAATTTCCTCGTTAAACAAACCTGCTTCTGGTTTTTAAGATCAGAAGTGGGATAGTCTCACTCCCACTATAAAGTTTTTGATTTCAGTTTCAGATTCATTGGCACTTTTATTAAGTACGACGCGGTGTAAAGATATCCGCCATTACTGAAGTTTTTGCCGTTCTATTTTATTTTGTAATGGATTGCAGTGCGTTGCAATCTACGCAACGGTATATTCAAGATGCTTTGAGGTCAGGTGATCTGTTCTATTGTTTTGATTACACATCGGAAGTAATTATGCTCTTAGCTGTATTAAGTGGAAAAATGTGTAATAATGTACCAACCATTGGTATTGTCACCTATGAGTATTCTGTGTAGCAAAAGCTGAAGTGAAGTTAACTACACGTAACTTATCAAACCGCAATGGTAGTTGTGTTTTCAGCGTTGCTGACACATGATTAGTAATAATGATATTTCTGAGACATAGTTTCAAAGTTATGCCTTGAATTTATTTCCTGAGAGCGAAAAGCTTTCCAGATTTTAATGGTCAGAAGTGGCCGAACGAAGGTATGTCGTAAGTGCTTGTTCGCAGACTTATACACGAGAATGTGTAACGGCCGTGTCCTGGCCCAAGCGCTTCTGTGCTGGTGCTGCTGATTGCAGCACGAGCGCTGCTCTGCCGGTGCTCCTGGTCGCGGCACGAGCGCTGCTCTGCCGGTGCTCCTGGTCGCGGCACGAGCGCTGCTCTGCCGGTGCTCCTGGTCGCGGCACGAGCGCTGCTCTGCCGGTGCTCCTGGTCGCGGCACGAGCGCTGCTCTGCCGGTGCTCCTGGTCGCGGCACGAGCGCTGCTGTGCTGGTGCTCCTGCTGGTTCTGTTAGCTTATGCTTTCCGAATAGTCTGAGCCTCTGGCTTATGGCTTCTGTATGGTCTGAGCCCATGGCTTATGGCTTCCGAATAGTCTGAGCCTCTGGCTTATGGCTTCCGTATAGTCTGAGCCTCTGGCTTATGGCTTCCGTATAGTCTGAGCCCCTGGCTTATGGCTTCCGTATAGTCTGAGCCTCTGGCTTATGGCTTCCGTATAGTCTGAGCCCCTGGCTTATGGCTTCCGTATAGTCTGAACAACTGGCTTGACTATGACTTGCCTTGACCATGACTTCCGTATATTTTGAGCCCCTGGCTTGACTTGATTTGACTATGACTTCGGTATAGTTCGAGTATTTGTTCTTGATAACATATTTCTTGCGCTTGAGTGCACGCTTGCACCCACGGTTTAACTAATAAGTAAAAGTAATCGTATTTTTTCTTACAACTAATATGTTTCAGCTTTACACTCCAAACCAGGTTAATAATTTACATGATTTCTTTCTATTTTGTGTGTGTATATGTGTACAACTAATATGTTTCAGCCTTACACTCGACACACCTACACTGGGTGGTATACCAGTGTTCTGTTATTAATTTTGAATCTGTTATTTGATTTAAAGTTGACATTATTTATTTGCGAGTCACTGGGTGGTATACCAGTGTTCTGTTATTAATTTTGTACCTGTTATTTTATTTAAAGTTGATGTTATTTATTTGCGAGTCACTGGGTGGTATACCAGTGTTCTGTTATTCATTTTGTACTTGTTATGTGATTTAAAGTTGATGTTACTTATTTTTCTTTCTTTAAATGGATTAGTACTTTGTTTGAGGTTTGTAAGTCCTCGAATAATTTTTATTCTGAAAGTGTCATGTGTTCAGAAAAACGATGACGAACACGATAACCAATCGAGATTTAAACCATGACGAAATTGAGCCAGATCCAACTCGCTTATTGAATGTGCAGGTGTTCCGAGACTCAACCAGGCTCACCCAGATCCTGCCGAGGACGTCAGGGTGTCAGGAGAGGCCGTGTTAGTTGCCAGTAGTTACAAAGAGGGCAGCAGAGACGAGCGACCATAGACACCTCGCCATTCAGCCGTTCATCTATGCTTGGAGGATTCTTTTTTCGAACGTCATTGTGACAAGACATGTTATCGTTTGACAGAATAAGATTTTGCCGCGTTCTTGACTAATCTTAGTTGATTTTCATGTTTAAACTATTTCTTGTAATTTCCTCGTTAAACAAACCTGCTTCTGGTTTTTAAGAGTTGAATATAGTTTTAAAATAGCGACGAGTACAATATGGTAGGTACCTAAGTATAAAAAATTTGATATACTGCCATCATCAAGCAAATAAATATATTCTATTCTATTCTATTCATCGCATGGAAGCTACCGGTAATCAGGGACTAGGTATACCCTATGTTAAGCTTTTAATCAAGCTGTCCGACAAAAACCTCTTAAATATGAATGTATTACAACCTGTACCCAAAACCCCATATAAATCAATGTCAGTTAAAATAAGAATAACTAAATAATTTAATTGCAAGGCACCGTAACGAAACATTTTACTCTATTATATACACACATATACACCTTTCAACTGTATTTATTGTACCTATATTTTCAGTACACAAATCATACATCTTATAAATCGTACATAATTAAAAAGTTTCTTCGCAGAGGCTCGTGCGATACTCTGGGACATCAATGAGTTAAATACGAACTACAATTATTTCAAAATATTAAATCGCTTATAAAAAAAAAACACACAAATCTTCAAAAACTAGGTTAATAGAGAATTAATCGCAAACATTTCAATAAACTAGTCAGAAAATGCAGAAACTAGACGTAAGCCACACTTTCGTTCAGAAACAGAACAATAATTTTGCAAACCATTAAATACGTAAATTTTACCTTTACAGCATTTACACTAACCATGTATTACCTTCCTTTTTAACATTAATTCAATTATATTTGAATCATATAAATAAAATAATTAGAAAACTTACACCAGTGTTCACTTTAAATAGTTTTTGTTTCTGAACGACTGAGGAACTGACGCCAATTTTGACAGTTGACTAATGAATCCTCGCTACGCTAGCGTTTACGTTGTTTCATTGAAAATAAAACTGCAAATAATTGCTTAAATTCCTATTAGTAGACTTAATATTTATCAAATTCAAGATGGTAGCGCGGGTGGCTGGAGTATTTGATGAAAAGTTGACGGAAGCCATCGCTAATTCTAAGATTTTGGTCGTGGGGGCCGGCGGTATAGGTTGTGAAATATTGAAGAATCTCGTTCTTACCGGCTTCCCCAACATTGAAATTGTGCGTGCTGCGTATGTTTTACAGTGAATATGATTATTTTCTGGTGGGCAAACATTAGTCATGTGTTTATTTTTTCAGATCGACCTTGATACCATCGACGTAAGCAATTTGAATCGTCAGTTTCTGTTTCACAAAGAGCACGTTGGGAAGTCAAAGGCTCAGGTTGCGAAGGACAGCGCGTTGAGCTTCAACCCCAATGTGAATATCGTAGCTCATCACGACAGCGTCATCAGGTTAGTTGTCGCACGTACAAACACCTTAGGAATGTGGAATATGGTAAACATCAACGTAACGTCACTTGCATGGTCGGCGTAATTGCGACAGGTCAATGCACTTGTATTATGCATTTTTTCCTTATGTTTATCAGATTAAACTGATCTTAGTATTTTGTAATATCTTAGCATGACAACCGTAGAAATAGTTTAAACCCTTGTATTTTTTTTTTTATATTACAAAAATAATATCCTCATCCTATTGTTGAGGAATGTCAAAAAATTTAAAAAGATTGTGATATAGAGCATGTGTTCTGATACCCATACAATCACAAAAACAAATACTCAAATCAGAAATACCCACTGACCCAGTGGGTCATCTAACTCAAAAAAATAGGGTGCAGGTGCCTGTTTAATTTCCGATTTACAAGAGAGACTTATTGGCCAATTCCTTATAAAATTATTGTTAATTAATATCTCAAATATTCAATCCAATAATTAATTTATTTTCAGCAACGACTATGGCGTGAGCTACTTCAAGCAGTTCCAAATTGTGCTAAATGCGCTGGACAACCGTGTGGCACGTAACCATGTCAACAGAATGTGTCTCGCTGCCAATGTGCCACTCATTGAGACTGGTACCGCTGGCTATGCTGGACAGGTGAGATTGTCCACACTAAAATGTTAAAGATTGATAATTTTTTTTCTTTGTTTCTACCCATTTGTTTGTATCACTGATCAATGATTCTCTATCAATGAAATGATATTCTATCAATGTTGTCATCATGTAATAATGTAATTTATTAATTACATTATAACAATAATGTCAAAATGTAATTAATAAATAAACTGAAAAGCCACATGCCTATGTTACTTGGTAAAAGTCTTCCCAAGTACCATCAGCTACATTTCATCCCAGTGGAAGCAGTAGCTCCCCTGGGACATGGGTGAAACCCTATGAAAACCTGTAATTATGATGGCAAAAAGTGTCTAATTGTTTCAATGCATTTCAATTTTTTGTTGGAATTTTATAAACATTTTGTTTAGGCTCAACTAAACATCAAACTTAGATTTACCATCTTTAAATTTCAGGTGGAACTCATCAAAAAAGGCTTAACACAATGCTACGAATGCCAGCCCAAAGCCCCACAAAAGACATTCCCTGGCTGCACAATTCGTAACACACCATCGGAACCCATCCACTGCATCGTATGGGCCAAGCATCTCTTCAACCAGTTATTCGGAGAGGAGGACCCTGACCAGGATGTAAGTCCGGACACCGCAGACCCCGAGGCTGCCGGAGAAGCTGGTGCATCTGCTTTATCTTCAGAAGGAAATACTTCCGGGAACGTTGAACGTAAGAGCACCCGTGCTTGGGCTGCGGAAACAAACTATGAACCGGAGAAGCTGTTTAGCAAGTTGTTCGGAGATGATATACGTTACTTGCTGTCGATGGAGAATCTTTGGAAGAAGCGTAGGCCTCCTACTCCCTTGGTTTGGAACAACTTGCCCGGGAAAGATAATGCTCCAGCACAGCATTCGGGGTTGCCAGACCAAAGGGTTTGGTCTGTTCATGAATGTGGACAGGTAATATACAATTTTATCTTATTGTATCTGTATTCTCAATTTGTTTTAGTAATAAGTATATGTAATTGAATTACTGCAGTTATTAAGTCCCCTGCTTGCTTGTGACTTTGTTTATGTGAATTTGAGAATAAGTCCAAAGACTGCATTGAATAGTTTTTTAACCAACATTTATGTCGGCCCATTGACACACGGCCAAGATTCACACTATTCTTTCATCAGAGAAATTATACATCCTTACCTCAAAAATTTGCTTTTTTAGATATTCTAATAATTTAACTCAATTATTCATCTAAAATTCCAGGTGTTTGCCTCGAGTTGCAACGCCCTACAAGCAGACCTGAAGGGCCGGTCGGAAGGCGACCACCTCGTGTGGGACAAGGATGACAAGAGCGCGATGGACTTTGTCACCGCATGCGCTAATATTCGAGCACACATCTTCAATATACCACTCAAGTCTAGGTTTGAGATTAAGTGTGAGTATTTTGGTTATTTAGAACGTATAGTTGATTTGCAAAAAATAAAGTTTAAAAGAGTTGTTTTTGTCACACAGCCCATAATTTATACTTAAGCCACAGTCAGTACTTATTTATCAACCATTATGTAATATTATGTAGTAATGTGACATGAATGATTTAAATTTTTAAACTATGAAAAATCTAAGGTTAGTTACATTGACCTGCTATAAGCTCATTGAGCTAGTATGAAAGTGTAAGCGCATGTAACGAAACAACTGCACATGTGCAGAAACAAACCCAGTCTGAAATCTTCCCTAAACAGATTATTAATATTCGCAAAGTTTTTTACCCGTTACTTTATTAAAATACGAAAAGAAGTTTTTGCGGTTACTGTCCAATATAATTTGATGTGAAAAAGTGCTTATTTAATCAATTTTCTTTCCCCACAGCGATGGCCGGCAACATAATCCCCGCCATAGCGACGGCCAACGCGATAGTGGCCGGGCTGGCGGTGCTGCGGGCGCAGGCCGTGCTTCGCGGCGACATCCAAGCCTGCACCTCCGTCTACCTGCGGCCCAAGGTCAACCATCGCGGACAGTTGTTTGTGCCAGAGAAGAGTAAGTTATGACGAAAATTTTAAAAATCTTCAGTACATTATGTTTAGGTTAGGTCAGTCTAACCAAGGGGTATTGGGTTGCCTGGGTAACTGGGTTGAGGGGATCAGATAGGGCAGTCGCTCCTTGTAAAACACTGGTACTCAGCTACATCCGGTTAGACTGGAAGCCGACCCCAACATAGTTGGGAAAAAGGCTTGTAGGATCATGATGACATCCTGTTTAGGTACGATCCAAATGCCGATGTCCTGAACTCTGCTGCTAAGAGGGGCTTATGTGGCCAGAATTGTGTGGGAGTGAATAGGTATTTGCATGGCTAAGAAAATATATTCACGTAGCGTACGTCATCATAGTACATATATCCTTTAGAGTGGTGGACACTGATAAAATTTAAATCATATTTGAAATGCAAAAAGTAAGGTATAATTGCCAGTCCTGTCGCTAAGTAAATAAACACGGAAACGTAAATAATATTAATTTTGTATTTTTCTTTCCAGCTCTGACCCCACCAAATCCAAAATGCTACGTATGCGCGCCCAAACCAGAAGTAGGTCTCGCCTGCAACCTCAAGCAGCTCACGCTCAAAGATCTCACCGCCGCCTTCAAGGAGGGGCTCAACATGCAGGCGCCTGACGCCACTGTCGAGGGCAAAGGCCTAGTAGTACTGTCCTCAGAACCCGGTGAAACTGACCACAACAACGACAAAACACTAGAGGAAATCGGCCTCAATGACGGCTGCGCTCTGTTGGTCGACGACTTCCTACAAAACTACGAAGTCAGGGTCAGATTACAGCAGGAAGATGAAGAGAAGTCCTGGCGCCTCGTCACAGACACTGACGCTCCCATGCCCGCTCCTAAAGAGGAAGAGAAGGCAGCCAATGGCTCCAACGGCAGTGATCCTAAACCCGGACCGTCAACTTCAAGGGCTCGAGAAGACAGCGACAGCGATATGGAGATCATCGAGGAAGATGATGACGAGCCCACAGTGAAACCCCCAAAGCGTAGGCGCACGGAGATGACCGATGAAATCGTCAATCTCTGTTAACGTAGCATTTTCAAATTTCGAGTAATGCGCATACGACTGTTTATAATAATTTAAGTCGCAAATGTTACATTTTTCTACTACATACATATGCGTAAATGTTAAATACAAGTTTTTATAGAAATATTACGGCATTTTGCCGGTTTAAATAGCAATATTATATTGAGACATGTTCACACGTTATATTGGATCAAATAGTCAAAATGTTCGAGATTGCGCAACATAGTATTTAAACTCGAAGAGAGGAATAATTGTAAGAACAATTCTTTATAATATAAGAGTTATGTAACTTTTCTAGTACTCTGTCTCATTAAATTAATTTAGATAACAATATGGTATTTTCTTGGATTGTAAACATACGTAGTATCCAATTAAAGTTACATTGTACTTTCATGAAGCAGTATTTTATCTCAATAACTGTTTTCGTTTTGTTTTAACCGTCATTATCGTGCTTTGTGGTCAGTGACCGCTTTAGATATTTAATTGGGTTGAATGAACGTCATGGCGTATAATAAAAACACCAAGCCTTTCTACAGAAATATTGGTCCTTCACACTAGTGAAAACGTTAGTGTTCACCGAGAGTGATTTCCCCTCATTTCACAGGCCGATTGTCCGACTAATTGCGATGCGGTCCGCTCATTCCCACGGTCGTATTACGCGGCCAGTGTCCATTGTAAGTAGTAAACGCCTAAACGGACATACTATCCTTTTAAAAATTCTTATGGACGTTTAGCTTTGAGATAACAACTTATTTTTGTTCCCAACGTGACTAATGTTTGCAACATTCGTCAAAACAACATTTGCCCTCAGGTCAACGCTATCTTGTCGGCCTTCGGAACAAAAGTAGATCTTCGATTTATTTAGTACTTCCGTAATTTGCAATACCTACAAAGAGAACCTAGCCATTTAAAATAGAATAAAGGCCTATCATTTAGCCTTTATTGTGACAATGGAAGCTATAACAATACGCGATTACAGGCTATTGTTTGGTCTTCAACAAGTTGGGTGGAACACCGCTTTTTCCTCGACAGACAAACGTATCAAGTAAATTGACACACTCATTTGCAGTTTTCTAACAGGAAAGGCCAATTGTCCACTTACAGGACGAATTATAAGTCTTCAAACGCCAATTCAGCGGTCTGGAGACCAATCAAGGATTAGTGAAGCAGGAAGCTTTAATCATATCGTTTATACGAATTAGGTATAACGGTAAACGTATGTTGCAAACCCTACACGAACTCCTTAAAAATAACGTACGTGAGTATATTTGATAGATGCGTACGTGATTTACATCCGAAAGCCAAAACTACTCATCAGAACCACCGTAACAAATACGTAATTAGTTACAGTCAATTAACAACGCACGGTGGTTTTTTCCTCAAGAGATAATAATTTAAATCAGTTCAGTGAGTACGAAAATAAATACTTCGCCGAATACATGTCTGTGATCTTGCAGGCGATTCTAAATCGGTAAAGACGCAGTGATAGGAATCTCAGATGAAAATAAGAAATACAGAGCGTACATAAAATTCACGTTTATTACAATCTAATAATACCTACATTACGAGGTATTTTATAAAGGTTTATTACTGATTAGCACCCGCTTAATCAACACAGGCGGATTATTATGATGCAGCCTAAATTGGTATATTTGATTAAAAAGTTTACTTATTCCGAACAGCTTAGTTGGGTAAGTACTAAATTAATAAGTAAATGCATCTTGGTCTTCATTGTCACTTAATTGAAAGTACGCAAAAAAATATATTTGAATTTAAGTTTTTTTTTTGCTTAAGTCTGCAAAACATATTAGCTAAATGTAACCAACTAATATATTAATTATATTTTACCCAGAAGACAGCACAACACTGCATTTATAAACTAGTAAGGCTGACAAAATCTTAACATTACACACAAACATCAAAAACTAGCACTAAATATTGCTACCAATATAAGCTAACAAATTATTTTAGATTACACAATAGGGTGGAAAATTTTACATTAATTTATTATACTTTGGCTGAATAAATTCATTCCATTTATAAAAATGTTGTACAAAATTGATTGTAGCTACATGCACTTAATAGATAGAATGAAGACAGTTACACCAATTTTTCCAACTTGACATGAATTGTTGCTTGTTGGTCACAAGACACAAATGTAAACATCAACACAGGTGACATACATTTACAAGACAATGACGCATCAACAGCTCCTTGAGAAACAAGTGCTACGTAAATAATACATGTTAACCCGTAAACTAGCTCGTAGCTCGCGTTCCAACAACCTTGTACAATATCATTGGTGGGATGAGTATAAAATGATTATTTAACTACAAAGTTTATTAAAGGTGCAAATATTGCAATAATACAAATAAACTCTTAAAATAACCATGTGTAAAATTTTCCTTGAACACTGGTATAGACACATTTCACTGTTGATTCAATAAAATTATGAGAACAGGTTTCCTTAAAGCTATGCTTACACATTAATGATGTTTAAAAAAATAATTTAATTTAACTAATCCTTTCAAAAACACATAAACTAAGAAAATAAAATATTGTATCTTAATGATGCTATTAAGATTACTTTTGTGAAGGAGGTGCGGATTCCAAAATATTAAACTTATTACTTTTCAGGTAGCATCCCATATTCAATGAGGAAGCGTTCAACATCCACAGCAAAGAAATCATTGCCAAGCTCTGTAGCCAACTGCACAAAGTTGCCAATAATTTGGCCTCCCTTGTACACTAATAGTGCCGGTACACCATCTACACGGAAGTGTTTGCTCAGCCCGGTGAGGTCAGCAGCTATGCGACAGAACTTGATGGTTGGGTAGTCAGAAGCCAATATGTTCAGACAGCCATCCATGGTCTCACAAGCTCTAGTGCTATTATTGTAGATATGAATAACCACTGTCACTTTGGGATCCTCCTTATCAATAGCAAATAAAAACTCCTCTTGGCTGTTAAGAGTTGTAAGTACACCAAATTTAGGTACCTTCTGCAACTGGCTCATGAGTTCCTCCATTCTCTGCTTCTGATATTGCAAGAGGAACTCTTCATCCATAAGCTCAGATAATTCATCCTCTAGTTCTTCTATCTGCTTGTCTTTTGCCTCTTCTCTCTCCGGCTTGACGGTTAAAGTGAGCTTCTTCGCTAAGGCGATGCGCTCTTTGGCGAGCTCTGCACGATTTTCCGCTTCCAACTGTTTAAACCTGCGCCAATCTTCTAGGACTCCTTTGGGGCCAGTGTTGCTGGCCTGTCCAGTCCAGTTGTTGATGGGCGGTGGTTCAGCATTTGTTGCCACCTGAGCCTTAGCAGGCTCACCCTCTTCATCTCCACTTCTATCGTCGTCAGATTCGCCTTCGTCTTCACTGCTACTACAATAGTTTTGCAATTTCTCACCCAAAAGTTTATCTTCTAATGTGGCCATGGTTATTCCAGTACTGTATCTCACAATAGATGATTCACAGTAATAAAATCGGAATGTTTATAAGCGGAACAATAAAAATCTAAATTGAACACAGTCGTTTACAAGCCGAACCCGCTCGTGCTTCACGCCAAACCCGATTGGAAATGCTAGCTGTGAGCTTATTTTCCCTCAATTGACATTAGCACAACTGACTGTTGCCATTACGTTCAGCCAACCTAATCAAACCAAAAATCATTGAAAATCATGAAATCTCAAAACCTTGGTTTCATGAAAAAGGAATGAAGCAATCGTTACAGTTTCCTGAATACCGCAAAAAACAGATATTTTTCATGTAAACTAGTGACAAAAAACTTGCACTCTTCTTATTTTGTTTTTTACTAATGGCTACTTGCACTCTTTCTTTTTCATATAATCATTACGTACGTCAAATAATAAATAAACGTCAATGACAAAATGTCGTCTGTAAAGAAAACGTGAAATATTCGAACTCGTGGGTTTGTTTACATTAGGCTAAGTTAAATTCAGTAAAAATAACATTTCTTTGTAGACTACTTAAGTAAAACCTTAAAATGAGTAAGTCTTCATCTAGTACTTGGCATTTACATGTTCAGTCATTCAGTAAAGTAAATATGTCCACCTTATATTTCTAGGTCAAATATTACAAAAACTGCGGGATGTAGACCCGAATGACAGTGAAGCTGTGAAGGAGGCGGTAACCACTTTCTTCCAGAACTTGCCCAAGAACACAGAATCTAACAGTAACACATGGCTTCGGGCGTTAGAAGACGTGATTACCCGGTAATATATACATATAATATAACCTATAAACACTACTAGCTATGCCAGGTCAGTGGGTTGTCTTTGCCAGGTTTCATATTCATTTATAAAGTATTTAAAAAACAGTGGAGGATTGTGGGCAGTCGCTCCTTGAAAAGCATTGGTATTCAGGAACATCCGGATAGACTGGAAACCGACCCCAACATAATTTTGAAAAAAGCTAGGCAGTTGATGATAGCAGAGGTCAGTGGCCCAAAATAATCCACCCAGCCCTAATTTGTCATCTATTTCAGGTTCCCGAGATACTGTTCACAGCATCGCACAACAATAGAGAAATATTTAGTGCATTTTCTGGACTCAAGCAATTATAACAATGTTATTGAGGCAGCTAAATGTGCACACGGCTTGCAGCAAGTAAGTTACACTTTAATACTCCTTAATTTATTAATAACTAGCTGTTTTCCTGCGGTTTCACTCACATCCCTTGGGAACTTCTGCCCTTGCCTGAATAAAACATAGCCTATCTCACTCAGGATAGTAACTATGTTATGTTTTCAGTATATGAGTACATGAAGGTTGTTATTCCTCTATAGTTATTTCACCTTCTATAATGTGTATTGTTGCATCATATTATGTTATATTTACATTCTGTATCAGCCATTTGTACAAATATCAAAACTGTAACAAAAAAAAACTTAAATTACAGCAATCACTTGTTCTAATTCTTACTCATTATAAGCAAAGTATTTTTCCAATTTTATTATTACCTTTGTTATTTGCAGATTCGTCCCTCTCAAGACAAGTTGGCTAGTCCTAAGAACTGTTGGAGGGAACAGATGAATATATTGTGCAATGCTGCCCATACACTCATTGAAGCCATATTTTCAAGTACAGTCAATATTTATAAAAACAAGCAAAATGTCAAGGTAATATTATATTGTATTGTAAAATTTTTAAGTAGGTGGCTTGTAATCCTGCTTTGCATCTCTTTATAGAATTATATAGTGTGCCTTCAAGAAGATATTTAGTTCTAAGTATGAGTTTTCAATCTACTTAAAGGACCATGCCCATCTGTGCCCCAGTAACGTCCAGAGAAAGTATATTACAAGATAGCCCTATTAAATAAAAACTAGAATTATGATGATAATTTGAAGTCTTAAAAAGCACCGGTTAAAAAATAAAAATAATAAGACATTCTTGTTGATATTGCAGTACATGACATCCTTTCAATCATGCTTTATTTATTATGGTCTGTAATCTCGTCCTTTGGCCCATGTATATATTCATTTACTGTATACAATATATTCAAATAACTGACATGTTTATCTAATAACATACAATTAAGTCATGAATTCATGATGATCATGAAGTTCCTAGTGAAAAACTAATAGCAATGCTGTCTATAAACGATTAAATGTATAAAAAACCAGTGGGAATTTTTCATGTTTAATGTCCAATATCTTTTGAATCGGAACTTTATATAATATTAAATCTAGATATCTTACAAATATGGCTGTAAAGCTATCGTATGACATAGAACTGGAATTTGGGCGTTGCTGACTTTTCACTCCATACTAATATGGGCATGATCCTTTTGTCATGAATACCTATTTGTGCAATAACAACACAACTACCTCTACTATAAATATACTAGTGCTTTAGAAGGCACATGAAATTGGTCCTCTTTATTACTTGAACTTGGCAGTCATTAAGTGTAGCCAGATAGTCTGACAATGTTTTACCAAGGGGTATCCAGTTGCTCTTGTAATTGGTTGTGAAGGTGAAATAGGCAGTTGCTCCAAATAACACACCGCATTTCTGCATCTGGTTAAACTGGAAACCAACCTTCTACAGTGTTGAAAAAAAGCAAGGCAAATGATGATATTACCTGTGCAACAAAGCAGTTACAGCTTCATGTTTCTTTTTTTTTCAGAGTCTAGAATCACAGTTACTTGTAAACACTCCTTTGACAAATGCTCTGTCTCAAATCTTGAATGTGAAGAAACCACAGCAGGGCACCAGTGCTGAAGATAATAGAAAGATGGTGTTGTGCAACAAACTGCGAAATATCTTTGTCTTCATTCAGGCAATGCTTGTGTGAGTGTTGCTGTTTTTATTTCTTTTTAATTGTTGTAATTTAAATGGCAGTATGATTATTTCTTCCTTTTATGAAGAAAATTGAGTCATTCTGTATTTACTTTATACTAGTATCTGTATTTCATAATCTATCTACTGTTTCATATCACCCATCTACTGTAAGGTTTTCTTGTATGTTTTTTGGAAAAAGATGTACTTTTTTGTATCATGGAACTAAAGCGAAGTTTTTGAGGGCTGCAAAAAGCTTATTTTGAATAAAACCTTCGACTCTGGATAGATCCTAAACACTGCGAAAAAATACACACACACAAAAATAAGAACCTATTAACTACACGCACACATACACACACACAAAAATAAGAACCTATTAAGTATTTATGTAAATCAATAACACATTTGTTCCACAGGGAGGTATATCCAGTAGCAAAACCAGTGCAGCCTCAGCTAATACTGGAAGTGATCGTGCAGGCTATCAGTGTATCCAGCAGTGTGAACACAGATGTTGCTGAAGCTCTCATTGTGAAGATACAAGCCTTGAAGACGCTGAATGCTATGATATTATGGTATGTATATTTTTTACATGATGATGTTATTAAATAAAGTTGTTTAATGTGAGACATAGTGAAAAACATTTAGTTATTGAAATTAAGTACATAGTCATAAATGATAAAAGTGCAGCACCTACAAAAAGCTTTTTGCTGATTATGTTTCAATTATACCCTTATTAGAAATTGGTTAAGATTATAATCAAATTGCTTGAACGATTGTAAGGATTTATATTTTTCCCTATAATTCCAATAGTCATAGTTTTATATAAATTTCATATTTTTTACAGTTGCAAATCTTGATTAGCAGTAAAACTGTGTATTGTACATCTTTTTGCAGCTTAGGACCAAATCTCATTCCATTTTCTGGACTAGTATTCCGATTTGTGATGCAAACACTCAAATGGAGCTTGGAGAACCCTAGCGTGGAATCCAGGTAAAATTAACAACTTTCTACTTAATTAATTTATTTTTTAGTTGGAATGTTACACTGAAACCTTCAAAATCTTTGAATATTTTTTTTATAACCCGATAGCATAGCTTAAAAGCGTTGTTTTTTATTTTATTTTTCAATATTATGTTCAACTTTTTTAAAGATTTTTTTTTTTGCTGTTTTCAAAACTGCTTTATACATAGAACCTCTTTTAACTGAGCCGTGTAACATTTTAAACGAACACCAAAATTTTTCTTCCTACCAATAATACAGAAAGGTCCGTGTGACCGCTTACAACAGTCTCAGCAAATGGTTGAGCATGCTGCACATACACCACGTGGCCAGCGAGGGTAGAGGACGAGCCTGGGAGGACGACCTGACCAAACATATTGTTGGGGATATCACTCCTGCTAAGAAGATTGTGCAGCTAACTGTGAGTGGTTTAAAGTGTTGTAGCATGTACCTATCTTCTTCCTCCTGCCCTGTTCCCAATTTGATTTGGGGTCAGCGCAATATGTCTTCCGCTTCCATTTTCCCCTGTCACTCGTCATACTGATACTCACTCCCTTCCTATTCAGGTAATCCATCCATCTTTTCTTAGGCCTTCCTCTTGCTATCCGTCCATCTATATTCATATTTAGCACACATGTAACATGTACCTATATGTGATAAGCAACGCATGATAATTTTTTTTATCCTTTTTGCAGATGAGCAATCAGTACACAAAGAATTTGAGTAAGAAAGCAAAGAGGAAGCTAGCCAACTCCATGTTACAACAAAGTACAATTGCTAGTCACATGCCAGGCGAGAAAAGTAAGGAGAATACGTAAGTATTTTGATACATATTATGGCCCACACACCCATAAAAAAATATACCTTGACCAGACCATAGAGAACAAAATTATATTCTAACTTATAAAATCAAGAGCAGAGTAGATAGTGCAATACTGGTAAACTGGTTGATTTTGAGTCTCCCGAATTATTTTTAAATTCTATTAAAGTTGATTTTTAATGCAAGATTGTTCATCAACTCATAATTTTTTAAGTAAATTTTATAGTACATGCTGATTTTGTTCAACAAACTAAAGATATTCATAATACCTTCGATTTTCAAACATTTAACTATAAAACGGACCGCGGAATCGTGATCAGATCATAGCAAAACCTGTGAGCCAGGTTGGTGAAACAGAAGTTGAGCCAGAATCGGTACGGTAGACATCAGTGGTAACTGTCGAGCACCTTAACTAAATAATAATAAGTACGATTTTCCTATAAAACTGTTACCACTGACCTGAAGCTGACTGTACAACCTATCTTCTTGTGATGATGAATAGATTTTTTTCGTTTTCACAGTACTGATACCGAAGAAGGGAGTGAGGAGGTCGCTATTGCTGCTCTAGAATGCGCTGAATCATTCCTCACAGTCAGTGGAATATTTTTGAAACCAACCACACATACGGTAAGTTCATTCTGTAAACTCTTTCTGGGGAGTTGTTTCCACCACTTCTTCTTCCCAGCAAAATGACATAGGAAGTGGTGAAGGGCGGGCCTTTTTTTATTGACCTTCAAAATGTGCAGATTTTCAGCCTATATTGAATAAATGACTTTTTATCTTATACTAAAATAATTGTTATACTGGCTGTTTCCTGCAGTTTTACCTCATCGGATTTTTTCTACTTCGTTTCGGGTGTAATATTAATCTCAAGTTTCATAAAAATCCTTAAGAACTAGTATTTGATATAAACGAGTAACAAACATTCATACATCAAAACTTTATCACTTATAATACCCGCAACTCACGGAGACTACTTCGATCACCAGGACATTCTACGCCTTTTCGTATACTATGCTAGAGCAACCTACTTCGATTACGTATCAAATAATCTCCAAAAAATTGATTATATCATCTTGGGGTTCAAAAATCTGTAAACCAGTGTTTTAGTAATTGTGATATTCCTCCTTATATAATATTTTTTTTATATATACAGGTACTCCGCGAGCGTATAATCCGCTCATGCTACACTCTAGAATGCACGAGCCCCGCCCGAGCGCTGCAATCTCTGCGCACGCTGGAGGCGTCGCGCAAGAACACGCCGCCCTCGCTGCCGCCGCACACACACTACTGTCTGCAGCTGTATAGTATGCTGCTCAGTAGTAGCTCTGAGGAGGTAAAACTTTGATTAATACTTGTGTCATGTAAGGCTGTAAAGTCCTACTGTTGATAACTTCTTATAATAGTCATGCCTTTGGAAACATTTCATAGACTTCATAGAATGTGTTGTATACATACAGGTTGTAAAGGAAAGCAATACCAGAGAAAGATAATGAAAAAATCGTATCTACATAAACTAGAGGTCCAAACATCCAAGTGATAGATAGTGTCCCCAAACCACAGACTTGCAGGCCAGTCTTCTCTAGGCCTCAATATATATTTTGCATGTAAAACTGTCTCCACAAATAAAAAAACCAAGACATATTTTTTGCTGCTATTGTCAAATAGGTATAACGTGTTATTTTTTTCACAGATCAGAAAATTCTGCTCACATGCCCTACAGGATATTCGACTGCACCTGCATTGCTCGCCGCCAACAATCAACTTCGCTCTCGAACGACAGACAGAGGCCAAAACCGACAAGAGTAACAAGAAGGAAATATCTAAAAAGAACCGAGAGGCACTCGAAGCATTGTTGGGAAAAGATCGGTAAGTTAAACCTTATCTAAATATATAAAAAAGAAAACCAGCTTTCCGTTGTCACGACATAACATGAAAACGGCTTGACCGATTTGGCTGACAATTAGAGGAGAGGTAACTTAGACCCGGGAGAAGGTTTAGGATAGTTTTTGTCACCATCCGGCTACGAGACGCGGGTGAAACTGCGAGCGAAAGCGAGTAAATAATAAAAATAAAGGTCAATAAAGGATAGTTTTTACCAAACTTGATGGTGGTTCAGACCTATGTTTCACGCAGCACAGACCTCTTTCGCTAGTGATAAATACCCAAAAATTGGGTTTTGCAGTGACGGGATGTTGCTAGTCTCCATAAATAGTTTGGCACAACCTAAAAATAATAAAATGCTATAAATAATATACCTAATGCTTTTTTCAGAATGCCAGACACAGAAGAGTTGGCAGATGAACCACAGACTAAAATACCACGTCTTGAAGAAGGTGACGACAGAATCAGCATCAGCAGTGAATCAGGAGCCTCAGTTGTCATTTCAGACGATGAAGTGGAAGTTATCAATCAAGAAACTACAGCCAACGAAGAAGATGAGGTTGAAATGCTACCTGTAGAAACAGTCGAAGATTCCAGTCCCAAAACAAGTCGAAAACGTAAAGCTTCAGAAACGGTAAATATTGAAGATACTGTAGACACTACAGCTGATATTGCTCAAAGCAATAAAGATGAGGAAATTGATGAGGCAAAAGACACAGCATCAAAAGACACAGCTAATATCTACGAAGCCAAAACACAACTTCCTTTGAACACTTCCACTGATACAATTGATGGTGACAAAAGTCCAGTGTCCCTTGAAATTGCTTATGGCACTTCTACCACAGATTCCAGTGTGAAAAGGCTTGAGAAGTTAGATGATGACAACAATCTACCCAGTTCAACTGAAACTGATGATGTTCAGATAACATGTGGGCAGCTTGTAGCTTGTTCTCAAGACTCTGCGAAAGATGCTCTTGAAGTTGGAATTGAAATTTCAGCTGTGAAGACTACTGAAATTGATGATGCAGCTGAAAATGAAGCCACAAAAGAAATTGGCGATGTCAATGATAATATAGAAGTTACAATAACCAGCAAGGAGGTGACTGTCGAAGATATGTTGGCCGATTTCGTTGACGAAGTAATTGAGGAGCCGAGTTTAGTAGCATAAGCGTAGTATTCATTATTGTAAGACTAATTAAATACATAAATGTTTTTTTGGACATTATATCGCTTGAAAAGCTTCAATTAATATTTTTTGTTTATAATTTATTCATTCCCCAGAATTATCCTAGTTGATTGACAAAAAAAAAGTTTGATAGTTGATAAGTAAATCCACCTCCGCACAGTTCATAATCAGCAAAAACTGAGACAAGAATTCCAATTTAGCCTTAGGGATTGTTCACACCAAACGTATTGTCCGCCGCTGACTGTGAGTATACTCACTGTCTGCCCCAGTGTGAACGTCGACTCAATCTGCAGTACGCGTACTCACCAAGCCGAGAATAGGCTATAGCGTACGATGCGCTACATGTGTGAACAAAAGAATAGGCTCTTGTAGGTTCACACTAGATGCGTACGCTGAGCGGCTGAATATTCTACACATAAAAGGGCTCAGTATTTGAAGTTGCTCGTAGTATTTTATAAACGATAAAACTAGCGTAATTATTTTTTTTCAAATCAGACGTTTTACTGATATTTCAATTAAATGATGCGCATTCAGATAGTTGCCATTTGCGAAGCTCTAGAGGAAGACGAAAATAATAAAAAGAAGAGATTGTGGGTACATCCCTTAAATTTGAAGAGATGTTTTCTTGGTCAATTTCATACTTTATATTTCGAATATAGACTTTATCCAAATAAGTTCAAGAAATATTTTCGTATGACAGTAAAACATTCGATGAGTTACTATCTTTAATACGTTTAAGTTTATATAAAAGGGACACTAATTATCGACGTGCTGAACCGAGGCGCGGCGGTGCGTACGCGGCGGAGCGGCGCTATTCGGCAACTGCGTCCGCGTAGCCAATCCGCGTCCGCCGTGCATAGTCGCGTAGTAAAATAATCCACTGAGAGTCAGCTACAACAGACGACGTAACAGCGTATAGTCGGTTCGGTGTGAACGACAATATCAATATACATATATGGAAAAGCAATAAACTGCGTAACGCGCGCTCACAGTCAGCGGCCGACAATACGTTTGGTCTGAACGATGCCTTAGTCTTCAAAGCGCTTTCAAACTTGGAGGTTCACATCTCCTTGGTAATAAATACAGACCCTATTTTTTGTGCAGTCCCGCCCGTCCCATATATGTATCATTCTTAATAAATGAATCGAGATTAGGGTCGCAAAAGACTCGTATTTGTTTTTTTTTTTTTTTGTATTTTACATCTCTGACACTGACAGGACTGTTTTGACATTTTGACATTTCAAGGTAAACACTCCGTAAGCACGAGTGTTTTTATTGTTCTTCAAAGAAAATCCATTTAAAAAATGGTAATAGCTATTGGATTCGAAGGAAGTGCTAATAAAATTGGAATCGGAATAGTGAAGGATGGGGAAATTTTGGCGAATTGCAGGAGAACCTATATTACGCCGGCTGGTGAAGGTTAGGAAACATTACTCTTTCCTTTCTATAAATAATAGCAATTCGACACTGTTAATGTAATATCTATATATGAACTTTACATTTGGAATAATCTTAAATCTGCTTATGGGAGACCTTGTATGCTAACGAGCTTACTATTGCCTATGTTTGTAAACAAACATTATTTCTCAATACACCCATCACAAACTATAGATTTTTTCAGAATTATTAAATCGTAGTTCAGAAGAATCGTCCACTATGCTCACATTACGCTAATCACTATATTTTATCACGAGTATACCTTTTTTGTTTGTGCTAAATAATACCCATCTATCTCATAACCTGCACACAATAAAACTATTTTCAGGGTTCCTACCGCGAGAAACAGCTGAACATCACCAAGAACACATTCACGAGATACTGAAGGAGGCTCTAGAACAATCCGGCATCACTCCTCAAATGATAGATGTGGTCTGCTACACCAAGGGACCCGGTATGGGAGCCCCGCTCATGGTCTGTGCTATTGTGGCCAGGACCTGCGCTAAATTGTGGAAGAAACCTCTTTTGGGCGTCAATCATTGTATTGGACGTATCCTTTTCAAATAATGTACCTATTGTCTGATGATTGCATAAAAATCTCTTTTTACTTCATTCTATGCTAAAAATGACTTTTACAGACAATTATTAATTTTAGTATAAAAACTTATTCTTCTGAATAATGCCAATACTATATAATCTTCAATTCTAAGATTACAGAGTCAATATGTTAGTTAAGTTTTGTTAAAGTTATAACATTAATGTTTTTCACCTTAAACTTCCTTAACAATAGAACAGACATAGAAATGGGCCGTCTAATCACGAAGGCTAACAACCCAACAGTGCTGTACGTGAGTGGAGGCAACACACAGATCATTGCCTACTCCCGGCAGAGGTACAGGATATTTGGGGAAACCATAGACATTGCTGTTGGAAACTGTTTGGATAGGTGAGATTTGGAACTACTTTTCATAATTGCATATGCATATGTCACTTTCTTAATAAACAATATGTTTTCTGAGGCTCATAAATAATAATAACTTGCTTGCAAATTAGCTATGTAATTTCAGATAACATTGTGTGGGTTGCTTATGCTCATTATATTATCTTTATTACTTTTTTCTGTAAACATTTATTTTGCTTTTTTTTAAGTTGTTATGGATGAACGAAAATAATATACATTCCTAATTATTTACAAAAATTATTGAATTATCATTTTCAGGTTTGCAAGAGTGCTAAAGTTATCAAATGCCCCAAGTCCAGGCTATAATATTGAGCAAGCTGCCAAAAAGGGAACTAAATACTACCAGCTTCCATATTGTGTTAAAGGTATTAAGAATTTCATTGTGGTCTACTTTAAGAAATTATTTACATAGTTCAGGACTTATGTCACCAGCTAGAGCAACCTTTGAAAGGAGTTTTTAAAATAAAAAATATTCTTTGGTCTCCAGCTGTAGTGTGTTCATTTTCTTTTCCCTTATCTGAAAATGGTGAATAATAATGAATTCTCTGTTCCAGGCATGGATGTCAGTTTCTCAGGCATCCTATCTTACATGGAGGACAAAATAGACAGTTTGTTAAAGAGGTATACACCAGAAGATCTGTGTTATTCACTGCAAGAGACTGTGTTTGCCATGCTTGTGGAGATTACTGAGAGGGCCATGGCCCATTGTGGCTCTGATGAGGTACCTAATTTAAATATTACATTCTACTTGGTGATGCATAGAGGTACATTAGCTGCTGCAGAACTGGTTTGTCTTTGGTAACAGAAACCAAATCTGTATTTGGGCAAAAGGCTTTTGAGTTGATGGTTTGCCATAAGTAAAAATTATCAAGATGGTAAAAGCAAATATTTTGTTCATACATAATAAGATATTATGTTAGTAGTAAGTAATCATGACATTGGAGAAGAATCTAACCTAAAAAAATAATACTAAATTACATAATAATGACGTTAATCTATCAATTCTGTTTCAGGTCCTAATAGTAGGAGGGGTCGGTTGCAACGAGCGCCTCCAAGAGATGATGGGCGTCATGTGTGCTGAACGAGGCGCCAAAGTATTCGCCACTGATGAACGATTCTGCATAGACAACGGAGTCATGATCGCACATGCCGGCGCCCTGGCTTTTGAGTCAGGGGCCACGATGGACTTCAAAGACTCTACTATTACGCAAAGATATAGGACTGATGATGTGTTAGTTACTTGGAGAAATGATTAAATGTTATTTATTATAATAGAAGTGTATTATTTTTATGTCCATTGGGTATTGTAGCCATGGGAGACTTTTAGAAACCTTACGGGACTCCTCTCATCCTTGCACATACACTACCAACTACAGGCACCAGAAGGTAGCCCCAATTATTATCAGGGAAAAACATGCAATAAAAACTCAAAAATTAAAGTTACAAAAACTTTATTAAATCAACCGTTATATTTGTTCAAAATAAACATATCACTGCAAACTCATCGGGAGCAAACACGCGACTAATAACATTACAAACGCGACGCCAACATAATGCAGTTTCGAAATAAATTATAACCATATTGATTGCACTCTGAGGAATATGGATTAAAACTTAACAAGGATTTACTTACAATAATATAAATAAATACGACAGAAATGCACCCAGAGATAATGCCAACATTGAACTTTACTTTCAAAATTTTCTATATTCACAGCATTATCTACAATCACACCAAATAATTATAATACTAACTTTAAAATTCAGTTTGTCCAGATTGATTATTGCTTCAGTTTTTATTTAAAATAGAAAAGTATTATAGTTAAAAGCAGTTAATTGATTTTTAAGATAAAATATGGGATAAACCAACAGATTTTAATACCTCAAAAAAAAAAGAGAAAAATAAAAAATATTGGGAAATATCAGCGGATCTATCTGGACAAACCTTTTATATTATACCCCTTCATTTTAAAACATTCTGATACCCAAAACTGACTATTGCTTTACATTATTCTAAAAATGCTTTTTTTCGATTCAAAATAATTCTTATAGATAAATTTTCTTCTGTACTTAGGTTTTGCGGCCAATTTAATGTGACAATCCAATTAAGGTCATTTAAACAGAGAGAAAGAGTCCAATTTGACTATAAAATGCTTATACTTTTACTTAATTTAATATTGCTATAACACATTTTCAATTAATCATTTTTAAGGTATGCCAGTGAATTTGATTGTTATGTTCGAGCCATATGCAACTTGATATAGCATTTCATCATACATAGATCCTTTTTTGAACTAATTCAAATGTTTCATCATGATCAGTATAAAATTTAAAAAGCCCTAATTATTGGCACTAGCTTGAAGACTACTTGCAGAGACCAAGTTATTTTCAAAATTATTTAAATAATGACCTAACAAAAGTTATGCACCAGTGTGAGTTTATGAGTTTTCACTCACAAAGAAACCTTAATGACTGTGAGATTTTATAAAAATTAAGAAACAAATTGATATGTAAAACAATCCAACTGATAGCCTAAAAGCAACAACAAAAATAAAATAAACCCTTATTACAAAAAAGGTTTATATCTAGTCCACTGTTAAAAATAAAAGGTAATGAGCTTATGCAGTAGTATAGAAACTACAAGGAACAGTTTGTTCTCGTAATATTTGTACTAGGACTCTCTCTTGCAAGTCTCGAGATATTGTAGCACTTTTGAGGATTACTTTGTGTCTCATAATGTTTCTGCAATGTGTAGCCCTGTGTAGATGATGATCCATGTAACCTGGAAATAAAATTAGTGTTAAATTAGCTTTCAACATTATTTACACAAACTATAAAATTTACTTGAAACAGTTTTGTTACTGACTATGGGTTACTAAATAATGTTTCAGGCCATTAAAAACTGTAGCTAAAAAACATTATTTTTATATTACCTATAAACACTATTAACAAACTAAATGAAATATGTAGTCTATTTACCTTTAAGGTTGTAGGTAGATGAATGATATTTTACTCTTATAGGAATTCAAAACATTACCTCACATAGTTATATGGCTGTGCAAAAAGTTTTAAGACAACTTTGACTAGACTATGCTTAATAACAATAGATAATTACCAAAAATCCCGCAAACGATGTCATAAATCCTTCCTTTGTTATCTCCCACATACCACCATACTCCTCTTCATCAATGTTTTGGAAATTATTCACATAAAAGTATATCACTGCTGCATTCACTATTACAAATCTGAAACATTAATATACAACACGTAAATAGAGAATCCGATAACATTGTTTAATACGTTTTTCAAGCTTTAAAATGATAATAAATGAATGCTCACAGTAATAAACCAAGGAATCCTTTCAATGGTAGAAGACCCCAAACCAGTCCCAATACAATGCCCATAGCCTGACGCATCCAGTAAATAACGTCTAGGAACTCTTCCTGAAACCGGCCAAAAACATTAATTACTCATTCACTCATATTTTCATTAACGAATGTAAGCAAAGTCTCGTGATTAGAACTAACCTTATCCGGCCATTCTGCGTTCGCAATTAACGCTCTTTTCCACGCTGACTCAACCACTTTCAGCTTATTGCTCCCGTCTGAAGATTTGCTTTTATTCGACATGCTTAAATAAGTTGTATTCTTTCAATTTATTAAATTAATTCATAAGGTTTTGGAATCAATAAGTCATTTGTAGAAAATTGTACACGTCACTGTGACATTGGAGTTGTGATTGTCAAATGTCAGCGTACTTTTTTAATAGTGAAAGGAGTATGGGACTTTTAGCCTACATTTTATTTTGTGAAAATTAGGACAATATGCGCGGTGATTACAACGAGAGTCGAGCTCCAAAACTATTTTCTCCTTACAAGTATTCCTTGTGGAGGATAATTATTTGATGAGTAGCTATCCGTCCATCCATACGATAGTGTTCGTGTTCTACATTCGTTTCTAGATTCGTAAGTTACTACGGCCTCAAACCGAAACATTTTTGTCAGTAAAGATATTACAAATCCTTTTGCTACCTTCATGATGTTCCGCCCGCAAGGATAATAACTTTTAATTTCTAAAACTTCTAACAACTTTTACAGCAAATTAATGGTAGGGAAAGAATATCCAGGTCGATATATTACTTTCCTCTATGATCCAGGTACTGGAAAATGGTTTTTTCAATGTGCAACAAAAAAATACAAAATATCAAAAACAATTTATTAGTATAAAAAAAATGCAAGCTTATAATGTAGGAGCGACCCGATTCTTTATTCTGTGCAGTCTTTCAGCCTCCATGTTCTTGGTGATGTCCCAGCATTCCTTGTTGAGGCTGTCACAACCTCGGGACAGGCCAACCAGTCGAGCTAATACGAGTAGCCGGTGCAAATCATCTGCAGTCACTGGATTATCTGTATCTGCTTTGCTTCTCATTTCTATGAAATCATCTTCTACAAACTGTAACAAAGAATTAATATTGATATAAGTACATACATATTTACAATAAAAATCAAAAACTATCCTAGTACATATATATCATTTTATTTATATTTGTTTAAAAACTGTTAAGTAACATTATAGTACAGTGCACTCTCTATGCATGATTACCTCAAAAATAACTAAGCAGATTTTCATGCTATTATTACTTAATGATAGAATGATATAAGTATGAGGAAGGTTTGTCTTGAAACTTTGATGAACAGTTGAACAAAAAGTAATTTAAAGGAATAGAAATATAAAGCCGAGTACTCATTAACAGCACTACAATCTCACCTGTAAATCTTCACTTATAGTGTACTTGACGAGCTTAAGACTAGTTAGGTATTTCCTGATGACATTCATGATATCCTCCTTCAAGTAATATGTGGCTGCCTCCACGATCGCGTCGAATATTTGTAATGACGACTCTTCGGGGCGAAGCGGGAGATGGTAGTCGCTCTGAAAATATAATAAATCATTTACATAAAAAATAAGACATTTATTCAAAGTTGTAGGCTGAAAATTAGGACTTTTTGAAGATCGTTTTTTTAAAAGACGGCCAGTAACGCCTACAATTCACCACTTCCAAAGTCGTTTTGCTGCGAGGAAAGAAATACATAGTCATCGATAAAGAACAGGCCATTGTAACTCCATGGTTGAAAAAACCTATGTAGCGATTTAATTTGATATTATGGTATCACTGATAAAACAAACCAAGCTTTTTTTTTCGTAATTTCAAAGATCGTAAAAATGGAGTTCAATGCTAAACCATGATTCTGATAATAAGAACAATTGCAAGCAAAACAATAACTTTTTAATACAATGATATCAGACGGAACACTATATACACGTGTGTTTAGATATTACCCGCATATTTTTTCAACCTTTAATATCCAATTTATCAAAGAAGACACCTTTTATGGAAGAGGTCCCATGAGACTCGGGTGACAATGGGCCATGGGCTCTCTAAAGATCGGAGATGGGACAATCAAAGTGAGCATCACATCATTTAAACAAATAAACTTAAACTTACCGGCAACAAAGACTTTCCCTCCGAAAGTATAAGCACAGAAACATCAGATTCAAACTCCATTTTATAATACTTGAAATCATATTCTACTTTCTGTGTCATAATCATATTGCCTAAAGCTGCAATATTGTTGACTCCGGTCGCGTCCAGACGGCCTTGCTCCATTTTCGTCTCGTCTAGGATTAAATGCGTGTCTTTGCTTAGTTGGAGAACCCCACTGGTTAAGCGGTTGCATTCGTAGTCTTTTCTGTGGAAGGTCATAAGGTAATAAATTAGGGTGGGTTTCATCACAGATATAAAGATAACACAAGGGAACAAGATTTCTGTTGCATGAAATATTACGACTAATATTGTATATTTTTGGGCTGCTAATTGAAGATCTGAAGTCAGAATTTCTATATCAGCTTTAGTTTTTGAGATATCCAGGGCCAGCTGGAAGAGATTTCTAATGAAATAAGCTGTGACTTTGTACTATCTTTTCTATTTTTCTTCTTCTCTGTATTCTGTGTGTGTGTACATAAATTGTTAAATAAATAAATAAATAAATAAATAAATATCAACAAAACGTGATTTTCAAGAAAAACACAATTTTATTAACAAAAAGCAGCAGAAGAACAACAATTAAGCATCAAAAAACTTTCTTTTATAAGATTTTCTAGCTTGATTCGGTTCACTAGGACTGTTTTTAATGCTGCAACAGTAGTCCGCCATCATGTTGGCATTCCAATGACCCTGGGACCGCTTTTCCATAGTCCGAATATCTTGATGGAACCGTTCGCCTTGTTCTTCACTGAGATCACCTAGATTTTCAGGGAAATGGTCGAAATGGCTAAGGAGGAAGTATACCTTGATGCTCATATTACAACCAAGCCGACAACATCTGTTCAAAGTTATTTAAATAAGCTTTCATCCTTTTTGTTTGATAGAAAATTTTGTGCAAGCCAAGCGAATTCGTTTCAGGCATTTTTTTCGATATCGGTCATGTAATTATGAAACTTACACTTACATCAACCACCTTATTTGTGGACCATCAGAAATTCCGGCTTTTAGTTTCTCTATATACTCAAATTATGGGACTTTTTAGATATGTATTGAGCATTTTTGTTCAGAGCTTTTACAAATTGTTTCATGAGCCCAAGTTTGATGTGCAAAGGTAGCACCTTTATTAAGGTAAAGCAGTAGATAACAAGTTAGGGTAAATCCATTTGGACCGTTTTTTTTGTTAATACCGTTCATATCAACCACGCAGAAAAACTACCTAATGATTCGAGGGTTCTCGCCAGATCATCGGTGTTTGTTACTTGAAATGGGGTCTTATTTCGTATTTATCCATAACCTTAAAGACTCGAAGCATGTTTTACATACCATTTTAGACACCCAGTAGCTACCTGTGACAGGTGTCCAAAGAAAATCCAAAGAACTCAAAATACACCCATTTCAAGAACTCCGACACGCTTAGTCTACAATCTTTAAATGTATGTTCACCACAAATATTACAGAAATAGTAAGTATCATTTTTACAATTATTTTGCAACATAGAAATAGTAAAAATTATATACTTTTTAAATAAAATGCTTTGTTTTACGAAATTTAAGTGTAACTAGTTCGAACATACGGTCAATAGCTGTATCTCAAAAACTAAAGCTGTTAGAAAAAAAATGTGGGTAGATTTGAAATCAGCGACCTCGAATTAGTAAACAAACGTCATAAAAATTCATGCAACAAAAAAAAAGTCTTATTTTGTTCCCTTGTGTAATCAGTCGAGAAATGCGCAAATAGGCGAATAGACGCCTGGCTATGTTTTGTTTAGCAAGTTAGGCTGGAGTAAGCTTTTGGGCTGATAATGTAAATATTATTTGTAATTGCAAGTAAATTCTTGACTATATAAATGAGATAAAATGTAGGATATTTAAACTGCAAATGATACTCATAAATATGTAAGTTACATTTTCAAACAAAATACAGAAATTAAAATTAGTTAAATTAAAATATAGTAATAAATGAAAACTTACTTTGGCAACAAGCTGAGTGTATTCATATTCTCGATAGTGAGAGGCAAATAATAGCTCTTTGTGACAAACTGCTTGATAATCTCATACAACTGCTTGGCATAGTTTGGGTACTTCTGTATGGGCAAGTTCGAAATGTTCAGGCAGAACTGGCCTAGAGCTAGTGTTTCTTGTCGTAGATATCTGAAATAAGATATTGAAATTGTTGTATTAAATTAATAACCATAATAGCCTCCAAGTGGGCAGGGGATGGCAGTTGGCTGACTTGATGAATGGCGTCAAAGATCGATTGTCGGTCACGTCGGCCGTATTGGCTAAGGAGATAGGGCAGCCGCAGGGCATTAACATAGTTAAACATAGTGCACAAGTATTTACGCAGACAAATGTTAACTCTCTACACTTTCACTCTCATAGACCTGTGGAACTTTATTCGACACAACTGGAGAGGGATTACAAGCAGGAGAAATGTTTAAGTCGCGCTTGCCGATGCTAGTAGGTTTCTGCTGAAACTGTTGTAGGTGCTTCATTTAATTACTTCACATTTCATGTATCTTATGTAAAAGCAGCAAGAAGCATTACATAATTTTGTCCAATACTTACATACAAGCTATTAGATGGCAGATCAGGTATTCAGCAGCTAGTTTGTCTCCCAGTAACAGTTCAGTTAGGGCTTTCAACAAATGTTCCCTCGCTGAATTAGCTTCTTTTAATACTGCTTCTGCAATTTAAAACATGAACATTATTGTTTGCCAAAATCTGAACCTACTATTATAACACAATATTATATAGGCAAAAGTTTATTAGTGTGTGTGGGTATGTTTCTTACTTCTTCTCTCATAAACAGTTGAAGGGTTTGTGATGCAACTTGGCATTCATTAATATGGCTTACTTACTTATCAGAATAACATTATGGGCTGCTATTTAACAAGAAGTGAGTGTATTGATAAAATGACTTAACTGTAGCAGTTGTACAGGGTAAAAAAGGACTTTAATTAGGTTGGATTTTAATACCATAAAATAACTATACCTTGATCAAAGTTCTTCACCAAAGGATTGCAATGGTCTAATTTCTTCACATAAACGGCATGTAATCTAGGCACTAAGCTAGGCGGTGGGTTGTGTGTGATAGTTTCTACTTCACTCTCAGTATCAAGTTCCAGTAAAGGATTCTTCTCTGGTTGGAACTCTCCGGAAAGCGCTGGATCAACTGACAAGAAGCCTACCACTTCTATCATGTCATTCAGCTTCACGTTTTCACTGTCATCGTAGAGCTATAAATTGATAGTAATAAAGTTTAGAAATAATACTATAGGTAAGACGGTCAGTCGACTTCAAACTAATTACTTAAAAGTGTAGTAAAAAAGGTAAGCTATTATTAAAATATGTTTGAGGAACTAGAGAAAATTTCTTCTTAATAATACAACTCTCTACAAACACATAAGGATTTACCTATTTAGTTTTCAATTTATAAATTCTTATTATGTGTTTGTAGAGTGTTAACTTCTATTATTTACTTCTGCTTTCTTTGAGTATTTACTTCTTACTACTTCATAAAGACAAATTAACATCATACCTTAACAATACAAGACTTGCTAGGCATATCAGGCAGAGGGAAGTTCAACAAATGCTCCCTAGATACCACATTAGCAGTACTGTTCTCCGTCTCAGTTGTTTTCGGTTCCTTAGTTGAAACCGTCTCATCCACTACCTCCATAGCATCGGAATCTTCTTCCGCCTCATCGTAAGTACGTTTTAACTTCATACTAGCGTGACTGAGACGTTTTGAAGAATTCGGTTGTTGCTCCAGATGTTTTAAGTGGTTTTGTCTGGTTTCTATGTCTTGAGCCCAGTCGTTGAAACCAGGCATTGATACTACTACCATAGTTTGGCGCTGTGAGCTTTTCAGGTTTTCTGTGTAGTTGATTTTTTCATTTTCCTGAATGGGAACATTTTTTTAAAGTTATATGTTATTTTAAAAGAGAATCAATATTTGTGTAATTATCTTGTTCATTAGAATAAAGATCAGAATTTTATAATTAGTTTACTGTCATATATTTGCAATATAGTGTTCTATGTAATTAAATCCTACTAATATTATAAACGCGAAAGTTTGTATGTATGGATGTATGGATGTTTGTTACTCTTTCACGCAAAAACTACTGAATGGATTTTAATGAAACTTTACAATAATATAGCTTATACATCAGAATAACACATAGGCTACAATTTGTAAACATATTGTTCGAAATACTAAACCTGCGCAGACGACATCGCGGGCACCAGCTAGTGGTTAAATATTAATAATCGATTTACCAGTATATGAGCAGTATCCCTGTACTTGCCGCTTTTATTTTTAACATCATTTGTGACTGTGTTAAACACTTCAAACTGCTCGAAATAGAACTCTGGGTTGTGCATGTCCTGTACCATGCCTCGGAAACGGACCAGCGTCCCATCAGGCAAGTTGTGAGAAGCATTCGAGTTTATTAGCGGTATCTGAGAACAATGTAAGGTTAAGTAAAGGTCAAATACATTATAAAAAACTTTTAATAACTTAAAGATGAATTTTAATTATGTTTGTTGTTCATACCTGAAACCAATTCGGTAATTTCAACAGTTTTTCTTTCCATCCCTCTTCGTTTACCATCCACAAATCGGGGGTAACAGTTTCAAAATCAGTCATTAGATCATGCATTTTTTTAACAAGCACTGCTGTATAATTTTTCAGAATTATTAACACAACGGCAACTAGATTCCTTTCAAGAATATATTTTAGTGCAGAAAATTAATTCAGATCAACTAAAAATAAAATTAAATTCAAAACACACTGACAGGCTTTGTACTACTTTGTAGAGCTTTTGATTTGACAGCGCGCGCTAATCAGACAGAACATGGACAGAACCAAGGACCGGGATTTATTTTTATTTCATCTGTGGTGTTACAATCAAAGTTCGAAGTGCAGTCTGTGGTGTGCATAGACATAATATTAGTAAACAGGACTGCGCATATAAACCCAAAAAACGAGCCGAGTGAAACAGTTAGTACGGAGGCTGTCTGTCCCTTTCTATTAGGGTGACTATGAGATTAAGCTATGTGAGACAAATCCGAATTTGCTAAGATTATTAAACACAGATTAGTATTGAAGTTTTATCTTACGCAGTTTGTGACCTTAAGATACTTATAGAGGCTTTTAATAATTAGCGGAAATTAGCAGTATAAAAGCAGGAAGATTCGAAGTGAAGACTGTTTTTTTTGTATTTCTACTTCATATATAGACTGCTGAGCCATTTATGTCGCCTTTCTTCATTTTTTGGAAAGCTATAACAATAGTACAACAGTTTTAAAATCCATCACCCATATTTTGACTCGTTACAAGAATTCATGGGCACCCTAGTTGTTTGGTTTACGAAAATGTTATTATTAGCTAACCTGTGGAACGATATCTTGCAACCACCATAGGATTCACTTTTGCAAGTAGAAACGCAACACTTTTTCACCATTTTAATAGTTTAAATTGATTTAATACAAAAAAATATAAACAAAATTTTAAATGCTGATTACGCGCCAAGAATGTTCAGGGTTACCGCTAGAAAATAAAAAAAAGCAAAATAAAAATTTATGTTGTTTATGTTTTAATAATAAATACGAATAAATTAATGCGATTGTTATTAATTTGACGACTTACAATTGTTAAAATAAGATAAAAATATAAGTGATTCAATTGTTTTTTGGGAAGACAAAACTTTTGATCACAACATTTTTTTATGCTGGCAAGGTGTTAGAAAGAGACAAACAGCCTCCGTTCGAACTATCCCTCTCGGCTCGGATTTGCCTCTGTGTATTATGCAACCAATTTAGTGCCTTATTACGTTAGAATAGAGTTCATTTTCGTAAATATATATTTTGAGCGTGCGCAATCTTGTTTAGTAATATTATATCTATGGTGGTGTGCCGTGTCTTCAGTCTTCATTCATTCATTCTTTAGTCTATGGTTTGGCTTGTGTTGAATAGGTGTGTGGCGTCGCTTGATATTGTGGAATTGCGTGAAAAATAGTTTTAATACCCTCGTTTAAATTACATTTTGTCAAAATTTAGACCATATACCTGCCGCTATTTCAATAGCATTTTGTACGTGCTGCTGGAACAGCGTCAGACATAGCGGATTAATTTTCATTCTCGGAAGCATCATCACAAACCCTCAAAATGAGTAAGTATTAAGCTTATTTCAAGTGCAGATTGGATACAGTTTAAACAATTTGCCAAAAGTTATAACTGTACCTAATATACAAGTCCACAAAGGGTAAATTAATTGTGTCGGCATAACCTCAAAATTTGTAGGGTTACCTTACCTATTTCAATGTGAAATCTTTTTTCTATGGTGTTTTTTCTTCCTGCTATGTATGTTTTTTAATATTTGTAATTTTATTTTTTTTCAGCTATGGACATTAGACCTAACCACACAATATACATTAACAACTTGAATGAGAAAATAAAAAAGGAAGAACTAAAGAAATCTCTTTATGCTATATTTTCTCAGTTTGGCCAAATATTGGATATTGTGGCGTTAAAAACACTGAAGATGAGAGGACAGGCTTTTGTTATATTCAAAGAAATCTCGAGTGCCACTGTTGCTCTAAGAAGTATGCAGGGGTTCCCGTTTTATGACAAACCTATGGTAAGGATTATAATAGACCAATATTTATCTCTATTCATTGAGAGTTTTAAAGTTATATAATATAATAACCAACATTTCTATACTTTTTCAGAGAATCCAATACTCAAAAACAGACAGTGATGTCATTGCCAAAGTTAAGGGTACATTCCAAGAGCGACCAAAGAGGCCTAAAATGCCCAAAGGTTTGGACGAGAGCAGGAAGAAGAAGAAGGATGCAAACAGAGCTGGTATCCATGGTGGACAGGGTGGCATGCTCAACAATGTCAATGCTGAACAGCCTCCTAACCAGATCCTATTCTTGACTAATCTGCCTGATGAGACCTCAGAAATGATGTTGTCTATGTTGTTCAACCAGTGAGTATTATTTTCTTACCCAGAATGCATGCAATTTAACTTTTATTTTCTGTTTGAACCTGAACCTCATTATTGCATTTGTCTCATAAATGTTACTAGTCTAATAAATTCATTACTAATATAAATACTCTTTACAGATTCCCTGGCTTCAAAGAAGTGCGTCTAGTCCCCAACAGGCACGATATTGCCTTTGTTGAATTTGCTAATGAAATGCAATCTGCCGCAGCAAAGGAAGCCCTCCAAGGATTCAAGATTACACCTACTCATGCTATGAAGATAACATTTGCAAAGAAATAGTTTTATTTATTTATATTTACACTGTACCGATGTATTTTAGTTTTAATAAAGTTTAAGAACTTGAGAACTGTTTTGAGCATTGCACTTCGCCTGAACAGCTCTCTCCGGCTGTGATATTACTGTGATCTTATAATGACTTTTACTTTACCAAGTAAGACCTTAGTCATAAGTTTGTCTTTTACGATAGTGAGTAGACTCATAAACATTCCCTTCCCTTTAAACTCTGTAACCAACTAACTCGAATACAGAGCGATTATTCTGGATCTCTAGCATACTCGTGTTGTATTTATTCTTGCGCAAACGGCCGAATGGATTTCGATAGAACTTGCTAGTTACTAGTGTTAACACAGTTTATATCAGAATAACATAAAGGCTACTTTTATCCGGTCGTGGCAAGAAGTTGCTTTTCGAAACAGGAGAAATAGCGTGCGGAAGCTAAGGAATAAATAAACGTAGCTGTGAGAACTCCAATTAACTACCATTGTGTATAAACAATTTTATGCTGGCAACTCTTTGACTCTAATATGCGGCAAAATTGTATACGCATTATTTTTCCCCCTAGAAAGAGATAGATAAATGACAAAATACTCTTACATAAAAGAGATACAAGACAAGTTTTCATACTGTCAATATTTGTTTGGTAAACGTATTATTTTTGGTGATTGCGAAACTGTCAAACAGGTCGCAGATGAGATGATTTCATGTAATTTACAATAAATTCTGCAATTATTTTATGTTTTTTCCATATTTCATTTGATTTATTTGATAAAAGTGCCTTCTAATCATCCAAGGGTCACTCAAATTAGGCAGTGTCTGTTGTGTTTGTGTTGTTAAAACATGGAAGATATATTTCAGTGGTGTAGGGAAGGAAATGCCTTGCAGGTGCGAGTTTGGCTTGATGATACCGAACATGATATGAATCAAGGGTAAGTAGAGTATATTTCTTAAGAATTAGTCAAATAAAACTCCATACGGGATGTCCAGTTTCCCCGTATTTGGCCATGAGAGAACACGCCCACTATGTAGTCATGGCCTAGTATTATGCGTCAGATTCGTAACAAAAATAATAATAGTCTATGGGTATGAGATGAGATCAGGTATTCGACCTTCGCATAAATACCTTAATTAATATAAAAAGTGATATAGTGCAGGCGTAAATGAGTTATCTGGGTCAAAACTTCCTGCCTATCCTATTTTGGAAATAGATCCTGATCTTATTAGCACTTTGCACTTGAGAATAGGTAGCTAATTAACTTTTTTCCTGTTGTTATGTCTCATGTTTTCAGTATTTCCTGTAAAATATTTCCTTAATGCCTTCTGGATTCATTGTTCTTTATATTACATTGAATTTGTTTGCATCATTGTCAATAATATTTATAATATACCTTATTTGGTGTTGTGATTAAATATTTCCCATTTACTGTATCAGGCTATTTAGCAGAAAAGTATTATATGCAAAATTTGGTCAGAATTTAATTTTAAAGAAGTAAAATACCAAACTTATTAATGTTTCTAAGTTTTTCATTGAAAATTAGCCTCTGTATGATTATTTCTCCATCATTTGTGAATGATTTCTTCAAGTATAATGACTGATTTCTAAAACATTTTCAGAGATGACCATGGCTTCAGTCCACTGCACTGGGCCTGCAAGGAGGGCCACCTCAAGATTGTGGAGATGCTCATCCGCCGTGGAGCCAGGATAAACGTCACCAACATGGGAGACGACACTCCACTGCATCTAGCTGCCGCTCATGGCCACAGACCTATTGTACAGTTGGTAGGTATTTGTTTATCTAGCAAACAATATTTAATCATTTGAAAAATTTAATTAAGAGCTTAATATTGAGAAGGTTCTATAAGGCCTGGTTCCACATCTAGGAGTCATATTCTGTGGCTGACTCTATTTTGTTATTATTATTTGAATTACCTACTATGTTCATAGTACCTACTCCTGGGGAAATTCTAACAAGCTTGACTCAGTAGTTTGACATGTAGGTAGGTTCCAATGAAACAGTCATCTATTTAGAGTCAGTATTAACAGTAGATGATGCATCCTAACTATATCACACACCCATATAAAAACTAAAGTTACTTAAAGTTATTATGAATTATCTAACACTGAAATTATTTTTCAAGCTGAACCAGCATTTAGTTACATTGACATTGAACTTTCTAACTCTTTTGTAGACATATTTGTTATAAAACAGAGTAATAATGCTTTATTTATGATCCATAACACTATTATATGACAAACCATTCCAGTTGCTACAAAACCGCGTGGATGTGAACTTCACGAACGAGCATGGCAACTCGCCGCTGCACTACGCTTGCTTCTGGGGCTACAGTGCCATTGCTGAAGATTTGTTAATGGCCGGGGCTCTAGTGTCGCTCGCCAATAAGGATGGAGACACGCCGCTTGATAAGACTAGAGGACAGCTTGTGCAGAGGTAAGTACTTTTTTTATCATTTGACGACAGAAAATTGTATGAAGGGGATAATATGTGTGCAGAGAAAAAACAAAGACAGACTGTAAAGTGGCTTTCAGTTGCTATACTAAACTTCTTTATTGTTGTTGTTCCATGCTTTATCAGTGTTAATAGATATTACATATTGTCATTATGTAACGGATGGGTGAAGTAGTCATTCAAACAACTCGTTGTTTGAATTAAATGCTTATAAAGATAACAAGAAACAGAAAGGGTTGTTCACGTTCTAGATGTCTAGAGTGTATAAATAACATAAGCAATCTTGTCACATTTTATCACAAATAACACCTGCGTCCTAAGGGAAATCCCGTTATAAATGTGCTATCTAACACTGTAATGCGAAAAGTGTACCAAATCAAAGCTCTTCTAATTTAAGCATATAAACTATTATAAACGAATCTCAGCTTTACAATATTAATTCAAAAAACTCAAAAATCTCATGTACCCAGACTGCACGAGCTTGCAACTCAACAAGGCCAAGATCTAAAGAAGATCCAGTTCAAGGACCAGTCGTGGCTCGGCCTGAAGACCCGCAGCCGTGATGCCACGCTGTCGCGTCATAAAGGCATCAATATCAACGAGCTCTCACTACATACTAGGATTGCTGTTACTCCTTCAGGTAGGAAATACAATTAAGTATCTGTAGAAAAGTGTAACTAATTTTAGTTTGTTGTTTTGACCTATCATATTGGCATGGCATTTTTGCATTCTTAGCTTATCTAAAGGTACCTGATTACAAATACTGTTTAACTTGAGGTTTCTTATAAATTCCAAATAATACGAGATCTCACAGGTACAACTAGAAACCATAAAATTGACCATTCCTAACAAGCATATATCACCGACTAACTTATCAACCGCAATATCTATAAATCCGTATAAAATGCAATATTTCCAGGCGAGACATGGCGCGGGCGCTGGCAGAAGAACGACATCGTGGCCAAGATCCTCGCCGTCCGCGAGTGTACGCCGCGCATACAGCGAGACTTCAACGAGGAGTTCCCCAAGCTCAGGATATTCTCGCATCCCAATATATTGCCTGTTGTGAGTATTGTGAATATTATAAGGAAAAAAAATGTATTTGGATGGGTTATTTGGTGTTTGTATTGTAAAATATAAGGAAATAAATCGATTGTAGGAAGTGCAAAAAATATCATTACGATATAGACAGATCTAACTTTTACCGTACTATATTGGGTTTGGATTCCAGTCTAATCAAAAGCAGCTGAGTATCTGAGCTTTACATGTAGTGACTATCTGTTTGATCTCTTCAATTCAGTGAACCAGACAACTACCTCCGCTTCCTCTTGGTAAGGCTGGTTGCAATGCAACTGAATACCAGTGTTTTAGATAAAGCAACTGTTTATCTGACCTTTTTAACCTAGTTACTCTACTACTATTAGTTTGGTCTTATACAGATCAACCGCGCCAAGCGTTGCTTAACCTTATGATTGATCGGTCCACGCAGCTTTACTTTTGGATGAAAATAACAAAACTGTAGTTCTTTCTTTTTCCTAAAACCTTTTCTTCCTCTCCACAGGTCGGCTGCTGCGTGTCCCCACCATCCCTGGTAGTAATATCTCAATACATGTCGTGGGGCTCCTTACACTCGCTGCTGCACGGCGGCGGCGCGGGCGGCGGCGCCGGAGCCCTAGTGCTCGATGCCACTGCCGCAGCTCGCCTGGCCCATGACGTGGCCAGGGCGCTACGGTATCTGCATGCCTTGCAGACTGATAAAATACTGCCCAGTTATGCGTTGAATAGCAAGCATATTATGGTACGTGTATTTTGAAAATAAATCAACTACCTAGCTATTTCCCAACTCTCTGTTGAGCTCAGCTTACTGTAACTCGGAATACTATTATTTTACATGAAGGAACTGCCTATTTGACCTGCTACCTGGTACCTGCTACCCAGCTACCTGGGCAATATCATACTATTTGGTAGGGCTGATTGTCAGACTCTGGCTTCTGAGTACCTGTAACGACAGTCGAGAATTTAACGTGCCTTCCGTAACAGCGGAAATTGTCATAAGTAGCAATAGGGTGATGATGAGCCCATCCACAGTCAGACCGTGGCAACTGTTGCTTAACCTTATAATCTATTGATCGATGCGCGCGACTGTAACATAGCCATGGGCTCCTCTAAAACAATATCACCGAACTAACCCTTGAAAACAACACAAATATCCATTAATTTCAGATCGACGAGGACCTAACAGCTCGCATCAATATGGCGGACTCGAAGTTCTCGTTCCAAGAGAAGGGCCGCGTGTACGCGCCCGCGTGGATGGCGCCCGAGGCCTTGCAGAAGCCGCCGTCTAAGAGGAACCTGGAGGCTGCTGATATGTGGAGCTTCGCTATACTGCTGTGGGAACTGGCTACTAGAGAGGTATGTATTTTCGTCATATTATTATGCCTACATGTTTTTTTTCTCTAGCTACCATAGCTTATTGGAACTAAACTTAAAAGAACTGGCATAAGAGAAGTAAATCCTTGCTTCCAATTATTTCGTAATTCCGCGCGATATCGATAATCTTGTAGGACAAAATGCGGAAATTATTTATCAGAAAAAAATTACCTCTTAATATCAACATGGTAAAGTTTTAAACATCCGAAACCATTTCATCACTACATAGTATAAAACAAAATCGCTTTTTATGTCCGTAGTACTTAATGTACTAAAATCCAACAAAATTTCCAGATCCCATTTGCGGACCTATCTCCAATGGAGTGTGGCATGAAGATAGCACTCGAAGGCCTACGCGTCACCATCCCGCCAGGCATCTCCCCCCACATCGCGAAACTCATCAAGATCTGCATGAACGAGGACCCTGGCAAACGACCCACCTTCGAAATGGTTATACCCATTCTAGAGAAGATGAAACGCTGAGAAAAACTGTATAAGTACTTTATTTTACATCAGTTTTTGACGAAAATGTTTTCCGGAGATAATGTATTATATAAGGTGTATATTTTAGATGCCACTAGATTATTTTTCTTTTGTATTTCCAAAAAAAAAGTTACTTTTGTGACACATCCCACCCAATATTATCAATTGGTCTTCAAAATATACACCTTGTAAAAATTATCAACTATACTTGGATGGTATAAGATTCATTTTAGTTGGTTAAATCCAAGTATTGTTTATAATAACGAATATTTTTATTTACCAAATCAAATGTACAATTATGTGGCTTTTATTTATGTTTTTTTTTTGTGTTTATATGTATTAATGTTAATTCCATTGTGAGCTGATTGTAAGGTAAATAATTCTGTCTATACTTTACATAGACAAATATAAAAAAATGTGCAACATATAAATATAATTGATCAGGTGCCATGAAATAAATATTAAGATCAATGACTCCCTAATCAATTGCAAAACCGTATTCTAAATATTCTTTTAAAAATATATATTTCTAAAAAATAAGTATATTAATTTAAAATAGATTTATAGAAGCTTTTTTTACTCTGACGAGGTTTTTTCACATTAATTTATTGATAGAGTATTTAAACATCACTAAAATCGTTTTAACTGCCAGTATTTTAAGTGTTGTTTATTACTTAGGTTGTGTTCTAAAATAAACTTACTTTTTGGTTTAAAAATGTACAAAATTTTACAGATAAGTATTGCCTCATGTTTAAACGGTGCTAAGATGGAAACTTTATGAACCAGAAAATTATGAAATAGTTTTAAGACATGCATTATATTGAATACTTTTGTATAACATTCGCAATTTATGCACTGAAAGTAAAAAAAAAAATCTTCCTGATGCATTTCAATAATAATAATTATGTCTCGACTTATCCACTAGAATCTCTGTAAGACATTGTGCAATTTATAATATCGTTGAGATTAATCGCTGTATATTGTAATAAAATGCAACATGTAGTAATTGTAACTAATTTTGTTAACGCTATTGTGAAACGTGCCTTATAACCCGGCCAAATAACTTTATTTGCCTTATGACATTGTAACGTTTATAGATAAGTGTAGATTATTATTATATTTTTGATGGCAAATCAATGTTACAACTTTCATAAAGTTGTTTAATATACTAACGATTTAGTAATATATGTTTGTTTTATTTATTTATCACATCGTTGTCAATATATAAATCCAAAAGTGATTTTACAAATTAAAATAAATCGGTTGGTAGAGCACACCAACGTTGATTTTAGTTTTAGCATAATTATAATATTTTAGTATGAGTACATAAAGAAGTTGCTGCGGGTTGTTCGAAAGAGATACCGCGGTCCTGGTATATAAAAGGCCTACGACAGAACACGACGGTTTTTAGTCAGTAAGACTCAGACACTCCCTCACAGCTAATCCACAGCGGGAGGGGTCATTTGATGATTTTTGACGGCGTTAAAAAAAAAGTACATAATGAAGTTCATCAGAGGAGTAGGTACATAAGGGGAGTTCATAAGCAAGTTTTAAGATATGGGATTACATTATACATAATTATATTACATAAGCAAGTTCATAAGAGGAATACTTAAGAGGACGAATTGGAATTTTTGGCGCCAAGGATGTCAATTTTTCTCAGTAAATACAAAACGGATCAAAATACAACTTGGTTACCTGAAAGTTCATGATATAAGCCTTATTTTGTTAGTTGTAGAAACATGATTAGGTAACTTTTATAACAGAGAAAAATATATCAAACATACCTCTTTTTAAAAAGAGATTCACATATTATGGGCAAACGGGACCGATTTAAGCCTCTTAACTTTTTTAGTAGTTGAGTATATACATACTCTTTAAAATGGTAGTAGGAATTTTTATTAAATTATCATTTCTAAATATTAAAATTACAAAACCATTTTGTCGCTTACGACTTTTAGTTATAAGCTAGCGCGCGTATTGTTATCCTCACCCCGCTCAGACGCTCCGACCCCTTTTGGCGCCTTAGATGCGCGTGCCGGTTATGGAATTATTGTTGACCAATTCCTCGCCTTAAAGGAGTATACAATGTGTCCCGGGGATAAGTGACCGCCCGAATTTTTTTGAATATTTGTACAAAATTAAGGTTAATTTCTTTTATATTTTTGAAAAAATCATTAAAAAAAAATATTGTCAGGCCTGTTAATAACAGGCTTTGCTCTTTTTTTACCGAGTAGGAGTCAAATTTCAACTGACTGTATTTTTGCATTTGTTTGAAATAGCAGCAAACATTGTTCTGAGCTATTGTAGGAAATATCATGTAGTTTATTAATAAATTAAAAGAAAGTGATATTAAGGGGGCATTTATTGGACTTATTTTGGAAAAACTGAAAAAAAGGCGTTATTTTCTTTGAATTTTTATTTTCTTTTTTTTCTAATAAATGTTTTATTACATTTTTGTTATGTTTGATAATTTTAATTGATAAAGTATGATGTCGGCTAGTCAATAAAGAAAAAAGAATTTAAAAAGCTGTAAAAACTTAGGAAAAATAAACTGCAGCACGTCACAGTATTTACTAAAATAAATAAAAAAATCATTAAAAAAAAAAACGAAAGGCGGTAAGTCCCAAATATAAAGGAAATTATCCTTAATTTTGTACAAATATTCAAAAAATTTCGGGCGGTCACTTATCCCCGGGACACATTGTATAAGGAAGTACATAAAGTTTTTGTCACCATCCGACTACGGGATAGAGTCATCTCATCTCGGGACGCGATATTTCGATTTCCTAATACCTAGATAGCGGCACGGGAATAGTTGTTTTATTATTTTTCGAAATGTAGCAACGGGAGCTTCCACAGTCTTCTTAAAATGACTGTTATCCTGGTGTATGCCAGCAGAATCTCGCCCATTTGCCGTAAATTCTAAACAAAGCCGAAGCGAAATCTGGGCAACCCTAAAATATTCGAATCCAAGTAAAAAACCTGTCTATGGTCCCGACGATGATGGCTCACTGTCACTTCTGTCAATGTCACTCACTGACAAGACAAAAAGTAAACATTTGCATGTTACTGGCAAATAATATTTAATTATTTATTATTTGTGGCAATATATTACTCATTTTCGTCTTTAAAACAAAACTGCAATGTCCTACATGTAACCAGTCATCGAACATTTAAATATGGAGCCGGGTAAAACTGGAGCTGCTTCTATTTTGCCTAAAATCACAGACGTGGAATGGAAGCTGGAAGTAATGACAAATACTCCGGGAGTTGGTACTGAAAACTTGCTTTATACTGTGATACTGAAGACGGACGGTGAAGATATCACATTTACTTGTGGAAGTCAACAACTGCAAGACTTGGTATATAAACTGAAGGACTTAGTGAGACACTGCGAAAAAGTTAAAAGTGAGATTGTTTGATGTTTCATAGCTTTTATTCGATAAATTACTTGTATTATATTTGTCATGTGGTGTATAATTTAAGCAGTTTATATTTTCCCAGAAGTATTTTCTAATATATGTAATTCCATGATGTAAAGCTGTTTTAATTTTTTTATGAACTCGCAGTTAGAGTAGTCATCTTAGGGGAGGATTAAATCATGAAGGAGTAAGAACTTGTAAAAAAAACGAGAAAGTCTTATTCAAAATAACTTTATTTCAAAATACCATATAAAGTACCATAGTCAGAACACAAATCAGAAAAAAAAACAATTCCATTGTGTAAAACATAAAGCTGATCACAGATTAACTAAAAATGACTTAAGTGAGTAGGTAAGCTGCATTTTATAATTAACATCTATCACAAAATAATGAACTACAAAAAGCCCACCATATTATGAAGATCACAGATTGTACATAATCTAGAATTTCTAGAACCAACCAGATCAGTACTGTAGGTTGACCAACTCTATAAATTCATGACAGAGGTCTTAACTTACGAGGTTGATATCAAAATAAGATTGTCCATGGTGCACCTCATGTAGTTCCTTCCTTTGCATCTACTCTACAAAGGGTTAGCTTCTTGGGACTATTGAATGTAATTCATAATATTAATAAATATATCTTAAAATATCACAATATCAACAACTACACTACCACAATACAATGAACATTTTGATTATATTGTATTTATAGGAGCTGCATAACAAGTGTGGAAGTAGATTTTTTAGATTTAATTTTCTGGCTATTGAGTGAACAATGATTTTAAAACAATGTTGCATGGTTAAATGCAAAATATTAATGAGTTACTGTGAAGGAGTCAATACCAACAATTAAAAGAAACATTGTTTAAGAAATCTTCCACACAATGCTGGCATCCTAATAAATACAATCTACAACACAAATACACTTAATTTCAGACTTATTACATAATTTTGCATTCAGATTCAAATAATCACAGTGACCGCTTAATTTACTGCGACGGATAGAACTTTGAAACAGTACTTTAGGCCTAACAAACCTTATACAACAGTTTAATTTCAGAAATGAGCTTGCAATACCCTTACAATTTATTATAACATGCAACTATCAATGTGTAATAAAATATTGCTTTACTTATCTATTAGCTGCACACCCATTTACGAATATAGTTTTTGAATCTACGGTTTCACTACTTAATATTGTGATAGAAGTAGAAATACTGAGTTAGGGCCACCGAGTTTGACGAGGCGATGTCTTATGCTACTTGTGAAGGCGTTATGATCTCGTCAAAATCTTGCATATTATTCAACTAAGTTGACTAACTTTCTAATAGACTATCATGGATATAATTTTATTTAATGTGGTGATATGACGTGGAGATAATCTCAAATCATTAATGTGCGTATTAAATGCAAGCACATGGTTAAAAGCAAAGTCATGGTGATAATTTTGTTAGCCATTGGGTTTTCAAAACAAAGGAACATTTTTTACACAAGGTCATATAGCCAAGACGGTTTTTCTGAATTAATTGGTCATAATAGTAACTTGGCCATTTTAAAATTTCAACTAAATTATATAAACCATTTAAACATAACAAACAACACACAGATAAATACCGATTACAACACACTTATACTGATATAATTTTGGTATTATCACATAACTTTTTTTTCATATGTATTAAAGCCTTAATTTTAACTAAATTATAAGCATTAAGTGCGTGCGCAAACAAAAATAAGTGAACAAATTAAAACCCTTAACATAATATACTTATAACAAACAGCTAGTATAACATGTTTTTGGTCACATTCACTGGTAGTGTTGCCAGCTTTTAGAAAGTTATGTTTTAACATCATGCCTCATTGCTACAAACATTTTCCTGTTTTACCCATTCGTCAAGGAAACCAACCCAAGCATGGCAACACTTAACTGGCTGAAAGTACTTATGGCTTATAAAAAACAAGTTTTCCTACTGTACTACTTGTAAATTGTTGCTACTTTAAAAAATCCAATATGAATAGAAAACAGCTACAATGGAACACATTGATTTATCAGTGATAGTTCACAAACCATAGTAATTGTAAATGTTAAAATGATTTACTTAAGCCATAGTCATATGAAATGAGGAATTCAACCCTTCATTTATAAGATCTTATATTATTCACTTATCATAGTTAATTTTATAGAAATTAGTATGATTTTGAATATATTCCTAGTCATGTGTTCAGTTATCATGTAGAGACGGCGGAATAATTAAGTATTGTATAAGTAAATATGTAGTTAGGCAGCTAAAAAATGCCTCTTCCTTTTGAAACATACTCATTATAAAGTAAATCCTTGATAAATGCGTCTAAATTAAATATACAAATACTTTAATTATTTTGCCGTTCATGTGAAAAGAACTGATAATATTTCGAAGTAGGCCTTATGCCCGAGATCTTTGTCAGTCATTGATATTTTAAAAATAAAGGCTGCATTAATAGTTTCCATTTGATATAATATGTATATGAATACTTCATGAAGCACCAATGCATTATGAATCGCATTTAGTTGGTATCTCATAGTAAGATTTATCAAACTGCCCTTTTTTCAATATTTTAGATGAACTCTCTTAATTGTACATATAAATACTGGTATTTAGACACAACACAGATTACTATTGTTCAGTATTTATCATAGCAAATGTGAATATTTCCTCATCACAGTCAGAATACAAAAGGAGTCCCGTGATTGGTTGATTCAGTTTGATCGTCACTGGATCAACCGCAACTTGTGGTCAGGAGCCTTTCTTAATTTGAATTTCCCTGTTGTTTGGGACTACTTTTCTCTACAAACCTCATAGCAGCTTGGTAGTTAAAGAGTTCCGTCGAGATCTTTAAAGTGAGAAGAACTTGAGGAAGGCTGCGGGAGGGACGGGGTGCGGAGGGAGAGGTCCGCCGGCCTCTTTGAGTCGCTCGCGGTACTCGGGGCACTGGTCGGCGATGCACGGGTGACCGAGCGAACGCCAGAACAAACACTTACAGTGCCGACATAGAGACAAAGTTTCTGCATATTGTGCGTCTTCTCGAAGACCGTACATCCTGAAACATTTAACAAATATTACAATTATCTTAGAGATTTTTATGAGACAGTCCAACTCAGAAAACATCGAACATCGGACCGACGTGCACAATGGGCGAATTCTTCAATTTATGTTGCGCTACCCTGCATAGCTATCATGCTATACATTCTCTATCACCTCAAAAGGAAAGGATACTTATATGGAGGAGTAGTAAAGGTCTTCTTTACTTAAGTAAGTGTAGCTGGAATGAGTTGGTTCAAATATTCTATCTCTACCCAATTCAAGGGTACTTACTTTCTAAGCTGATGGAACAGCTTCTTCCAATCGAAATCCTTTTCATCAACGACCTCGTTGTTCTTGGCGAGCGCCGCGTCCGTCTGCTGCTGAGTGAAGTGGAAGTTCACCAGCTCGCGCCAGATGCGCTGTTCGTTGCATACTGAAGCCATCACTGTCCATGCTGATGACGCTGCCTGGGAAGGGATTGTCAATTTTCGATGACTGATTGACTCTTTGTGGAAGGTAGATTTGGGGTCTAATTCAGTGGGGTGGATCTTAAAATTTAGGGTTAATGGACATAATGGAGTTCATAGGGGGGGTATATAAAGGAGTATATAGGGGGTATGTATACCTACACCCCCTATGTACCATTTTATGTAAGTATAGGGAATTAGGTACATAAAAATTGTGGGCATGCCCACAGTGCCCATTACGGGAAATCCTCCTTAGGTAGTGATATTCAAACGAGTATATAGCTATAGATAAATAAATAGATTTAAAGACATACAAGACACCTACGCGTATTAGGTATACTTACATCTAAATCCCTGTGATCCGATATCCTTAAAAGTATCTCCCTGACACACTCCTCAGGCAAGTCATGGAGTTTAGGCACTACCTCTGGTCCCGGCTGTAAACAAAACGCTTTGTTATTCGGACATGCATCTTGTTTTAACTGCTAGCGTCCGAAATGGCCGCCACATTGAGTGCTCAGACCATTTGGAGCCTCGCCAGAATGCCCTTAACAGAAAATAGCTCTAAATGAGCGGTTCCCCGGCGATTGTGCAAGACAGATTGTCCAATTGCTGTCCAAAATAAACGGAGCTAGACTGAATATGCACTATTTATTTACCAACTTGGCTTTAAAATCTTCTACGGTTGTAGTGTTTTTTCTTAAAAGTACCTATCCAGAAAGCAAATTAAGGGGAGGTCGCAAAATTTTTGGATATTCCAATCCAACGTCAATGGGACTGAAATTGAATACAAAAAGTTGGTTTTTACAGGAAAGCAGTGCTATTTCCAAGTTTGAACAATTTCTGAAGTTCAGCTAATTAGGTAGATTCGGGATCCACTTACTAAGTCATTTTTATACTGACTGTTAGAAGCCCTGGCTTATTTCCCTACCTCCTGTATCCTAATACTGTTAGCGATGCGGTTGATCCTGGCGATGGCGTGGTCGTGGTGTCCCCACAGCGCGCGGGAGCCGAGCGGCCGGCCCCAGCACGACCGCTTCTCCGACTCACGCGCAGACGACACCGACATTACGAGCGCGCGGAGAGCGTTGAGGTTCTGTTTTGAGGTTGCCACTGGAATAAGAGATGGGAGAAGACTATGAAGTGGGTAACTTTTCTATAAAGCAGAGGAGAAAAAGCTTTCTCATAATACATAGATATAGGAAGGCACTATTAGGAAGGTGGGAGCACTTTTAACCAAATTAGAGATGCTAATTTTGGGACATTACCTTGCTCATATAAGAACTGATAGATACATAGCATGCTGGCAGTAACATATTTGTTGAAAAAGCATATCATTTACGCTTATAAATATTACGTACAGCACTTTGGAAATGAAGCTTAGGTAGTTATGATCAAATTGAAGAATGACTATGTGTTCAGATTTAGGCGCATATTTCTAGCTAATTTCGAAGCAACTTCTCACCTTGATCAGCAAGCTGTTCCAACATAGACAGCAGCAGTTTCTGCGCGGCCCCCGGCAGGTGGGTGAGCCTCTGCCCCCCCACCAGCAGCTCCAACAAAGCGCAGATGTAGTTGAACCGGCGCACGTCGCGCACGGCTGACGAGAAGTCTAAACGACGGACTGCTTCTGATAGACCGTTGAATCCTGCGATCTGGGATACGACAAGTTTTGGATATTAAGTAGTTGAAACCATAACAGGAGTAAAGTCTTTTTGTTGGTGTCCCATATGTTATGGATGAAGGTGTAGTCATATCATACATAGATATACAGGAAGATCATGATAAGTTATCGCCACTCGTAGACTTTATTACATGCTTGTTGTCATTTAGGCTTCTTACACAACTTCTGGTATCCCGATTTAATATGGCGCAGATTAGCATAGTAAATTGGCATCTTTCTAAATGTAAGTCCATCTCGATAATGAGAAGGACTTTATACATAAGAATCTAATGACTATGGGGTGCTCACCTCTCTGGTACATTTGATTGTGATGTGACAATGGGGAGGTATCCTGTTCACAGCATCGCTTGTGTTCTTATCACTGTCTTCAACTTCTGGGGACCTGTGAACCGAAAGTATAAAGGTACTGTAAAACAAGATATGGATTAAAAACTGGACACAAAATTAGACAGAAGATTCCTCTAAGAATAACCACAACGACCGGTCCTACATTTAGCTCTTATCATATTATGAAACATGTAACATGTATGTATGTAACATAACACGCATCTTTCTAAGAACCCTTCGATATTGAAGCCATTTCCTGCCATCCTTTCCTATACAATAACAAAGTTGACCTTATTATAGAAATATGAGAACCCAATTTATTTCATATCACCCTAAAATACGTATTATCGGTTTAGGTAAGTAAAAGCGGTGTAATGTGAAGACTAGCTTCACATTTTTGCGCGAAAGGACTACATAAATAGCTTGGGGATATCGGATAGGCATCCGAAATATATTCCGAGCAAAATAGGTCAGTAGTAGGTACCTAGTTCGTTTAGCGTGACCCATAAAATATGTCCAGTTTAATAGACCGATGACCACGATAATAATCCATTATTGTAGGGGTCTTAGAATAATGGCCGGCTTAGAGTCATCGCGCGCAGTGCCTTTGTATTCGCTTACACGAAGCGTTCAGATGCAAACGAAGAGGCATAAAATAGAATTGTTTCCCGAATAAAGTCGTAACATTTTAAGCTTGGCATTACCAACCTAAATAAATATTCTGATAAAGGTACAAGTCTTTCATCCCTTTCCGATTAAATAACAGATAAATCTCGGTTACCGATAAGATTCCCGAGGGGTTTCCATTCAACTTATTCCTCTCTTTTCCCGATATTTTCGTGGTCCATTTCAAGTGATCTAACCATCGGCATGCATGTAACTTCTATTGAGTTTATTATCCGAACATAATTTGAGAAAATGAGCATGTTATGTGCATAGTTTGGAAGTAATCTAGTGACAGGAAGTAGGAGTAAGGAAATTGCTTTTCTTGATATAAGTTAGGAACATTTGAGTAATGATATCATGATTGAGCAAAATATTGATGGATGAAACACACGGGAAGAGGAAGTAAGAGTAGAAAATGAAATACATAATTCACTGCCTGCTTCAAGATCAGTTATGATCTAGATATATAGATAAAACGTGTTCTAGAGCAAACACTTTCGGAATAAGCTACTTCTACGAAAACTGCATAAACTGCTGACCCGATTTGCATTAATATTGTCAACTTTCCTAGCGATGCAAAAACTGTATCGCTTTCATGCAATGCAGCTTCTATCGTAATTGACAATCTAGTTACAATAACCATACCGTATCCCGTGGCTTAACGGCCATTTTTATCGCGCATAACTATCGCAAATTCTTTTTATTACTAATAATAGGTGTTCGTCACATTTTTGCTCTGGTCATTAGAAAGTTCTTTTACGTAATCGACAGCCATATTGACTTAGAAATCTGTTTTACTTTACTCATTAGTTGTGTAAGTCATAGTGTGGAAGTTCATTGGATTAACTGAATGACACGTGTGTGGAGATCAGGTCATAAAGTTTCCTAACTACCAAATGTTTGCTTCAAGCACGTACGATGCTTGATGAAAATCCACGCTTCCATAAAGTGTCGTGTTTGCGTACTCGTCAAGAGGTGACAATAATTACAAAACTTCGAAGTGCTCGTTTGCTTAGATGTATGCAGTGTGCATATGTATTATCACGCTCTCTGCACTTAAGAGGGTCGCCACTAATGAGGGTTGTTACTTAAGACTTGATGCCGCAAACACCGCACGCTGCTGTTACGTAGGCACGCATTTCTAAGCTTTATACGAATTGACTTCCTTGCTTTCCTTGCTTTTCCAATTGTGGACAAGTTTGAAACAACTGGTGCCAAAGCAAATATTTTTTGTTATGGCTAAATTATATTTATCAACAACCAATTTCATCATTTCTGCCTTCTCTAGCTTCTATCGAAAATCCTCGACAACGTGATCCATTTCTCGATTCTCAATTTTCTGTCACACAAATCTCCACCGCGAATGCCACATAACCGCTAAGGCTACGTAATGAAAGAAGCCATCTTTTCAATCGTCCGACTGACGCCCTTCCCCGGAAACTTTAGCAAATGGCTGTGTATTGTGCTATATGACACTAATGTGTTGTTGCTACGTCATGGAACCACCTATCTTAATTGATATTAAACTTATATGAGAAAGTAACTGTCTTTGTTAAGGAATCACGGTACAAAATCTGAACAATTGTGGTCAAATTGGCAACAGTTACAGGACCCTGTAGACGCACAAAGGCTACCTTCTTTTTATCCGCTTTATTGGAAGTGTTTCTCTAGGACGCTTACTAGATGTAGTAAGTAGGTAGCTTCATTTCCTACACCGAGGGTAAGCTTAACCACAAGAACTAATTTATTTATCACGGGCGCAGTCATTCGTTTAGACAAGCTCGTTAGTCTAGAGTGCTGGCCAACCTTCGGGAGTCCTATTCTCTGGTTTGTTGATAAGTCGGTTTATTCATCAGGAATGCCTGACGGACAGTTTGGATTAATGGATAGTCTGGGTGGATGGACAAAAGATACAAGATTTTTATCCGTTTCCCCTGAGTAATAATATAATTGAGGAAAGCTGATTCGTGTTACTCCTACTTTTGCTAGATCAATACCGAGTTTAAATAATTCATCTACCTAGACTACTTAGACGAAAAAGCGAGCAACGTCGCCGTTAATTGAATTCTCTTCTTATAATAATTTGTTTCCTTAACACGTAACATTACTATAACATATCGACACAATAACATATCCAGATGCGGGAACAAAACGTTACGATTTCTCTTCAATTCTCAATTGAAACGCTGTCTCGGCTCCAATTGATTCCAATTTTCGAACGCTGTATTGTATGCCACGAAATCGTTATTTATTAATTCACAACATGCAATAAGTACCTGTTATATTTTGGCTGTTTGAGTACTTAGAACCGGATATTTCTAGAAAAGTTTTGAGCACCAGAAAATATTGAAAAGAAAAACCCTTACCTACGTAATTATCGTGAGCAATTTTTTTAAGAATGTTCCGTCTGAAGTTTGGGATTTATTAAGTGTAAGAATTACTTTCAATGTTGCTACAAGGAAGCAAAATCTTCCGACTCTAAGATAAGGCCTAACGCAAGAACCAATAAGGCAGCATCAGCATAATATATAAACCTTACATAATACAGCTTTATAATAAAAACAAGAAGCCCCTTCTACCAGACTGAGTCATGATCTCTTGCATTTTCTATGAGACGGTCGACTTACTACATTCGTGTAACCAGTTTTGGAAGACCTCTTGAATTCCTTTCAGTTGCGTCTCTGTGTAGCAAGTTTAGGAGTAAAGGAAGGGGGGAAAGGACCAAGTTGCGGTGGTCTGGTTTGAATGGCAGTGCAATAGCGTAGGTCGTTGACGTGGGATCAGAAGATTCGCTTTGCGTTTGGTAAAACGGGTGGATGTTTACATGGTAAGTTTGTTGGTAAACAAAAGACCTGTATTGGAGAATGTAGCACAAATTCCGCTGACGACAAGAAATGATCAATTTTCAACAGTTTTTGCGAGTTTTCAGATTTTCAGTTTCAATACTTCATTGATTTACCTGCCATGAGCCCAATTCATTAAATGGCAATGTGCAGAATGCAGATTTTTCATTCTCCACAAAAAACCAGCGCCAGCACTCGCTAGAAATGCATCTAAAATATGATTTTGAACATAAACATCTAAGCTTGATCTACCATAACATTTTATCTACGTATCATACAACAAATCACATATGAAAGAAGGCCATCTAAATAAAGAGAAAGAATTCCGAAATAAACCATTTTATTTTGCTCCCAAAGTCCCGACACGAAGTGAAAAATCCGAGACAGATGCAGCAAGCGGAGATACGGTTATAAAATGTAATAGACGTCTTGTAGAATCTAGGTTATTCGACAAACATATTTTGCAACGATGAATTTTGAGAATACGTGCATCTTTATCAGATAAAATGGTTCGGCATGGTATATTTTATAAAGGAAAATAATTCGATGTTATCTAAAATTAATCGATTCAGGTAAGTAATTCACATACTTCAGGGGTTTTCCTTTTAAAAAAACTGAAATTACGCAAACCTATCGCAACTTCCAAGTAGGAAGGTGATATTTTAAAATCGATGCAAAACAAGATTTGCATACGTTTACGGCTACGTCAATACTGGTGTCATAATTGTCAGCTGCGTAATGCGACATTAATTAATCGCATCACTGGTACGCGGGAAAGCGGACGACAATTTCACTGTCGTTGTATATTATTTAGGCTGATGTAATTGAGTCCACACTTAGCGAAAACGAAAGCTATCGCGTGCGAAAATCGTGAACGCATGAAAATGGAACGCAGCCGAAAATCCGAAGTTTTAATTGGCTATCTGGAGAACATGATAATTCATAAATGGAACAGTGGATGCAATCAGAGGGCTAAGAACGTTTTCAAAAATAGAACGGCGAAGTTAAATGTGTTTATGAACGGCCATTTTTGTTGAACTGTTGTTTTAAGATTTTACTGGATATTGGGAGTTCTAGATACATCGGTGATGTTATTCGAAGCGGACCAGTTGTTCCTGGAGATTCCGGGTCAGCGCGTGCAACGTTCATGACAGGCAGTCGCGTGAAGCAAGAGGCGCCACTATAATGCCATTTTGAATTACAGATTCGATGCAACAACGTTGAAAGTGTTTCTTTTTGGCAACGATTTATTGACGTGCAACACGAATTTTTAGTGGAGCTAGTATGTACAGTTGTCTTTGAATTTCAATATTTCAAAGTTGAGTTTATCATACCTCTAGAGACCTGTCATTGTTTGAACTTAAGTTTTCTATTGAGCATAGAATCAAAGGATTGAGCTATAAAACCTGATTTTTGTGCATGTTATCTACCAGCTGCTAGTATTTAAGTATGTAACTTTACATTAAGTAGGTACTTACTGAATCCTATGTTCAATAAAAAAATTCATATTATAAATCATTTAAATGTTCTCTGATTTATATTGTCTAATATATAACAAAACATAGATCAAATAATTTTCTATCTCATTAATTAAGTTTCTTACTTTACCTAGGTACCCATTTACGTTTACTATGCTAGCCATTGTGTCTACAATAGCAGAAAGTAACAGTTGACGCATTGTTTGATCAATGAGACCAATAGCAATGAACTCCTATTTTGTAATCGCATAGCTCATAGGTGCCATCTGCCAGGTATTTGGCTCCAAGCCAAATATTAATTAAAAATGTCACGACTTTTGTACTACGACATTAATTTTATTGGAGCTGAAATGTGTAAGTTCAATTTTATTACTATTGTTCATAATTTCTAAAGATTAAGTCCGGTTTTAATGGTTACGGATAAAGTAGTTATCCGATAGTCAATGCTATCTGCCAAATAATGGCTGCTTATAATTTAATTGCTGAGACCTATGAATCCAAAAGTAATAGTTTTTCTCTCAGGTAAGTTTCTTATTATCAGTCAGAGACATTATCAGTCTATGGAAAAACTGGCCATTTCGATTTTTTTTTAAACACACCATAGGCCAATTTCCGCGCCAATCAAAGGTCGGATTGCACCTTTATTTATTTCACGCATTTAAACTAGGATCAAGTGCATAAACTGCCGTTTCACAAGGCCGTATCAATAATAATAAAAGTTGAACTTGTGGCTATCCGTCTATGTCACGAGACGCAAACCAAGGTCATGGACTATAGAAATTGTTTGTAAACAGTACACAATGATACTTATTCATATTTTTGCTCTAATTGATGATCTACATCTTTTCTATACCACATTATAAACAGTAATGTAGTTTATGGCTGGTTCAGTTTTGATGTAATTTATGAACTGCAGGTACTAGAGGCACAAATATACATTTTTATTAGTATTTATCAAGGGTGTATAACACTGTTTTACGCTATTCAACTATCATAGGTCCAACCAGTTCAATAAAAATAATAAGTAATTATTTTTTAATCCACACATAAATTGAACTCACTACAGTGTGATCACATAAACTCAAATCCCGAAAAGATTGAAGATCAATTTAAAAATAAAGACCACGGCCAACAAACCAGAATCAATAAAACCTCTTTGCAAGCATAAATCACAATTTCATTCGATCAAACAAATAGGTCCAATAAGAAGAAAGGCAATAGTCCTATAGAACATAAATGGAGTTGTATTGTGAATACTGGGCTCTGAGGCCAGGGACAGGCCTCGTACTTCTAAAACCTTGACCTATTAAATGGACGAACAGTTGAGGCCAGACTGCGGAAGGAAGGGTGCTAAGTATTTATAGGCCTTTGTAGTCCTTTTTAGCGTTAGAATAATGTTAGAAAATATTTTTTTGAAAATAATAAAATATTATGCGAATAAATGTGAGAGTTTTGTGTTAACTCGTGTGGAATATCGAGAGGTGAAATGTTACTCATTAGTTCATTAGAGCGTAAAAATATATTACGTTCTCGATCATTTTATTTCATAACTGAAATCCATTTTCGACTTTTTCTACGCCTATCTTTGAATATTTCATCGAAATCCTACTATCCATACTTACGTGTTCTTATTATGAATAGCTAAAATACTATTAGAGAAAGCAGAAAAACGAAGGGTTATAAGCAGAAGATTCAGTATCTCCATACCAATTTTCCAAACCAACGGTTTATATTATACTATGCATAATTTAGTTTACCCTCATGAATATTTTCAATACGCTCCTTAAATTGGTTTTACCAGAGTTTCCTTTTAATCGTTGTTTCATTAAAAAGTATTACATTTTGCTTTTGAACCTTGGACCGAAGTTTTGCACGTGACGAGTTGAATGGCTTCCATAGACAATATTTTTTCCAATAACGCCCCTTCAATCAATTTAAATTGCCAATGAATGTGAATTGTGCGATTCGACGCTGTCAAAATTTGCAAGTTACAAAAATCATCCTGATTTTTTATGTCGTCTGACTTTTAAAATTAAGGACGTGAAAATATATCGTTTAAATAAAATCTTATTATCTGAAGCTGCTTATTGATTGAATTAATAAACTTAAATCTTACCATTGACCGTTTAAGAAGAGAAGAGGAGAGAATTGCTGTCAAAACCTTGTTTTTATAAAGCTGTAGACGAATTTCTAATGAATAATGAAGGACATATGAGGTATGCAAGTTCTAATAATATATTATTAATTATTCCGCTGTATAGTAAGTCCATAGTAATAATATTTTCCGCTGTTGTCTTATCCGGAATAATGGCGAAATGTTACGCAGAAGTAATTCCTGCATAAAATCTATCTGATTCTAATTAATTCTAAATGAATAACAACTCTGATAAAGAGACAACGAATGGATAGAAAATAAACAATGAACGTGGAAAAACAACAGAATACTGATGACTAGAGTTCTTTCGGCTCCAATGAATCAAAAAACATATTTTTGTAATGCTCCAATCATTTCTTAATTAAAATTAATGGACCGTGTACCCATTGAAGACCCAACCATAACGATGTAGCGATATAAAAATAACTGAGTCATAAAAAATTCTTTGAACTCGGTAACTTTTCGTCCCACAACCATTTCGTACGTGACAGTTGAATTTAAAATTTAGAATTTGGAACACCCGACCATAGACAGTTAAATAGTTACAAACAGCCGACAAGGCGAACATTTCTCCCTGAATCGGCATCCTGGCTTTTTGCCAAGGATGGTCGGACAACGACCAACCTTTAATCACCCCTCGCATAGACGTGTCTCAACGATTATAAACTGTTTCATTCCCGTTTTAGAAGTTAAAGCTCTTTTATTGCGTAGCTCTTTAGATGCTATACATGACTGGATGCTTTGGATGCTAAGTCTGTTTCGGGAGCAATTTTCTTCCGTATCTATTTCGAAAAGCGAAGCGACATTACTTAATGGCTTGCAATGTGGTTACGTTGCATGCCGGTCGTTGCTTCCAAACGTTTCAAAACAATGGAAGGCAAAGACTTCAAACGCTGATTGAGGATAGATAACACTTCGCTAAGTCTCGCGACGTTGCGATAAGATTTTGTAATTAATTAAACAAAAATTTTTGTGACTCATTAAATAAAAACTTGATCCTAATTGGCAGTCTCTAGTTAATCTTGACTTTACGTAGTTCAACCTCTTTGGGGATTGTAGCTACAAGCTTAAAATAGACATCGTAAATATTGATGGCACTCTGAAAAACTTTATCACGCCATTCTCCACTTTATAAAACGAGAATTTCAAGAATTGTTTCTCTTTGTTTTTGTTTGACTTTCACATTTTCTTTGACTCTTGTTTTGGAAATTTTAAGCAACCATCAACATTGTTTCTTGGGCGACACTATCGTTTTGTAGACAAAAACATTTTGACGAGCTCCAGTTACAAGACTTTCTCTGGGAAATATTGTCGTTTTGACAATCTGATGCGTATCGCTTCGTAGCATTATGAGGTTTCAATGTGCCATTGTTCGTATATTACGAAATAACACAAATTACGATTGAAGTACCGACAATAACACGGTATAACGATACACTCTCACTTTTAATAATAAGTTACAATGCTGGTAGACATCTTGAACTTTTTATGGCGAAACAATAGCATCACGATATTGTTGCTAACATTTTTGAAGTTTGTATTGCTCTTGAGATGGAGATTAATCCAAAGTTAAATCCTCTTTACTGGCTTATAACAGCAACCGTTTGAACTTGGCAACTTCTACTAATCTACTCTCAAAACTTTACAACTTAATCGCCACCCTGAACCAATTAACTATTTTTACCAGCAAAAACATCAAAGGTACCAGTAGCTCAGTAATTATTGTTGTTTGTACCAACACTTCCGCAGTCTGAAAATAAACACAAGGGAATCGAAAGCACTTTCACTCTCTCCCACTTCAACTAATAACCCTAATGATGACACTATACAAAATTCAACCTTATCTGGATAATATTACGTTCATTTTAATTCATCAGGATTGTAACTTGATGCAACTAAGTGCAATAGATGCGGAGTCTATACGAAATGGTGTGATTGAATTGTCTTTTGAAATTGGTCGGTTTGTAATAATGTGATGTCTGTTGATTGGTAAATGACAGCGGTCTCCAACCGAGACATTTCCTTTTCTTGTTAGAATTGCAACTACTTGCTTTCGAACAATTTTATTCCAAGAAGGTGTTGCACAGGGTAAGGTTGGTCATAAATATCCACAGTTTATAGGTAATTATAGCTAATTAGCTGGAGAAATAGCGAAAGCAGTAGCTGTAATTACAGACGCACCTAGGTGTTAATTTGTATATCTAGTAGATTTCTTGATACTAGAACCTAGATCAAGTTTAGATAGAAACCCAAGTAATCAGCTAATTTACCGGCAATAAAAGAAAATGGGCAAAGAAATAAATCTGTCGCTGGAATACTAATGAAGGTCCCAGAGGAATCGCAAATGTAATCGAAAACACCATTCTGAAGACTTAGGTACTATTGGAAAACATTATCGACAATGCGACAATTTGTCGGACAGAATACGAAGAGTTGGAACTTGGAGCGAGTTTTCCGCGTCAATTTATTCAAGACATGTCAAGTCAATTTGTTTTGGACTTTGCTGGAAGCTGAATTGGAACACATCAGACATACTGACGCGAGAGATTTCATTATAAGGGGTTCTAATCTTTTGATAATGATTCTGGCATCAAATAAGCAAACATCCGTATTTTATTAGACTTCAAAAAAAAAAATTGACTTGGATGTCTGTGTGTTTGCCTGTCTGTAGGTTTGTATGTTTGTGCGAACCGATCATGATGCAGTTTACAGCATTGTCTCTAGTTCCCTCATCATAAAATAGGCTATCTATTTTGTGTTCCTGAAATTAAAAACCAATAAGATTTTACAGGTAAGAGTTGTAAGATTATTTTTTACGATATTCAAGTACATGTGTTTAAAATAAGTGGCTGCAGTATTCTAATTCAGTAACCCCACATATACGTTCCTGAAATACTTAAAAATAGTGACGCATGAAGTTATAAAATCTATTTTAGGATCAAATCTATATCCTCGTGGTCTCCTTAAAGTCCAGTTTCATTTTCCACAAACTACTTAAACTATATTTTAATAGAGCAATGGGATGCCATATATACCTAATATGAACAAGCCATAAATAAATACCTATGTAGAAAACTACTGGTAAAAAAAGCTTCCGAAGAAGTAGTAGCTTGATTTTAATAAGTATTCCATTGACTAAAATATCTGTAGAGGATCCACTTAAGGTTTGCAATTTGGAAATATAATATTAATTTGAATGTTTTAAGGATGAATGCCGATCTTCTTAACCTCATCATTATCATCCTATACCTATAAGAAACCAATAGCACCTACGGAGTAATCTAGTAATCAGTAATTTGATATGTAGAAGGGATGCTAAAGAGGACGGTTGTCATGATTATTAAAATATAGATGAGGTCGATGTCAAGCATCGCGACACCCTATCTGACTTGGCTGCCAAAGCTACACGACCTACATTTGGGAATATAATATCACGAGACATAAGGTACTGTAAGGAATATAATACAAGAAGCTGTTTCAGAAAACAATTAGATTTGAAAATGAGTTTAGGCTTCTAGACAGGGATTTTCAAAGGGCTTGCTTTTGAGAGGAAAATTATTACTTAAACCTCAGATCACAGAAATAGACATAAACGTTAAAATTCTCAGGAAGGTACATAGCGTTTTTTATTTTATGGAAGAAGAATTTTTTATAGGAATTGATAGAGTGAAAATATGGTATGTTTCCTTTCAACAATAGAACCTGACATCCTTCAAAGCAACTTCATATACATCGATGATCTAATTCTGAACAGATATCCTATTGAAGCCTCTAATTTATGAGAAAAAACATAAATAATGAAGTGTTAAAGCTGTGTTGCATCCGCAGAGATTACTCAATAGTTTCCTAACCAACTTCGACCATGACCCGCTTGTGAATTCTAGGATAGATGCGAACTTCACAAGTATCTACATGTATTATATCTATTATATTATGTTTGTGTGGTAATGTACGATCATTTGTCCCAGATTTCATGTGCATTATTATATGCGATGTTATTTGACTTTAAACTGGCAACTGGTAAATCTTGAGTGTTATGAAAAGTGATGGTGATGTTATGAAAAGTGATCTTATACATACATATAATTCTTGTCCTAAGAGTAATTTAGCTGAATTATACAAGATAGACAGAGTGCTTGCCTATCAAAAGTTACAAATCTGATTTATTTCCATAAAAAAACATCTACCAATCTCTACAAAGCTTACACTGAAGTTTACCTATTTGTAAATGGTAATTAGTATTCTCGTCTTCTAACAACTGTCCGAAAACTAAATACCAATGTGTCAATTGTCAAGGTTTTGTCCAAAAAGTTTTTTCATTAAAGCTGGGAAAAGTTGTGATTAGTTTTGTCACGTAGGACAAATAGACGAACGAGCGAGCCAAATAACGAATGTCTAGAAAGACTAATTGTTTATGAACTCCGATATTGGAAATTGATGATGAAAAATTGTTTGACAATATTTCAGTTACAAATATTGTAGCTAGTGGTTATGGTTGTAAATCACTAACTATTTATTGTAACTGGCAGGTTAACAGTAAAGGCGAAATTCTGCATTAATAATCACGAAATGCTGCACGTAAAACATAAAATAATTATAACACTCACTGCTGCTATAAGATACTAACTTAACCCATCATCAAGTTTGTAAAGTTCAACTCTGTTTTCAAAGCATCTGTTGAACTGGCTGCCAAATTGAACTTGATACAACTTCATTTGTTGTCTACAACTTGGAATCAAGACACTGATTGCTATTCACAGAAATAATAGTTACAGAAAAGTTACTGATGTACTTAAAGATTTTAATCATCTTTATCCTAAGTCCGCTTTGTATTACTTCAAAGCAAATACGAGACTATTTATTTCGCTTTCTCTCTTCTGTTAACGAAAGAAAGGAGTAAGTATTTATAAAATATCCGAAAAGATCCCACGGAATATAATGTTATGGATATTCGAACAGTGTTTTGGTTGCTGCACCTGAAGACGAACTCATATTCAAACTGATAATAATAGGTAGGTAGAGAAATGCTCTCATGACATAAACGTACATTCGATTTATTTAAACTTTCCTTTATCTTTTAATATAGTGCCCAGTGCATGGAGGTATATTTCCATGTACAATACTGAAACTGTTTCGTCATTAGATAAATGAATGCCTTTTTCCAATAAATCCATTTCATTAACTTAACAGTTAACGAACTAAAAGCTTACCTAATCAAGATTTAAGCAACGAGGGAGCCCGAAACACTGAGTTTCCAAAATATACCTCTTCCATAGCATTATCGTCTTTATTCTCACGTGTTACAGTTTCAATTCCACCAGCAGTTTTCCAGAAAGATAATCTGATGCATTAGATATCAGTGCAATTCCCTAAATGGCTAACTTTAACCTTTTCAGTGGGTGTGGTAGAATCGAAGAATCCACTAAAACATGGGTGCGGTTTGTTTTCAACTGAAGTTATTTGGACAATTTGTCTCTGTCCTTCAAACCTGATGGCAGATCAAGATTTAAATTAATAGTGTCAACGTCGGATTCTTTTGTAGAAATTATATAAAATAGTAGAAGACAGTTCAATCGATCTGCGATAATGGGTATTGCAATATCGTTATTGATGATGTCAATAATGGCCGCACTTTTATAAAACATGCTATTTTTGCAACTTGTAATAAACTGTAGTAAGTTTACAAAGAACAAAGAAGAATTGTTAAGTTGATTAGATTTTGTAAGTGACAATCTTTTATTGTTGCTTTTGCACAACGTTTTTATTACATCTTTTATGATTCATTGAGACATCTTAGTAAGTGAGCAGAACCCATATCATCTACGAATTGGCGTTGGTAAATTACCGTTAATCGCCGAAGGAAGAACCTAGAAGAAGATAAGTTAGGATAGTCATCGAATATAGGCATGGACTGTATGTACATTATGCGATTGCGAATAAACCACTGAAGTAATTTAACAGAAATATGGCTTTTGGTAAATATGCTTACTTTGGTGATATGGCCTATATGCTAGCACACGTTTCATTTGACGCAGTTTCCTAAACTAAAATATTTTTAACGATGGCGACCAAATTCACAACGATGCTCCTAAAGTGGAGCACAAACATTTTCAAAACTGCAAACTGCATTTTACCGAAGTTAAATAAATCTAAAACTATCCTCAAAAATATGGCGCTAAAATGCCACGCGACTGAAAAATATTTTTAATATTTCGAGTTTGCTGCTCATTAAGTATGCCTGCGAAGCGGGTTGCTGTGATTTCAGCAAAATTTAATTCTACCAAATATGAAATTTAATTTTCAATTTCAAACTACATAAAAAGCAATCTAAATGTAACGTTGCTCCGTCTGAGATTAGCCTTACAATGCAATTTAGAGTTCAACAAACGATATATTTTATAGCCAAGAACTTCGTAGGCGTCTCTGCGTCTGCTTTCTTATCTTGTGAATCATCTGTATCTCGTGTTTACTTCGTGTGTTTAGCTTCAATAAATATTTCTAAATCTGCATATTAATAGCTGTTTTCTTCCGTAACATTATTTCCAGTTTAGTTGTCTTGTTTCTTTAGACCTTTGTTCGCTTACAGTGACCGTTCTATTGAATCGTAGCTCCTTCTTCGTATATTGCGAAATAATTTCTGGTATCCGCTCGAGTAGTCGCGGAAATACCGGTCCATTACGATCCAAATTCGGGATAAGGCACCTAATTTGTTCGAGTTCACCGAAGCATGATCCGATTTCGTTCGTATCGTCAAGTTAAATCTATGCTTCTAGTTGGTATTTCATGAGCTTAAATTCGATTTTCAACTAATTAGCTCTCGAATTCCAGAGTGTTTTGGTCCTTCTCCAAACCCTTGAAGGAAATATTGATGTCTTGAAGCTGAGTCCAAAATTAAACCGTGTTTACTTTACGAGCACATTACAATAAAATAAAACAGTACCACAGTTAGTCAGAGGTAAATGAACTGAAGCCGTTGAAACATTCAGCTAAATGTTTACCTTATTTTCTGCAACGCTACACTCGCACTGAATTATTTCAACAGAATTCGATTCAATTTTCAAATCACACGATAATAGAAATTTCAGTCAAACATGTTCCAGTCTTTTTTTATGATTTCACCGAATTTTTCCGCAGTACATTTTCACAAACCTCTTTTCGCGACTCTAGATATTTCTTAGGAAATGTGAGGATATCATTTATACCCTCTTACGATGCTCTTTCAATATAGCCATGCTGGTACTTTTTAAATAAATCTACAAGAGTTTTGGCTTCCTGCCAGCTTTCATAGTAAACCGTAGTGAGTAGAATGTTCTGCTTAGCTGCCAATAGATATATCATCTGTGCCGTTCGTCTTACGAGCGTCTGTAGCTGACGTTTTATTGATTCATCATTTGCAATATAATGATCATGCAATAGTTACTGCACTCAAGATAGATTGAAAGTACTTAGGCCTCTTACTGATTGCTGTCTAGACTACTATAATTATGTCTGTTACTCATCCATCACTAATTGAATTTAAAAACAAGTCGTCTAGAAAGAATAGGTAATTTACCGAGGCTTATGTTTAACTGATCACCAGAAATAGTAACAAATAGCAGACAAAAATAGTAAATGATCACCAAAATGAAACTCGCATTTTAATGTAAAATGATAACCAAAGTTTTAACACTTTGCTATCCTATTTAAGTGAAATTACTCCAAAATAAATCATGCGCAAGCCAAAAATAGTAAATGATCACCAAAATTAAACCACCATGTTAAAGTAAAATGATAACCAAAGTTTTTACATTCTGCTATCCTATTTAAGCAAAATGACTCCAAATAAATCATTGTTGTCCCAAAAGTAGTAAATGATCACCAAAAGTAGTGAATGATCATCAAAATTATACCAGCGTTTTAATATAAAATGATAATCAAAGTTTTTACATCTTGCTATCCTGTTTAAGTAAACTGACTACAAAAAACTAGAAAATAAAAAAATAGTTACTTACCTGTCAACCTACGTAGGTGGTCTTGGTCATATTAGACTAAAATAAAAACGTGGGGCCCATTAACTGTTGCTGTAGTACTTTCTTCTAGAGGTATAATAGGTGTGGATTGCATCGACTTACTATAATCGTAACTGGATATTTTGACAATCAATAATCAGCCGTAGCGGCTTCACCAGCGAACGCCGAGCTCATGATCTACCAAAGTATAAAGATATGCTTTGCCATAGGTAGGATTTAAGAGGGGCCCCACGTTTTTATTTTAGTCTAATATGACCAAGACCACCTACGTAGGTTGACAGGTAAGTAACTATTTTTTTATTTTCTAGTTTTCAGTGCACATAAGATAAAACCGTTTGACTTAAAAGTTTTTTTACCGATTTTTTATTTTCTAGTTTTTAGTATTTAATGAAAATGCCTACCGAATATTCCTCATCCTATCTAATTCATCTAGTGCATCATTATTACACGGTCTCTTATCTGATAATTTATTACAATCTAATTTTAAAAAAAGTCAATTTTTTTAACGACGCCAAAAATCATCAAGTTACCCTGTCCCTGGGTCAGCAGCGGTAAGGGAGTGCCAGACTCTTACTGACTAAAAATAGTTATGTTTTGTCGTAGGCCTTTTATGTACCAGCGGGCCTAGCATGACCGCCATAGAAACAGCTTTTGTCTACCGAAGAATCGACAAAATGACAGATTGAAGAAAGATTTCTATCGATCCGAGCATGGCGATGTTTGACATCGAGAAAAGAAATGTTTCTTTTCTTCGTCGACATGTGTCTATCGCGTCGAGCATGACGACTATATTTTCTCTACTTTTGACATTTGGGAGTAGATATAACTTTCTATATGAAATGTCAAATACTCTACATCTCATCGGACCTAGACAAGAGTAGACAAGAATATTATTATAATTTTAAGATCTCAAAAAGCATTTACAAAGTATTTCGGGGTCCTACCGTCGTCATGTGGTCAGTTTTTATGCTGAGAAGAATCAGTGTAAAGCTCAAAGAACGAGCTATACGAGTGTTAAGCCTCTCGACATTGAAAACGTAAATGTGCAGAGATGGTGCAGTATTTGTGCCAGGAATCTGTCTCCTAGGATATCTCAGGGTCTGCCTGTTCATATCAATGTAAGTACCTACAGTCTATTTTATTTCGTTGTGCTTTCCAACCAAAAATATGACAAAGTTTTCGTCCTTATAGATAAGTTAAATATAGAAAGATCTATTCATTTATTATTGTTTCTAAGATTATTTTGTCTATTATGTAGGTATTGCCCTTCATTGCAGGAAAATAATTAAACAGAAGAAAAATATTTAACAAAGCTTAATTGTTGCAGGTTCTTTGTTCGGGTCCTGCTTAGGTCATTAACAACATTACTAACCACTGTTAGCAAATTTTTTAAGCAATTTGTTTGGCAGTGAATACAAGGTTGGTATACCTAATATATTCCAACGGGTATCTGTGGAGATCAAAGGGGGAGGCCTATGTTCAGCAGTGGACGTCCTATGGCTGAGATGATGATGATACCTAATATTAGATATAACCTCTATTTCAGATTATAGATACTGAGTGCAAAATACTGAACATAAATGCCAATTATCCTGACAGAGTTCATAAGCAATCAATTTTTAATAGTTCTCTCATTAAGAACAAACTGCGCAGGCTATATGACTCTAGAATTGGACAGTTTTATCTGCTAAGAAAAAAATGACATTTTAAATAAACAACCATTATGATTTTAATATTCACATTCTTTATTAAATTATATCATTTCAATAATTTGTAAACTGACGACCCAGTTGTCATTTAGCATCCTTTTTTTGTAATCTGAAACAAGAACACAAAATTAAATTAACATTCATTTTCAGGGGATTCTAGTCATGCATTAGGGTCTTGACTCATGACATCAATAAGAATGCTGATAATGTGTCACTATCAGTATGTTATTCTTTTATTATACTGTAAAATAATTCTTGTAAAAACTCTTTACCAAACAGTTATTTCTTTTTGCAGGGTGCCTATGCTACAACTCTTCCCGAAGAAAGGCAGAGAGAGAGACACACAAATGACCTTAGCGGTAGCTTACTACAAGCTGCAACTCACAGAAGAGCAACTATTATGAATATCTTTGTATATTAACAGTTCTTCAAACCATACAGACAGAATTGAGTTGCTGGGGAGTTAGTTCCACCGCTTCTGCTGCTGATTTTCAGCCTATTTTGAATAAATGACTTTATCTGTAGCCTTAATTTTATGTAAATAAACCTTTACCTCTGTGTAAATGATTGTCTCATTTTATTTTTTATCTTAAGAGTTGTTGCTTATATCACACAAGGTAACAAATAGGTACTATAATTATTATTGCCATAATTATACTTTGAAAACAAAGCATGAGAGTTGGTTTCATTCTAGCAACTAGAATGAAACCAACAAGTCTGGAGAACTATTACTAGTAAATGAATATTATTTAAAGACACTTACTAATAGAATGTTTCTCGTGTCAGCATTGTATGCTAAGAACTCGTTCTTTTCCATATTTTTTCAGCAGCGTTTGAATACGGACCTATTCTTCTTTATCGTGGCCTTCTTTTCCCAATGGATCGGGATACTATCTTCTCTGTTTATTGGATGGGACTTCGTACGCTGTAAATAAACAGGTTTTGTAACGACGAAAGTAAAAACACTTCGGACAATAATATAGGGAAGCAAGATAACAGTGAGGAACGCATTGAACTGTGCATGGCAAAGTTTTCATCAAACAATGCCACCAATCACCATTTATTGAGATTATTATGTTATTTTCCTTTGTTCTTTTCATCGTATGTATGGATAATTATTATGTTCGTTTGGATTAATTACACACAACTATTGGAATAATCAGTACTTTATTTATTTAATCACAAAATCTACTTACTTTTTCCTTGCCGCACGCAGTAATCACCAATATTTAAACACGTAAAATCAACAACAATAATCGTTTTTTGTAAACAAACAAACATGAACCATTTTAGTTCCACAGATAAAAAATAAGTTCGATGAATACGTTTTGTTGTTACTTTGAGTTACGTGAGTTTATGTATAGGTTCATGCGTGAAAAATAGTGCATTGACACATTTTTTTTGGCTAACTAAACGTAAATTCATCGCAGAACGACCCATCACTAGCTACTTATCCGTTGCTATGGAAAGTCTTTCTCTTGATAGAAACGCGAGTCTACAGCTCGCGCCATGCTCCGGTAGAAGACATGTCGAGTGGGAAAGAAAGAGCTTTGTCGTTTCTTGGAAGAATAGAGATAGAATCGCCATGCTGAGGTGGCAGGGCCACGGTAACTCTTTCGAACAATCCCGCAGCCCAGGCAGGCCTTGGCCACGTTGGGCCCCGCTGGGGTTGCTGACAGTATTCTACTCGTGTAGCCCTTTCATTTGATACCCATATTGAGGGGGTTGTGGAAAAATATGTAATCCGCCATTTTGTGCCGGCGGCCATATTAGATTTATAATGTTATTGATATTTCTATATTGTATTGTCATCGGAATAAAAGGTGTATACAAAATTTCAGATTAATCGGTTGACAGGAAGAGGGTGAAATTTGAATAAAACAAACGGGATGAGCTAAATAAAACCGTTTAAAAATTGTTATCAGCCATTTGGTAGCGGCGGCCATCTTAGATTTCAATTTTGCATAGTAAATTGTATTCTACTTGTTGAGACCTTTCATTTGATACCCATGTTGACGGGATTGATAAAACCTAAGTTATCCGCCATTTTGTAGAGGCCGCCATCTTGGATTTGAATTTTGTATAGTACATTGTATTCTACTGGTTGAGCACTTTCATTTGATACCCACATTGACGGGATTGATAAAACCTACGTTATCCGCCATTTTGTACCGGCGGCCATCTTGGATTTGCAATGTTATTGATATTACTATATTGTATTGTCATCGGAAATAAAGGTGTGTACCAAATTTCAGATCAATCTGACAACAGGAAGGCACTGAAATTTCAATTTCTAAATTTGACCCAAGAATGAATAAATAATAAATAAAACAAACGGGGTGAGCTAAATAAAACCGTTTAATAAAAAATAAGTTCGGCCTGATACAATAAATGTAATAACATTATGGGGACCCTTTTCCTGCACTAGGGTGGAAAATTGTCTATTGCATGCCTCTAAACAGTGCGATAAGAGTGTGTTTTCGAGGGAGTGTATTGAGAAACACATTCTTCTTCTTCTTTCTCCTGCCCTGTTCCCAATTTTACTTGGGGTCGGCGCAATATGTAATTTTCTTCCATTTTCCCCTGTCACTCGTCATACTGACACTCACGCATGCATTGCAAGCCGAACACATAACTTAATATGGCATCATAATACTTTATTTGATAATAAGCCTACATTTTATGGCAATCACAGTGACTTATTTAGGCAAAAATAATACATTAATTTGGTCGTCAAGAGTTGGTGATCATTTACTAAATTTGGTGGTCGAATACAATTTAAAGTGAAGTCGTGACTAAAATAGCTGGTACTATTACATTTTTAGACTTTATTTTTCTGGTGTTCAGTAGATTTTTCTGGTTGCAAAACTAAGGGTATCAAAGCATTTTATGGTGGTCATTATATTTGTTCCCATTTACCGACTGTATTATTGGAAGAAATGAACTTGGTTTCAGGTTTCAACCAACAAGGGATTAACTGGCTTCTACAAATACCAAAGCGGACAATAAACCTAAATAACAAACGTTTGCAAATAACTGGCCACTGTATTGGTCAAACATGACTATTATTGTAATTTGCTTTGCATAAACCGGAACGACTGGAGACATAACGACGACTGTACAAACAGATACACAACACGACATCCGAAAACAATAGACATTTGGGAAATGTTACGACAAATGTTACTTTTAAAACAATGGTAATGCAAAATCATTTGACAACTGGGACTGAGTCCAACGACTTTGCAGTACAGAATGGTCCCACAAATAGAAACGATGATAGAATAGAAACTAAAGTATAAGGCAGTCTCAATCATCTGCAAGCATAACTGCAGTAAACGCTATACGATTATCGTGCCCACTTTCTAATTCCCGACCTGCAATGCAACCCAGTATTTAAATGGAGCTGAACTGTCGTCTGATAATTGGTACGATGTTTCAGATATGAAATAGTGAAATTTTATTATTGAAATATCGGATGTTGGACTTGTTTTAACATTATCTGGTAGAGACTTTGTGTCTATGTAAGGAATTGTGATTAAATCACATGTTATATGGGTTGAAACAGAATTAACAACTCAGGATCATGATGAAACAGTTTCAAATTGTAATTTCGAAAGTTTTGCTCTATCTATCTAAAGTATTAAATCAATGCATATTCTGTTAGAAGTTTACGATCATAATCAATTCCAGCAAACACGCGCATCTGTGCCTGTGTAGATTTCAAGTCTACAAATTGACACTAATTCGATCTGAACCTTGAAGCAGTGGGGTGTAGGCCTGTGCTTTGAAGTCTGACTATAGAGACATCATTATATGTACTGCGAAGATACAGATAAAGGTTTAGACAATCCACATAAAGACAGTAGCAAAGAAGGCACATTTGCGAGAATTTAGGACTCAAATCGAAAGTAATATCCTGAATGCAGGTTCATTTACAACAAAATATGAAACTCATTAGACGGAAACGGGCCGGTCAGGTGGTCGTAAACGATATGCATTTTGCACTAAGTTATGCTACCGATGCAGCTATAAACTAAATGTGTTACGGCCACACGAGTCCTTATCTTACATTCTAAACATTCAGTGGACAAAATACCATCTTTTACAACAAGCATATTTGAAATAGATGTACTTGCAACGAAAGCATGTAAAGGATAAAAGGTCACAGTTGACTGAATCGTTAGAGGACGAGAGGTCAAGCATTTAAGTTGTCCCACGCGAAACCATTATGCACAAGCCGTACCCTAATTCTACACATTTAACCTTAGTGGACGGGTCAGCAAAGAAATCAATGAAAGACTCAAAGCTGATTGAGCAGAAAACTTCTAAAGTGTTTTTTTTAGGGATTGCAAAAGGAATGTCTGGGTTTTTTGTTATTGTTAGACTTCTAGGTACAACAGTTTACGTGACACCGGTACGGACCCCAAAATTCTCAAGGACTGTCTGGCTAACCCCTTTTATTTGTTAACACCCTTCTAGTTTAACCGGTTCGGTGTAAGACAAGATCGTGATTCACAGTAGTTTCGTCATTTACAAGCTGTTTACGAGCTGTTAGTGCTAATATTAGAGTAACTAAATATAGTTTTGTCAACTGGACCGCTTTGGTACCGGAATTGCATGTTATGGTAGATTTTTGTCAGTCAAAGAGTTGCATGTTTTTTGCATCGTTTCAGTCATAATCGATTAAGTGTACAAACTACAGGATATGAAGTTGATCGGAAATATGAATTCTAATTTGCTTAATAGAGCAACAATGTAGCTGACAGTATTTAAAGATTTCACTGATATACTGAAGGATGTGAGATTATATGGGCAGTTAGACTGGAAGCCGACCCCTACATAGTTGAGAAAAGGCTAGGCAGGTGATGATAACTCGTCTATATTGCAAATGTCTACTAAGATTAGAACACGATTTTTTTGGACAGCTATTTCAGTATTTCTCAAACTCAAGAAATCTTTAACCAGAAAAATCTTAAAGGATTTTAAAAATAATCTTTCTCTTTCCTGTCGGGACATGTTTTGAGACTGGTTGAGTCATCCGGATCCTTCTGTCAACCGTGGGCGGACCTTTTTGGGATAAACTTATTAAATGTAGTGTTATTTGTAGCTAACTTTATATTAAACTGTCGTTATGGTAACAGCGTGTCTCGAGTGGTGAATGAGTCATTAATTAAAAGCGTTAATAAAAAGATACAACACGTGACAATAAACATTGACCAGCATTTATTCAAAACTATTTTAATTTACTTTCAATATTCAAAAGGGCAGTTAATGTTTCCACTAGATAAAAGATTTATGAAGAAAAAACTTTGTTTCCTGATGGAGAAGTTGATTGTATAAATACGGTAACAATAAATAAACCACATGCGTTAACCGGTTTAGCCTGCCCAGCTGTTTTTCCTTAAGATACAATTATTACGATTGTGCATAAGATATCGTAATTCATAAATGTATCTTTACCTACTGTTGTAAACGCCTTGTTTTAAAAGTAAGGAGAGAGACCAGCAAAATGATCCAAAATAAAATCTAATACATCAAAGTCTATCCGCCATTTGTCTAGCTTTTCACTTAAGACTATCTGGAGTGTTCTAAATACTAGCCAAAGAATATATTTGTCGGCCAAACAAATTGGTTGTTCATGTTGAGTCGGAATTTTTCAGTCGAGTGGTTTGACCTGAGCTGTACATTTCAGCCTGACCTAGATACGGCCAAAACTTTTCTATTCGGCCACGACTTGTTTGTCGTTTCTATTAAATACTCGTTTTTCTTAGTCTATGGAATTTGGTTCTGATTTTTTGAATTCGGAAATAGAATTTAGAATTCGAATTTATTATTACCCCTGTGGCGGTCCAGAACACTCGGACCCCACCTCAAAACACGAGACCCCACCTCAAAGCACATCTCGCTTATTCCTACACCCCAAAAAACCTTGTTGCTTCAAGTTAGGAATATAGTTTTGGTTTCGATATCGAAATTAAAAGCTACGCATAGAATTCTTCAATAAATTTTGTTTTAGTCCTGCCAGTTGGGGCTTCTAATTACAAATATCACTAAGGTAACAATATAATATAATGAATCGTTTTAAACAATAGTAACGTAGTAAGTAACTATTATATAATCTGTGACAATAGTTTAAGTGTTTGTTCCTATTATAATACTTATTAGACAGTTTAACAACTTATTCATCTTTTACATATTATAATATAGGTAGTATAATTTATTCTTCATTTCATTGTTTATTTGTTTAGATACCTACTATAAGTTCCGCTTTATCAATCGACCTATTTTCTCAATTTGTGCGTCGATACGGTACTGATAGAATATCTGTAAGTATGATAGTTTGACTCATGTCAATATTATGAATATGTAAATACGTATTGTTTTCAGAGCATTTTAGAGATAAGATTGCCTACTTTTTGTTTTTAGTAGTTTTATTTTCCTTTCGAAGTCAGTTAACATTATGAACTAGGTATATACTTACAGCTACAGGCTGCAGGTTAATAATTACGAAAGTGATCCGAATATAGTTAAGAAGATGACATAAGTGTGTGTTAAAAAGATGGCGCGAGATCTTTAAGAAATAAACATTTAACTATTTCTATAAGTACTTAACTATTTATTTACCTAATCAATTATATTACAGTTGCTGTTTCTTTAGCTATATACATATAAACGAGCTTTGTCGCTTTAAATAATTCCGCGCATAAAACTAAGCGATGTAGTTACGCTATTTATCTAATAGGTCATAAAACGTGTGAGAGTGGGCGACTATTATTTTATTACAGAGGGGTTTTCCGTGAGTAAAAGAAAACCTTCCTAAGTAAATAAACCTACTTACTCACTCACTGCATTGAAAACAAGCAAGTACCTACTTCTTACAGTATGGTAGGTAGGACTTGGGTATCTACATACGTACCTAATACTTACTATGACTTCTTTAACATCTTAAAATATTAAATTAGGTAGGTACCTACCTACTGCTAATCTTTGAACCGAAGTGCTTTGTTCGTGAAAATTTCGGCAATACTACATAGGTACCTATCTATATTTAGGCAAGTATACGCAAGTATATCTAAATACATATGTATACGCTTTCTTCGCTCGCGGTTCAGACAAACCAGGCGAAGGACTCACACACACGCACGCAGGAAAATCAATAACAGAACAGCGTTCCACAACAGACAACAGCTGATTTCGACAAAATATAACAAACTACGAATTGCAAGTTTGTAACATTGGTTTCGTTTAGTGATGAAACTTTATTTATTCTAAGATGTTTAAGTATGTATTTATAACATGCAAGATGTATATCTAGAACTCTAGAAGATAGGTGTAGGAAATTAGTTGCAAACGACACTCACCACGATTTCTGCTGACTATCATCAGCATTATTAAAGTTAGTTATAGCGGCATATCTGCAATACAAAATAGCAATTTCAACAATCACAATAACACTACAAAATCGAGCATTTAAAGGTAATTTTTAGCGCACTAATGTTAGTTAAAATTAATAAACTAGGCTCATGTTATTTCGTTGCGTTCAACTAAATGCGAACAAAGGATTGTGTTTATTTTGCAACGCAACTCACCTCTGTGCGGTGCACTCTAGGACTTTCTTCTTTTCCCATCCTTCTTGAGTTTTCACCCATTCTTCACCTGGTGAACGCCAGTCTTTTGAAATAAAAGGCATTTTTGTAACACAAAACACAACAAAGTTTAACACGAATAGTGCGCAACCGTCGACTCGCACAAGCTAACGTCTGCAACGCGAGACGGGATTTGACGATTTTGACACGAAAAGTGCGAGGTTGCGAGTTCGAGCCGATGCAAATGTATAAGTGCGAACGAGAAGTCTTGTTTAGAAAAGGATGACTGCGCGCATGGCTTTTGTTTTGTTGATGAAATTGAAGACGTCATAAACAGCTGTTTATGCTTCAAACTGCTCTACATGTTAATCTACTCATATTGAATCCATAATAATTTTCTTTAAAGAGAAGGACTTTTCCATTTTTATTTTGAAGTGAAATATTTGAACGATTTTCCTTTTTACATCAAAACTCTTTACATAAACTAAGGTGTTGCATCGAAAAAAATAATTCTTCATGCTTAATATCTCAATTACTTAGCTCTGGAATGTTTTATTATCATTCAAACATTCATTCATTATGTAACAATTTTACATCTGTGGTTATGTCTGTCATTCATTCTCAGGAAGTTTGCGAGCTGTGTTGAGGTTATATTTGGAGAGAATTTGTTTTCGTAATGGGTGACTCCAATACCAGTTTCAAGCCGAAGATCAACAGTACGGCTCAAGACCCAGTACTTAAATCGGCTGAAATTGCTTATATGAAGTTGATAGAACAGAAAAACCGAGAACGCGTACAAAAGTTGCAACAGATTGCGAAGAAAAACAGAATCACCGGACTTGCTCTTGGTGGTGGAGTATTGAGTGTGTATTTGTACTCGATATTCGCCGTCAAACAAGAAACCTTCCTTGACGACTTTGAGGAGCCCGTCAAAGTGCAACAGCCCTAAAATGGCCGCAGCAAAGAAAGCTTTACAGATAAGATTACCTCCTCTACCAAGTATTAAGGATATTATTCGGCTGTACAAACTTCGTGCTCTACGCGAACTGTCTCAGAACTTCCTTATGGAACCTCGCATTATAGACAAAATAGTGAACGCCGCTGGCAATTTAGAAAAACATGTCGTCTGTGAAGTAGGGCCTGGCCCCGGTGGAATAACAAGGTCAATAATACAGAGAGCTCCAAGAAAAGTTATTTTGATAGAGAAGGATCGCCGTTTTATACCATCGTTAGAGCTAGTTGCTGATGCATGCAGAAATCAAGTTGACGTAGATATCATACCGGGCGACATTCTCAAGACAGACATTGGTCACTTCATTCCTGAAGATGTGAAGACAGACTGGCATGACTCACCTCCACCAGTACATCTAATTGGTAACCTACCTTTTAGTGTCTCTACAATCCTCATAATCAGGTGGCTAGAAATGATTTCAAAGCAAGAAGGTCCATGGTCTTTTGGGAGAGCAAGGATGACATTAACATTTCAAAAAGAAGTAGCTGAGAGGATGGCAGCTAGAATCTTGAGCGATCAGAGATGTCGGCTATCAGTTATGTGCCAGAATTGGTGCACAGTCAGACACAAATTTGACATTTCAGGAGGTGCATTTTTGCCAAAACCAGATGTCGATGTTGGAGTAGTAACCTTAACTCCTTTAAAGAACCCGATAATACAGCATCCTTTCAAAATGGTAGAAAAAGTAGTTCGGCAAATATTTTCTATGAGACAAAAGTATTCTATCAGAGGTGCTCAGACTTTGTTCCCAGAAGACGCTAGGGAAGAAATGGCACTGCGTATGTACAAGATGGCTGACATTGATCCTGTCACCAGGCCTTACCAGATCGCTAACATGGAGTTTGCCAGAATAGTAGATGCATACAGTGAAATAATAAAACAGTATCCTGAATTTGAGCACTATGACTACAGAGCTAAAAAGGTTAAATACAATAATACAGAGGAGGCGGAAGATTTAATTTATAATTAGTTGGTGTAGATGTATATAATATTAGTTATGTTTGAATAAATAATTTCTGAATATATTGTCTATTATTTTATTTACATCAAATCAGTCCATAACTAAACAGCAGGCTCATTGATTTCTTCCTTTTTCTTGCGTTCCTCCTCCTGGCGTTTTTTCTTCAGTACCTTCTTATGTCTAAAAGATTTGAGATGAATGGCGTAGGTATTATCTCCTATGATTATTCTGTTACACACTTCACAGAAGTTATGTGAGTTTCCATCAGCCTCCCGTAGAGCGTCATCTATGTTCGACTTTAATGGTTGAAAGTCACAAGGGGATTCGTTTAGATAACTTTCTATAATGTGTATAGCTTTGCTTTTGACTTCTTTGTCCCATTTTGATACATCTGTAGTATCAAGTTCGTAAATAGGTGGTATCTGAAAAAATACATTATTAGCGCCATCTATCGATTAATATTAGCAATTATAGTTTACACTTGCGAATCGCTGAATCAATGTTTGTATTAGTTCTGCTACTACACGCTAGATGGCCAGACATCAGTTATTTGGTAATTTAGTTTAACTACTAGACACGAGATGGCGCTGTTCTAAATATATTCAATTTGCCCAACAATATTAAGAATAAAATATTTGTTACAACTCGTTGGCATTCTATTCGATTAATTATAGATGTAATGTAAAAAGTTAAACTTTTGACTGCTACACCATGTAATATCAAATACATTATACGCTTTTACAGGAATTTGAAGTATAATTTAAGACATTTGTAAACGTTATTTATTTTATTTACTAGACAAGTAATTAAAACCTGCTTACTTCTCTTGTAGGATGTTCCAAGAATCTTCCTCTAACCATCTTGTTCTGCCGACGGGCGTACCTTCTAGTACCCATTTTCATGTTTTCTATACTTTGTTCGAGTATTTTTTTCCCTGCCTCACTATTTCTTTCCTCTTCAGATAGCATTAAATACTCATGGAATTCTTTAAATCCTAACGTTTGGAAGACGCCTTTTGTGTAGTCTGGTGGACTGAAAAGAATAAATAAATTAAATTAATGAAAATTCTTTTTAGTTAAACTTTTCAGAGTAAGCATACGTTTTGATTTCCTAAAATAGAGACTAGCAGAGAATAATTAAACAACAACCCCGAGTACTAGTCGACGGCAACTTGGTTATGAAACATATTAATAAGTTAAACTTCTCACTTAAATTGATTTTGAGCATGCTCTAACTCGGTAAGCCTGTAAGTGGATTACGGGAGCCAGGAGGCGATTATGATTTTATGTTAAAACGAATTATCTAAACACGATTCTAACAACCAGATTAATAAATGTAAATATGTATTTTTCGATTTGAAATAACTACTATTCTTGCGTTACTTAAGTATTTAATATTATAAATTGAGTTAATTTGTTCGTTACGTTTTCATGATAAAACTGATTAACCGATTGAGATATCAGTTGATGTCTTGTTTTTGGTGGGAAATTGTCTTTTACTAAATAAAACCCACCATGTTCCTTCTTAAGTCCTTAATGTACCAGAGCCGCTGTAACACTAATCATGGTGATAGATGTCCTAGAGATGGTTATATTTTTATACGACTATAATAGGCAAGTCCCGCGGGAAACAGCTGGAATCAAGGTATTTGTGTACCTGATTAGTTTTACGAATTACTTTTCGATAAGTTTGAACATAAAACGATGCAAAAATATAGTATGTTTATCTAATAGATAGCGTGTATCTTTCAGGGAAGTGCGATTCACGTGGTTTGTTTAGTTTGTGGGCGTGTAAGATCGTTGTTTTATTGCGTAGTAGAATATTATTATACTACGTAGGTTGTTAGGTATACACGGGCTAGAAAAACATAGAAGTTCTACATTTTTTATTGTATTTAGTTGTTGTTACTGGCAATAGAATGAATAGGTGTAGGATGGTCGTCAAATCAGCTTTCGTTTTAATGTTTAAATCTATCTGGGGTTCATGTGATTTTACGTTTGTTAAAAAAAAAGTGACTATTGTGAAGTTTTAGAAAAATATTTTTTTGATAGGTAACTGTGTCAATTTATTCATTCTATAATTTTGTAAACAAAGCTAGGTACATTTAAATATTACCTAATCAAATACACGTAGTTACAATAAAGAACTACGTTTACAATGCAGATGATGCACGACAACATAAGTTTAGTATTTTGCATAAAACCTCAATACATTATTCGTAGACAACACTACGTAGAAACCCGAACATTTAAAAATGGAATATGAATATTTGCGCGCCATTTCGCGGCGGATTTTTTGTCGATGGTATAATTATTTAGCGAACGATCATCGGTTACGTAATTGTGAGGTATCGTTCATTCACCTCGGGCTTGTTCGCTTCACGCTGCTCTTAACCTTCAAAAGTTATTCAATATATTTCATTTATTTTGATGTTTTTACTGTTTATGTTTGTTTCAGTCACGTGTTTGTGCTACAATAGTGGGAAATAGTAGGAATAGTTAGATATCCCGCCTTTAATGTTTAATTCATTCATCGACTTTGTTTATGGGTACGCACAACGGGTATGACTTTGGAATCAAAAGTTGGTTTTGTTTTACTCTCCATATTGTACAGAACCAATTGATTTATAAATGTCTAGATTTGAATTTCAATTCAGTTTTCGCTCTAAAATAATCAAAAAATATTTTCAAAACTTTATTTGGCGACCTGTCGAAAGTTTTTTAATAAAAATAAAAACATTTGTCTGTTACTAAAAGTTGGCGGTACAGGATCGAGAATCGTGACACATCGATCGATTGATTCATCGGATAAATGATAAAATACCTACTTTTAGCCTACTACGTGGGAATCGTACTAACCAATCATTTGGAATTTTTTGTCTTTCACTGCCACTTTTTTCACTCTGGCATCAAATTGGCTCTTCATAACAATAAGTCAATCACGAAATTACTTTCTTTGGATGGGTTACAGTAAGACAGTTAAAGACAGTAACTTAACCTTACAATTATTATAGTTATAGAACAGAATACCTATACATTATACCTACACTAAGTTATCAGCACAAAACAATGGTTAACTAGCTACTAAGATATTAAAGATAATACTTAATAGATAAAATCTAAATCCGTTTATAAATCTAGGGAGAACAGTTGCAATGTAACGACTAGACGTTTGGAGTCGTGTTTCAGTTAATTACAATAAAGCTGTAATAATAATCAATTGAATTGTAGACACGAATGTCTGTGGTTTAACTGGCTACTGGACTATAGATAATAGTTGTTGAACTTACCACGTCTATGTCTATCTAGTATCTATCTACTTACAATTTATTTGCCTTGATTTGGCCCTAAAACTAACTTAAGATAAACTTAACTTTTCTGAAGGTATATTACTACCTACTAAGAATGTTGTAGGTATGTAATGGAGAACATGGCACTAAACGGAACTTGACCTTAATAAAAATAGGTTCTCAGTTTGACCTGCATGTACCTATGTACATAATTATGTCTGAGCGTTATTAATGTGGCATTTTTTATAAAGCCATGACAACACTCCTCTTTCCTATCACACTCATTCAGGACACAAATTTAAAGTTTTGTTCAGAGCGTGCAATCCAGTAAGTACTAGTCTTACAAAATCCTTGGTACCTCAGACTCGGAACACAATACATGGGTACACGGGAGGTAAAGCTCCAGTGCCCTTATTCAGAGGGTACAGAGGTAAGGGTAGGGAACTAGGTTAGAGGGTACCAGTGACGTATTAGTTGCGTCTAATGAACCGTCCGATAGATGAAGACCTATAAGTTTACATGGCTGGTTAGAGACTAGAAGCGACGATCTATGTGATAAAATGAGTATTTAACTTTGAAGTTGGTAGGGTATTAAAAATAAGATAGTTGATTGATAAAATTATCTTTAATGAAAGATTCTCTGATTTTTTTTTGCTTTTTTGATAAATCGTATCTACCAATGGGTCTTATATGTATAGCCGTAGTACGCGTTAGTTGATGGAGGTTCTCTGACAAGAAAACTTCAAACTGCTCGTACCTAATTCTGCCTTTTATCATCATTAGCACATTTCTGTATTTCATTCACACTTGCTAAATAGTTATTCACCATAAACATTTTAAAGAAGTACATTCACAGTAGTAATAAGTATAGTCATAGTCTTCTAGTCACCTATATCCCTGTAGTTATCGATTACAATATAAAATGAAAGAACTGTTAGCGTCGTGTCTCCGCGTAGGGTCAAGTGGCGGTGGGTCCGGGTACCTGTGGGTTTATGCACCATTTTGACATATTACCCCCTTTTACCGACACCGAACTGCAAGTTCAGGGTCTCAAGTAGCTATGAATTTTAAGGTAGACATAGTGAATTGAACAGGTGTGTAGTTTTCGTGGATATTAGCTGTTTTCCGCCATTTTATTTGTACTCTGATGGCATTGCTATTCTTCTTCTCGCGATTCAGTTAAAATGTCTTATGTCCTTCAGGATTCCAATCAAACAATTAACTGAGTTGACTTACGTTTAACTAACTTAGCTCATTTGGGCTTGCTTGTTGCGACAAACTGTTGTTACAGCGTTCCGTGAAGCATAAAATCTACAGCTTTCTTCGGTAAATGGTAATACACGTAGTAACTATTCAGTAATCTGTGGTAATACTGATAGAATTTCTCAAATTGACAAAGTAGTTCAAACAAATTCTTTAGCATATAATATTGTCGTACATTATTGTAGAAGGTACTGGTTAATACCTAAGCAAGGCATGGATAGAACGACATGAATACTAAAAACTATAATGGACCATAGACCAGCACGAGACTGTTGAACCAATCTGTTTTTTCGAAATTTAAATGAATATCGATCCCTCATACAATAACCTGTGAAGGGTAATATTTTTTTTACCAGCAGTTTTTATCCCACAGTGCTGCGAGAGTGAAGTGATGCGAGTGTGGGTTCGGTTACCGAATAGACAAGCTAATGTTCCTCGTTAGCTACCGCCCCGCGCTTACGCAGCCCTTTTTATTATCTAATTACATAATCTTGATACTTGAAAAACTAAAAAAACAATATTTTTAAAACAATATTCAAATATTTATTTTATTTATTTCAGGCAACTAGGGTCCATAGAAAAATATAAAGATGAATAAACTATAGGTCCCGGCTGTCATTGAACATCTTTGGCAGTTGTTACGGTTAGTCAAAAGCCTGTAAGTCTGACATCCAGTGTTACCATCCAGTGTGTTGGTATTGGGTTGCCTGGGCAACTGGGTTGAGGATACCAGATAGGCAGTCGCTCCTTGTAAAGCACTGGTTCTCAGATGCATCCGGTTTGACTGGAAGCCGACCCCAACATAGTTCAGAAAAGGCTTGGCAGATGATGATTACTAAAAGATTTTAGATTTAAATCTAGATGGTTAATAGAGTACAAAATTACCTAAAACTTTCACTTTTGAAAATTAGTCAAAGTTACACTTTATCGGTCTCAGTAGATTGCGTATTAATTAAGCGCCTAGTTAAAAAACAAATAATAATTAAGAAGACTAAGTTAAATTACTTTCAATTGCCAAAATAAAACGTGAGTCTATCTAAAAGGAAGCGTTAGTATGCGTAGGCAGTCGTTACATTGAGAATTTACTTAGAAATATCTTCACGTATTATGAAGAAGTAATGCCAAAAATAAACGAAAATCTCGCAGATTAGAAGTTATTCTCGTCTGTTCTATTTATGAATAAAAGTGTTAATATTATCAAACTGAAGAGTCTGTTTGATTACTTCAACGTGCTAATCTCAGGACTTAGGTACTGGTCCGATTTTCAAAATTCTGTCATTATCACATAGCCCATTTACGGAACAAATAAACATTTTCGAAAAGTTAATGTGTTTAAGAAAAAATCTTCAAACTATCAATTCCCAATATTTTTTTCTACTGAAGCAAGTATCAAGCCATGGGATCCTAGTATTCCATGTAACCCAACACCATAGTAAGACCGCAACACCACAGATGACACTCCGGCCGTTGCCCGCGAACGCCATCTTTGTTTTTATGCACAACTTTTTTTTAAATAGTCGTACACCATGGAGGTGCGTTGGTATTTGAGACAATGAATTAACATTTTTAAGTTTTAATTTTTGTGACATCTAATTTGCACTTACAGTTGATAGTTCTCTCCTCCATCCCTGAAGAAAAAAAACCGAATCCTAGGATCTCTGATATTTGTAAATGCAGATCAAAGCATACATCTACTAGTTTACGGACAGAGCTTATCAAATACATTTATTTTTAACTTCATCACAACTATGTTTTAATCTACATATCAGAACAAGATCAGGTTTCCAGAAAAATCTTTATAACAATTAATCTTGGGACATTTACAGCCATGTAAGTTGTATTGAAACAGGCCCTCTAAAGCTTTTGGTTAGAAGGAATACAGTTTTAGTTTCGTTTCAGTGTCCGTTTTGGCCATTTGACGTTCATACGATTTATAGTTATGCGAGAACTGTAGTTAATAAAATATTTTAAACCATCTCTGCAGTTTCTTGGCCACATGATACGCAAATGTGTTGATCAAACAACTTTATGATGGATCGTGTTGGCGGCGGTTTAGCGGTCGGGATTAGAATGGGGATATAATTACCCATTAACCGATACGACGCGATCTAGGGGAGAAATACACCATAAACCACAAAACTGCAAAAAAAAATGTGTTTCGAAAGTTATTTCGTCTGTGTTAGTTTTTTAAGTCTTCCGAAATTATGTTATAGAATCTATGAATCAAACTAGACTCTTCTAAATCGACCAACTTATCATGAAGATCAGGCTCATCAGGTAAAACCATGCCCTTTCTCAGGCTTTAGACTTTTTGAGCGCCAAATCTCATTTAAATCAGCTCAGTTGCTTTGCCGCGAAAACCTGACAGACAGCCAAATTCATATAGGTACCTACATAATTTAAATTAATAAGAATAAAGATTTGATGATGATATGTTATACCGAGGTACTGCAAATAGGTTCCATATCTTGTCACGTATCAAGACTTCTTAGTCAAACTACAAAGTGCGAGTTTCCTGACGAATTTCGCGTTCCTCCAAACGCAGTGTCTCGCTAAGCGCCGTTTAATTTCACGCATAATTTGTGTGGATCCAATGCCCTTTGTTTTTCGTAAATTAACTATCGATCGGTAGACTTCACTGTCTGTTGGTTTTAGATTTTAAATGATAGCGATGTCTAAAACCGTTGTTGTTTTTAATTGTTTACTGTTCGCTTTTGCGTCTTGCGCTTTTGGCAATTGTTATGGGTAGTTAGAAGCCTGACAACCAGTCTTTGGTTATGAAGAGCAAAGGGTTTCGAGTTGCCCAGGTCCGTTGTCTAGGTTGTGGAGATCAGATAGTCAGTTGTTCCATGTAGAACAGTGGTAGTCAGCTGTGCTCGGTTAGACTGATCTGAGGTGGATTATGTATGACTTCAGACAAGTTATAAGCTTGGCCTGGAATAGATACATTCGTAAATTACAATTTATAGTATACTTACTTTCCATCCTGTATCCTCTGTTTGTTGTGCTTGTCGTGAAAATCCAACAACTCTTGAATGAGACCATCTTTTATCATGGAGTCCACTCGGGAGTTCAATCGCTCATCGTGAATCGCCTGCAACAAAAGACAGTCAACATTAACATACATAACTTTACGTAGATTTTGAAAAACAGTGTAGTTAACTTATTTAACAATATTCTGGAGCCTGGGAAAGTTATACACTACTTTTAATATGGTCGCAGGAATTACTTCCCTCGGGACCCAAGAACTATGGGAGCCCTGGTCCCCACCAGTTGTTAGTGAATAAATATAAGTTTATCTGAACAAATTCACAGCAAATCCAGTTCCCCCAAAAATCACACTATCTAAATTTTTTTGCAAGACGCAGGTGGCAGGTGTCCCTATTTGGTTAAGAGTGCGAAGACCCCATGTTTAGTGACCTCCAGAACTTCCCTCGGGATTATTTCCTACGGGACTAGGGATTCCCGTGAGAACCAAATACATCTAAACACTATATTTGCAAGAACAGATAAGATAAAGTGATAAATGTATGCACTGTGGTGCAATAACCAATGTACGTCACTGCGAATATAAAGGGATTGTGTGGTTTATCGATGTTTTGAAGTATTTTTCATTGTATAGATTTTTTATCTGAGTTTTCCGAAGAGGTATTTATTTAAAGGTCACCAGCTAAAATTAATCTGTATGACGAAATTATCGTAACTTTTACTATAAATGTTTTAATGACACGCAAAGAATGTTCTAAGTAAGTACTAGGATAGCAAGACATCCGAGGAAGTTACGCTATACAAGTATTCGTTACTGAAAAAGCTACTAAGATTCAAACCCCTAACTTTAAAAGTACCAGGCGTCCATAATCGCTGAAGAGTTCTACAAACAGGTAAACATAGTTACAGCCTCTTTCATGAGAACCTTTATGAAGCTGGGCGGACTCGAAAAACTGTAATTTCCTTACCCTAAGCTGTTTTGCAATCTAGACTTTATTGAAGCTGTGAAATCGGTTTTGGATTATAGAGTATATAGAGGTCTATTCAACGTTATAATATGGTAAGTACTCGTAAGAAGGTGATTTTCATGTTCAAGATTATTTTAGGTTACTAAATACTTCGACACCTAATTAATGTTCTTTTATGTACGTTTTTTTAGTACATACCTAGTATTTTAGTTTTTAAAGATAGTATAAGTTTGTATATGTATGTGTTCATTATTTGTTTAAAAAGTGTTTTTCTTAAGTTACTTATGATGTAATTCTACAAATCAATTTAGATGTAAGCTATAAATCATACATAAAGGAGTTATTTATTGTATGCTAACTTTTATTTTATTTTTGCGTTTACACTTCGATAACGGAACAATTTTTCTTCATCAGATCATTCCTGACAGAAAATACAAAATTTCTTGGAAATATTAATATCAAACACTAAGCTGTGAAAAATCATGATAAATCGTTTAAGCAAAAATGCGTGATTTTTTTGCTTGTAGTCAAATTGTGGACTTTGGTACTACTGATTACCATAGCCAAAATCTATGAATATGCTAATTACAATGATTAGGACATGGTTTTCGATTGATCGATAAGCTAATCGAGCATTGTTGATCGTTACCACGTTATAACGATTGTGTTCGATTTAAAACAATCGATTAGCGTGTGAGTCACGCCTGGACATTTTGTAGTTTGTTAAAAAACTGTCTGTCTATATGTTTGGAATGCTGATTTTGAAGTAGAAGAAGTGATTCCGAGAAAACAAACTACATAATTGGATATTTAAGTAGGAAAGTAACTATATAATTACACAATTTTGTATTCTATGAGTCTAAAATAAGATAAGTACCGTTTTATATTTCGAATAATAGGCGAATGTTATGAATGTCTAGTGGTTTGGTTTTCCAAATACAAGCTAAGAACAAACACAACTTTTTTTAATGTAGAAAAAATTGATTGATGGTGGTTGATAGCCGGGACCTACAGTTTAACGTGCCATCCAAAACACAGTCATTGGTTTCTAAGATACTAACTAGAAACTTAGAAAAGCTGCATTAGTACTTGCCTGACCTGGAATCGAACCGGAGGTTGTTTCTTTGCCCACTAGGCTACCACGACATCTCAACCTTCCCACATCTCCTTAAGTAACTCGTTAACGGCCAGTTTCTTCATCAAAAGTTGTAATGTCTAAAGTAAAAGTAACGGTCAAATTCGTTTTTTCAAGGCCAAAGTGACAGCAAACTTCATAGAAAAATTTAATTTACCCGTTACTTTTACTTTAGACATTACTTTGACTTTTACTTTGGCTTTAACTTTTGATGAAGAAACGGGCTGTATGACATAAACACTCAAACAAATGAACATGAAGCACCAAGTCCCCACTGGCTACGTCCGCGTTGGTCACGGTTATGTCATCTGGGTCGAGCGTGTGTCAGTCCTTAGCTGACCTTTCCCATGCACGATTACAGGTGCATAGTGCACTGCATATGCTTAGGCTTAGCTCACTACGTCCCTATGTGGCCCAGTTAGGGAAAACCTAGTTGTGGTATCTACTTATAAATGTGTGTGTATTTTTGTGGTCTATCCTTGTTTTGTGCGCGATTAATAAGTTAAAGTTATTTATGGATTTTTCCTATATGTTTTTGATCAGCGCCGGATTTTTGTTAGCAGTTTGCCACAAGACGGTCTTATGCAATGTGACGAAAACTTTCATGACTTCTTCCCCCAAGTTTTAATCTAAATCCATACCAAATTACATCTTAATGGGTCAGCAGTTTATCAGTAAAAGCCTCACAAACTTACAGAAAGAAGTTGACATTTATGAAGTAAGAAATCTTAGTCCTTATTATTTCTAACGACCAAGAAGAAAACAGATACAATACAGCTTGAGACCTTCGTTCCTTTACACGTGCACTTTCTACACGAGTATGTAATAAAAGGATAATATCCCCCAAGAGTGTACCCGGCTAAGTACTGAGAAAATAAACTATTTCACAACAAAATGATCGGTGCGGTTCAGGAATACGTAGGAGGCCACGAGGTTCCGTGTATTGTTTTTAAGAGAAATTGGGTTGCATAAAACCTTTTTCGAAGATTGGAATATCCTGCCAGTTCGTTTGTTTATTTAGCTGTGTATTGGGTTATTTTTGAATGGCTGAATATTCTAAGCTAGAAGGTAAAGCGAACCTTTTTTAATCAACGCGTTTTTGTAGAGTTCTTTAGGAACAACATAGCACCTGGTTATCTTCTTTAGGGTTTCATTAGGGTTAGGGGATCGATAGATACTAATATTATAGTAAAGAAAAAAAATATATATAAAACTGAAGACTTTGCTAACTTGAATGTGCTAGTTGCAGAAACAGTCGGGCTTTGAAAAAAAAGTCAGTGTTCGACAACTATCGATGTTAGAGGAGTTTTATCTGGCAAGCGCAGTACCCACTTTCCACGGGATACGAGTGAAACCCGTCGCCTAAAGCAAGTTAATTATAAAATGTAATTTTTAGTTTTATCGCTAAAGTGTGTACACTTATACGTATTAGCAAAGATTTTTCGATTATATCGAGTACAAATTGATGCTAAATATATAATCCTCATTGATCTAACAAGCAATTAGCGTGTCCATAGATTGAGAACATCTAAACGATTAGGTACCCCACATACAAGGGTTATGTTCGGGCTCGCTCGGTCGAGTACGCGCGTAAGTGCATCATGCGCTTAGCCTAACATCATGCACTTGTATGCACGTGTGAATACTTACTAACACTGTGTAGAGATCACAGAAGGACCACTTTTATGGTGATGTTGCACCTGTGGCAATTGTATTTTTGGTTTGTGTTAACTTCAGAAGGAATAGATGGGTAAATATTAAAAGGTTCAGATTTGGACCGGAGCATTACAGATATGAGTACAAAATAAATCTTTCTCTTTCTGTTTTATATAAAAGTTAGCAACAGTAACCACAACCTATAGTGCTAACTATAGCATCGTTCGCGGCAGAACAGACAACTAAACCCAAAAAATTGGAGACCCTCCCAAGTATTTCTACTTATCTTCGATACGGAGCGAAAATTTGTTAAAAACCACCCCATAAGTATGGTCAAAAATTCATACACTGTCTTTAGCTAATCAAAATTTTCAATGTTTTATCCAAATAGTCCTTTTTATATTAACCTATATAGCCACGGTCCACATGAATCACGTAATTCATTTGTGTCCTCGTCCCCGATATAGGAGATAATTTCAATACTAGATAAAATTGACTTTGAGTCCAGACTGACGGAGTTACTACACCGCCCTTGTCATAACTAAGATTGCTGTTTATTGCTCGTAGATAGATAAATAAACAATGCTTTAATATCGAGTATACGTATGACATGTGGAATATATAAATTAGTGATTAAGCACACCTTGCTTAATCTATGTCAGAGGCCGCCAAACGGATTTCTGTAAGAGACACAAGATTTAGGTCAGTAAATTAGACTAAGAAAGGAAGACCTTAGAAAAGATAGATAGATTGCCTGAAAGACGACATGAATAGGAAGGGAGTGAGTGTCAGTATGACGAGTGACAGGGGAAAATGGAAGAGGATGACATATTGCGCCGACCCCAAATAAAATTGGGAACAGGGCAGGAGGAAGAATAAGAAGAAGAAATTTGACTGCGCCATAAGAAGTGCTTAGGTTTTTTTACCTAGAGTTATTGCGTCCCTGGTACATAAATGGCTCCAGAGGGAACAAAGGTGGATTTTAGTCAGTAAAAGTCTGACCGGTTTGTCATGTCTCCGTTATCTCATAATGTGTGTGGCTATAGTTCTGAATTGATTTGAATAAAGTCATTTGCCTGCAATAAATTAGACTTAAATAGTGCTAAGCTATTACATACAGCCTATAATTACCACGCCACTGCAGACCAAAGGTCGAATATCTTGACATTTATGTTTTCATTACTGGCTACATTAGCATAAAATTGTTTATTTGGCGTCAAATCTGTCTTAAAATTATTTCGTAAACCGAATTCAATTAGTTTGACAGCCGAGAGCGATTAATTGGTTTATTGCCTAATTCTCGCGAATATTTTAATTTCTATTAATTATATTTTCGAAAATAGGTATCTAGTTAAAAAAGCGATAAATTAGTTTTATCTGTGTCTGTCTGACTTTTTCTTTACGAAAATCTAAGTTATGTAAAAGCCCTAAATTACCAGTTATAAGAACAGATGCATCTACATATGATGGTGCATCCACATTTAACAGTGATGAAGTCATATCTAAAAGGATGAGAGGATGTTGACATCAAATGTGTCTGCATTCCAAGTTTACTATAAATCGGAAAAACCCAAGAACATTTTCCCTTTACTAAAAAATAATCGAACAAAGTTCTAACCGCAGCGTTGCTTGCTAAAGCTAGGCTTGGTCCATGCTATAGGTATGAGATACAGCCTGGTAACACATAGATGGACAGATGCCGGACAGAGAAGAGAAGAGAGAAGTGTCTTGTTTTTCCCTATGAGTCGAAACCGTGAAAAGCATATATTTTTCGCGCCTTATCAGACTAACAAACAACGGCCATAAACTCTAAGAAAAATGATTGCATAATGAAGAGAAAAATGCATTCTACAAAATGCACCGGGCGCCACACGTAGGTACCTACGATAACACAATGTTTGAAGATTGCATACATTGTGCAATTCTGACACAGTACATAATAGTGGTGCAATGTACAGCTGACTAATACATAATAGATAACTGATTATGTTGTTATGTTATTGTTTTTCGAGTAAAGGTAAGATAAGGAGATAATGTTGGTTGTTTACTTTTACTTTTGGTGTAGGTAATGTGCGCTGTACTGTTTTGTTTTTAACAAGACCAGGTTAGTATATAAAGTACATTTTTTTTATTGTATTATTATCGTATTCCAAAATAAATGAAAATCGCTACCATTTTACTTTCACAGATTGTTATAGACTACTTTAATGTAGGCGACAGGGGTTTAGCCTTTCCGCTCATCCGGATAAAAAGTAGTCTACAGCCTTCCTCGATAAATGGCCTATTTAATACTAAGATATTTTTTCAAGTAGTAGCTAATATTGCTGCGGTCAAGCTAGCAAACAAACAGACGGATTCCTCAGGTTTGTAACAGAAGTATTTCCTATTTTTCCTTTTAAGTAATCGTGAGTATTTAAGCACGTAAATGTAATTTCCCGTACGGCAGCCATGTCCTTCAAGTGATACTACGTGAAACTATCCGATAACACCATCAATAATATACAAATAAATACTGCTATTGTAATGACCTTCGGGCTGTGGTCATACAGCGAGCGGAAAGAGTTTAATTTACTACTAATAGTAAGCCAAGTATTTATATAATTGGAATAATGTAGAATTAGCATTCTTCCGTGGTTGTTATTTTCAAGAAATTCAGGATATCTTCTGGGATCTTTCTTCAGCAGTACGTTGCACAAAGATGCGTTTTTCAGCTCCATTTTGTTCAGAAGAAAGGTTTCAGGATAGAAAGGCATCTTATCATGACCTCCTTTGGGTGTCACCAGACAGGAGACATTTATTAAGTGAAAATACACCCTTGGTATCCCTGCCTATTTTATTCTAGACACAGTTGAGCAACCACACTTTAGATTGATTAGCTTATTTTGGTCTCATGGAATTTAAACCTCCTTCCTTGTCTTATCCGCTCCGTTATTCACGACAATACATAGAAGGAGCGGGTTCTATCGCTTCCGCTGTCGCCTTAGCCTCCCCGCTACCACCAAAGCCCCATCCTTACCAACAATCAGGATCGTGCAGCATGTTTTATTAATAACCAGCTATAATAATATGCGCCTGGCGTCTCATTACTCGTGACTTGGGCCGCATGACCCGTACTCCTAATTACGTGGTAACGGAATTACTAGGAATCTTTGTACGTAGTTATGGTGTTAGAACTAGAAGTGACGGGTTTTAGAATTAATTGTAGCAAAACCTTATTTATCAGTCGTCGTCATATACCTGAATATTGAAAACAGCACGAAAATCTACAAATCTTGTTTGTCTTAACGCAGACCCAGGATATTTTTACTGTTGAAAGCTGAGAAAATTCTTAGTAGGTGTACTGCCAATTTATAAACCACTCTATTTAATTTTCAAAAGTCTGAAATTCTAACATGAAAGATATTCATCTTCATACAATTCCAAGCACTTTCACTACAATACAATCATAAACATACTGACCCACACAACTAGGCGAGTTCCTACAATAGGAACTCGCCTAGTTGTGTGACCCGACAACACCACAATGGGTGCATCGCTTTATGCAACATGACTCAAACATTATGTCATCTGTGGGCTTTTCGTGGGCGATCAAATCTGACGGTCGAAATTTGAATTGGACGTTAAATCATGGACGTTGTGACAGTTGACTGCCGGGGGCGTAAAGACTGCTATTCACAATGCGTTTCTTTTTTAGAATTTCGGATCACTGCTTAATTTGTGTTCTAGGTCAATATTGTTGTTTTGCAGTAGGTAGACTCTTGAGAGTGAACGTGTGTGCTTTCACGATAGACACCGAATTTAATACATTTTGACGCTGCTAGAGTGAAGAAGGAAATCATAGAAATAAATCTTCTGTTCTATTTTTACAACTAAAGGAGTTTCCTTATCACCCAACTGTGCCAGAGGGAGAGTAATATTTTTCAAATGCAAGATCGAATGAACTCTGAAAATTAATATCATCATAGTAATCATACGTAAATAAATATTAGAAACTGTAACATTTTTTTCTCCAGTCTAGACCATCGATCATATAACATAGACTTCCAGTTACCATTACAACCACATAAACAACGTACTAAACAGAAAATTGTGCTTCATTCATGCCTTTCACTAAACATGTCTGCCGTACGCCCACAGTCGTCATTATTTCATCAGTAACTCGTTGATTTTCACGGTCCCACTAATATTTATTCAGCAAACCGGTAATTTTAAATACCTTATCGTTTTGGACTTTTAACGTTCATTCATGAAAACCTGAATACGAAGTAGGTAGGTGATGTAATTGCTAATTGCGTTTGAAGAACATTTTGATGAGTGTTTTATGGGTAGAACAATTTACCGAGAAAGAAGTGTGTAGCATAATGTTATGAATTTGAAATTGTACACATAGGTTTATGGTTTAAGTTTTTGTCTACTAGTTTTGCCGTTTGCGCGTCTGTTCTAGATGTTCTACTGTTTTTAAATCGGGTTCTGCACGGAGATTGAATTCAATACTTTTGAAAGAAACAGGGACATTATTATCTTCATAACCATAGTATTTAGTTAAGAAGTTTATTGTTTTTCTACCATTCACAGATTGATCTCCATCACATTAATTCATTAATGACATTCGTATTTCTTCTATACATAGCCTTGAACGAACACAAAGGCCAAATAATAGTCCAATACTTAGTTCTCATGGGCATTCCAAGCAGGTCAGAATTATCTAGCGCAGGTACCATAATCTATTTAGTTAATCTAAGTTCTAGCTCAAAGTGATATTTCCTTGATTATCCACGGTTGTAAAGCATGGCTTTATTCAAGACTATTTATTCGCCTTATTATAATAGACTGGTGCATTTCGCATGACCCATGACCAAATTTGGGCGTATTCGGTGTCTCGAGTGCCGTTTGTAAGGAACGAAGTGCTTTGGATGTGGTATGTTGAAATATTTTGGTGTGGTCTCTAAGGAGTGAATAACTGAAAAAAACGGAGATGGAGTCTAGACGATAGACTGCAATATTTTTATTTCTTAACGATTTGGGAAGTAAAAAGACGTGGGTGGCAAAATCCATTAAACCATAACAAAACGCATAAGTTTCTTGTTAAAATAATTACTATACCAACAAAAAACTGCGAAACCGACCACCAGACAGACGCACGACTCAAAAATCTCAGACAGACAGTTGTATATCCAAGTAATTACTACTGGCACTAGTAAAATTTATTTAAAAGTTTATTGATCTTCGGGAAAAAACATTGGAAAACGAAACAAGTGGAGCTGTCACATCAATTAGTTTATTGAAACGTATTCGCTCATCTGAGTGCGAAATGGCCGACGTCCGTGGGCGTCTGAGTTCTGACTAACGGAGGCGGAATGTAGTGCCGAAACACCGGGCCGAGGCACGCTGGCGCATTGAACTGCATTCAGGGCTGAGTACCGATTCATATTATACGACCTTTTTTAGCCTAAAAACATTTTTTTCTATTGATTATTAAAATAAGTTATTAATTGCATACGTATATGGGGGAGTGCTGGAAAGAGCACCTTCATTATTTTGGAAAGAGCACAACGAGCCTTGATCAAGGTAGCTTTAAAATTGCCTTTCATATTTCCCACGAACTCAGTATATGAAAAGTTTCAAGTACTAAGGGTCCGCCAACTGTACATACTTAAGGCAACGCTCGTCACCCACACACTTGTCAGAAAACGCGCAGATTATCAAGAAATACTCAGGAAACGGGTATTTAGGATTCCTATTCCAACTGCCAACTCCGAACTAGCCAGACGTTGTATAACATTCTCGCATCCAAACACATACAACAAAGTCAACAGGATTTGTAACCTAAGGGACTGTACATTGAAAATGTGTAAAAAGAAATTAACAGCAGCCCTCCTAAAACTCTCATATACGGAAACTGAAGCTCTGTTGTAGCATAAACTCACCCTCACCATCAACACTGACACTCTCACACTGACTTAACACGCCACACACTCTCACCACACACACACACACACACTACATCACACACTCTAAACTAGCAAATAAGCCCGAATACTTTACCCAGTTTTATTTAATTTCGATATGTACCTAAATTTAAGTCCTTCCCTAAAACTCCAAAGATACTATGTAACTTTATACTATTAAGACTAATTATCGCACTCGGAGCCACAAGATACAAGCTGCGCTTAGTTTGTGGCTCAACGACAATGTCAGAGCTATGTAAGGTTACTTATGTCAATAAACATTATTTTATTTTATTTATTTATTTATTTATTTAATTCATATTCTACTAAGCTGATATACTTTGGAAAAGTAAACTTGATTCCTGCAACATTTTGGAGAAATAATTAATTAATCAATTATACTAAAAGATGCAGTTAGAGGCAAGGTTGTCTTTATTACTGTAGTTAAATAAAAGTCAGTTATTGTAGTTCAGTATGCAACAGAGACTGCTTCTATCATTGTCACTAAACACATTAGAACAATGTGCCAATTTGATTGGTTTTCAACACAAGCTGCACATACAAAAATCGATTAACAACTTCGTTGAACTTGCGAATCGATTTTCCAGGTTTTACCCGCAATTTGTATGCTTCATCTAAAGCTTAAATATGCAAAGCTGGCAACCCTGTCAATGATGTGTTTAGCGCATACTAATAGAATAATTAAGTAGTAAGAAAAACTGCTTTAACGAGAACATTCAACCCGTGCACTATCTCGAGGCGCGACCGAAGCGCGTTCAAGGTTACACAGTCAAGTTCCCAAATTGTAGACTGCGGCTTCATGCCCATTCGTGACACGATTTTAAGTCGGAAGACAGTGCGATTATTAGTCGTTGTTTTCTAAAATAGATCATTTTTGTTTGCATTCGAAAACATTTCATTGTTATGTTGAATAACATCATTTATTTTAATCTCCTTTTTCATTTATAATTTACTATTACTATGGGAATGGTTCATGTTTTATTACTACTAGCTGTGAAAATAACACTATAATTAAGTTGACAACATAACACGAATAACGACCATTCAAACTGAAATATAAATTTCAATCGCGACAAATTAAATCGTGCGAACGGTCCATTAATGTCGTTTCATAAATACTAAATACGTCGCCGCGTGAATGGCGCCCTTTATACGAATAAATAATAGAGAATTGTCATTGTGTAAAAATAAAAATAATGAAAATGCAATCGAGTTTGAATGGAAATTCTAGAAATAAAGGAATTAATAGCCCATCTTTAAAGAATTATGTTTTTTGACTGCATTTTTGAAGTGGGCGTGTTAATTAATTAAACTTTTTTGTTGTTTGGTTAGAAAATTATACATATTCATTACATTTGACTAGGAGTTAGAATAAATTAAAATAAGAACATGATTCTTTAAATATCTGAATATGCACTAAGTGATGTCATTTTGGAATATTGGTATTTAAGACTGCCTTTAAATTTCTGATTACACTTATTTTATTCCGATAGTACAACAGGGCGTAAACAATCTTGGTTACCAAAAGTATTGTAGTTATTTTTTAACCTTCTTTCACGAGTCATCCCCGATAATGAAAGATTGAAACAATTTCAATAGAGTACATATTAAAACTTTTATTTGCAAATCACATCATGTATCTCGACACTCAATTTCATTTTTACAAAAACTAAACACCTAATTAGCTTAATAACTCGGTAACCGACAATTAATTTTGCTTTTGGTGTTAAGTCTTAGCATAATCAGCACACGCGTACCGAAGTAAGTAAATTAAATTGTTTACTAGGTTCTCGTGGACACCAGTCCATATGTTTCCAGTACTTCTCTCAAAAATTGAGTTTCCCGGTCACGCCTTATAAATCGTGTTAAATATTGAAATAAATTCAAACCGAATGGACGCTTTAAAGTTCAAGAAGCTACGAAACGTCTGACCTTGGACGATGCCCACAATTTTCGGGGATTAATTTGAATTAACTACCTAAGTTACTCCACATCATTATAATATACGCTGTCTGCTACTATGCTAGAATTAGTTAATTTATGCTAAAACATTTAATTTTGCACGATTACGTACGCTCGTGCCAATGAATGAAAAATTCCACTCGTTTATTAAAATTTATTACGAGTAAATATTGGCATGTTTGATAAGTTTCAAAATAGAATTGTTTATATTATCTGTGACAAAACAGTTCCTGGACATGCGTAAGTTTCAAGGATAGTCGCGAGCAGGCGTTAGTTCATTTCATGTATGGAAGTGTAGAAAGTGAATTTTATTTGCGTAAATATATGAAAGTTACAACTTTGGGAACACTTCATGCGTGCTAATCCAAAATGAGAACGACGTTGACAGAAATATTGATGGCCTCCATGCGCCGTTTGGAAACTAAATGATTTTGGCAGGACGTTCCAATTTTAAATTGTTGTCAAAATATTCGATCAATGAACGCGTTTATGTTTTGAATTTTGATTCCATTTTGGTATTTTGAGAAACATTCGTTATTGACTTTATTCGGACTTTTCAAACTATCAAATACCAAATTCATATCCTGTCTATAAAATATAGCGGTTGAAGTGTAAATAAAAATCGATATGCAAATTCTGCGAAAATCGAGATAAGCACCAATTTCTTATCGTTAAACACACATCGGGTTACTGACACCGATTTGAGCCTCCAACGAACGCAGTACAAATAGAGGGCCTACGACAACCGAAAGAAAAAATGGCTGCATACAATACTTTTGGCGGTAATAAAAATTTTCCACGCAAAATCGCGCATAGTTACAAGATTACAATTCGAGTTTTATGTGACCTCGGGAGCGGTCGTAAAGAAGACCGTCGTAGTTTGTGAATCGGCAGAGTATTAAAATTCAGTAGGAAACCAGCTGCTTTGACTGCCCTTGACTCAGTACGACGCGACTGCGCGCTAATTACCGCGAATAGGGTTGACGACGCGATTGTCTATGGAAATCGTGACCCAAAGAGGTGTGGTTACAAACGTAGTAGTGAATAGACAAATATACTCGAAAATTAAATATCAATTGTTCATGTATGTCTTTATTTTCACCTGCTTGAAGAGCTGGTCTAATACCTAGCTCAATTTTTTACCGCTGGCTGCTGGTTATTTTCTTGCTACTTAAGTATGTAAAGTGATTGCAATAATCATGAAAAACTATGAAAATAAGTTGTAAAACGGATAACTGAAAACAGAAGTAAGTATTTTTTTTTAATAAAATTCTCAGAACATCAATATAAGTAAACGATGTAAAAACTGTATCTTTTTCTGATTACGGAACTATCGGATTCAATCAAAATCCGACAACCCTGTCAACGCGTCGCCAACCGGACGTTTCTCCATATTTTTTTTTATATAATCACGATTTTTTCCAATTCCGTGTAAGAGTAAAAGTGTTTTTACGCGTTCTGCCTATTGATGGCAGTTTTGAATTCGTTATAAAAAAGCATAACAGATGTTAGGCCGTGTTGACACGAGTTCATGTTTTACCGCGAAACTGGTGTTCGACGAAAGAGGTTGAATGCGGTTGGGGGCCATATTTATTTACTTTTGTTACGCCTTCATTTGCGTATCCTGTCAAAACTTTATAAGGTTTTTAAATTAATATAATAATATAGAGTTTTGCGATAACTAGGTGAAAATTCCTATTTTATATTTAATTTTATTGTTTCATATTTTATCGTCGTGTCGGTCGAAAGATGTCCACTGCTGGACAAAGGCCTCCCCCAAGGCTCGCTACTTTGGGCTATTCCATATGTATGAAGTATATAACAGTTATAACTTATTTGATAGCTGAAAAACAAAGCCTTCGTATAAACTATAAAAGGTAATATTAAAAACGTGGGGTGAACTTAGTTCTTAGAAGTAATGAGCATATGGTTAGCGCTCCGAGTTATAAAAACGTATTTAATACAACGGCTGTATGAATATAGCAGATAACACGTTTTGCTGTCTGTTTATCAAAGTTAATTTAGGCACACTAGGGATCAAGCGTCGTAAACTTTTATTTCGCTTTATGAAAATAGTTGAAAATGAGAGTATATTATGAAGGTACTTTTTTTATTAAAGGAACACTATGTAAGTTAATTTTACGCTGTATTTTATACAAAAGTAACTAAGTAAAAAAAAGATAAGTAAAATTTTAGAGTAACTAAAATTAAACTGAAAACTAGTCGGATAACTAGATGGATAAAAGAAGTATTTAAATATTTTATTTTGTTCAATATTATGTAGATATATTATTCATAATTCTAGTGTGAGTAAAAGGAACTGATTAAAAATGTATTTATTTAAATATACAATACAATAACATAACCTTTTAGAGCAATTAATTTGAATATTCACGTTTTGTGCGTAAGTACACCATAAGCTATTGTTAATGTAAGATCACTTAACTGCGATTTCACATAAATTCTACAAAATAAGAGGAAAAATAAAATGAAAATCCTGACACACGTGATGATGTACACTCGCCTTAACAAAAATTAAAATATTCAGACACGCAATAATTTTAAACATTTATAGTTATGGTAATGGATTCCGCAAATCTAATTGTGCATTTAAAATCGATCATTCGCGTGTCTATAGTTTGCGTAATTGACAAAAAAAATCGAATCCGATGAGTCGGCGAATAGCAATCGAGAGATTTAAATCGATCCATTCATACTCGTTTAGAATTAAATAATCGGAAATGCTATTCAGTACCAAATAGGGATGTCTATGCAATTTAACGGCGACGTGGGAATATACTAAATCTCAAATACAGAGGCGTAAGTATAGCTTAAGTTCGGATAAGTTGTAAGCGATTTTTTACTGATTCGATTAAATTCTTTTGATATGGAACAGATTGATTTATAGCCGTGTATACAAAATGTAGTTTTTACGTATAATAATAAATTGATATTGGGTTCCAGTGTATAGTCTAGACATTTCTGAGACTCATCTGACTTTGATTACCATTTACACTTTTTATGTCGTCATGGCTTGTGCTTTAAGAATTTGCATTTAAAATAAGGATCGATTGATTTTTAATATTTTTCGTTCACAACGGAACTTACAATACGTTTTGAAATTGCTACGTTAATAACAAAACAAAACGCGTTTGCGACAATAGCAATATGGCGGAACAAAAACATACTTCATGTATGCTCATTTCAAAACGATCTACATTTTAGTTTTTATCGAAGCCAATGCTTTTTATTGCGTCGTGATGCCATTAAATGGCTATCATTGATGCGAGCTACGCCCGGCTTTTTGTGCTTTGTCTTCAAAAAAAGTTTGTAAAAACATATAGACAGCCATAGACACTGACGTTTGGTTCGCGCCAAAAATCGCGTGTTGGTATTGCGACGTAAAGAGGTTCATTGAATGAGGTCGTTGCTCATTAGAACCGAATGGCTTACGCTTCGAAGAACTTTAGGTCAGGCGATGTCACCCTTTTATGTGGAGATTTAGAACCATGTTATTGGATTTCTATAATGAATAAACTAGATTTATTTACTTTTATGTTGACATACAAGGTTTGTTAAGTATGTTTTGGTGTTAAACTGAAAGGAACCTTCTATCTTTAGCACATAAAAGATTTCGCAGCATTTGTTACTAATATTTTATTAGTTTTTACGATCGTATCGGAATTTTTACATTTTACACTACTATCAATAAAATAGTATTTTACACACTTTTATTATGTTCGACGCTTCCAAATAAATATTTATTTCTTATTTATTCATATATTTTTTGTTGAAGTCACATATATCTTTTCACGTATATTATGAAAATCGTTTTAGAAATATGCAGCTATTAATACTGTCTAATCTTAATTAAAAATCATTCTAATACTAATGTTATGATCCAATCTTCATTTCGTTATGATATTTTTTAGTCTGAAAGTCGTTAATGCTAACAAAATAGCAACTAAAATATATTCTAAAAGGCAAATTTTCTAGTCTAGCACACGCCAAAATGTGTAAAAAACCGGCCACATTTAGTAGCGAATCATTAATGTTTTTCCCAGAGTAAATAATCACAAGTCATTGGAATAAGCGCAAAAATTACTTAATCAGTCTGTTAAGACGGTTTTTAATTTTTTTTCACGCGTGCTTACAACCGGGCGATCGCTTTTTGTCATTTTGGTTGGGGTCTACGAACTTGGTTGCTCAACCTGTCGGGACTTGTAGATTCGTGGGAGCTTGCTAGACTGATAGAAGTGGGCAGGCCCGGATTCAGGTAGTTGATTAAGGGTGCATAAAGAGTTGGGCGCTGTTGCATACCATACGCAAGCGAATAGAATTATGTACGTGAATTATTCGTCCTATAACAAACTAACTTGTAAGAACAGTTATTAAAAGGAAGTAACTTAGATGTTTTTATTTAATGACGTATTTAAATTTTATTACAATGATACTTTAGGAAGCCCTTATCTAAGTCCTTAGCCACAGTCTACTATTATTTCCACTAGTTTTGAGCAATAATTTTGTTGTTTCTTACGATTTCGTATTTAAATAATGCAATTTCAAAATTGTGACTTAGAAAGGATCAGGCATCCTTCCTAAATTGCACCCATCACCGCCCTGAGTACATCCCTGTAACATCAGCCTACATTACAATATCAGTGTCTGGTATCGTCGGCACTTTGATTCAGGCGTGCTATCGACAATTGACGCATTCTGATTGAGAGGCGTTGAATGAAACACCAAATCATTTATAACCAAGCAATTGCGGAGATCATGACAGCTTATTTGTAATAAATTCTTGATAGATTACGTAGGTAAGGTAAGGTGGATTTAGAAATTCCCTTTAACCAGGAAATTGGAAGATGTACTTAGTTACTTACATATATCTGAATAAAACCTTTTTTATGAGAAATCATCAAATGAATCCTGTCGCTGTGGGTGTAGCGTGAGGAAGTGTCAGACTCTTACTGACTAAAACCCATCATGTTCCTTCTTAAGCCCTTCATGTACCAGGGCCGCGGTAACTCTCTCGAACAATCCCGTAGCCCCGGCAGGCTTTGACTCTTCCGGGCAATTTTGGATTTCGAATTTTATTTGCAGTTAAGTCTATGCAAAACAGTGATTAAAGTTTTATGCACATATCAGGGCAGACCTCGGCTTCTAAGGACCAAGGGAACATTTGAATGGTACTAAGGGCATTTGACAATATTATCGTTTTCCTAGTGCGTCTGCAAGCATAAGAAACACCTTCTTTACCATATTTACAACAACAATTACAATTAGTAAGTGCTGCTCACGAGCAATCATGTACAATATATGCAAATGACGTTTGTAGACACATTAGCAAAGATAATTGTATTTATATCTTCATTAAGCAAGCTTTAGTTAGGTATACGTGATCCCGCTGAGCTTACGGTAAAGGGAAAACAAGGCCCAAGTTCATAGACAATATAAACGTCTATTTTCTTTAAAACAACTGTTTATTTTGGAACTTGAATGTGAAAAATCATAGAAAATAGTGGTATTAAGAACTCTGACGATTGTGATGTTGTCGATAAAATTAGACCTTTTTTTTGGTGGGAGAATGGCACGTCCTCTCTCGGTATAGGTGTAGTCAATAAGAGTTTGACATCCAGACTCGTATTGACTAAAACCCAATGTTCCTTCTTGAGCACCTTCGCGTACCAGAGCTGCGGTAGCCATCTCGAACAATGCCGCAGCCCCGGTAGGATAATAACCTTAACCGTGCATTTAATTTCTTTAAACAAAATAATATCTGTACAAATACAACACGACAGAGAAATAAATTGAGTAATTTTACCAAGCGAACGCACACAGTTCCAATAATTTGAAGAATGCGAGCGAGTTCCGCTGCAAAAAACAACAACATATTAAAAAGGTTAAAATACTGTTGTCAAATGACCTACCATAATACGTACTGGCTTATTATACTTGCCAAGTCGGGTTAAAGATGGGGAAACAAAGGAAAAAAAGGCGGGAAAACAGCAGGTGCGCGCGCAAACTATACAGGTTGATACAAACACGAAAGTTATACTTCGTTCTCATTCATTCAAACCATTTGACAATTTTAATTGGTACTATAATTTATTGATTGGCCGCAATTACTAATTTATTATACAAGTTCGGTTATAACTTAGATGAAAAATTGTCTACGTATACTATGGTTCCATTTATAAAGGAGTGCAATTAAACGTTGATTCATTGAACTAGTGTAAAAAAGTAATGAGCTGTTTAAATATAGCGCTAAGTAATTGGAGGTCTTCACAATTAAGTAAAAACAAGTCCACTCATACATGCTTAATCGGATTTACCTTCCGAATACGGATAATGATGATTGCGATTATTAATTTCTCGATTGTTAGTATAAATGATTTATCGATACGTTTGTGACTAGTCGTGGTCATTATCTTGTTGGTGTAAGGTAAAATTAATTGAACTCATTTCCTAGGATGTATACTTCTCAATGACTTATTGCTTTTAAGGAATTAATTCCGCATTTTGATACTGAACGTGTTCTGCTACATTTCCAGAAAAAAACTCACACCTTCTAATTGTTTTAAGCTTAAAATATAATAAAGCTTTTCTTTAATTTTCGGAAGTTACCAATCTGCTAAGATTCATCGTGATTATTGTAAATACCATCTCTGTTAGCCATATACCAGTAGAAAAATAGATAAGTGTATAGTTATAAATTGTACCTCAATATTCCTACTATAAAATAAAAAATATCATTTTCCACTAACCACCATCCTGTATATCATGTAGGGTGTGCACAACAGGTGGCAGGGCACCACACGCGCCGCTCACGTGCCGACAACTGCCGAACATAGCCGATTTACGCCGAACAGGGACACTCCATCATCATCGTCCTTTGCAGGGTTCCCTGGTCATAAATACCGATGGAGTCTTGATAACAGGTGACCACTGGCCGTTGACAGGTTATGATATTTATTTGTGCCAAAATATGAGTAATTGAGTTTTTACTATGTTGCAGAAACTTACATACGAAAGTCAAGTCAGTTGTATGTATTCCGATATTATTTTTTTGCAAAATAAATATTGTCGTAGCATTGGTACCTGTGTAGAGTTGGTCATGGAAAAGGTTAATGGTTTGTGCATAGGAGTTAATATGAGTATTAGAAGCCCATTTCTAAGTGCAGTAGATGCAGGTTGCTAATGACAGCTAAAGACCGGCCGATCGAAGTGGTGAATTTTGGGGGAGGTCTTTATTCAGAAGTGGACGTCTTTCAGCAGGGACTGCAGTCCCACTTTTATTTTCACAGACAAAACATATAATGCATATTATTAAAATAAGTAACAATTAGGTTACACTGTCATATTGAGCTGCAATATTGGTGTAAGTATTATTTCTGTTAAGTAAAAAAAACATGATCATAATTTGAGAAACTAAAATTATTTCAAACAACTTAATACCTCCAGTAATAAAGGAAATTACGAATGATATCCATAGGGATAATTTTTCTAAATAGCCTATAATAATCTTCACTAATAAATAGAGCCTTCACAGGACATCCCTAAAACTAAGCATTAAAGTGATTTACGCAATCAATTAGGAGCCGATCATAAAGCCGAATGATGCCGAAGGGTGCCGAAGATAGCCGAACGCACCTGACGCGGCGCGAGCGCAGCACCTGCTATACTTTGATACAGAAAAAAATAAATTTAGTCTATTTATTAGGTTAATTAGAAGCTTGCGGGATTTAGATTGGATGGGTGAGCATTTTGTTAATAGTATGTTAAATATTTAAGGATGGTTATTAAAAATGTGACTTTATTTGTTGTGGTGTCCCGTAGTTTAAGACTTGAATTTTAAACTAGAGGAATGTAGGGTTAAACTTAATCAAGAGATAATAAAACTTTAATTATTGAGTGATCTGAACTAATTACTGAATAGTCTCATAATGAGTAGTCTATGCATAAGAATTTGTGGCTTCTATTAATTGTTTGTTATCTATATCTATCTATACATATAATAAATCTGTAAAAAAACTGTGTCTGTACATTGAATATATTAAAAAAATAATAATTGGGTGGGGTTTAGAAACAGTAATGGAGCACAAATCCAAAAAAAAATTCTGTCTGTATGTCTGTATGTCTGTATGTCTGTATGTCTGTATGTCTGTTTGTTTGTACACGCTAATCTTCGGAACTACTGGACGGATTTCAATGATTTTTTCTTTGTTGTATCAGTATTAAGCCTGGTCAACATATAGGCTATAATTTATCTTCGAAACTTGAAGACCTGGTGCAGAACACCAACAGACCAACAAAACTATAAGAGATACCAAAATGGTGTCATAGCAAAAATTGTTTCATGTGATAAGCATTTTCAGCTGAGATAATAAATTTTAAGATCTGGAACACCTGATGTGGAACCCCAAGAGCCCAGCTTCTCTGTACCATATACAGGTATGACGTTTTAGCAAAAGTTGTTCAACTTGATAAGCACTTTCTATTGAGTTATACAAATTGAAGATCTAAAACACCTAATGTGGAACTCCAGGGGCCCAGCTAGACTATAGCATATAGAGGTGTGACGTTTTAGCAAAAGTTGTTCAATCTGATAAGCACTCTCTGTTGACTTATAAAAATTGAAGATGTAAAACACCTGATGTGGAACCCCAGGAGCCCAGCTAGACTATAGCATATAAAGAATGACGTTTTCTCACAGCACTCTTTATTGGCGTATATACATCGAAGATCTGGAACACCTGATGTGGAACTTCAAGAGCAATACTACACTTAAAATGTATAGAAACGAATGTTATGAAATAGGTATGGTGACACAAAACCGACGATTATCCCTTTATACACTATAGAAATATGAACTCAAGGACAATCCCCGGTGGACGTCGTTAAAAAAAAGACAATCCCTATACCATACCGCTAACTGTGGATGAAAATTACTTGGGCTATTGTGATGGGATGCTAATGGACTAGGAATGGGGAAACTACGGGAACTATGGCACCTGCCGATGACAATGTATTAGATACATGTAAAAATTGCTGGTGGAGACTTCGCCAGCTCACTTACTGGGCCCCCGGGAATCAGTCACTGAATAGCAACAATAGGACAACAGGGACATGAGCGGCTGAAGTGTGAGAATACCTCGGCGGATTTTAAACGCAGATTACGCGCTCCCTGTGGGTCACTTACCACGAGGCATCCTCCGAGCAGGGCTACTAACCCTGCTCTAGCGACTCCACTCTGGACGGCCAAGCCAAGCCAGAGGCTTGAGACCTACCCCCGTCATGGTTCACTCTGACCTGCCGGAGATGGGGGCAGTATACTCTCCCTGGAGAACTCAGTATATACAGCCCCGCGGGGTAGCTACTCCCCGTCATCAGCCTCAGATGTCCTGCGGTGCTTATATCCCATTATTATTGTCGTTATTATCTCAAGAGCCTTTGTCCCAATTATGTTAGAGTCGACTTCCAGTCACGATGCAACTGAGTACGAGTGATTTACAAGGAGCGACTGCCTATCTGACCTCCACAACCCGGTTACCCGCTCAACCCAACACCCCTTGGTAAAACTGGTCAGACTTACTGGTCTGACTACCCATAACGACTGCCAAGAATGTTCAATGACAGCCGGAACCTACAGTTTAACCTACAGTTTAAGCCTTCCAAATAACGGTCATTGGTATCCAAAATATACGTAGAAAGTACCTACATACGAACTTAGAAAAGTTGCATTGGCAGGTACTTGCCAGACCTGGAATCAAAGACGCACGCTCATACTTGAGAGATTGGTTCTCTACCCACTAAACCACCACGACTTCCACTAAGTCACCACGACTTTGTCATCTATTTAATGTTTTTTAAGTAATACGTGTAATATTTTTGCCACACACAACTTAAATGCGGACTAATTAGAATCACTACATTTATCCCTATGGTCGCGTCTATTGCGGTTCAGTTCTCAGCGTTTTGTTTAGTCTGCTGTGCTTTTGCCGTTGAAGTACAAAAATTAAATATATGGAACGTTTCTAATGCGTATCCCGTTGTTTTCAAGTCAACGGGCTCTTAAAATTCAATATCAGACGATTAAGATCTTTGATTTTGCTGACCCCGTAGTCGCTGGCATAAGGGACAGGATCCGCGTACGAAGTCGCGGGCAGAAGCTAGTTTGAAATAAATAAAAATGTGTGTATCATTTGTATTTCTATGTACATTAACCTAGTATATATTACGTTATGTAAGCATGTAATATTTATGTACAATTTTGTACAAATGCTCACTGTTTATGCACAAAGTTATGTTAAGCGGCTAAACTACATACATTTTGGTGCAAAAAGCTCACAACGTCGTTGTTTTTCTTACAATTTACATTGCATGCTAAGCAGCTTTAAATAAATGATTGCACTTCTTTCTAAAACATTACAATGCACATTCGCACATTTTTCTATAGTGAAAAAAAAAACTACAATTGTACCTTTTGCATTATTATGTAAAATACACCACTTTGTCAACGTCACTTCATTATGCAAAAATAGTCTTTAAGTAAAGGGAGATAGAGTCTTAGTTAACCGCAAATGGGTTATGGTTCGAAGTTATTATAGTACATAGATAATTAGAATTACTATAATTATGGCCGGCCCTAACATATGTTTAGCATAATTGGTAGGAGACAAGATTAAAGCCCCAAGGTGTTGCCAGACTTAGGAATTTGGTATTTATTATGTAAAATAAGAAATTATCACCAGGTGTGTATTGTTTAGATATTATGGGTATGTCGTGTTGATCGATTTGCGTGTGCGCACCTTGAGGGTGTATTGGATTTTTTAAATTATTAATTATATTAATTAAATGTGTTTGTACACTTTGAAAAAAAACAAACTCGAATCCTGGCGTATGATTCGGGGATCGTCATTTATAAAAAAAAGACATTCTTTTTTAAAGCTTTCAATTTACTAATGACTATTGATAACAATAAAATTACTAAGTATACCTTCCTCTTCTATTCCATTCTCTCCCTTTAAGTAGATCATCCATGTAGGGTAAAATGTACCATAATTGACATGTTTGTCTTAAACATACATATTTATATTAAGTACATACCCACCCAGTGTCCATATTTGGGCATATGCACTTTCGAGTGCAAACAAAAGTGCCTATAATGGTGTTAGAACAAGAATTCCATTCCTTTAGCAACAAAGCAACGAAGTACACTTAAAAACCTACGCCATAGTAAATAAATATATTCTAAAAAACACAAACAAATAGGAATTCATATTGGAAGACACCTGTACCGTTCTCTATGCGAGCATAAATTATTTTAACGTACCATCTGCTTAGGACACGAGTAAAAAGGCGAACATGCCTATATTGGGAATATCGTGTGCGTCAGGGTAGCTGGACCTCTTGTTAGTACAATTCATGGAGAACAAAATGACTAGCGGAGGTGTCAAAATGAAGAAGGAAGGAAAGTGCGCCAAAATGCGGGTGAGAGGGAGGCGAGAAACTTTATTCTTCGCCCTTACACGCCTTCTTTGGACCCAACCATTTTTATAGTACCTAAAATTGTTGACATATATCTCAAAGAACCAGAAGCCTCGTTAGTTCACTCCTAAATGATTGTTTTGGTCATGCCCACTGTACGAATTTGACCTAGAAGAAGACGCCTGTCCTAGCTGCATTATGGCATCTCTGCTCATTTTTCTTTACTCTCCGTGGTACATTTGAACAATTTGTTCTTCTATGAACGTTGCATTATGCATGTGTTATTTGAGCCTTTTGAAACAATATAATGTGCCAGTTTTTTGCTGGTTATATATTTTTTTATAGTTGATACTATATCAGTTGTTTTGTCAGTGTTTTTGTTATTGTTGTTAATTTTCTTTTTGTACCCATGGTGGCTGGCAATTGGCAACAAATGGACCTTTTTACACAGTTTTCTAAAGTTAATGACATAAGTAAGTTACATAGTAAAAATATAACGTATTTCGATTTGGAAAAAAATATGTATGTACCATAAGAAAAAGTCCTAAAGCATTTTTCTCAATTCCACCCCCATTAACATACAACAAAGTTGTATTCCCGATGACATTAGCATAATTTTAATGGCGGCAAAAGCGCGGCAAAAGCTGCAGTACTAGAGCTTCACCAAGAAAATAAGAACCGAATGCGAATTAGTTAAGATACGGTGCCTACCGGACCTCGCGTGATAGGGTACTCTAAATAAAAGAAAAAATATTTTTAATTAAGCCAGGTGAAGTACCTACCAACCTTGTTATATTTCTATTTCCATTTAAACATGTTTTAGTTATCAAAAGAATAATATTGATAATTAGACTATGTTAGTATCATGTCCTAAGGTTGTATATCATTTGGACAATTAAAGCCTTTTTTTATTTCATACCATAACTTCGGAAAGAAATGTATTAAAAAAATTGTCTGTCTAGGCTATAGCTTTCACGTTAAATTAATGTTTTAAGTAAAAAGCTATCGTAGATTAACCTCCTGGGGCGGTTGAGTAAAAAGTTGAATATATTTTTCATAATAACAACTAGAAATTACTTTTAATTGTTATGGCAGAACAGCTGCTATCATAATTCATTTCGAAATTGTTTCTTCTATGAGCTGCACATTACTAAATAGACGCAATAAATGTCTGTAAACTTTAAACAGAAACAAATACTATAAAAACATTGCACGCACATAATACAGTTATCATAAAATAAAATAATTTATTTCCATATAAATAAGACACTTAAAAATAACTGTAAAAAGCACGCGTTAACACCTTTGACATTTTATTAACGCATCTGTCAAAATTGTCACTGTCAATGTCATTCTGCGTCATATCACATCCAAAAAGTTCGGATATGGAAAGCTTTATCAACCCTAAACTCCCAATTAAACTAAACAAGCCAGCAACAAAGTAACGTTATTAATCGCTCGTTCGTGGAGGTCGCTGTGTAGGGTTGAAAAAAACGTAAACACAGTTTCACCTGCGTGCCGAGATTGGCAGGTGCGGCGCGCGCGCATCTGCGTCGTGTGAGGCAGGGAGATGCAGAAGTATCACTTTACCTATGCACCTGCGTCTTTATTTTCACAGATTTTATGCTCTGCTTTTAGGTAGTGAGCAGTTCATATATCCATTGTTCGTTGGGACGTAAGAAAACTGAGCAAACACGCGCGACAAAATCTGTTAGTGAAAGCGCTCTTGGAAGGAAATTAGTTCATCAGGAGAATAATTCAGATAAGTTTTCCTAAGGAATGAACCTTTTTATTTATATACTTTGTACTAATAACAATTTTTTTGCAAATCTTTTCGAAATAAGATAGTAATGAGCCTTCTGCGCATCTCTAAAAGCGTGACTACGCCAGGTAGTGGGGGCTCCACCAACCCTTGCACATGCCGCATTAAAATATCGACATGTTTAGTTTATAAATAACTTGTTTATTCCAACGGGATGGTATTCTAATTAATGCATTTAGATAATCACACTTATGGGATGCAGTCATTACTGGGAGATCAGGTGGTAATCGCGGCTTGCTGATGGCACTGTTAATGAGTTCTGAAGAAATGCAGCTTGTCGCGTGCCTGCCGTGCTTACTTGATGAACCATTAGTTTTTGTCTTAGAAAAGATCACACCCTCTATAATCGTGCTACGGAAAAAATGATTGAGGAGGCATGTATGGACTGCAAAAAGCTGTCAGAGCTAAAGAGATGAACATGGACAGAATTGGTCGAGTGACTTAGGTCTACATGCAGGTGTATGTGATGAAAACTTCTATTATAATCTATCTGCCCCTTCGAAACACATTTGAGCCTTGAAGTTCTATTGTAGAGTTAACACAAGACTCTTCATCGGTTCAGATTGTTTCTTCGGGCATACCTACGCAGTAGTGGTTTGTTAGCCCTTTTCGGAGTGACAAAGTTATTTGACAACTGTCTTGAAAAGACAACCATTGTTATCCTGTCATTTCATCTTACTTCTTTAGTAAGGGGCAAAATTAAAAGTCCACCGTTTACACAGGTGGTACTTGCAAATAATATAGAGGTAGTTAATCGTAGGTAAATGTCAGAAATCATTACGTGATGTAATTTTGATTAAAGAAATGGGGCATAAACATGGATGATCGACGTAATTGTTACAAAAGAATGTTTTCTACTCATGCGAACATAATAAAGTGCATTTTACATCGCAGGAAGTGCAGCATTTTATAATTATTATAGTCTGCATTGAGGAGACACCTGTCGCACTACTTTTATATAAACAAACTACTTTTGAGTTGCATTATTCGCATTTTCCTTATAATGTGTTGGAAAGGGTTGGTCAGGGCCTAACTGATCCACCCTTTTCCTGTTTTTATTAAGTTATAAAGTATAAAATTTGGAAATAATTCAACCATCGTATGGTTTTGAAAGCTTGCCTATCACACGAAGTATGGACTGTGCTTACAAAGTCATATTTTTGACCAAAGATATTGGCAATCCTTGTATGAAACATAGACGAACAAAACTTTAACAAGATCTAATCTATGATATGTGCAGTATTTAGTTTTCTCTAAATATATTGGCTGTTGATTGCTCTATGGTCATTCTGTAGCAGTAGTTACGCCTCTTTTAATTAGAGAAAACATCTGCTGAATAAATGATGGCGGCGTTTAAAATAAACATGATTATCCCTTGATACTCGTTGTTTCATGGCTATAAATTCTAGCATCAATTTAGTCATTACAATTGGTTATAAAAATAAGTCATTGCAGCGTAGAGGCGCACACTTTGAGGTTGTATGTTGAGAGATTGATGTAACTGGTAACACTGTTATTTATATGGCAGCATTCTTCAGATTGCATGGCAACATTGATGGGGCTGTCAACTACAACGACTCACACCCGGACAATACTTACATATGTATAGCCTTTATGTAATTTTTTGCAAAGGCAAGCTCTCTTACTGCCAAATTTCATCCAAAAAGGGTCTCATGAAAAATTGACCAACATACCTACTGCCAAAATTTCCTCTTCATAATATTAGTGTAAAAGTGACATTGTTAATACCTGTTCACATTTCAGCCAGAAGATGATGGTTTCCCCAGGCTTCCGCAGCTGGCCCTCAGTTAGTTTCTGCTCAGCAAGGATCTCGCTGTGACGACGACCTGTCTTCAGCCATACTTCTATAGACCTGAAGACGAGAAGAGAAGAATGTGTGGGTTAATAAAAGGCGTTTAGTTCTGAGCAGTCTTTGTTCTCTGGGGTAGCTAGTAGAATCTCTAGGATTTATACAATATTTCTCATTAATTTCTTTTGTTTATGTATCTATTTCTTTTTTCTATTCGAATATATCTTGTGTTGTGTCAATAAATCAAATCAAATGCTTTTTCTTCTTTCTAAATTGTCGAATATTATAAAGCAATAAAGTCGACTACATGATACTTGAGTGGTATGTGATTGTGCACTTAATTCTAACAAACATGCCGTAGGCAGTCTAGTAATTTAGAATTCCCAAAAAAAAAAAAACTCGTAAATGTCTTTTCAAAAGTGTCCCTTAAATAAATTCGTCTCACTTGTCACCATAGAACTTTTGTAATAACGCATCAACGTAATTATATTCTAAAGTAGGGAAGAAAAACGTTAGTTTTATTAGAAGTCGTCGCGTAGGCGTGAAAAATTAAAGAGCCGTGCTCCCCTACTTAGGGAACAAAATACTTTAGTTCATTTATAATATTGGACTTCATTTTGTTGTCCGACCCCTGAACCCGGAACGCCCAAGTCTTTGTGCGTTGTTTTAAACTACCGTAGATACGACTATTGTAAATAATGGATAAGTAACTATGGAAAGTTTCGTCATTTAACCTAAAGTCACAGTGGGACATGGGAACCATTACCCAAGGAAGCAATCACTGTCCTATTTGCATTACCACTAAAACTTTAAAATCACTTAGAAAGCAATAATGCAAAAATGATGACGCCACTAAACTGTCAAGCGAACTTGTGAAATCAAATTATTTCATGGAAAACGGGTCAATTGAAAACAAATGCAATCCGCTATCACGCGCACAAACAATCAGACACGTTAACAAGCAAATCATCGTACAAGTGTCAAATACACATTTAGAAATATTCTCACGAAACTTACAATACGGCAGTTATCTTATGACGGTAACTATCGGGTTACCTAACAATTTCGAGTCATCAACGTAGAAGAGAAAAAAGTAAAAATTATAGTGTCACCACATCCTGCAAGACATTTCATACTTTAAACTTGTTTAGGGCGCATTTGTATCAGTCGAGTGACTCGCGCCAGTAGCAGAGGGCTATTAGTCATCGGGAACTAATTGGAATCAATAAAGACAAAAGCAGGGGCTCAAACGGACAGGTACTTTTTCTTAGTGATAAATGACTGGAAATGCGTGCACGGTATCGATCCGATGTTTTATTTTGTGACATATCCGTGTTGCGAGTTGCTGGGGGCATTGAAAGATAGTTTAATCAACAGCTTTGTTTACTTTGGTGAAGTGAAAAGCATTAGTGGATTAGAAATTCCCATAAGTACTTGAGTTTTAACCACATCTAAAAAAAGTTAAGAGGGTTTTTGCAAAGATTTTGCCAAAGCGCTGTTATTTGAAACTACTATTTTTCTTACATTTTTAATTTAAAAAAAACTTCATACCTAAATTATATTTTCTTTTAAATTAAAAACAGAAAACCCCCAATCCAAACGCAGCACAAGAAAATTTTCGAGCACGAATCCGTGCGCCGCGGTCTCAACATGAAGACATTAAGTTTGGCCTTCTATCGCCATAATGGCCACTTAAAAACTCATAAAAGTGTAGTGAGACGAGCCCCCGAAAGCGTCGATGTAAGGAGATCATGCTCTTAGATTGTCTGTGGTTAAAAACTAACTGGAGAGAAGAGCTTTATGGCGCAAAGCAGCTTATCGCCCTGTTTTGTGGCGCGTGATAAAACCGCTTTATTTGCTTTGAGAAATGTGCTAGATGCATTTGCATTTTTTATTTGGGGGAATAATTTCATTTTGTATTGTATGTCGTTCGTAATAGAAGTATCATAACTACAGTATTACATGTATAATAAAGTCACATAGCAAAAAAACAACTACGGGTGTGAATCATTTGCAAGGTATGTATGTATTCCAAATATTACAAACAAAATTATGCAAATAAAAAATATTTTTTACTCATCTCCACAAATAAAGGACCAAGGAGTCTTACAAAGCTTTATTAAAAAAAAAGAACAACAGCATGGACTCAAGGATGCGTTCACAGGATGTTATGAAACTCAATATGGCAACAACCTGACCATGGACAAGACATCGTGTGAGAACAAAGAGTTTTTATTACAAAAATGTTTTTTTTTTTCAGTGTTGCAAAGTGGTTTATTAGTGGTATTATTGTGATTGTGAAAGATCATCTAAGTGACCATTGTTATTGACATACGAAATCTTAATGAATGTTCTTTTTACGATAGGTACAGAAAATAAACATGATTAAATTATTGGGTAACTTTTGGTCCAATTCAAAATTTATATTTGTGTTTGTCAATACTCTCGAGAAAACCTAAGTGCAATGTTATGTTAAAAATAAGTTGCATAAGAACTTCTTGAACAGCAATGTTTCCTTCTACCGATCACTTTTCCTTCTCCAGATAAAACAATAGATAACAATCGTTCGTTCAAAAACTTATATCGACGACATTCTCAAGTTGGGGTACAGCTCAAAAGGTGAATCTATGCTTCGAGAAAGTTCCAAATCCCCTTTTCATGGGGATAGGGATCGATTCCCAGTTACAAACCCCGCTTTTATCTCTCTAAAGCCTTGAACTTTTCTTTCAAATCCAGCGTTTGAGACGAGAGCAACTTTGCTTTATCTTTCAAATAACAAAGTGGAATCCGCTGCGAGTTTTGTTGGTAAACATCTACAGAATTGTAGTGTTAGATACTAAATGTTGGTGTTTGATCCGAAGTTTATCTGCTGATAAGTAGTTGTAAACACTATCAATATTATGCAATATTTCAGAATCATTGCGTATGCGTTAACGCCCACACACCTCTCGTAACTCAGTCACTAAAATATCTGAATGAGCTTTACCAAGAAACTCAATGCAACACGTCAAGACAAAGTAATAATCAGCATTGATGGTTTCCCTGTGACCACCAACAAGGATTCTACAAATTCTACAACATATTACGTTCCTGACCACAAATCAATAATCACCTAAGAGGTTGTAATAAAAACTAAGTGCTTAATACTTAATAGACCAGTGCCCATCGCAGACATGATTAAAAAAAAAACATAAGCAACAGGTGTTGGGTCGACGACCCAGCTTACATCATGGCGCGAAAAAATGGCGGCAAAAATTGTGTTAAGTAAGATTCGGTCGTTGCGTCCGAACTAACCGTTTTTTGGGTGCTCATTGAGTTTTTAGACAGAGTTATATGTTTTAAAAAATTGTCTGCAATTCTAAAATTTTGTTTACTTATTACGATTGTCATCATCATTAGTCTGTCTGCGGCTAGATCTGCGTCAAGGATGTTCCCATGATATTATTATGTCTATGATTTCTTAAGACAAATGATGTCAGTTTGTCACTGTATGCCACACAATTCTTTGTATTTGGAGATATAAGTTACGATAAATGCAATTAAGGACATCAGTTAAATCTAGAAAACGATGACAAAAATAAGTAGCATGCACTTAATTACTGATTATTAAAACGTCCCCACAGCCATTTTCGGACAGTGAATTAATCAAAAAGCAACTGAAGTATCAAAATGTAGTTTGGAAATGTGCATGAGTGCAGTTGCTAAATTCTTCTCCAAAATGAAATGTGACTCGATTTTAGGAAAAAACCTTTTCAGAACAAGATCTTAAATTGGTAACTTATTATTGTGAAATAATACAATATCCTATTTGTAAGGATAATAGTCAAGGTTTAGAAGATCCGTATTTCACAATCACCTCAACAGAACGTACGGCTAAGGCCAAGTAAATGAAATATGTTTTTATCTTAGTTTATTGTATAACTTTCGTACTGAAGTTTTTTGGCATGAACACACGAGTATCTAGAAGCAATAATTTATGTGAATATCGTTTTTGCTGAGCAATAAACATTTGAGAGTTGCTGACTTGGTCATATTTATTATTCTTATAGTTGTTACTATGGAGGAGAACGAACGAGTATTGATATGATTGACGCGATATGGAATTTGTGGCGTGTTCTTCTCCAGGGGATTTATTTGACATAAATATTGTCTTTGACATAAAGGCTTTTTTGAAACATATAGTTTAAATATAACAATGTATATTTTGTTAGAAACCTAACTGTAAAATTTTATTGCACAATTGTTTGTTTTCCCAATAAATAAAATAAAGTAAAAATTAACATAATAGTCTTTGACATAAATGCTTGTTTGAAACACATAGTTTAAATATAGAATTGTATATTGTATTAGAAAGTTATGAAGATTTATATAATAGATAGTCTAAGGTGAAGAAGAGATGAGAACACGGGTCATGTTTTAGCACTTAGTTTCCATCCCAATGACAAGTTATTTACCACCAAATTCAACAAACTAAAACATCGTGAGAAATAAATTCTAAACGTGTATGCATTTGAAATAACGACATCGAAAGTTTACATAAAGTTACATGATTTCAAATAAATATTTCTACTTAATAGTGTACTGAAAGAAAAGGGTTCGTTTTGGTGGGAATATGCAAACATAAGTGAAAATATACCTTATGTTGTTAAGTACAGTCACGAACCAATATTATGTCTGCATCAGGGCAGCCTGCTATTGCAATTGTGTCAATGGTCCATCACTGAAATCATTATGGTTGATTTTCATGGTTTTGGTAATTTGCTATTAAAAAAAGTAATATACTGTTACAGCCTTTTTTTATCGTCCCACTGCTGGGCTGCGGCCTCCTCTCACGAGGAGAAGGATACTATATACTATTGAATAAAATATAGTATTCATATGCTATTTTGTCAAAATTGTAACAGCAGCCTTGAGGGCCCCGAGGCTGTTGGTATATACCCATACCTGTTTAACAAAAGCCTATCGGGGACATATTACTACCTACTTTATGTACTGTTGATGTTTGAAAACGAATATGACCAAACGAACACCTTAAATATAAGTCATTAACCTTTGTCATTAACTTATGCTCTGTTTTGACAGAAACCTGACAACGCCAAAAAGCTATCCTTATGCTACACAAATCGTTTCTTTTACGAGACCCGGGCATTAACCGACAAGACCACTTACATCACATTTACAAATGAAAACACGCATTCTTATCGCTGCGAGTTCATTGTCGCGGATCCCACATTAATTAGTAATCCCTTATGCCCTTGACGAGTTATTGCATTATCGCGGCCCAGTCAGCAATGAAGACAGGAAACTCTTCGTTAGGTCTGGTGGTAAGCTGACGAATGTGATGTCATGTGTATTGGTTTATTGGTGCTTCGCTGAGGAGCTTGTAGAGCTAAGACCGGATTGCCGACCTGATTGCTTGATCATAAGGAAGATTCCAATAGGTGATTATATAAATATCTGGCGTTAAAGAAGTGATCATATACACTGGATCAGAGTTTTCAGAGTTTAATGGTGTAGATTTGAAAGACAACATTCGTTGATTTACAATTTTAGCGCTATAGATTTGACTAGCTTTTGCCCGCGGCTTCGCTCGCGTTAAGAAGTATTATTATTAATTAGGTATGGTTTTGGCGGCTTTACTTTTGTTTAGCGTGTGTAAAAAATTAGGGCCTACAAAACTTCTTTGTACACAATATTCTTTACTAATCTGTCATTAGGCACTAAAACTATTAAGTTATTGGGTGAACTTACTCGTGAGCAAGCAACATAAAACTGTCCATGAGAGAAGCAATGTTCTCTCAAGTCAATACCCGCAAATTTGAGAGTTTGCCCCTGAGACTTATTTATTGTCATGGCAAAGCAGACTTCAAACTAATACATTTTACATCCTTCATCATTCCTTATTTTATCACCCGTGGGGGTTGAATGGGGGTTGAATTAATCAAAATCGTATTTAAGCGAACGTCATCATAAAATTCTGATTCGTCATCAGGACTTCTTCATAAAATCTAAGAAGATGTATACAAACTTTCATCCCCTATTTTATCCCCTTAGGGATGGAATTTATCAAAATCCTTTCTTAAGGGTTGCCTACGCCATAGTAGCTTTATGCATGCAAAGTCTCAGTCCGATCGGTTTAAAATTGACAAAGTTTCATACAAACTTTCATCCCCTATTTTATCCCCTTGGGGGTAGAATTGATCAAAATCCTTTCTTAGCGGATGCCTACGTCATAACATCTACCTGCATGCCAAATTTCAGCCCGATCCGTCCAGTGGTTTCAGCTGTGCGTTGATAGATCACTATGTCAGTCAGTCAGTCAGTCACATTTGAGTTTTATATATTTAGATTGTCAAAGAGCTCTAAAATAGTGCATTCCACCGTGTACACCAAAATGTGTAGTAGTCACTGTCTAACCTAATAAATGTACTCGTATTCCCATTCTACTTAAGAAAGAAACCGTTACCCACACACAAACCATCAAATAACGTTTTAATATAGTTACACTAACGTGTTCTTAAAGCTCGCTGGCTCCCATACCGCTGCACGCGTAGGAATGCTCTCGCGCATACCACGGGCTAAGGTTTTATTTGTTTCTTACTGTTGCGACGAATGCCATGGCATTTGTTTATATTTTGTGTAGGTATAGTGTTTGTTTTTATATGTCCTATATTCTTTTGGCAGAATTGGGCAGGTTTCTATAGTTATTGTTTAGTACATAAGTAACAGCTACTAATTCGCAGATTATTTTTTGTTTCGCTGGAACATTAACGTCATCAAAGCCCCCGTACGGCAGTTTATTCACCGTTTACCTGACATATCATGGTTAATGGTGTCGAAACAGGATTTTCGTCTTTGAAATAACCCCATGCTCGTATAGGACAGATTGGTCGCCAAAAAGAAAAATTGGTTTATACCGACCTAAAATTCTGATTGCCATCGTCGCTGAGGAAGGTAATTCGGATATATCCTTAGATACCGATACAGAACACATTATAGATAAAAAGTAAGATCAATCTAGGTATACCTACCAAAGATTCCTACAGTTAATTCTCGTTACTATAGGTACCTACTACCGTCATTGGGTTAATTTGGCGATACACAGAATCGAAGTAAAACAGTTTTCGGTATGTGGTGGCGAATGTTAATTACAATTAAACACAAGTATAAAGTGAAAGGTTTCCATTGAACAAATGCGCGACATTATTCCGAGAATGCGGAATGCACATTCACTTGCGGACTGCATGTGTCAGATTTCTCGTGAACTACTAAATCCGGTAGAATTTTTAAGTATTTATTTACAGTTTTACCTTAAAGATACGATGAAAAGCGGATTTTCTAGGAAAAGTCTGTTTATTGTTGGTATAATTACAAGGTTTGCGAAGCCTTTCATATCTATGAATTCTAATGTCTCTAAAATCTCCTTCAACCATATCAATGGGCACAGCTCTATTTCTGTCGATGGGCATTTGGGTTCATGGCTCGTGCTCAAGGCTCAAAATGACTTGATGAAAACCTGGATATAATTATGGTATACTTAATGATGATTTTTCTATTTTCGTCATTTGATAGGTTAGCGACACTTGCCCAACAAATGTGGCAGTTTAACTATAGTAATTGCTATTGTAATTACGTTGAACTCTATGAATGCCGTGTGTGGTGCCCACTCCTTAATTAGCCTAACATAATTAATGTAAACAATACTCAATGATTCTTGGAACTAGACAAAAACCGCGGTCAACGGCATCTCGCGTAGTTACTTAGGTAAAAAATGAACTTATTAATACTTGAAGTATATTATATGTCGTTATTGCAAGGGAATAAGGTTGATAGTCGTGTGTTTTTTTATAGAAATGTCACTTTGACACACACGGAGTGTCAGGGTGGGGGATAATTGATGAGCTGTCTCTCTGTCAACCACCTGACGGTTCTGTGGTGGTGATAGAAATGTTCTACGTCTTGTACTTGTGTTAGAAATATTTTTTGTTCCATGAAGTCACAGAGATGGCAATCGAATTAAGCCTTTTTTGTGTTTGACGAGCCTTTGGTGTTAGGTCACCAATTACATTTCGCATATTCAAGGTACCTATCCGTATCAGTATATTATTGAAACATTATATTAAGGGTTACAATAGCAAAATCTAATGGAAGATTTCTTGTCAAATGGGCTCATAGCTTACTGACTGAACACGGCCTAGTATAAGAGTTATTTCAAACCCACCTGACGACCGGTAACTTTAAAGCGTCATAAACATTGGAATGGGGGATGCCGTAATATAATGAATTATGCAATCTGTGTATTCTTACAGTTACTTTTCTTGTTGGTCAATTATTATCACGTGTCACAGTGTCTTTAAAAGCCTTTTTGGGAAAACCACGACACAAGTCCCAAATTCTAACTATTATCATTTGATCTTGGTCCTTTCTCTCCTAGCGAGAAACTTTAGCTACGAAATGAAACAGTTAAGTCTTAGATATTTTCCCACCGAACCTAATTTGGATATTACAAAAAACTGCATCAGACCGTATCCTCGACATATCAACAGCATTAGCAACAAATCCACGTACATGTTTCATTCGGAGAATAATTAAAATTCGCGTATCAGATGATCGGGCAAGACATTTAGAATGCTAAGCCTTTCGGCCATACACCTTTTTTGTCTAGATTTTTTATCGCTAGATCTAGAACATAAGTCGTGTATAACAGCGGTATATTGATGAAATGTTTAGACGCGAGGCTAAGCGAATGATTTTTTAATTGGTCATGACATGATAAAATTTTGTGTTGCCAACAAAAAATATTTTTGCCAAATGATTTTCTAGTTCGGAGAAGTATTTAATGGATTAATAATGATATGATAACTGTTTTCTTTTTGCGGTTTTGGCCGTCATGTTATTTTGAAGCTGCGGTCGGATAGGTTGTTAAACAGTCTTATAAATCAGTGTAATACCAAAGATCCAAAATAGCAATTTGTATTTTTGGGGCCTTATGTAGAATGTTTGAAACCCGTATAATATTATTCATAATTCTATAAAATATGACTGTTATTAAAAGAAATGGCATGAACATTACTAGATTAAGTTAATCTAATCAACAAATTAAGTCATCAAAACGGTCATTGAAAATTAAGCACAAAAACGTAATTGTATCATTACATTTTAGCACAAAAAATGGGCCGTTTCATTTATCTCAATCTAGATTTTTCGACACAGCTGCTAGAATTATGCTCTGAAAATAAAATCTACATTTCTTTGCTATTAAAAGCCTTGTAATCTCAGTTATTAATGAACTCAGCGGGGTAATAGCCCACTCATTGAACAATTTTGGTACAATTGCTATTCTTTGTGTGAAAAATGTTGAGAATGTAATGTAATAAATAGATGTAATATAAAGAGCGACCCATTCAGAGTGTTGATTGTAATAAACGTTAATTAATCGACATTAGCTCTGTCCGTGTGGCCGTAAGTATTATATTAAAAGATTTGTCAAAGAATCGTGTGCTAGTTTCCATTGTCATAAGATACGTCACTGTTTTATAGGACCAAGATATGTTGTTGGAATCGTATTAAATGAAAATACTCATTCAAGGTGAATGTTTTTATTTATGATTTAGAAAGAAAAGAAAGAAAGAAAATTATTTATTGACACAAGCCATACATACACACATAAAAAAAAAATTGAATTTTCAATGATCGATCGGTTGCATTAGGTCCTAAAGTTTAGGATTTCCTCCCGCGGTATAATATTCCTATACTGGTTCGAGCACATTAAAAGCTTGAAGAGGATGATCTGCGTTAGTAGCCTAAATTATTAGAAAGTGATCTTTCAAATATCGGGGTTGACACCGCATTTCTTCTTCCATTCCTCTCTCTAGCATGATCTCAAAGTGACATTCTTCCTAGCCTTGTCTTTGCAATACATCTGTAATTTTCACATTTCTGAGCCGTTCAAGTAGCTTCATACTTTATCATACACGAGTTCTGCCCTTGCCAGGCTCAAGATATTTAAAGCTAAATTGTCGTATCGTCTAACAATGGACTCCCACCAATGTGCGGAAGCAAGCACATGTTGTGGCAGCATGTGACAATGTAACAGGTGGCGGCCATCTTGGTTCTATAACCGCCTATCTTCCCCCAGTGGGTCTGCCTAAAATATACTAGATACCCAATCTTCCTAGATGTACTCGTTAACCTAGTTTCTTTGAAATTTATGGATTTTTCTTTAAAAGAAAGTACGTTCTGCTGAATTTAAATTTGCAACTCGTACTTTTTGTTGTATTATTGGCAGAGTTGGGTAGTTTTGTATTTAGATGAGATTTTTCTTAAGTAAGAGTTTTTTCCTTGCCTGGACTGTCCCACTGCTAGGCAAAGGCCTCCTCATCTCGTCTCTACATCTCTTGTTCTTTCTACAACTTAGAACTGTAATTGCGATAAGCCGTGTTCTGTAATATTCTAGGCAGTAATTGATTTAGCTTCGTTTTTTGTGCAACTAGATAATCTAAGCATCGCCGCTCGCTGCGAACTTTATAGGCCTCATAAAATATTATTACCAATTCTAAATTAGTTATTAACAAATATGAGTTAATAACATAACCGTCGTGAGGTCTTTGAACACCACGCTTAGTGTTATTTATATAGCAGTTAGCTCACCATGTTTTTTGCATGAATGAATTCCCAACAGCTAATTTAAATTCGTCCTTATCGCGGCGATTTGCATAAAAATGCACTTAATTTCGACATAAGTAATGTTTTGGGATTAAATAGAAACAAAACTGCAGCTTAATTGAACTCCGATAAACTTCGTATATTTGCTACATTAAAAATGTTTGTCGTAAGCAACAGATAGCGTGGCCACAAAGTTATTTATTTACTTCATTTAATTAAATTAGCCTGTAATTGGTTTGGCTGCTGGCCGCCGAAAAAAAGAAGTTAGCAAAACATTTTTTGAATTACGAAGCTTCGTAATTTATGGGTTCTTAAATTAAAATAATTAGTTTTTCTTGTTAATCATAAACTGCCAGGGAATTTAAATGAAGAACATCGACCCACCAGCTTTTTTGGTACTGAAAATGGTTGATACTGAAAGCTTTATTGGACTACAAACTGTTTCCTGCGGTTTCACTTGCGTCCCGAGAGGGGCACTTCGAGCAAACAGATAAAATTCTTCCGAGGTTTTAATGTATCCCCCGTGTTCCATCGAAATTAGTGCAGACGTTTAACGTATTTACAGAAAGCCAGCACCATTCCTCAAGTATTAGAAAGAATTTTTAAAAAAACTTGCGTTCTGGATTACTAATTACTTGTAGACTTGTTAACCCCACCAACTCAACTAAATATGTATCTTTTTACTCTAAATGGGTTCACATCAATAGTGCAATAGGTGGGAATTGAACACACGGCCTCTCAAGATCATTTTAGCCATTAAGCTATTGCTCTTTTTAGACTACAAAACCTGTCTAAAGTTTTCAACCGTCAAAGCCCAAGGTGTCAGTAAAACAATAGACAGGCAATAAAGACCATAACATATTGTTATTATCACCATAGCGTACGCTTATTACCGATGCCATGATAAAATGTACGTGAAATCGATGTGTTAGGCCTAAGGTTTTTATTGTGGAGAACTAGTTTGGGTTCCTGGCTTTGGTTGGGTTTGAAGGACCATTTTAGGAGAGGTTTTCTGATACTTGAAATAATTTAGGGATTGGAAGAGTATTTTGGAAAGTTGGTCTATGATACAGGACGAAAATGTTTAATCGAAATTGGCATGGTATATTTCTATTACGATGGATAGATAACAAATTGAAAATAGGTAAGCTTTTGAGCTTTCTTCTATTGTAATAGTGTAAGCCTATAAAAATGTGTAATGAAGGATGATTAAGTCTGAAGACAATTTAAATAGAATAGAATTGACATAGAACTTGCGAAATTAACAAACACACAAATCCAAAATCGATATATCCAAAAACAACAATATAACATATGAAGTATCGAATGGTAATCGATTAATTGACGTAAAGGCGTCGTCACGGTATCGATCTAATAGTTGCCGACTATTTATTGGTACTCTACTACCGTAGCCTATCAGGTGCCCATGGTGAGGAACTGGTTTTGACCATGATTTTGAGTTTTAAGAAAAAAACAATATGATTTTTGGTAGTTTTGAGATTTTTGCTAGTAATGTTTTAATGGGTATTACCTATAATGTACCAATACATATTCATGAAATTAAGCCCTCCTTTGCTTCTGTGTATCTCACTAACTCAAACTCTCCTGTTTTCAGGAATTAACAAACTGATTCATAACGAAGGTTTGGTGACATAAAGAAATACAAACATCTGAATTCGGGACCTCCTTGATTGGTTAAAATATTCCAAGTCCCTTGTTAGTGTCTTATGCAATAATGCGAAGAGGTTGTATTAATAGTTTTTCTTTTATTAATTACAAAATCGTTTATAGTGTTTTGAAACTCGTTGTTCATTAATTTTACAACAATTACCATTTCCTGGTTAAAACAAGTATTATTTCTAATGTTACAATCGAATCGCGTATTAATGGATTACATTAACCTTTCCCAAATAAGTAATGCAAAATGCTTGTAGTAATTATTATTATATTCAAATGTTAATTAAACACTTGAATGTTTTTTTTAACACTTGTAAAACTGTCGGTTCAGACAACAAATAAAAACGTACTGGCAATTATTAAAGATTTTTTTCCGGATGACTAGATGTGTATCGAGTACTTGATTCTGCACTGTTTGTGACCTATCACGTCATACTATGTGGCTCATTATCATATACTTCGAAAGTTTCTGCCAGTAATTATGGTATCCCACCAAAAACATTAAATGTAAAAAAAGCCAATCCTCTACGCAATTCCTCCACCGTAAAAAGTTTTGAGATCGCATAGAAGCCAAGTCCTGTTCAACTTTATTTGTAATAATAAATCAATATTTTGTGACTATATCAATAGTTTTGTTCACTTTACAATAATATTGACTTGGCCATGAGCACAATAAACTACAAATATAATACAGCATATCTTGGAGAGGTGAAAGTCAATCATGAAGTTTAATATCACAGAATTAAATACTTTTATTTTTTTCAATTGTTACTAAATGACCGACAGTCATCAGTCAGTATCATCCAAAATCATGAACTGCACATTTACTATGGCGCATGTTTGGTCCATGGTGATCTCAAATTGAAATCAGTCCAATCGTAAAATCATGTCCATATAGAATGTATCAATTCAATGGTATTTACACATTATTTCAGGGAGCGACTATTAACTTGTGCTCATGGCCAAGACAATATTATTGTAATGTGAACAAAACTATTGATATAGTCACAAAATATTGATTTATTATTACAAATAAAGTTGAACAGGACTTGGCTTCTATGCGATCTCAAAACTTTTTACGGTGGAGGAATTGCGTAGAGGATTGGCTTTTTTTACATTTAATGTTTTTGGTGGGATCTAATTTATTTTTTGTAGGTCTCCTTCTTCTCTAAGTATATAACAAATTAAATAAACTTACATGCAACTAACTAAATATATAACAAACTAAATATGTAGACCTAAACTAGCACGTAAACAAAATTTTTTTAAAATAAATCAAACAATTTCGAAATTGTCGAATTTTTTAATCGAATATCTTTTAGAATAAAAGAGATTTATTTCAGAGGTAGATGGCGCTATCACATGAAATTGTTTTTTAACTAAAACCGTAGCGCGATTTAGACCAGGACAACGCCATCTATCGAGCGAGCATGCAGTATTTATCGCACTGCATTAATATGAAAGATTTTATCATTATTCATTTTATTTAAACCTAGCTTTTTTATTCATATGTATGTATATTTAATACATAATAACAATATACCACACTACGTAACAATAAAACAAATAGTAACATTTTGTACATAAATAAATAACAAAGTTATCAATGCAGTCAAAATTCATACACAATGTTCTTGAAAAACCGCAAATATAAATTTGTTTCCTATTTTTTATTAAGTTTTAAGGTTTTTATAATTTTCCCTTTATATGTAGCTAATAACCTATCTTGGTGCCAAATTTGAAGGTTCTAAGTTTGCTAGAAGTACCTTAGACTTTTGATGATCGGTCAGTGAGTGAGTCAGTGACAAAATGGTGTAACTTTGATCGCTCATAACTCGTAAACTATTTATTCAAATTTCTTGTAATTTTGGGACTGAGCTTGTTCTAATACTTACTCTTGGTCATCGAAAACCTAAACTCCTAGCTTTGTTTACATGGAAGATACAGGGGGCTGAAATAGCCGCGAAACGCTTCGAGAAAAGATGGTACGGCCGTGCCCGCTTTGCTCGAGTCTTGGCTGGGGCACTGCCGTGCCCTCAGATTGAGTAATATTGCCTATTGTTTGGCAAATCGCCAGTGTAGTAGGATTAGGAGAAAAGTGGATGTGAAATTACTATAAATAAAAATTGAGTATTTAATGGGGAACATAGAACATATTTAATGGGGACCTCTCATTCAGGACTTGGTCTGCTTTTTAAAGCTGTAGTAGGTTTTGTTTTGTAGTTGGTTTTGTAGATTAGTTCAACCTAATCGGTTGAAAAAATCACAGTTATTAGTTAACATTTTCTGATTATTTGTAAATTCACCATTAAAAAAAATATGTAGGTATGGCATCACTTCAAATGATTCTTAAGATCTATCAGATGTTTTTGCCCCTTGTTATCGTTAATTTGTGTAAGAAGGGATGTTTGCTTATAAATTCTGTCTGCTTATTTAAATTTCCGTTCTGAGCGAGAAAAAACAACATTTTCTTATATGCTTTTAATTAACCGATAAACTAGCAGGACACCTGTTCATTTAAACATTCATCAATAATTTTACGCTTAAACCGACGAAATCATATTTTACATACATACCTATAAGAAATTTTAATCGATATCTTTCTCCTTATAAGGCTGAAAAATATAATTTATGAATCGATTATACTAAGTGCGGTTATATTGATGGAATCGTCTATAAATCTCTCGATTAATTATAACCTGACTTTAAGTGCAGCTTAACGTTCTTGACATGACAAAGGTGGGTCCTACTATGATAGGTCATTGTTCCCGCTGTTTGCGGAAAAAAGATCAAAGATTATCAAAATAATATTCAAATAAAAATAGGTTCATATTGTGCCTAATTTTTTGTACGCGCACTGAGGAAGCGACGAGGATGCAATGACTAGATGAAATTTAATTTAGAATTACCATAATTTCTATCATTATTCACAGTGTTTTATGGCAACATTGATTCACGACAATGTTCCTTTTTTAATGGGCGTATCTATGTTGAAACTTATTTATTAGCTAGAAAAGCTGAACAAACAGAATTTATAGCTTAATTAGAGTAAATAAGTATCAATTAAATTGAAATAATTATCTTTATTGCCTTATGAGTGCATGTATGCATTACTGATTTAGTGTAACTTGCATCATAGAGGTCAACTACAGTTATAATGGACCTTTTTGTAGCATACTTTTAATTTAATGTCATTGTTTAATAGTTTAAAGCTCTGGTTTCTTAGAACTTTCATAAAAGAAGAAGAGGTTTTATGCATTCCAAGCTATTTTATGTAGCTTAAATGTCAACAGTGCGACTTTTCACTTCGCATGCAAAATCACATCTACATTTTTATCTTAATCTATGCGAAGACAAGTCCTTTCACTTAACCCGCATGCAGTGTTCGATTTCAATTACCCCTCACCTTGAAGGAAAACTGGGTGGGAGCGAGATGCAAAATGCGACTTAGGTAAGAGTGAAAGAGTTGGCATATAAACAAATCGTAGGGCCGTAAAAACGCCATATGTCGTGGCATGACAGATGGTCGCCACCGCAAAGTGGTCTCGCGGGTTCGTTTGCTTGACTTCTGTTTATTTTCGTACTAGTCGTGTCACCTGACTGCGACCAGGTAAACGAACCCTTACGGCAGTTTGGTGGTTATTTCTTTTTAATAATTCTTGTTTACGGACTTGCGTAGGTCAGTTTTTTTGCGGCCAGATAAGCGTAGGCAAAAACAGTAAATTGCCGGTTCTGTTTTTTAATTGTCATTGAATTCGATCGTTAATGCATGGGCGAATTATCGGCTTGAAGCAAAGGATGCTGTGAATTTAATACATGGAGCACATCGGTATCTTAAACTCAGGTAATTGAGCTGAGATACCAGTTGGTATCTTGAATGTTACTTACTGAAGTCTTGTTAATTAAGCTGTGAATGTAATCTGTAAATAAACATCTTAAAGGCTTTATAATGAGAACATACTGAACTTTATTGTTCGTATTGTATATGCAAGAAATTTATCCTTACGCATCGAGCTAAAGACAACGCATTCTAGCGTATTTTGGGAAGCCTTAGGACTTACAGCAAATAAAAACTAAATAAGTTGATTATCATAATATTCGTAGAATAATATAATATAATCCATAAAACTAGAATCCAAGAACTTCCAGAATCTAAAGCATTCGTACACTCGAACACTCATAATCTCGATTCAAAAATCTAGTTTTGAATCGAGTTTCATGAGATTTCAGGAATGGAAGTTAAGCCAAAACTGCTGATGTATGTGTTGGAAGATTTCCAAAGATGGATTCCAAGATGGAGGCTGTATTGATATTATTTGAAGGATGTTTAACGTCAAGCATGGCTGAAAGACAGGCTATTTCTATTTGTTCCCAAAATATTAAATTTAAAGTTTGTCGATCTCATTAAAATTTACCGCAGAACGCATACGAAACAAGCTGTAAATGTCCACAGTGGTAATTTTAACATTTATTTTGAAACTTGCGTCCGGCATTGGTTTTGCTTGCGTTTTACTCCGCGCACTCTGAAAAAACCGGCCAAGTGCGAGTCGGACTCGTGCACGAAGGGTTCCGTAAATTACAGTTAAATCAACCTATCTCAAAAACTATAAGAGATACTTTGATCAAACCAAAAATCGTTGAAAGAGTTAATTAGCATGCATCACCTCTATTTTTTTTAGAATTTTATACCCCGTAGTTATAAAAATAGAGGGGGGGGGACATACTTTTTACGACTTTGAGAGCTGATATCTCAAAAACCGTTCACTTTAAGAAAAATGTTTTTTAGAAAACTTTATATCATTTTAAAAGACCTTTCCATTGATACCCCACACGGGTATGTACATCGAAAAAAAAAATTTCATCCCTCAGTTACATGTATGGGGGGCCCCACCCCCAATTCTTTTTTTTACTATTTAGTGTCATATTTTTGTAGCGGTTCATACAACACATATTCCCATCAAATTTCATCACTGTAGTACTTATAGTTTCCGAGTAAATCGGCTGTGACAGACGGACAGACGGACAGACGGACATGACGAAACTATAAGGGTTCCGTTTTTGCCATTTTGGCTACGGAACCCTAAAAAGGCCTTTAATCTTGGGCTTATCCACCACTGATATATTTTTTCAAATCGGTTCCTGAAATAAGCTTGTTTAAGCAGTGCTTTATAAAATACGTAAGTATGGATTAAGATAGAAAACACAGACCTAAACCTTTACATCCAAAAACTTTATCTCAGCATCTCCTGTAGACTCAAAGTACCCTTCAGATGGTCAGCAGTTTCCTCCAAGTAATCAGGACAGACGACACCCATCAATAAGCTAGTCGTGGCAATAAAGTCTGTCTCTCATTGTTTGTTCCTGCAACCATCATGGATGGACCCCATGTTTGAGGAACGTTTATATCCATACCTATAGGTTTTTCATCAAAATCTCAAGAATTCAGTTACATATATGAACAATACATACAAAAATATACGAACAGTAGTGTAAATGAAACTTTCGGAATTAAATATATTGTATTCGTATATTAAATAATAAATGACTCAAACATGACGAAAAAAAATGCGATTTTTTGCAGTACAAAATTAATAAAAGGTTCACCCGGGAATCGAACCTATAACTCTTACACTTTTTAGGATTACGACAAGCAGACCAACGAAAACAGTTCAAAGTTCAATAAAATTAATTAGTAAGAAATAACAACATTCTTCATACACGTGACTACGGCCAGTACACTCAAGAACATAAAAACTAGACCATCCGCTCGAAAATTCTCGCTCGTGTAACTTAACTTAAAAAACTTTAACCTTATGTACACAATCTTGCCACTAACCGGAACGTTACTTTTCCTCCTTTATGAGCATTACATATTAATTAACTTATTTTTATTTGAACTTCGAAAGTGTTATATTACGTCATGAGAATCAACAATTAAAAAAAAGCTTGGTACTTAATTAAAAATGACGCCTAACTCCGACTGGGACGGAGTTACGCACACAAACTTTTACGATAATCGTAAAAAAAACGTTACAAAATTATTTAAAAGCCATAATAAGTTACTAAATGTGGAGTGTTTAGATACTAATCTTTGTTTGAAAACAATTGAGTGAGTTTTTGTTGGGGGTTGTTGACCTGACCGCGTACATCAGAGGTCACGAAAAATGTATCAGCTTACGTTTGTAGTAAGGTCTTTGTTTTCTTTAGGTACAGTTAGTATAGTAGTTTTGGTGTGTTTATCTACCTACAGAAAGCTGTAAAAAGTAGTAAAAGTCCTATCTTTATTTAGAAAGCACAGATATAACTTTACACCTCAGCATATTCGTATATTACCTCAGAATTAAATAAAAAGTACTAGCATGGATGAACGTAAATAATTTGATTTTAATGATCAATTAATGTACAATTAATTTTGTTCCTACTTAAAATATACAAATACACATATTTTTCGATTGATCCAGTTTATACGACAAAACATTACAACATGACATACAATAAATTCTCCCTTTTGACGAAAAAACAGTAAAATAGCAATAAAAAAGTACTTTCACTAAATTAGGCACAACATTTGTATACGTCTGTAAAAATACTATGAATATTAAATTAGTCTTAGTTTTTATAACCATTAAAATAACACATTTTATTTTTATGAGAAGTTTAATGAAGTTGAGGAAATAAAAGTAAACTGACTCAATAATAATGGTCGGAAGTGTATAAAGATATAAACTTAAAAAAAACTTTGAATAATTGAAAAGGTAAGTAGGATTGGTGATAATTAATTTAAATTTAAATGTGGGTTACTTAATGAAATAAACTGGGATTATGAGCAATAAATCAATAAAGCTGTATTTGTTTGTTTATGGGCACCATATTGTAGGTGCTTTTTATTAGTAAACGTTATATTTTTAGGTAAATTATGCAATGTATTAGTTTTAAGTTGTACATATAAGTTTATTTTTAATTTTTAAAATTAATGTAAATATTATGTAAATATTAGCCAGTAAGTCTGACACCAGTCTAACCAAGGGGTATTGGGTTGCCCGGGTAACTGGGTTGAGGAGGTCAGGCAGGGCAGTCGCTCCTTGTAAAGCATTGGTACTCAGCTACATCCGGTTAGACTGGAAGCCGACCCCAACATAGTTTGGGAAAAAAAGGCTCGGAGGAAAAAAAAAATTATGTAAATATTACTTGAGTTTTCAGTACATACGTAAGTTTATTTACTATATGATCTTTTCAGATAGATATTATTCTTTTCGGTAAATTATAATTTTGTGTGAATGTGGTGTACATAATTTGTTGCTATTGGCAGTAGTTGCATTTTAATTTTTTATAAGGACTGTCTAAACTCATTGGGCTCTAAAGATGCTTTTTATAAGACGGACATCATAGAGAGACATTTACCAATGCAACTTTTCTAAGTTTGTATGTACTTTCTAAGTATATCTTAGACGCCAATGACTGTGTTTCGGATGGCACGTTAAACTGTAGGTCCCGGCTGTCATTGAACATCCTTGGCAGTCGTTACGGGTAGTCAGAAGCCAGTAAGTCTGACACCAGTCTAACCAAGGGGTATTGGGTTGCCCAGGTAACTGGGTTGAGGGGGTCAGATAGGGCAGTCGCTCCTTGTAAAACACTGGTACTCAGCTACATCCGGTTAGACTGGAAGCCGACCCCAACGTAGTTTGGGAAAAAGGCTCGGAGGATATCTATAACTAAAACAAAGATGAGTCATTGTGCATAAAATTAAAGGCTGTAAAACTAACTGTCAATATTCTAAATACAGCACAGATATCAATTTCACAACTGATTTATTCACTAAGCAAATTCCCCACAAATTCCACCACTTTCACTACTACATTTTCCCTGATATTTCCATGAAACCAATGCACCATGAGGGAACCCCCATGCCACACATTAGCATAGGCATCCTACTAATTACACGTATATGTTACGTGAAACCACGGCCTCTATGCGTTTGCTATGTTCCTATATTTTTGCGTGTCATTGCCTAATAAATACGATATATTTTCTATTTTAAATGCTTCACTGATGGGAAAGCGGTTGTGAAAGCTTAGAGCATTTCACCAACAGGAGGTGCCACAAGCGCTATTCTCTACGCAAAAGTTGGTTATAACTTGTGCGTGTTTTATAACTTAATTGAGAGCAGTTTTGATTTGAAATAAGCCTGCTTCGAATATAATAGACAACACTTTTTAGATTACGAACTGAATTTGTACAACAACTTATCCAGATACCATCTTTTCAGACAGTATCTGGTATATCTGTTATGGACCAAGTGATAAATTGGGCAGTATACATAATGCCCGGTCATTATGAAAAATGCCCAATATGAGAGAGCAATTTGATAATAATTTACAAATAATCAAATTGACCGTGCACTATACATATTGCCCGTGACCTTTTGGGCAAAGTAATACAAACATATTTAATTTCGATTTTTTTATTGTTAATAAACAAAATATTTAACCACTTAAATAATCAGCCTCATGATTTGGATTAATTATGAAGGACTTCTGCCTTAAAAATCCACTAGTTTTTTGCATTTCAAAGTTAAGGAAAGTCATATTAAAAATATAACATAAAATATAATTAAATTTAAAACGAAAATTTTACAACATATCTTTGTTTTATAGAAATGACTTATTATTATAAAACAAAATAAACTACAGTTTACGCAATCAGACTCATTATTTGGCATAATTAACATCATCCTCCGAGCCTTTTTCCCAACTATGTTGGGGTCGGCTTCCAGTCTAACCGGATGCAGCTGAGTACCAGTGCTTTACATGAAGCGACTGCCTATCTGATCTCCTCAACCCAGTAACCCGGGCAACCCAATACCCCTTGGTTAGACTGGTGTCAGACTTACTGGCTTCTGACTACCCGTAACGACTGCCAAGGATGTTCAATGACAGCCGGGACCTACAGTTTAACGTGCCATCCGAAACACAGTCATTGGTGTCTAAGATATACTTAGAAACTAAGTACATACAAACTTAGAAAAGTTGCATTGGTACTTGGTACTTGAGAGGTTGGTTCTTTGCCCACTAGGCCACCACCAATTTTGGCATAATTAACATCTTCTCTTAATAAAAGTCAAATGAAACTATCACCGCGTAAAATATAGCTTTTTTATCAAATTGCCCAACTGTCATGTAGCAATATAATAATGCCCGTGCAATGTGATAAATAATGAAGTCAAAATAGTTATTAATCACTTGGCCCGATAAAGCTAGACATTATTCATAATGCTCAGGCATTATTTATAATGCCCGAATTAATCACATGGTCCATAACATATCTACTGCATACAATATCAACAGAATTGCAAAAAACATTTGCTTGCTATTTAGAAAAGTGAGAACTCTGGCACTTGTTTACACAATGCTAGCAACGTGAAAGGGTCTGAAACGGAAAACTCAAGTATGTAGTAGGTACCTACCTACCTATTTGAGAGCTTTGAACTTTGTCTCCGAAGTTTAAAATGTTTATTTAGATATTGATAACTATCTTCCACCAGTGGTTTCACCAATGTCAAAAGGCAACGGCTCCGCGAATAAAAGGAGCTTACAGATTTCTTTGGCAAATGAGTTATCTTACACTGAAAGAATTTTCGAAATTAGCCCAGTAGTATCTGAGATTAGCGCGTTCAAACAAAAAAACTCTTCAGCTCAGAAGAAAGAAAGAAGAAAGAAAGAAAATACGTTTATTCACGCACGCGTGTGACACAGCCTTACAATCAATAAACAAAAATAATATTAAAAAGAGAATAGCAGTCGTTATAAATAACACAAGAAAAGACGAATTACAATTAAAAAACTAGTGGAAAATATGTGTCACACCCCACGTGAAACGGCCCTTGCTCAGCATAATGCTGAGACCCTGTACAGGACAAAAACCTCAGCGCTGATTTTCAGCAAGAGCCGAAGCTAGACGCGATGACGTCTGCTGGGGCAAGAATTAAATAAGGTGTAAAAAATAAGCTAAACAGATATCATAATAGAAGAAAATAAATACAGACTAAAATCGACTAAATAGATAAATATACCTTGGCAACACTCAGCTTCAGTTTAGATAAAAAAATCTAACACACTCCCTTTCAAAGTGTTCACGGCCCTAACCTCTTTGAAAACGGATAGTCACAAAAAACGGTCCCCGAATGCCGTTATTTTTCGCGTGTAATCAGAATTTTTTGTCTAAAAACTTTACAATGGAATGGACGGTGTGAAGTGTCAACTGGCCCACCTGTCTTTTGTAACGAGTGACCTGACGGCTGCCGACAAAGAGATATCACGTTCCAAGTATTAATTACGTCTTTTTTTACATTATAATCGTCCATATCGATTGCAGTTCTAGTTTGTGAAATTGCGAAATATTTTTGATGAGTCGTCTGTCAACTCTTTGCTGTATTTCATTAATTTACCGTATGAGTATACTAGCGCGAAGGTAAATGATAAAAACAAATGAAAATAACATTTGTGTAATTAATGTAAGTTTTTTCTATGTCGCCGACTTTAAGTTTCGAATAAGGCTAAAGGGTAGATAGAATTTCTGAGATAGCTTATTTTGGATGGAAAAAGTACCGTGAAAATTAAGTAGAAAATTACATAAAGGGTTCATAGCTAAGTGGCTATGGCCATCGTTGGCGGTCATTAGTCTCACTTAGTGCTAGATCTCTGGACCTTCATTTCTATAGCAATATCAAGATGTAGGTTTTATTATTAAAGTTTCTACTATATCCAGCTTCTTTATCCTCAAGAAATTCCTCCTGTCGTCACAATATATCCGTGTAGAACCTAACAGTTTCACCTGAATACCGTCAGGCGACAGACATAGTATAAATAGACTAACTATAACTGCGCCCCGCGGTTCCGTCCGCATCGAAATAGACCGCTAAATGGCGGCTGTTGTCATTACTGTATAATAAATTCTATCGTAAGTTTCGTGTTAAAAATAGTATTGGATTAAATTATTTGTTGTTAGCTGAGAAGTCGAAATGGGTCGAATGAGGGTGACAAAATAATAGTAGATATTTGACTTGTGTTTCCACGCCTTTCTTAAGAGTAGAGAGATATACCAAGGAGTTATAAATTAGGAGAAGGTTGGTATATCCTCCTGCCTGACAGATGTTTGAAAGAGTTACCGCGGCACAATGGACTGAGGAACTGAGGTGGGTTTTTAGTCAGGAAAAGTTTGACACTCACTTCCAAAAAATAAACATAAAAACTGTAAGAGGGGTGAAAAATTTCTTAGAAAATGGATTTGGCTCAAACTTATTTTATGTATTTTTCAATGCAAGTAAACATACTTAACTATCACCGACCTATAAGTATTTAAAGTTAAATAGAATTATAATGTATGTTTTATGTATATTCTCAATATCTTTCTAACGCCTGCAAGTAAAACAGGGAACAACAACAAGTTTATAAATAAAGTTGCAGCCTACGTGACTGGGTGCTACAAAAAATATATCATTTCTAACGCGCGCGATGAAAGAAACGAATTCTTTTCAGCTATTTAGGAGGTGGAAAATCACAGATTAAAAGAGATGATATATAGTGTAGCTAGCTCTGGAATTCTGGCATTATGTTGCCCTTTTTTTTTGGTGTCGAGAAAACTAATAGATTAACACGTTGGTATGGTTTTATGTGACCGATTTGTTTGATGAAAAGAATACTTGTTTTAGGTATTCGTTAGTATATAATAAGTGCAACACTATTGATTTAGGTAGGTTAATATTTTTGATTAATATCTACTAAACTTGATCTTTTTCGAATTTGTGTTGAATTATTCTTCTTTCACAGGTCGTGGTGGCCTAGTGGGTAAAGGACCAACCTCTCAAGTATGAGGGCGCGGGTTCGATCCCAGGTCAGGCAAGTACCAATGCAACTTTTCAAAGTTTGTATGTACTTTCTAAGTATATCTTAGACACCATTGACTGTGTTTCGGATGGCACGTTAAACTGTAGGTCCCGGCTGTCATTGAACATCCCTGGCAGTCGTTACGGGTAGTCAGAAGCCAGTAAGTCTGACACCAGTCCAACCAAGGGGTATCGGGTTGCCCGGGTAACTGGGTTGAGGAGGTCAGATAGGCAGTCGCTTCTTGTAAAGCACTGGTACTCAGCTGAATCCGGTTAGACTGGAAGCCGACCCCAACATGATTGGGAAAAGGCTCGGAGGATGGAGGATGGATATTTTTCTTTCACAGATGCTCAGGTCATAATGTTATGTACCTTGCCTAAACTTAAACATAGACATAGATTTATACAAATATATTGGACGACAATTCACTAACCCAAAAAGGTCCTCTGAAAGACCTCTAGAAGAGGTCTGTATTTATAAAACTTCTGAACCAGACATTTAAGGATTGATGGATTTCTCATAACAAGCCCAACTTTCACCTTTTCAGGTATAACGAGCAAGATACTTAGGTACGCACGTCGAAACCTCTAATATAAAAATACTGATTTCCACCCGCGGTTTCACCCGTGTCCCGTAGGAACTTGTCCGTGCACCTGTTTGAAAAGCCTACAGCTTTCCTCGCCAAATAGGCTATCTTACACTGGAAGCATTTTCAAATGACAATATTAGGTACAATAGATTTGCCAAAAACAAAGAATAAGTTTACAGAAACGGCTTATCTTTGATTAAAATCCCCATAAAGGCATACTTCGCATTTACCCAGCTATAAAAATGTTTATTGTGAGTACATATTTCATAGTAAACAGCTACTATAAAATTGACCTATCAGATTTACAAGCACATAAAATGTGACCTACACGTTTATTATGGTTTGTTTGTAACATTGACCTTTGTCAAGCTATGAGACGCCGTTATTAAGAAAAGAACTACTGTAAATTATAATTAGATATGTGTTTATAACCCTAAAACGCTTTGTTAGTCCATATTTGTAATCGTGGAGAACATTGAAAACTTCTTAACGTCACAACATCAAAAAGGACAAACATTTCAAACTAATGAATCTCGTGACAGCGATAAACATTAAATAATCCTCAAACACTCACACAAATGATTAACTTATATGGGAATAGTATTCACAACCTGCGGCTCGACATTAAGCTACCACTAGGTAGGCACAACGCTATCCGGCTATCCGATCACATCAAAAACACTGTCCTATATTCCTTTCAGAACTTATTAAAAAGCAATCCGTCAACCCATATTAAAAATTAACACGATGAAACATAAACAAAGAATAAAACTCCCGTCGTGACACGCCAGTATCCTGATAAAGGCCTTTTCAAGGGCTCCGGGGCTGGGTCCTCGGTACAACTGTACTGAAACCGGCTAGACGTCGGGAAAACGTTCTGAAAGCTAATGTATTGCTATTGTTGTATTACCAACGTAAATACTGGCTGGAGCTAATTCATAAGCAAATTTTTTTTTTGGCATGAATTGTATAGGGTTTTGATGATCATAATGATTGGTGATCGGTTATTTATGGAATTTTTATTACCGTACTGCCAAGAAGAGTTACTAAAATAAATAGTTTTTTCTATTATTTAATTTACAAACAGCAACTTAAATCATGAACGATAATTGATTATTCGACAATTGATAATTGATTGACGATAATTCATGACTCATTGATAGATGTTGTTTTACAACAAAAGTTTAAAGTCTCAGAAACGTTATGTTAGGCTGACAAGTTTTGGCGCCAATTGCAAAGCACTGACGTTAACTTTGAAATTGGATGTAATATTATGCGATTAAATACACAGTTATCTGAGGGCACGGCAGTGCCCCAGCCAAGACTCGAGCAAAGCGGGCACGGCCGTACCATCTTTTCTCGAAGCGTTTCGCGGCTATTTCAGCCCCCTGTATCTTCCATGTGAACAAAGCTAGGAGTTTAGGTTTTCGATGACCAAGAGTAAGTATTAGAACAAGCTCAGTCCCAAAATTACAAGAAATTTGAATAAATAGTTTACGAGTTATGAGCGATCAAAGTTACACCATTTTGTCACTGACTCACTCACTGACCGATCATCAAAAGTCTAAGGTACTTCTAGCAAACTTAGAACCTTCAAATTTGGCACCAAGATAGGTAATTGGCTACATATAAAGGGAAAATTATAAAAACCTTAAAACTTAATAAAAAAATAGGAAACAAATTTATATTTGCGGTTTTTCAAGAACATTGTGTATGAATTTTGACTGCATTGATAACTTTGTTATTTATTTATGTACAAAATGTTACTATTTGTTTTATTGTTACGTAGTGTGGTATATTGTTATTATGTATTAAATATACATACATATGAATAAAAAAGGTAGGTTAAAATAAAATGAATAAGATAAAATCTTTCATATTAATGCAGTGCGATAAATACTGCATGCTCGCTCGATAGATGGCGTGGTCCTGGTCTAAATCGCGCTACGGTTTTTAGTTAAAAAAAAAAACAAATAATTTCATGTGATAGCGCCATCTACCTCTGAAATAAATCTCTTTTATTCTAAAAGATATTCGATTAAAAAATACGACAATTTCGAAATTGTTTAATTTATTTAAAAAAAATGTTGTTTACGTGCTAGTTTAGGTCTACATATTTAGTTTGTTATATATTTAGTTAGTTGCATGTAAGTTAATTTAATTTGTTATATACTTAGAGAAGAAGGAGACCTACAAAAAATAAATTAGATCCCACCAAAAACATTAAATGTAAAAAAAGCCAATCCTCTACGCAATTCCTCCACCGTAAAAAGTTTTGAGATCGCATAGAAGCCAAGTCCTGTTCAACTTTATTTGTAATAATAAATCAATATTTTGTGACTATATCAATAGTTTTGTTCACATTACAATAATATTGTCTTGGCCATGAGCACAAGTTAATAGTCGCTCCCTGAAATAATGTGTAAATACCATTGAATTGATACATTCTATATGGACATGATTTTACGATTGGACTGATTGGAATTTGAGATCACCATGGACCAAACATGCGCCATAGTAAATGAGCAGTTCATGATTTTGGATGATACTGACTGTCGGTCATTTAGTAACAATTGAAAAAACTAAAAGTATTTAATTCCGTGATATTAAACTTCATGATTGACTTTCACCTCTCCAAGATATGCTGTATTATATTTGTAGTTTATTGTGCTCATGGCCAAGTCAATATTATTGTAAAGTGAACGAAACTATTGATATGGTCACAAAATATTGATTTATTATTACAAATAAAGTTGAACAGGACTTGGCTTCTATGCGATCTCAAAACTTTTTACGGTGGAGGAATTGCGTAGAGGATTGGCTTTTTTTACATTTAATGTTTTTGGTGGGATTTTCGTTTTCTCGGCCACACTACAATCGATTTATCAAAAGCCATCTCTATAATCGGGTCTTGTCTATCGTCAACTGTCACTCTAAAATAATGATAGCAACGCATAATAGAATGAGCAATAAATAAATCTCTGCCCTTCGTCCCTCAAAACTTAGTCGATTTAACGTCCATATATTTTCCGGTTCAATTCAAATGTCCTGGCCAGGTCGATGATCTTTGTAAGGGGTGGTGGAAGGACAAACATGAGAACTGACTCATATGGCAAAAATCACATAAAACTATAGTTGAGGAAAATTTAAAAATGAACGACAGTCAATAGTGCTCTTTTGACCACACCATCGAGTCTTTCAACTAATTATTAGAAAGAGGAAAAAGTTATTTGTTTGTAGTTGTAAATTAATGAACTGATTCGATAATCCTTTCACTGTTGGGGAGACGCGGGTGAAACCGCGAGAAAAAGCCACACATTAATTTCGAAGAAAATTTATCTTTACAAACTTGACAGCAAAATTTATCATAAAGCATCATAATTTAATTCAAAGATATGTAACATTAGGCTAGCGACCACACTTGGAATTCCTTGGGCACCTCTCAAGCAGCCCCGGGGATCTAGAGCCGGGAACACTCAGACAAATATTCTGGTCTGAGGGCACGATAAGGACGTACCAGACTTCGGTACAGCCGCACTTGTGGTAACAAGACAGCCGGGAATGGAAAATTTTCGGCCTCAGCAAACAGACGCCGAAGAAATCTGTGCAAAAGCGTCTACGAGCGTAGGTACGAACGTTAATTTTCTTGATGTAGTTCATTAAATAAATTAGTGACGATCAACTCTCATAAAGAAACCAGACGTCTTTGTTTGTTAAGGAAAGGACAAAGCATACCTTCGTAGGTTCTGTCGGTACTTAATAGAGACAAGAATCAAAAAGAGTAAAATTTTAAGTCTTAAGAAAGCTCCAAGTTAACAAAGGGAGATTAGGTACTGTTTCTTTGAATCCTACCAGCTAATCTACCTCAAAGTTACTTAGGACGTCAATAGACGTCTAAATCAGCGGATCCGGGTGTAAGGACAAATAAAGGGCGCCGGGTAGGCTCGGTGCGATCGTACCGGGGAACCAGACATTTACAAAACAAATTACAGGGTACCGAAAATTAAAATTAATTACTTGGATATAGGAGTTGACTTTAAATATCTAGATTGTGAAGTCAAAAATACAAAAGTAAGGTGAAATTTGGTTATTGCGTCGTATCCTGTTTTAAGGGCAGGGTAAGGGCGCGCCTCGGTGCGTATGTACCGGGCCGGCGAGACGCCCGTCAGAGACTAATGGCTGCGAATTACAGAAGCGACGGCGGCGGTGATTTTTTTACCTATTTAGGTATTAGCGGTGAGCGATGACGTGATTTTACGTTGACTATATTAGAGCTTTGTAGCTGAAACTAGGTTTTGGAAGCTGGTGACGGTAATGTAGCAGTGGTAAGAACTAGAACAACAATGAAAACTTTTCCATATTCGGCAAAAATATACTATGCAATAATCATTACAATTATGTATAACATACAATACCTAAGTATCTAAACCGTGCAGTAAATTAGTACATAATATTTTTACAATTATTTGGGAAAGGAACATCATAACAAAATTAAAAGTATCAACTATTGCTACTAACAAAAGTACACCAATTTATCGAAACTGACGAATCATGACCATAAAGTTCAAGACGCAACAATAAAAGGCTTACCAACAAACACTAAATACTGCCTACTACATTAATTCACTACACAAAACCGAACTTCCCGCGAATTCTTTCGCGTCTACACTATAAATCAAAATTGATCTTTGCGAAAGGGCAAAGGGCGTTAGGCTAGGGCGCAGACAGGGGGACGACATTCCCCACCGACGTTTACTATTCTAATCGAATGTCGAAGTACTCGCACTTAGGGAAACTTGGCGGGAATTAAAAGTTGAAAGTTTGCACCACAGAGATTTTACGCATCATTTGCGTGAAGTTTTTTTTTTTGAAATATTTTAGTAATGAGCCTATCTACATAGGTTTTCTTTGGCGTGGGTAAATTAAAGGTCGATTTTTTGGGATGAGGGATTGTTCATTATTTACTGTTTTAAGGATATATTAATATGTTTGTCGGGGTTATATGAAAAGTATATATTTTACACGCAACCCTTCTTAAATAGGTGTAACCACATAAATAAAAAAATACATAAGTAGGTATTGGTTATTTTATCCTACATTTTTATTGTTTTATAATTGAAGCTTCCATGTTACAAACAAAGCCTTATATTGTTTGTGACAAGTACAACGGATTAGCAGCTCGTCACATCGATTGTGACCTTCAAAGTTGCTCCGACTTTGAAAGCTCATAATGTTTGAGCTTTAACTTAATCTCGGCTTTAACTTGGCGTCAATGTCGTTTAGGCAAACGAAACAAAAACATGGCGCCTGATGCGAGTTTCCCGCCTAAATTGCTGTCATTGAGTTACAAGTGTGTAATTGTAGTCTGCAATTTGCGCGCGAAATGGCAAAGACAAAGGTTGTCTATGTGATAGCGTATTTATGCGTATGCGTAGGTTTATTTTTTAAGCTTGATTGTTTTATGTTAAAAATGTAAGTTGTATAAAACTTACGCTTGAAAACTGAAAAAATAAAGAGAAAAAATGACTTCTAACTACAACATCTGTAGATCTAAGAAAAATATTTTATTTATTCGCAATCTAAATAACATATTAACCACTATTCGTTTACATACTGCTTTTCTAAGAAAATAAATAAAATACTTTCGACAAAACTTGATTTGTAGACGATAAACTCAACCATTCGACAGAATTGTAGAAACAAAAAAATAATAGTTTTAAAAAACTAAAAAACACGCTTTTTATAGAAAAACGAACTAAAAAATAGAAAATAAATTTTAATGAATAAAAATTTCAATGAATATAAATTAATAATAGTGTGAATACAAAAAAAAAATATAAAAAAAGCGTGGGGTGCATGGTGTCAATAGTTATAAATATTTTATTGACAGATATGAGTACAGTGATTTTCATTTCGATAATATCTTAAAAAGCACCCCACGCTTTTTTTAAATATTTTTTTTTTGTATTCACACTATTATTAATTTATATTCATTGAAATTTTTATTCATTAAAATTTATTTTCTATTTTTTAGTTCGTTTTTCTATAAAAAGCGTGTTTTTTAGTTTTTTAAAACTATTATTTATTTTCTACTTTTTAGTTTGTTTTAAAACTATTATTTGTTTTGTAGAATTAAAATTCTCTTTAGTATACAAAAAATTGTCAATATTAGAGAAAACGGCTAAAGATAATTTATTGGAAATAAAAATTAACGTCGAGTCCTGCCTTATCGACTGTAGAGAAAAATTCTAGAAAATTTTAATTAATTTTCTTACCTTATCGACTATAGATAAAAATTATATAAATTAACAAAAATCATATTTTGCAAATTGTAAAGCCTAGAAGTCGGTGTCTAATGGATGTTACTAAGTTAATTTTGCCACCGACTTCTAGGCCGATGCACCTAAAATTAGTTTTTTTTTTGCTTTTTAGTATTTTGGGAAGTCGGTTTAAATTTTTTGTAAAAAGGTTATTTATTTAAAGCTTTTCAGTGATACGAATAGTTGTCACTATCCATACAAGTGGGAAGTTCTCATCAATACAAAGAATATAAGTCCAAACGAGGTATTTTACATATTCAGTTGTCGAGTTCCCTCGACTTTCTCTGGTCTCCATCATCAGGTCAGCTCCAAACCTTCACTGTTGCATAGGTCTTGTCAATACGAATAATTTAAGCCCAAACACGAGGTAGTTTACATATTCAGTTGTCGAGTTCCCTCGACTTTCTCTGGTCTCCATCATCAGGTCAGCTCCAAACCTTCACTGTTGCAAAGGTCTTGTCAATACAAATAATTTAAGCCCAAACACGAGGTAGTTTACATATTCAGTTGTCGAGTTCCCTCGACCCTCTCTGGTCTCCATCATCAGGTCAGCTCCAAACCTTCACTGTTGCAAAGGTCTTGTCAATACAAATAATTTAAGCCCAAACACGAGGTAGTTTACATATTCAGTTGTCGAGTTCCCTCGACCCTCTCTGGTCTCCATCATCAGGTCAGCTCCAAATCTTCACAGTTGAATAGTGCTTTTAGGCGTACACCTGAGTGTCAAGTTTTTACCCTATGTATGCCTACAACTTTTGAAGGTTGCCCTCGATTTCTCAGGGTTTCCATCATCAGATCCTGACCTGATGACTATGGGACCAACTGGCAGCTATTCCGAGTCGAACAAAAAAAGAATCACGTAAATCGGTCTATAAACCTCGGAGTAATCGATGTGTATGTGTAACCTCCTCCTTTTTGGGAAATCGGTTAAAAATGGAATAATTTTATCAAATTAGTGTATTGTCATCGGTCCTCAATAAATCTACAAAGTTTGAACGAAATCTGGCCGTTTAAAGTGGGTCAAAATCGCGCCCAAAGAAGTCGGTTACAAACATACAGGTGAAGTTAATAAAAAGCGTGTAAAAACTTCAATTTGAATAATAAATTACATATCATAGAAAACTTTGGCAAAAAAATATAATTTCACGGCGTTATTTGATCTGATAAAGAAGTAGAAGTAAGATATTTTTCTTAACTTTTTTACGATTTTCCTAATATGACTTTTGGAGGGTCAAAAGTGTGCGGACTTTGGGCAATGTGGAAAGTTTTAGGAGTGTTATCCTTGTGCGGAGTCCGCATAATGAGGTGTCATCATCATCCTCATCCTCCGAGCCTTTTCCCAATCATGTTGGGGTCGGCTTCCAGTCTAACCGGATTCAGCTGAGTACCAGTGCTTTACAAGAAGCGACTGCCTATCTGACCTCCTCAACCCAGTTACCCGGGCAACCCGATACCCCTTGGTTAGACTGGTGTCAGACTTACTGGCTTCTGACTACCCGTAACGACTGCCAAGGATTTTCAATGACAGCCGGGACCTACAGTTTAACGTGCCATCCGAAACACAGCCAATGGTGTCTAAGATATACTTGGAAAGTACATACAAACTTAGAAAAGTTGCATTGGTACTTGCCTGACCTGGGATCGAACCCGCGCCCTCGTACTTGAGGTTGGTCCTTTACCCACTAGGCCACCACGACTTTTTGTATGTGGTGGTGTGGTGTGGTGTGGTGTGGTGTGAATGAGGTGTATTAGTTCGAATTATAACTTGAATACACTGGTTGTAAAGAGCGGGGATGAGATTTAAGTAAGGGGGCATTTTATTGACGTAATAGGGATTTAAAATCGCACCTGTTTTATGGGATTGTCACCTTGTTTCAGGATCACTGAAATCTATGGGGCTAGCTATGCTTACCTAATCTTTTTGTATAAAAGTATGTTTAATCGGATGTGCAGCTAAGTAATGGAACGGACTTATGATAAAAGTGCACTTATTCAAACGAAAGTTGTTTTTATTTTACGGGATCCTTTTGTAATGAAACAACTACGAACATTTGTATTGTTGAAAATTGACAAAATAAAAAACTGGAATGATGAAAAACCTACAGCAGACATAACTATAGAATAATACGTTTCTGAATCCTTACTAATATTATAAATCGGAAAGTGAGTTTGTTTGTTTGTTTGTTTGTTTGTTTGTTTGTTTGTTCCGCTTTCACGCCGTAACTACTGAACCGATTGCTTTGAAATTTTGCAGACGTAAAGTTAGAAGTCCGGATTAAATAATAGGGTACTTTTTATCCCGAAAAAAATAGATATTCCCGAGGGAAAACAAAAATATTGTTTGCTTGATGGATGGATCGTAGATGGCGCTGTGTGTCGTTTAAAAAATGATACGATAATGAATCCTCGAAAATGAGGAATTCCCGAGGGATGACGTACAATTTGTTTTATCGTCTTAACTGTTTTTTTTACATCTACTTATCCTGAAATAACTATAATTCAACGAATTACTAATTGGTATATGTATTAGTTAAGTTATTTAGTTCTTGAGGTATGCGATAGATGGCGCTGGGTGTTTTTAAAACGTGGTAACGATGTGTTTTTAAAATACGTAAGAAGTGGAATGATGGCTTTTTAAAACGTGGTGACGTTGTTTTTTTTAAGATACGTAAGAAGTGCAATGATATCTCGCGCTTTAACCTGTAGCTCATTGTTCAATCGCGAGCTACCCGATAGCTCGATAGATGGCGTTGTGCTTTTCTGTATCGCGGTGTTAAGGTTCGCCGCGAATTAGTCTTCTTAAGGTGTTTTGAAATCAGTGGGGCCCAGTAGGGCCAGGGCCAGCCGGGGCTGCGGGTTGTTCGAAAGAGTTACCGCGGCCCTGGTATATAAAAGGCCTAGGACGGAACACGACAATTTTAGTCAGTAAGAGTCTGACACTCCCTCACCGCTGCTAACCCACAGCGGGAGGGGTCTTTTGATGATTTTCTTATAGTTGTGATTTATACCGCAATATAACCGAATTCCACGCGGGCGAAGCCGCGGGCGGAAAGCTAGTTATGAATAAACGCAGCGTCGAACTGAAGACCAAGTTTGAATATTTAAAAAGAAAAATAATTTACATACTACCTCTAAATGAAAATTCCTTACCATTGTTTTCTGTTTATGGAAATTCTTCAGTTTTTTCGTTTGACTTTGTTTTTTGCTTGAACATGATCTGTATTCTGTTTCCCCTTAAGGGGTAGGGGTCAGTGGATCTGTTAATGGAATACTTCAGCTTTTGTTTTTCTTGTGACGTCAGAGATATTCAATTGTTATTACGATCTTCTATATATGAAGTATCAAGATATGTATGCTGCAAATGCCTAACAAAAAAAAATGGCGAGTACACTTTCGTGCAAAAATTCAGGGCCACCCACGACTTGTAACAAATAACAAAACAAACCCGCTTTGTTTACTTTCGGAATAACGTTCGAGTTACCACGGAGGTCCTTGGTAGCACCAGCCTTATCCCAGACAACAAAGAGTTGGCCGGTATCATATCTCGTCGTGTAGTGTTGCGAACCATTTGCAGCCACAGGTTGCGGGTCATTGACCGTCTGAGGAGTTGAGGATCGAGGGCCGAGGATGTTGCTATCGATGGGACTGGTGATGTGCTTGTTTGAGTAAGGATTCGGAGGGAAAAGAGTTAAGGAAAAATTAAAGTGACCATTAAACTATACTAATCGTTTGAAGATTGTTTTTGAAAGACTTTGTTTTTCTAGAGAAAAATCATTAAATTACGTCTAACTTAAGCCAAATAAACGATTAGCAAAATAGAAGATAAAATACTAGAAAGCTCCTCAAGAAGTGATCAGTCCAGTTAAGCTTTGTTAGCGAGTTCCAAGGACAGATCTATTTTGGTAACTTTTTAAGTTTTAAAAGTGATTACCATTTACGAGACTAAACAAACAATATCCAAGACTTCTAAACAATGATTCAAATCCATCTATATACCTATTGGAACATCGCAAGCATGGGTTAGCTATAAAAATGTCTTTTGATGGGTGAAACTTGCGACTCCTGGTCTCGAAATGGTGCCTCAGGGAATTCGGTAGCATGGGGTGTGACAGCTGCTTATCCATAAGTAATGAGAGAACAAGACGTGCAAAGGGTGTACTTTTTACGGCAAGCAAGTGTAAACTGGTTTACTTTCTTCCGATATATTTTTTCAGTCGTTTATTATTTTTACAATAGATATTTGATGATTTGGTTGGCGCAATGGTCACCATGCCGGACTGCCGAAGTGATAGTCCTGGGTTCGATTCCCGGTACGGTCAACATTTGTGTTTGTTGGCTGTGGTCTGGGTGTCATAATATGTACATATTTATAAGAATATATATAGTATATGTAGTTTATCAATTGAGTTAGCACCCATTACACAAGCTAATAAACAGCTTACCATAGGGCTAAGCGACCGTGAAAAACTTGTGATATTTATTTATTAAATAGAGATATAAAGTAGCCATTGTGTTTCTTGTAAGCTAGGATCAAAAGCTGAAAATCCCTGTAAATGGAGAAGATTTATAAGCGACATTCCTAAATCATTTGCGAGCTTTGACCTCTATGAAATGCTTTAGTCTTTTGTTTGAGCTTTCTTGATTAGTTCAAGAGAAATATTTGAAGGTTGAGACATTATTTGCTAGTTGATTCTAGCGGGTTTGCCCGCGTTTTGATGCATGTACTTTGTGACCCGGGAATAAGCCCGTATGCTTATTTTATGTTCATCATTGACTTGAGAAAATTTTCACACCGTTAGTGAGGATAAAGCCTTATTTTCTTAGAATATTTTCTCATCAATAGTGATATAACATTCACAACTTAAGAAAGAATATGTGTAAATCCTTCAAAATTAATTCAGTCCCCTCAAGATTATAGGAAAGCCATAAAAAATGCAAATTCCTATTAGATAACGGCTTCCACTTACCTAAGACCGTGTTTAATATCCCCCTGTCATCTAGGCGTTATAAATTAAGAAATAAAAAAGTCCCACACACCATATTTCGCGAAGTCCCAACGGTGGGCTAATCCTCAATAAATACGAGTTATAATAATATTCACGTCATGTCTTCGTGGCCGCCGATTTATGGCTGAATCGATTCCTTGTTTAAGTGTGGCTATGAGAGGCGCGACAAGTACCTCCTTAGGTATATGTACGTATGCACTTATGAACTTTATGTTAAATGTCATGAAAAATGTAAGTTTCAACTAATCATTGCCTTCAAAGGATTATGAGTTTGTTGAGTTTCCTATTGGGACTACTGTGTAAAAAGGTACAGCTGTGCAAGTGCTTACAGTAGCTGTTACGAATCATGATGAGGTTATTTCGTGGGGTTGCCATTGTTTGTCACTTAAATACCTACTTGTAAACACAGACGCCTTCTTGTTAATGTGACATATTAAGATTTTAACAAAAACAAAGCAGGATTAAGATATTTATAGCTTTGATCAAAGTTCTAAGTAAAAGATGTGTCCATTAATTAAAAATTATCAATATTTTTGTTCACCGCGGATCTAACGGCCACACAAAACGTCGCGAAAAATATCTTCACGCCACGCGGATTAGGGGCCCGCTACGTGAGCGAAACGGAAAACCTTGGGGTTGTTATATCGAATAGAGATATTGCGTAACGCATGAATGGAATTTAAAGGAGCTGGAATTAATCGCGAATAGCTTTGTCTTCAGGGGGATACCGTACTGGTAACACTAATGGCGTACTACCACCATGTTTTAAATATAACACCATAAAACATCATGAAATTGTCCCGTTATAATCACGATCTATATGAGCAAAATACACCGAAAATAAAATATAACACTGTTCGTAAAAAAATAAATACTTCCTAGTAGATTTTTGAAACCGACTTGCCTCCTAAGAATGGCAAAGCTTTCTAGAATCAGTACCACAGTTATAGTATATAAAGTAACTAACATATCTGTGCTATAACAGAAATATATGTGTAGAGTTTTCTTTAGATACTTTACTGCTTCAGTTAAGAAAACTTATAGAAAAGCTACAAAAACAAATGACCAATTAAAGCTAGTGACCAATAAAGTCGCTCTGAATATACCAAATGTGTTCCTATCTTTATTAAAAAACCGCATATGTCAGTCTTTGTAGATAAGTCTTAGTATTGTCGTTACGAGCTTAAGTAATTATGTTTCCCCTCGTGTTACGTACATTTTAATGGAGTTTAAGATTTGTTGGGAACTTCAAGAGTTTTAAGTGGTTATGACTAGAGGGTGCATTCAAATAACTGAGTAGGAAAAATAGGAGAAAATTCTTTATCATTATTGCGGCATAAAAATGGACTTTTATGGAGATACTGATTATGAACTTTCTTTTAAACTTGGATATAAACAAAAATGCTAACACTGTAAAGATTCAGGGCTATAGTTAGTTGATAGTCCTGGGAGTTTCGTATGTGAACATCAAATATCTCATTCAGGCTGGGTTAATGTCCTATACAGTTCAAAATTATTTCAGTTCTGTAAAGAGAAGATAGATGCCATTCGCATTTTGGAATAAGTATTTTCGCAACGTAATTGGCGAACTAAAGGTAATTTTTAAAAAAACATATTTAAAAAATGTGCGGTAAATTTCACACACATTTTGTAAAAAAAGCAAAATTTTATCAAAAAGAATAATAATTTGAACGTTCGAAGGGTCAAAAAACTAAAAATCTTCTTACAAAAATTTAAGAAAATACTCAGTTGACGCACTCATTACAATTTCGTGGAGTAGAAAAATATATGCAGTGAAATAACGCACCTTTTTGGAGTCAAGGTCCCTATAACCTTGACAGTCAAAGGGTACAAAAGTCACACACCCGCATATTGTCTATGACTGCTCCCTAGTGGGAAGGGTACATCACTAAATGTCTATTTCGAAATGTTTAAGCGTTATAAAACAATTAGTAGCGAAATATATTGTTATTATACTTTTGTGGTCAACGCTGTGTAAAAGTTGTCCGGGGAACAGTTTCAAACTATTTTGTTGGAACTTTGGACACGCAAGTCCTGTTTGAAGGGTATATAATGTGTAAGTACGTTACTCTGCTAGCTTTCAAATTTTAAAAGGGATTACCACTTAATATGGTAAATTAATAGTGTAGAATTTCGCAATTTTCAAAGATTTATTTTATGAAAAGCTATCTTTGATATGGTTATCTTTGCAAGCAATCGATACAAAGGTGATTTACTTGCACTTTCCTAGAGTTAAGTAGATATCACTTATACATCGTTATACAGCTTAAAAACTAATAAGTATAGTCCAGCTTTTTCAATAATTGCCTCCGAACTCTCATTCTTTCGTGAAGTACACAAGTTCCTTTTACTAAACAAAGGTTTCTTTGTTAGAACCCTTTCTTTAACCCTTTAATAATATTATTGATACAAAGGATCAATACTCCTATTTCATTTTCTATGTCCATTCATCGAAAATTGAGAAGATTTGATGGAAGGGCCAACGAATCATTTATGGACCCCTAGTATAAAGCTATTTGGATGTATTTCGGTTTTTCGGCAAACCTCATCTTGGAGGGATCAAGTATGTTTTTTTTTCGAGTAAGAGCAGGGTCATTGCATTACTGCATGAAATATGAAAACAAAATGGGAGTCAATGACGTCAATATTTTTTTTTAGAAAGATTTAATGAGTTCGTTGCTTAGACTAAAACATTTTCATGTCTCAATATTTTCGTTAAAAGATAATTTTATGCGAAATGCTTTGTCTCTAAAAACTTGACCAATTTGACCATTTAAATGATGGCGCCGGCCAGTCCAATCGTTGTACCCACGACTTCACACACAACACAGCCGCAAGCAATTCGTGAATAAAGACGTTAAGAAGGTACGTCTACTAGAAACGCCCTCAAGCATCAGCACCATAACTAGTGCTGTGACCAACCATTCACTTCCTCATGTCTTTAAAAGGCTTTTATCGATATTCCCACATCCCCGCCCACCGTAGTGCGTCATAGATTGTCGATATCACTAAATACGGACGGGACAGCGTACCGTGCCAAAATAATAAAATTACACGTAAATACTGGAATTCGTTAACAAAACTAACGCGTTGTAGTAAAAACGAAACTGTTTTGTTAAAGTTTATGTAGCAGGCATGTGTGATAAATCGGGGATTTTATGAAATGTCAAATTCTCATAGACTTTTGTATCAGTAATATTTTTGTTTATATTGTCAATATGTGGGTTGGAAAATAAAGGAAATATAATTTAGTTTTTATTCAAAGTCGTAAATGTCGGATTCAGACAAATGCAGAACGCTCATATTTTTTTGGGTCAATTATGACAAGCCATATTGTTCTATTACAATTAACGTATAAATAATTTTCTATGAAGTCTCATTCTTTTCACGTCGTTAAATTATCGCGTCAAGTGAGTCAACCGTCATTTTACAAACAAATTATGTTAACAAGTTAACAATAAATAAATCACGCGATGGTTACGGACAATTTCTTCATCGGTATACGCATGACCTGGATACGCGGCAATTTCAATTAGTAGAACGATAATAAAAGTGATTTTTCAAGAAAAACGACGGAAGCACGATCTTACAGTCGGCCCAGTAATGCGCGAGTTATAAAACAAGCTAGGCAGATCAAACGATGGCGGGAGTGGGCGGCGCGCACGCACCGATTTATGCGAAATTAAGACGAGCACGTAGATATTAAGTTATTTTTAAAATTATGAAAAATGGTCTGAGTATTTATTAAGCTACCATATCTTTGTGAATATAAATATTTATGCTGCCTTTTGGTGTAGGTATAGAAGTAATTTATTAGGCAGTAATTATGTACGAGCTAATGTGGAAGACTCATAAAATATAATATATGGAAATGGATAAAAAAGAAGACAAACTAATTTGAGTTGTGTATATTTTATTTTATTTAATTATACAGAACTATGCTGGAATAAAAGATAGTGGACAGGGAATAGTAATAGCCATTTATTTTGAATGTTATGCCAGCTTGTATTTTAAAGGAATTTTATTACTTTGGGATAGATTGAGGCGTTATAAGAACTTGTTGTCTCCGCTATGTACGTTACTTCAATAAGGAAATACAAGGCACTACAAGATTCAAATATTTTGCTAAGTACCAAAGTGCGGAAATACATCATACAGTATAAATATACATTATAGTATATATAATATACAGTCGGACGTGACCCAAATGCTTATTATTGTTTATAATAAAATGTATAAACATTCACAGCGTTTCAGGTCGTAAAACTAATCACTTTAATCTAATGTCGACGACTTTTATGTATTTTTAGAGGCATTGAGAAATATACTTGATTTATGCGCGTGTTATCTTCAATTATATGGTCTCATTACTATTTATATATTAATTATCATAGGGTTTTGACCTTAATAGTTGATGGAAAAATATTAAGAGAGAAAGCTGTATTTAATTGATAACCCCTCAAATGCAACATTGCGGCTTCATCAAGGCAAAATTATAAATCTAATCGTATGCCGATTTTCATCGTTGATTTTTGAGAGATGTAAACTATTTTTCATTTCATTATCATGTCAAATGCACGTATGACAAACATAGTACGGTTTATTCACAAGCCCACAGTTCCCATAGATATTCCCATACTGATAGCAATGAAATCGAAAGTAAAGCGTTGTGTGACGACATATCAGTTGTTTCACATCCGCTGCTAGATAAAAGCTTCTTATAACGGAAAACACCATAATAGTGTCATCCTATATCCGTTTCGATAAACAGATCGGAAGATTATTATATTAATAAAAAAAAATAAAGATCTTATATAGTCTTTTATAGTTTTCTAAGAAATACCATATTACCTGTGTACTTAACATTTATACCTTCTTCTTTTATTTTGGCGTTATTTTTCTTTTAAAGATCTTTATCAAAATTAATTTGCCTATTTATGAAAGCATTTCAGTAAATCCAAAATTCTATTACTCTAATTCTAACGTGTATCACAGATTCACGCCTCCCACCGCATAGATACAATCTAAGTTTAGAAGCTTTGTGAAACGCGCGAACGAAAATATTTTGACTTTTAGCTTTACAGTATGTGTGGTTTTACAAAATGTTTGATTATATACAGATAGATAATGTCCGTTGAGATAAAAATTAGGTCAGGGATAATGATTTGGTAGCTAGTACTGCCGTCATTTCAGTTTACTTGAGAATGTTTAATTTATCTTTGTTCTCTGAGGCTTTTAATTATCGTTTCACGAATTGTAATGTAAAATCTGATATTTCTTTTTTCTTCGCAAAAATCTTTAATGTTTATTTTTCGTGTTTTCATTTAAAATAATAACAAGCAACTGTTGTAATTTCAACTCACCATTACATTGCTATAATGGCTAGGTCGGGGAAAAACTTAATAATTTGAGGTAATGATCCCAATTAGGAAGGAGTTGTTTGACATTGAATTACAAGAAATGAAAAAAGTAAAAGTAAAGTAAAAAGTAAGCAAGGCCTTTCCTTTGTGAGTCAACCATAAGGCCATGGGTATTCTCGACAGATATGTTCATCCTTAGTTTATAGCGCGCAAATAATCTTTTATGGAGCACTTTTATCATGAAATTTATGAGGACATGCTTGCAAAACACTTTCTGAAAAGACAGTTTACCACAAAAGTGTTTAAAACACATTTAGAAGATATTTTATAAGTTTCAGGAACGATAATGCAATGAACATGTTTATTATTAACTCAGCGGAAAAATACTAAAACGAAGTTTTATTAAACTAGTTTAGTAAAACTTTAAAATTTGGCATGATATAATATGCTCATTTATATACCATCAGGTCTTGGGAAAGCTATAAATGAGTTGTCATCAAAAGTATATTGCTCTGATGCCTAGATTCAAATGCGTCACGGTCAGCGGCCTTGGAACCATCGCTTCCTATATTAATATCATCGTCTCCGTTCTCTAATATAATACTAGCGCTGGTCTGGTGTCGCCAAACGAACGATAAATTTGCGCACTCTTCCTCAATTATGTTGGATGTGCCGCAGTCATTAACAGACACATAATCTCGCCAATATATTGGATTGTCACTCAAGTATTTATTAATGCTATTGTTTCTCTGCTTGATGCCAGATAGATTGGAAAATTCTTATTTGTATAATCTTGTTAATATCAGACATGTGAAAGTCTAGGTTTCTCAATTTATCACGTATGAGAATTATTAACAGCAACTCATGATGATGTTGGTATAACTAACTCTCAGGCATGAAAGTCGATAGTTGAATTGTCATATGCAATTTAAAAAGCGTATGCTTCACAATTACGGAAATTACTTGAAAACATTAATTACCACTCGTTCTTACTGATTAATTACACGATTGAAAGGAAAGCAAACAGCACACTTGTTTTATAAATTGTCAATTGTAAGTTAAGACTGTTAATTTTTAATTACAAGTTATGAAGGTTGCATAGTTAATACCTTTTAAAAAGAGAAAGTATCTTATTGAGTACTTTTAGAAAGTGTCCCTGTGTGTACCTAATTGTTGTACCATACATTGGTCCAAGAGCAAATTCTGTGGTAACTAGACGTTTTGACAAAAGCACAATTTTCTAAAACACCTACAACATAATAAAGGTGCTATTTCTATAATACAATCACGCAATCAGCTGTTATATTTGGGTCACTAGAGGAACAGTTTTAGTTCTGATTCATTTTTACATATTACATATATTTATTTTCGCGAAATACCTACGACATTTTGTAGGATCGGCCGTCGTTATATCTGATTTATGGACATATAAAAGTGAAACTGCGAATTCTTCGTTCTCTTGCGTCTTTTGGCCTATCGTCATAGGAGTGACGGGTTAATAAAAATGGGGGATCTTAAGGCCATGATACTTTAAATATATTTAGATCGTCACCTTCTATCAGCAAGTATTATTATCATAGAAGTAGATAGGGATCAAGATTTTATAGATTTCGCGGAATCTTAAAAGCGATTCTAAATTGATATAAGTAGAGATAATACTTTAACATTTTAACTGGCTTACCCGAAAAGCGGATGTTGTCATATCGATGAGATCTAATGCTGATAAATTATGATTATCGTTAGTTTTCTTATCTTTGTCAATGGTATAAGTAGCTTGGCTTCTTTATTTAATGTTATTATGTGAGTTGCTATTTTGGTTACGTTGATTTCAACATTTCTTTTGGTTGTGTATGTTTCTATATTTCTAGCATACTTTTTACGACACTTAAATCGAATTTGGAAGATCAGTTTCTGGGTTAGTTGGCATTCATTGAGGGTGGCCTATATCCAACGGCCTATAGACGGCAAAAAGTTGTATTGCATGACGATGATGATAGTAACGTTATTAATGCTGAAGACAGCATGACAAGACATGGTTTTTTTTTGTAACGTTTACTTCCATTTTGCAGTAACACCTATCACGTTCACTTTAACTGCAGGCTAAAAACCCTTTCTTTCATTACCATTAACCATCTCACTACATACACTTTGCTTAAAAGCAGTCGTATTTAGCAGCTGTATTCTGCAGTTAGTATCTGCAACTGCAGCGTCACTGCAGGCAAATGCAGTCACTTGATTAAGTGGCGGCCATCACGGTGAGAGCTTAGCTCTGTATCTGCGTCACATCTGTGTTTTACGAGCTCTGTGGTATAGACTCATGTAGGGTATAGATAGGGTGTTAAGAGGTGGATTTACGGTGATTTTCTGGGTTTAAAATGTTTGTGGAATGGTGCAGTTGGCTGGATAACTAAAGATTTAGCTATTAAATTATTTATTTACTGGCTTATATTGCTTAAAATAAGTCTACTCACAAATGCACACGAACTTTTCAAAACAGGAGTAGGTAGGTACTGGCATATTCTTAGAAAATATGCAGCTTTTCATCTGAATCTAAAACTTTTCTTCAGCGTACAACAAAAAATATTTCAGAAATATAAGTACATCATAATTTATATGCTGACGGCATTTTCCGCGCTGCAAACCGATTTTATTTCTTGAAAGTTTTTCAGATTAGATTATTCTCGTAGGTCAGTTTAGCTGCGTTTTCACTTACCATCGAGGTCAGAACAAAGTTTCTCCACGTGCGAACAGAAATACAAGGTGACAAATATTAATATTCGGACAGAGTCCGGCCGTTGTTACACCGAATATATCCGGGGTAATATATCTCTCGTTAATAGCCGAATTTGTTTCAAATTTATTTTTATTACGGTGTGAATGACGTCCTAGGTTTATTGATAGAAGCTTTGGCAGTGGTCGGTTATTGTTTTGTTGCGTTTTTGTTAAGAATTGAGGTTGGTCAGGATCCAGTTTCATAAAAAGTGTTAGAAAGGCATTCAAATGATTTGGAGTTTTCTCTAATATAGCAAAATAAGGTTACTGTAGTTTTTTTTCCCTTGGAGACTAGAGTGCGAGAACTTTTATAATATTTCTCCCCATCGTAGTTAGATATCCGTGCCATAGCCACGTCAATGTCATAGATTTTATCACACTTGAGTGAATATCAATGCAAATCCCATCAAAGAATACACTATACAAAAAAAAAAACTATCAAATCCTATAAACACCCCATAAAATACTACAAAAAGTATCTATCACACGGTCCGGCTCCTTGCCAATTTCCCATGCTCCAAAAAAATATATGAAAACAGTAAAAAAAAATCCATGTGTCCTATAAATCTTATAACCTTCGAGATCAGGAAGTTTTACAAATATATTACTTGACGCAAGAGTCAGCGATAACTTTAGTTCAAGAAAACGGTGACTTTTGATAGTTCTTTAATGGCGTCTGCGAATCTTAAGAATTAAAACGTGGGAGGCATTTGACAATGTTACCGCGATATTTATGGAAAAGCACCATGGGTTTCGCGTCATGATTATTTTGATATCCGTAGTACAGAAAAGTTGGAAACGTAATTAGCTGTTTTATAAACCGGCGGTTTCATCTGCGTCTCCCGATCATTGGTGTAGTTGTTTTGCAGTGAACGTGTTACATGCAAACTCACATTAACACTATATAATGAAATATTTGTTTTTTTTTTGTTCTAATAAATAATTTAAATTCGAATCAAGTTTGGAGAGACAGTACAGCTAAATACCTATGTATGTGTCTAAATAGTTCCAGTATATTGAGTGGACTAGATTTTTTTCTAGATCTTAGAAAAACTATAGCACTGGTTCATGAAATTCTTTCATTGATAGAAAGCTATTATCCTTGACTAGGCACGTGTATGTAAATATAACGCAAGCGACGCCGTGGGCTGACGCTAGTGCAATAAAACGACACAATTATTTTTATTGCCATTTATTTTCGCCAAACTATTGCTAAGGTTAAGAGGCTGATTCCGAAAATTTCAGATTTATTTTGATTGTAAAGGATTAAGGTCGATTTTATCAATTTTCTTGAAACTCTAAAAAAGTATCGATATTCGATAATATGTATTATATCTGTTTTGTTATATGGTATTTTATCTGTTTCCAGTTCCAAATAATTGAAGCGCAGTAAAGATTGATAAATTTAGGTATATTAACTTCAATGAGTGCAGTCAGTGCTATATGTCAGTAATATAGCTTAAAGGTACATCAGAATAATATATAGGAAGGACACTTTTAATCTGAAGTTGAAATCAGGAAGCGGGCGAAACCGCTAGCGGAAGCTAGTGTGTAAATAATCGTCGAAAAAAAAAACACACATTTTCATTCGAGGAAGTGTACAAAACTAAACATTTGTTGGACACCCCATAGCAACAGCCTACATTTTAGGCCACTATGTCACAATATCAGATAGGCCTTTTTACGTCTTAGGCCAAGAGCCAGCGACTGCCCAACCTTCATTATTTTATAAAAGCTGAAACTTTGTGTGTGCATCTACCTTGCAACAGGCATGAACGAAAGAATATTACGAGGTCTGACTGACGGTTGACGTCCTGCCGGGGCTGCGGGTTGTTCGAAAGAGATACCGCGGCCCTGGTACATAAAAGGCCTATGACGGAACACGATGTTTTTTAGTCCGTAAGAGTCTGACACTCCCACACCGCTGCTAACCCACAGCGGGAGGGGTCATTTGATGATTTGACGTCGTTAAAAAAAAAACGGTTGACGTCACTGTAGATGCAAACCCGGGACTGTGGGATTGCTCGTAAGAGTGACGGCGGAACTGGTACTTAAAAGGCCTAATAAGGAACATGATGGGTTTTAGTCACTAAGAGCCTGACACTCCTTCACACTGCTAACCCACAGCGAGATGACCCTGAAAAAAGGTAAATCAACACACAAAGTTTCAGCTATTATAAAACAATGAAGGTTTGCCAGTCGCTGGCTCTTGGTCTATTAGATTTTTATGAGCGCACAACGAGGCGTTGTCGGTTGGTCTGTTGTACGGTAACCCGGTAGCCTTGCGGCCCTTCCTGTGTATCAATGCTAGGGACGTATGACTATTTGCATATGTAGATACCGCTTTGTTTAGTTATTAGCTTGAGGTAGGCTTGAGTCGCGGGTATGCTTGACCATTTTTTGGATGGGTTTAAAATTGAATGGGAGTATTGTGGGATTATTTTGAGTTTGTTGATATATTAAATCTTCATCATGATTTCACACTGAAATCATGATGAAGATTTAATATATCAACAACTAAGTTTTATTTTTTATTTTAAAACGACATACATAACATGTATCATTGTTTAAAAAGCAATGTGACGGAATCATTAAGGACCTAGTAGAAAAGTGTTTTTTTTTTTAATTTCGTTGTCAAAAATGCACAATGTCGAAATGTGACACAACAGCATTATAATTTGAAATAGAGAAGTTTTCTAAAGCCTTTCCTAATAATTTGCGTACAACAAACAAACAAACAGTTCTTACTAATCTATACCTACATAACCAAGCCTACTACGAATTACAAAATTTAGCCATTGATATATCTAATATATTCTAGAGGACGGCTTGCAAAAGCGAATCTGAGGTCGGCCGAAGCTTTGCATACGCAACTCAGCGGAATAATGATGTATTTGCCATAGCAACTGTGTTGCTAGGCACGTACACATATATATACGCCATCATAAAACGTTATATAGTAACCGACATTTCAATATTCTATCCATCTGTTGATTTAGAGATAGAATTTTGAACATTAGCCCCATAAGAGGTTGGTATTGTATTTTATTTAGTTACATTGACCCCACAGTCAAATCACTAAAACGGTTTTGTGCGGCTTAGCTTAATCTAGACATACTTTCTTTGCAATTAATAAGTAGATAATTTCAAATGCCTATCTCTAGCAACGAAACAAAAGATAGTTAGCATATAAGGATCGGTCGTAAAACAATAGGCATAGTTTAGGGATATTGAGAAACTAGATATATTGGATGTGAATACTAAGTTTTTTGGCTATTGTCATTCAGATATAGATAAGCGAAATCGTGATTTCCTGTGACCTATTTATTACGTGTGAAACTTTTTATTACTTTGCAGTAGGTACAGTTTATATTTGAATAAAGTTATAGGACATATTTCTTCATATGAAGACACCATTGACTATGAATTGAGTTTGGAATCATTGTTAAAACAAATAAATACCATACCTATCTGAAATTACAGTTAGCCTCTGACAGCAGAATAAAATAGCAATAAATAGCACAGTAATAATTTCAGGAATGTCATAAAAATTGGTCGTTCTAGATTTATTTTTCTTTCGTGGCATTTCTTTTAATTATTATGTCTTCCCACATTTCAGGATTACTGCTACTTTGTTTGCACAGGTTTACTGAAACTGACGCTGGATGCAGGTCGCTTCCAACAGGTATCTGTGGAGATCAAAGGGGGAGGCCTATGTTCAGCAGTGGACGTCCTATGGCTGAGATGATGATGATGACTGAAACTGACTGAAAAACTGTTTGATGGCAATTAGGTAATCTGCCCGATTAACTGCTTACTTAACCGACTACCCAAAAAGGAGGAGGTTGCCAATTCAGATATGTGTATGCTACCTTAATTTCAACTGTGTTTTATTTGATGCACCGTTATTTTACTACGCATCAGAAGACCTAGGTATAAACTGAAACGAATAAACAAAAAGGTACCGTTGTAGTCCAAAGATTCCATAGTTCATTGAAACAAGACATTAAAAAAAACCAGTAAGTAGTAGCAACGACATAATCTTTGACGTACAATTGACGCAAGTAATCCATTGTTTTACGAAAATTAAGCGAACACTTGTATGTATTTGCAAATTTATTTTTAGACTAGGAAAGTAGGTAGAAGTCTCAATCGATCTTCGGACATAAGGTTGTCATCTTTTAATTAACGAAGCCTCCTGAAAAATATATCGAGTTCTGTGTGACTAAAATTAAATAAAATTAATGGGATAAATATATAATTGTGATTATGAAGTAGGCAATATTCCGCTAAGCCTGATAATATTCTGTGAAAATGCCTAATTTTAGCCGACTTAACCAAATAATTGGCAACTTAAACATCAAACGCAGGCTTCCAGGAAATTAAAACCAAAATATCGGGCACAGAAACGAAATACTCGGCCAAACCACACGGCTTATCATTTCGGGCCCAATTTTTGCGATTAGTAGAATTATTTAATTATTACGCAACGCTACGAACGCCTATTAAATTATCAGTAGAAACGTGAGCCGGCGGCCATGAAATTTTCCGCGTGTCTGCCCTTGAACTAGTGACGCGAATTGTCGATAAACGGCGGAATTCTGCGATGGTTGCCGAAGCTCGCGCTTGCTCGTAATTTACCATACTGTTTAAGGTTTTTGTATGCCGGGTCTTAAAGGGGTTGATAGAAAATACCGGAAAATGTACAATATTTAGTTTGGTTCTGTTTTTACAGCTTCTATGTTTTGCGAAATTTTTACGAAGATACGCAACAGGCGTTTTAAATTTTTCTCGCAAGCTGCGTTGCTTAAATATAATTAAAGAGTTTTACTGTAAATTTTACCACAGATTAGTAGGTACAAAACTTTATATTCTAATTCCAGTACATTGATAAAGAAAATGTAGGTATCCTTGCTTTTCTTGATGACTGTTCTATCAAAACAATTGAGTATCGACTGTTATGTATCCCTATACATTTATAAACCTCGAAAAGCTCTTCATAAGCTTTTTAAATAAATGTTCTATATATAAATAAAATACATCCCACATAAAAAGTTACACGTGTAACAGTATGAACTCGTTCGATACTTTATCTGCTACGCCAAAGGGTTCAAATTTATTAACAAATTAATTCTAATTTTGTAAATTAATCATTATTATAATGATCATTCAAATGATTTGACGTCATGTGGTATATTCAACACTTGTGGTTGATTTTTAATATTAATTGATTATATTTTCTAATTATTTTCCTAATAAATTAAGGTCTGTACTTTAATCCTGAAATTAATTTATTTGACACTGGTTCTGCATACCGTTTTAAAATTACCTAATCATTTTTCGACAGATACGATTTCTGTTGAAACAGTTTCATTGAGTCATAGTTATCTGCATAGTAACGTATTTATGTAAATATGTATACCTACGTCAATGTATATAATTTGTTATAAAGGTCAGTGAGGCCCATCCTTACTCGCGATCGTTAAAGGGACTTGAAATAAATTTACATGCCACTTAAACGTTTGTTACCAAGCAAAATTATTAAGACAATGATTCTAAAAGAATTCTAACACATGCCTACGCAGAAACGGAGAATTCTGTAGCGATAAAATATATCCGTTTTACTACGTTTAAAAGTATTTCAAGATAGTAAAACATTTTAAATAGTTTTCATAAATATACTAGATAATATTATCGGATTGGCCCTTTTTTCCGTAGCGACAGAGTTATCTATGAGTGTTAATTGAAAGATTTAATATAATTTTAACACATATACAGAAACAAAATCTGCGCTAATTTGAAGGTACCATGTATTTGCGGAACCCTGAACTAATCGTATGATTTACTAAGATAGTGGTATAGCGGATCATCCTTGAACTCCGAACGGTAATCGAAGTTGACCAATCACTGACAGTCTAATTAGCAATTTGACATTTTTATATCGATGTTGCCAGGTGTTGTAAATTAGAAGTAGTTTGACGATAAACGTATCGAATTATATTGATAGAGTGCTAGGTATTGATATCGTACGTTAAATGAGTTAGTAGTGTTGATTGAATTGCGTGTCTACGTATTTAGAATTGATGAGAACAGATAGACTTTTTTACGTTGTTATACTTCTGTACAATAGAGGGCTTATTAGTAGTTATTTTCAAGGTGGGAATTCTTCAGTAAATTCCACATAAAACTAGTACCACTAAGGCATGTAGGTAGGTCTCTGTAGTTTGAAAAAATATTTTACATAGAACTTGTCGCTTACGATAGATACTCTAATATAAACTACTTCTTTACTATTGTTTTATATACCGTATTTTATTGAATAGGTTTATTGTGTATATAGTAATATGTTTATTTGATTTCCATATTAGATTATCGTGGTACAATTTATATCAGGCGCCCGTGGGAAATGAATGCTATGTTACATTTTGCGGTTTCCTGATAAGGTTTTACGACTGTTCGTGATTATGAAATATAATTCTACGTATTTAGATATAATAATATGGGTATATTTTATTCATATGTTGTAGGCATATTGTTTAAAATGCAATGCCTACAACCTCTGCTTTTCCTCTAGGCAGTTAAGTGAATGAGCCATATGAGTAAGTGCTGATGACTCAAATTGCGAGTCTAACGCACATTAATAGTTTACCACATATTTGTAGAAGTGCGTAACCAGAATTTATGTACTTGTAAGACAACAGAAATTAACACAAAATAAAAACCAATAACTATCGTCAAAAATCCTGCATTTCTTTTTTAATATTTTTTTTTATCGATAATTTGTCCTACCTTACAGACATCCCTACAGTTTCGTGTGACATAGGCGCTGGCCCGCAATGAGCGGGCGTGTAAACTGCTGATTTAACTTTTAATAGCGAGTCACGCCTTTCTAGTGGCCCGATAAAGTTTCAGCACTTCTTGCTATCTAGTTTGCATTGTACTTTTTCGATGCTTAATTGGTTTAATAGAGCAGGAAAAGGCTTGGTAAAATATTTTGGTAAGTATATGTAGACTATATTGAGAGTAAAGGCGTAGGTTTTTTTCTGTTTTATGAATTATAGCGTCGCGTGGCTAATAAATTGTAAGTTGTAATTAGTTACTTACTTACTTAGTTATAGACTATTATAGTAATCTGTGGTTATAGGTACACTTAATGAAATCTCTGTAGCTATATGCTACAGAGTACTTTGTGTTTTTATCCATGCGGGCCATCCCTCAAAACGCGGGTGAAACGTAGGTAGTAAGTAAGCCAGCTTATTACCTAAAACAAAACAAAAACAGACTTAATATTACAAAACAAATTACAGAAGCGATAAACATATGATAGGCATTACCTAACGACGCAAAAGTCTGTCTTAACTTAGCAAAATGCGCAAAAAAGTGCCAAAATTTAAGGCGTAGTATTTTAATATTACGAGATACTTAGGTGGACTTTTATCAGTAGTAGTAATCTGCTATCAGTAGGTTTATCAGTAGGAAGTAAGTGATAAGATTGAGGGGACGTCGTACGATTGCTATTTCAGTGAGCCGACCACGTGAGTTGAAAAAACGTTGGTTTGTTTGTACACAGAGAAAATCACGTGGAGGTAAAAATGTGTGGAATTTTTTTTAAGGACTTATCTCTGTAATATGAAAATGTTTGAGGTTTAAGTACTTTGATATTTCATTCCATTGAAAAAAAATGAGAACAACATTAAAAAAAAAAATAAGGATAATTGGACTCTTGCTGTTCAATTGGTAAACGCCTTCAAAGAAAAACACAATTCAAGTTAAGTGATGAAATAAAGCTACTACTATTACAGCCTTGTCTGTATTAGGTAGGTATGAATTTGTCGTGTATTTCTAACTTATCAAAATTACTCCGAACTTTGTTATTCGAGTATCATACATTTCAATCCAAACCACTACGAAGTCGCGAAGATGATCACAAAATACCTACCAACCACATATTCCACTTACAAATAATAATAAATCATTCATTCAGAAATCCCGCTGAAAAGTCAAGGCCGAGCCGAACGAATGAATGAATGAAACGTGGTCACTGTTCACATAGCCACGCAAGTTACGCGCTTGCGCGGTGACGCACGCCACCACTATTATTAATTGTACGCTCGTAAAATGTTAATTGATTATTCGTACCTGTGTGAAATATTTTAAAGGTTTAAGGTACTGCTGGACGATTAAAATATGGCAAAAAAATTAAGGTACCTATGCCTTTTAAGACTCGTCTAAACTTCAAAGATGAGCTTTCGGCAGTCGATAGGGGAATTCACAAAGTCAGAAAGTCTAACAACCAGTCTACTAAGGGGTATCCATTTTCCCAAGAAGCTAGGTTGGCATGTCAAATAGGCTCATAGTCGCTCAAAATAAATAACAATTTAGACTGGAAGCCGATGCCATCATAGTTTGGGATAGCCATTCATTCACGAAACAACAGTTCCAATTGTTGCTTAACCTTATAATGAATACCTGCGGCTGTTACTAAGTGATGTATGCAAAAGGATGAATCTGATAGGCCGAATGTCATATTTACATGGAGCGACTGTCATTTGACCTCGACACACTAACCATCGGGTCATATCTATCGTTAATCGAGGAAGGATACATAATCAATCTTCGAAATCCAAGTTTTTAGCCGTAAACTGCGACATTGTTTAAGCTAGAAATATGTAAATGTTATTTTAGGAACATAGGTCAAGTTCTTTTGCAAAGGTCTCTAACATTAACGATAATATGGTAACTATGGCCGAATTTCCTAGTATTTACAAAGGAAATGATAACGTATAGGTAGGTACTATAAGTTAACTCTCAGTTACATTCCCAGAAATACTACTAAATTGTGTCGTTATAAATTCTGATCAAGTTTAGGGGATCCCCCTACAAACACTCTTGCTCGTCGAATATAAAAAATAGGGCAGTGTCGATTATTATCGGAATGATAACATTGCTTTATTCGGTAACTTGAGACATTTTGGGGTAGAAGTATATTCAGCGGTAGATGAAAGCGCTATATTTTTGACTATTTTACCTTACTCAATTAGTGGGCTATCTAACACAAAGATTTTTTTCAAATCTGTCCCACATTTCCAGAGATTAGCATATTCAAATAAACGAACTATTCAGCTTTATAATATTAGTATAGATGAGCACAATGCATAGTCTTGAGTAATTATGTACATTAACATTTTATACCTCACGGCTTAGCACTTTGGTATTTTAATACTTTGAGCAGAAAGGGACACTGAATGGACTCCATTCTAACACCTTCAAAACTCAATAAAATAAACTAAACCAAAGGTATTTGAAAGTAACAATTAAATAAGTTTATAGTGTTGCTAAAAACCATCAATTTCAAAACACTATTTTTTCATGTACCTAGTTAAAACGAACTTATATGAAAAGTAGGTGCTGATAATGTCAAGAGTTGAGTCGTTAAGGAAAATCCGGTACATTGCCTATCTAGATTTGTGGCTTTGTAAGCAGAGCGTAAGGACCAATTATTTTGTGAATAACATGTTTGTTAATTGACTGTTTTGGTGCTAAAATAGCTAAGGTTCGATATTATTTAGCTTCCTTATAAGATTACGATTTTAAAAATTAGTAACGTAAAGTTACTATTGTCTTGTGGAGAAAACCAGTCTAATAATAATGGTGTCCAGATCGCCCATCATGCATGTTCTCTCTAAGAACCATATTCATGGTCTCTGGTCCTTTTTCAGGCAATGTATCCAATTTTTCTTCGGCCTTCCTCTCACTCTCCATCCATCTGCATTCATACTTAACACTCTCATTGTAGCAAGTGTCATACAAATCCATTTTTTTTCGAGCATTAAGAAGATTTCAAACTAACATTAGGCATATAATGAGCAAATCATTAAGTGGGGTAGCAACAGTATAACAACATGTTTCTAAACATGTTTAACTAATAACTATTACTGAGAAAGCGTAATCCGTTGTACTCTAATTATATTCCTAATCTACACATTGAAGCCATATGTAAATTATTTGTATTATTTGAATTGCTTCCTTGCCCTACTGCTAAATTTTTCCATGGAAATTTCCATAATCGGTTAACCGGTAATTATTTTGAAATAATTAGATAATTTATAAACGACAAGGCTATGGGTAATTTACTTTAGATAGCAATATGGTGATTGATATTTGTTCTACTACGATATTTTCAACTAATTATCCGTCCAAGCTACAAAAAGTTTTCCAATTTAAGTTCATTTAGAAATATATGGTAAACCGTTTTTCTTTTTTCGGATCTTCATTTTGCATCATGTTAGCATTTTAAATAAATAAAATTCGGTTATTTCGGTAAGAAACCCATAAGTAATAACAAATTAACAAAAGATAACATAAGATTGCAGAAAACAATACAGAGGTACTTTTTCTATGTCTTCAATCAGAATATGATACCCATTTTTACATTCTTGATCGTCGAAGGTACAATCAACGTACTTCAAAATACCGTTTTCCATATAAAATAGCTGTTTGTTTATCCAATAACCAAGTTACCATGAAGATACGTTACATCATAACGATACCCCGACCGGGACACCATAAATAATTAATTCCTAATTGGGACATTCTCACGTCAATTATAAATACAGAGAAAAAAATATAAAGTTCACTGAGCATGCATTTTATGAAACAATATCTAATATTCAAAACATTTATTAAGGAGTTTTAGGACCAGTGTAACTTGAGCTGCCCACACCCTAATATTGCTTATGAGGTTCTAGTATTAAATGGAATCGAGGGGTCTTGGTATTCTGGTCTGGTGTGACTTGTGACTTCCTCAAAGATGGATAGGATTCGACGTCGATGACTTACAGTAGGGTAACCGTGATATAATTGTTTACCTGTTAACGAAGACAGGCTCATTTGTTGTGAGTTTAAAAAGCATTTTTTAAAGAGCTTTTATTGTGATGTTAACGGACTTTTACTTTTGTTCACTAATTAAGTCGTGTTTGGTAGTTAAACGGTTTTTTGGAATGTTTTTAATGCTTTTTGCTGAGGAAACAATTTGTTTTGACTATCTGAAGATTTATAAGAAGAGGAAAACTTGTCGAGTTCTTTAAACTCTATTCCTCATACAGAAAAAAAAAATTGAATTTGTTAGATGCATCTGCATGTTCCATTTAAATAAACTAAACTTCAATTTTGAAAATAAAGTAAAACCTACCAAACAGAACGTCTTCCCAACAACATATCAATAAACAAAATACAAAACACAAAAACAGGACAGTCCATACAAATATAAACGCGTGTTCACCACACACCTGTACGTGGAAGCTTGTCGGCAACTTAGCGCGGAACTTTTAAAAGTCGCCTCGATTTAGACGCGCGCGCATTATTGCATGTAAGTCTTGTAACATACGTCATGTGTTGTGTGGGGGATACGGGATGAGAGGACAGCGGAGTAGAACTTTAAATGTGGTCTGATTTTAAAAGGATTAATGCTTTTTCGTATAAAAGCGAAAGGTAAAAATAAAAATAGGTAATAGAATAATATAGAAATAGGCAATCACTTATGCCTGGACGTAGTGCGATACTACTGGAGTATTATGTGTGATTAAAATTACTAACATGTACAAAATCGATGAAATAATTACTTCGGATCTAAAGCCTCTTCTTATGCAGAAGAAAATCACAGCAATACTCACGTACCTTGCCCAAACCTAAATAATGTTTCAAAACAAAGCTCTGATTGAAAGAATAAGGCAGGCCCTATAATGAAAGATGGTAGGTACATCAATTTTCAAATAAAATTTTTACGCAAACCCGTCAAAATGCCATCAAAAAACACTTCACCTTACTTTACAAAAACAATCTCTTCAAAAAACCTCTTTAAAATTTTCTCTTTTAACTTGCACCCCACCTGTCTGCTCACATTATTGTCGGCCATCGAAACTCGTACTTACCGAGCTCTTAATAACGATGTTTCAGGGCATAAACCACGGAAATAAAGGGGGTGATTATTATATTACTTTTACTTATATATCGTGTTTATATACTTGGACCCAGTGAACGGAACGAGTTGTTATCTCCAAGTTTTTAAGTGGTATGAAACATTGTGTTGGGTTACGCTGTCAGAATGCTTTCTTAGTAATTTAATCAATCAATACTTGATATTTAAAGTAGTATGGTTATTTTTAGCAGTGTTGGTCCCTATTTTTAAGCAACCCCTTTTTTGTCTCGGATTTCTTAATGTATTCAATTGATGTTGCGTTTCAATTTTGGCGGTTAGTCTCATCTTGCTCATTTCAATACATGGTAGGTGTTAAGGATATTTTTTTTGTAGTTGAGTAACGCAAACATAATTTCACAAAGCTTATCGCTAAGATATCTTCGTATTCATTTGCACTTTTGAGGAATTTAGGAGGCGTTGAACCAAACATACCTCTTTATGATGTGACATCATAAACCCTTCCAAGACGCAACCAGTAACCATAGCAACCCAAAAACAGTATCCTCAGAAAAAAAAGGCACTCAGATAACAAACGACTTCCCCTACCGAGATAACCTTTAATTAGGTAAACTCAACTTGTTTATTAATTAAAAATTATTATGTTAATCGTATAATTTTACAGCCGAGTGACCTGAAACGAATATAGCCTGTGTCTTGTGTGTTATTTATATTAATTAGTTTTTAGATAGGCATCTGTTTATATAGTTTATTGTGGATTAACTTCCGTGGGTGATATCTGACGGTTGCTAGGCGTGATGGGCAGGGAACACTATAAGATATGGCACCTGTATTGATGATTCGTGATAAGCTAATTAGATTAGCTTCTTCATTGAAATTTTGTTCGTTAGTTTACTCAGTAGTTACAACATGAATTTTGAATATGATCTGTTTAATTTCTGTGTTAGTATAACATTTTATTTTGCAAGATTTTTTAAGCTAAATCTGTAGATCCGCTACAATTTTGTTTTTTTGTATACTTGTTACTTCCTTACTAAAAGGATTTTATAAAACTTGGCAGTAGTAGATATACTTAGCGTTCATATTAGAAGAACATAAAAGCTTTGTTAAGTCGGTGCAAGAAGTATTTTCCTTAGGAAGCAGATGGAATCGCTGGCGGAACTTAGTTTCTAATCATCTTTCTATGATTTGGGCCAAAACTGAAAGTAAGGTTGTGTCTATACGGTGCACGTAGCTAGAGCAAGTGACCCGCAACAGTATGTGGGTGGGTATTTTGCTTTGGTACATGTGCGAATCACTAGGTACGCACGTTTGCGCAAGCTACTTGCACCGTCTACACGCACCTTAATATACTCCACTCACTTCAAAGCATGATTTAAGCAATCGTGGTATACTCTAAACTTGAGAAACCGATCAATAACCGCGATAAGTAACGTAACTTGAAGCAGAGGCTAACAAAAGTGAGGTTGTACTTATTCGCTAATGTCAGGGGTCAAGCACGGTCATTGTGCAAAAACAATGAATTTGCTTGAGGATAGAAAGGCGTCCCTGCCTACTGTTTTGCTGTAGGGTTGATGCGTTTTAGATTTTCCATATTTTTGTGTAGGTGGCTATTTAAATTGGAAAAAGTAAGCAATGTGGTTATAAGTAATTATTAACCTGTTAATTAATGATGCTACAAAAGCTCAATTACGGGTTTGGTCAGATTTTGATTTGATTGCGTTTTCGCAATTAACCTTAAAAACTTAAATTTTTTTTTCGGGTTTTTGATTTGGTTATATGTTTATATCCAGATATCCAGCATAAAGAGAATTACAATTATTTTTTATTTGTTCTTGTTTCATTTACAGGATTGTTCATTGTTCTTTACAGGATTTTAATCTAAGTAATATTTTTCACTAACCCAATTCTTCATACAAAACTTACAAACGGATGTGTGAACTATTGAACTGGACACACTATACATTCAAGCATGACGTCACTTTACAGCCTTTTGGCTAAAATTAGCTTCAATACAAAGTCCGTACCACATTCGTAGTTTCGACTTTGGAATAAAAAAAAAACGCATGACCTTTTGTGGCTGTTGCTATTATGAAAATTATGCCCACAAGGATATAATATAATCTACTTTAATAGTAATTTTTTTTTCTTATAGTAAAACAGGTTTGATTTATTTTTACTACGTGCGTTTTATACGCACAAAAAAGTGAGATCTAAGACAATGTCTAAAAATATAATTTGTAAAAAAAAAGTTGTCTATTTCGGTAACTGAATGTCGTAGGAATTGAACCTGCGACTTTTTGTGTAGAAAACCCATAGTGAACGACTAATAAATAAATAAGTATATGGTAAACAATCATTTTAATTAGATATGCGTTAATTATTATTCGCTAGATTCATAAGGCCAGCTTATTAGTGCTAAAAATATGTATTTACTTAAAAATTCCAGTTAGCACTTCATTTCCATAAATATATCTACTGTATGCTCTAGCTAGAAAAAGCAAGTTTACACCATTACCTAGTATTTCCTTTTCCAGGCAGGATACCGTATGATCTAGAATTTCTAGAATGACCAAGTTTCTGCGAAATATTATGTAAATTTTATATTTTTGTTGAACTACTATAATTTTATTCTATCCTTGAAGATACAATGTAATTCACGACCCACTGCCAGACTCTTATCTTTGTACATAGATATTAGCTCAGTTGTTTCAACGTCATAATCATATGTATTTTATGCTCTATAAATAGACAAAAATACATAGGTATACCTAATATACATGTGTAAATTATTTACTCTAGGTGGGTTAACCCTATCAGAACAATACTAGGTAACTTTACAATTCAAGGTTTTAGATTAAAAATATCAGATATCTGCACAGAAGTTATCTACTTATTAGAATTATATTATTAAACATTTGTAACTAAGTCACTCTTTTCGCTAACAAAATGCGCCTAGCAACAGTGTGACACGAAAAGATACAATAAAATATTAATGCTACTTCCGTCCCTTTCTAACATACAGCATATTATGAAGGAAAAAAAGAGATAGAACACATGTTCCAAATTCCATACAAACCGCGACGTAAGATTAGCTGTGAGCTCATGTGTGCACAATGTACTGTGTAATTTAGCCACTCATCGCAAGCGGCGCCGTGGCTTAGTTGGTTAAAGCGCCTGTCTAGTAAACAGGAGATCACGAGTTCGAATCTCGTCGGGGCCTATGCAATGTCGTGCATAAAACTTTTTGATTTTTCTTTGTATTTTTCTTTATAAACTACTTTGTTTTTCAGCACTTTTATGACATTAACTCGTTTCAGTGACAGGATTTCTGTACATATTTTTTTATCTTTATCTGTTTTAGGAAAATATTCTTGTGATTATTTTATTAGTAACATATTATAAATAGAATTACGTGACGTGAGAATGTTAAACACGACTTTTGAATAAAAGTAATTACGTACAGATTTAATTATTATTATATACACATTTAACGACCAAAACGTTCAAAATTGGTTCACGGACGAATTGAAAAAACTCGGTATGCACGAAGAAAGCTTAATGAACAGTGATTACCGACATTGGACAATGCTTACCGTTGTCCGTAGCGTCAGCAAAACAATCAAACTGATATATCTATCTATACGTACATATAATAAATATGTTGAGACGTTTTTTGTGTACGATAATATTTTGAAAAAGAAAATTGCATGGATGCTGGAAATTTTTTAAGGATAACCTACAGACAAATTAATATTTTTATGTTGTATATTTTTATAGTATCTTATTTTACAAATTTTTACTGAGATTTAGTTTTTTTTTTTTTTTTTTTTAATAAAATTTGTCGTCTATTTTAACGTGTTTTTTAAATTAACTTAATTTTATGAATTTAAATGTAAAAAACTGACTCTTTTTATTTATTCTTCCAGAAACAAACGCCAACCGACCTAACCCTACTACACTACATGCCAGGAATGGCGAGTTGCGTGGGAGCGTACCAAGGAGCCGTCTAACATTAATTGCCGTCGCGTTAACCGTCCACAGCCGAACAATGGCGTATTACCATACTAAATGTGACTGCCACTAACGTATGTGTGATATACAAGGCGCCTATGCAGTCACAACACTAATGTCTCCTGCATTTATATTTGAGTGATTAAAAGGCACGGAGTGACACATTCATAAAGTCCATGGGAGGAGTTGAGGGTTGAATAGATCAAAGCTAGATTACTCAGCTGTACTCTGGTACAGTGACATATTGGGAGCTCTAAATATATGACTACAAAGTGTTGAAGTTTAATTTGGAGTAAGATAGAACCCCGAAACTATCAGTCGTTGTAAAGAGTGGAGAAAAGAGCTTTCTCTCAAAATATTTGCATTAAGTCATGATGCAATTTTGGCGTGGGATGCATTGCTAATTTGAATATAAAATCTACCATATGACTCAATTTTAGCTATAATAGTAACTGATTCATATAACTGTCCCGTTATTGAATAAAGAGATTTCATGCAACCACTTTTGTATCTACCTTTTTTACCAACCCGTTACGACATTTGAAGCTATCTTATTGGTGAGAACCACACATAAAACGCAGTATTTTGTTCAACAAGATATCCATAAATAAATCTCAAACTATCAATATATTATTAAACCAGTAATAACCCAATAAATAGTGACGTAACTTTAGATATTGGCAACACGAAGGCAACGATCTTTGCAGTCAGTAATGACTCACTTATTACTGTGGTATGCTAAATGCTGGGTGACCAGATCAAGTGCCATTTGCCTTGTTACTTGGATCCTAAATATAAGGATGACGAGACAGTTTTAAAGGGTGATGATTTGGAAGATAAGGAATGATGACTAGTTTTAAAAGCTTTGCTTAATAACTTATATGCTACTTAATCTAGTGCTGAAGCAAGAAGACATTTGTTCCATTGAGTTTTAGTCAAAACCTCGTGATCTCTGACTCTCATGATCGGAATGAGAACAAGATTTAGTCAGTTTAAAAAACGTTTTCTGATGGGTTTGTTAGAAATCACTTTGGAGATAATAGGGATGACCACTATGGTAAAAGCAAAGCCTATAGCTTAGTAAGCATAATATAGATATGTTTGCAACTTTAACCACTGTGGTAAGGCTAGAGAAAACATGTTACATGGTCATATCATGTGCTACATATTATTTGTGTTAGATTCACTCTCATTAATCATTTAACGGCTTACATTACAGTTATAAGCAGCCTTATTTCAAAGATTAGTTGCCTATTTGATACAAATGACTCTAGATTCGACACATTTACTGTGTCATGATCACTTTATAATTTTATTCTTCAAACAGAAGATGAATGTTTCAAAGGCAATAATGATTTGTTGTAGATCAGTTTCCTATAGTGTAAGAGATCCCAGTATTTTTTATACAGTAGGTGTAATTGCTAGTACCTTATTTGTTTATCTCCAAACAACCTATTAATATTACCATTACATAGTTCCAAGGTTTTCGCAATATTGGAAGTAGATCTGGCAACCCAGCCAAACGTTCTCTGATTAATTCACACAGATTAGGTCTCGCAAGGTCACGAGGTCCATTCCCGGCTGTTTCATTATAATTCCCATAAAATATGCCGGTTATCGCCTCGCCAAATAAGGAGAGACAACACATGTTTTAGCTGTATCTCATAGAATAATGGAAGCCATGGGCTTGTGACCGACTTTTTGATAGGCTCGCTAGATTCTACTACTTGTGCCGAGTGGGTTACTGAAGATAGATACAACAATGAAATAATGGTTCTGTAATGCGGATGAGTTGTTATTATTGCAATGTTGAAAGACACAAAAAATAACTCATCTAGAAACCAGCAATTGTTTATCTTAAAACGAATGAAATATTAACTGCTTATTTCCGTGTAATTTGTATCATCTTCAAATGATTGTAGGAAGGTATATATGTAGAGGTACATCTCCTATCAACAGAATCAAAACTGGCTAATTTTAAAGGACGGAGAATAACACTTTTATTTTTGTAAATTGTGATTTTTCCGTACCTAAACAAGGCATTTTCTGTTACCGAGAACCTATGAACTTTGTTCATAACGCTCACTGAATTTTGGCGTTCAAGGGGCGATTACTTTGTCCATATAAATACTTTTATTAGAATAACTTGGGATATGGTTATTGTGATGATTTCAAGGAAGACCCGTTTACAGCTACTTAATCATGTCGACTTAAAGAGTTAAGTAGGTCACTTTCCTCATCCTTACGTCTTACTGTGTAAACCACTTCAAACCTCAAAGGAAGAACTAATAGCCAAGTATGTAAACAAGAATATTTGTCGAACAAACCGCCCTACGGAACCCGAGGTGCCGAGAAACGAATGCCTACAACACACTAATAAAATACTCACGAAGTAAAGCGGAAACATAAAAAAATATACAGGGTTACTGGTAAGTAGACCGCATCCTTTCAGGAGGTGATAGTACTGGTCAATACGGACAAATTTGACCATGGGATACACTGGGCAAAAGTTAACCCGTTTCAAGATAATCGAATTTCAAGATCAGTCGTCTAGGTACACGTATAAATTTTCATTATTAGTCAAAAGTCTCGTTTTTGTGGATTTTTGTGGGTTTTTGGATAGAAGATGAATCATTTCATAATAACAAACCATAAAACTGTACAAATCACAGAGGAAATTATAGCAAACAGCAATTACTTTTTTAGTAGATATTTTCTCAAAAATATTACTCTTCATTTTTTTGTGCAGAATACTTAAAAAACATCTACATCTATCTAGCTATCCAAAAATCCACAAAACACACAAAAATCTGCATAAACGAGACTTTTAACTACTAACAAAAATGTATACGTGTACCTAGACGACTTGTAAAGAAAAGATCTTAAAATTCGATTATCTTGAAACGGGTTAACTTTTGCACAGTGTATCCCAGGGTCAAATTTGTCCGTATTGACCAGTACTATCACCTCCTGAAAGGATGCGGTCTACTTACCAGTAACCCTGTATATCTACGCACTGCGGGGCCTATTGTCAAAATGTTATCCAAGGGCATCCGTGCCAGGGTTATCGACATCTTCAACTGGATACATTAATATAAAGGTTTTTTGTTGCCATTTTTTTTCGCAACCGTACTCATGTAGGTACGTACCTACGTACATCCCTTGACGTGTGTCCGAATGTTCGTAGGTAATTCTTATTTCTAAGATACTATTTTCATATTTATGAGAATGATAAAATTATATGTTTAAAGAAGTCTTATCGTTTTAATTTATTGGTCGCGGTCACTTAATTTTCAAGTGTCTCTGTTAGTTTAGAGGGTAATAAAGTTCTTTTTTCATTGTTAAATAAGGTGTGATCTTGATAATTTTTACTTATAAAAATGGTAATATTTTTTTATTGAACTTAAGTAGTTATTAATTTAACTAAGAATTGCTAAAATTACACATTTGTTTTATTCCGAATAAAAAAGTTTTTTTTATAAGTTTATACCAGATTGTATTAGGTAATTACTCGCTAAATTAACATAAAACAATATTTACTTTTTATACCAGTATTCATATTAAATATTCTATGGAAAATTCCACAACCTACTAAAAAACCTACTAAAGACAGAAAACAGTGGCAACCCTATACGTCAAATTTTGAAGGGCGACATCTGTTATAACGTGGTGTGAATGACTATGTTATATTAAACGCGCGATTATCGGCAATGGCGCGAAATATACCAAATATGGCGCCGGCGCTCAATTAGTCTATGAATATATCGACAGGAATTTGGTTCGGTTGGTTTAAATGTGGGACAGTAGGTCAGTTTAAAAGTAGATAGAATGTGGCCTTTTGTTGGAATAACTTTAGGGCTTGATTTAAAGGGGATAACTGAGTTTTTTATTTATCTATGATGTAGCACTATCAATTGGTGTAGTTGGTACATTATTGACATTGACTTCAGAAAATTTTATTTCTGACCTATTTTTGTAGCTATGGTCCAATAAATGCAAACCCTCATTCAATTTCAAAACATCCAAGTTTTTAAAAATACACAACTTTTTCTTCAAACGTTTTATTGACGTCAAAAGTTTTTTTTGTAAATAGTAATAGTTTTCTACGTTTCCATTACTTACCATAGATTGAGATGCAAGATTTCTAAATAGAGATGCAAAGATATTCAAAATCAGCCTCAATAAATCTAACTCAATAAACGTGAGAACAAGTCAATAAGAATCGTAAAATAATACTATAAATTAAATAAACAAGATGTATGAACATTCTTTGTTTATAAATATGTAATGTTATATCCTTAAAATGCCTGAGAAAATTTTAAATATTTTTATTGGTCCCATGGACCGACACCATTTGAGTTTTAATGTCCCATTAAGATAACATACAAATATTTACTCCGTTTTTTTGTTTTGTACTTATAAATAAAGTTGATGTGCATTTGTTTATAATATTGTTACTTTATGTGTATGAATTCATTAAGGATGTTTATGCAATGTTGGTGCAATTTTTGTAATTAATCGTCTAATAAATAAACTGTCGTACAATGAAAAAACAATGTCTTTCCTAATCCTTTTTTCGACCAACTTCCTGAGAAAAGAGGAGGTTTACGCTATGGACTTTTAGATCAAAATCAAAATTAAAAATCATTTTTTCAAACTTGGGTGCAAGACAGCACTTTCTGAACGACAGGAATTTACATAAGACGGCCCCCAAAACGCCCACCCTTCACCACTTCCTATGTGTTTTTGCTGGGAAGAAGAAGTGGCGCAACAAACTCCCCAGAAACAAATAGATAAGAAGAGGATCAAATCATCAACATATCGAACATCTTAATCGTAAAACCATGTCAAATAAAATAACGCAACAAAAACTCATAAGCATTATTGATTCAAACCATAGATATTAGAGATTTCTATGATTCAAGCCCACAAATAAAGCCTATCCATCAAAAATTCCACATTGATAATATCGTAGAACGTTAAACTATCACACACAATAATTCTAACACGATTCTAACATTCATTACTGGTATTAAAAACTATAAATAAGAAATATTAAAATACCGAGCGATCGAAATTATCGCTTGCATAGCATGTAGCGTGGTCATAGAGTAAAGATTTGAAAGGGAGAAGGCTTCGACGTTACTTTTTATCGTATAATTATTGAGAAGATGATTAACGTGATGTAACACAAATTAAAATTGGTGTCGCTATTGCCTAAATTATAGTTTTTCCAATAGCTTATTTGCCCTTAACTTTGGTAAGAATATGTTATTAACTCTTAAGAAAATATACCATCTCAAATAAGTCTTCTTTATTTTATGAACGTGAACCAAAAGCTACATGTCGCTATTTGTAACCAATATCTAGGTATAGGAAACGACCTGTCAAAAAAAGACAAATCTTGGAATAGCTGAATGATTCATTGACGAACACATGAAACTTAAAAATACTACATTCCAGAACTACATGACACATCTACAACATTTTCCTACTCACACAAAACACAAGAGATATTGCTTCGAAAGGCTATAAAACAGCGATCGATATTAATCGTTAACCTGCTATATTGCGGCATTAATATTCTTAGATTCGTATAAATATGGATACGATATCGGATCGGACAGGTAGTACATCTACATACGCGCGCAATGCATGTGAAAGTTTCCATTTGCTATTCAATCAAGAAACATACGTGCTTCATTATGACACGGTTCTTCCGCGTCCCAAAGGAAGTAGTTTTCGTACCCAGAATAATATCCATAAACTTCTCGTGGACGCCTCGACTCTTCGTAACACATTTCATCTGAATCGGTACAGCCGATTTAGCGTGAAAGCGTAACAAATGAACAAACGCACTTTCGTACATTGTAGCAGTAAGTATGGTATCGAGGGCAAATCCATGGGCAACGTCTAGTCATTGAATGAGTTGTAAGCTTCTCAATTAAGCGGTTATGTCTTTCTGTCACATGATACTAACTTTTGTGCAAGATTGTGACTCAATACTAAAGCACTCACAGAAGTTAATAGATTCAGTTCACAGAAAAATCGTTAGAATCATTATTATTGATAAAAAGCTAAATGCGTGTGACGTAAAAAAACACATCTCGTTCCCGAACTGTGACTTAACTTTATACCTACTTCGTTAAAATTCACAATATTAATTATGCATGACAACAATCTAATTTCAAGAAACTCGTCGAAGTTCGTCATACCGACATTATTATTCACCGAACTTATTTTACTTAGAACTTAAGTATGTAATTAACAATCTGCTAATTTCCAAATTCGTAACACATGCCATACATATCCTGTTTTTTACGATCTAGGAGCGCAAATATTTTATCTTTTAAAATTATTAATTACTATAACAACCCTTCACAAACAAAAACGAACCTTAGCTTCTAAAGTTTAAGGTTGAAAATCCATTGTGGTTGATATCGGGTCTCGTTTCATGAATGAACGTCTACGGTATGAATGGCCGGCGGATGTGACGTAACGCCTGCCAACGAGGCGCCGACGCGCGTACGCACCCTATGTACATAATAAAAATTCGCAGTAAAACATATGCAGTTTGTCTTTTGATTTTTTATGGAGTTAAGTTTATGAATTGGAAGTTAATAAGACAGTGAGTTTGTTTTTAGTAAATAAGTCGTTTAAAAAAAATGTATTTTCATAATGAATGACGTTCTGTTAACGATGACTCTACGTAATTATAAATTGGAGTAATCCTTAAAATGCGCCTGTCGCTATTATAAACATTGAAATAGAAAAAAAGAATATCGTTTAGGTACATTCGGTTTAAATTATTCTACTAACTGATTTCATTTCGAAACGAAAAATACACTGTGTATTTTTTCACGGTCGTTTATTTAAAATTTTGCGCACAATATGAATTAATTTAATCAAAAATCTTCCTAACGTGACCATAGTGCGCCAAAAGTTTTTTTTTAAAGCCATAAAATTCAAGTACAAAGCCTATCTTAATGCTACGAGTGTTGTTTCTTATTGCTATTCTTAATGCTTTTTACGCGATACGAATATAAATGAACTGACAGATATTTTTTCATGTCACATACGTTTGGGTGTTCATTGACAAAGCCCATTGATAAATTGCTGACTTATAGTGGGCTTAGTACATTGACTTTAGGAGATTAGTATCAATAGGTATTGTGGAACATTTAAGTTTGATTTCTGTATAAAATTATAAAATTTCTGCGTAAAGAACACATCGCCGATGTCAAACACCGCCGTTCCAGACAGTCAGCAGTTTGTGAACACACACTAGACAAGGCCCAGCATTACATCAGATTTGATAAACCACAAGTCCTTGCAAAAGAAAACCGATTCCTACCTAGGATGATTCGCGAGGCTATTGAAATTAAAAAACATCCAAATTTCAATAGAGAAGATGGCTGGGTCATACCATCTCCTGCTTGGAATCCCATCATAGAAACTATTAAATCAAAATCCAAGCCTACAACTGCTCGACCTAAGGATACAGTGAGCTCGTTTTGCGTGAATCGGATTGTCAATAATAATTAATAAAATGTAGGGTAGCTGTTTGTAACTAATATATCAAGACGACCAACACCTTAGTCTGCCCGTGACCATGGATGCTGTAAAGGATCCGAAACGTCGGGATTAAATAATATAATATAACCGCGATAAAATCCGTAAAAGTAGTTTTATTTAAATTGATTTCTGTATTTTTTTTTCAATGAATCAATACTTAATTAATAGTTCGACTGGAATCCATTTGTTAAGTTTTTTTTCTTGTTAACATACAATAAATTAAATATTTTTATAGAATGCAGTAAATTAAAAAGTGCAAAATAGAAACACAGTTCAATTGCAAAAAAAATCCTGAAGTTACTGCATTTTTTTTTTCATTTTTTTTATTACCTCTTCGTATTGACAGTTCAAATAGTACAAACTTGTATTACTGCATAAACTGCACTGTGACATCTACGTCACAGAGTCAATAGCATAAAACAACTTATTTACGATTGTCATTGTTCGCGAATGCAGTTTTTTTACTGCATCTCGCACGGTGTGAATCAGTATTTATTTAATGAATGGTACGTACACTTGTCGCGTACCTACTATAGTCACTACCTACTGTAGTTTTTTCCGTTAAGTTTTACGTTTCATGCATGTATTTTAATCGTTTTAAGAAACACATCATCACCTCCCGAGCCTTTTCACAACTATGTTGAGGTCGGCTTCCTTTCAGTCTAACCGGATGCAACTGAGTACTAGTGTTCTACAAGAAGCGACTGCCTGTCTGACCTTCTCAACCCGGTTACCCGGGTAACCCAGTATCCCTTGGTAAGACTGTCGGACTTACTGGCTTATGACTACCCTTGAATTCTTATACTGTTAAGCTTTCAATACTGAATGTGTAACAATAAGTCAAAGTCAAATCATTTATTTCATTTAGGCCTTTACAAGCACTTATGAACGTCAATGCAAAACATAAAACAGTGTCTATACAGATGACATTTAGTATGTCAATCGAAGGATCCTATTTCGACAGAAGTGCGAATATTCATCAAGCTTTGATTCAAGGCCTTCAAAAATCAAGTTTATTTAGTCGAAGAAACACAGACATTAACATGATAATTTTTGAGTCACATAATGAACAAGACAGACACACCCACACTATAATCAAATTGGTTACCACAGACTGTCTGTATTGTTTTTACATTGTTACTTATGTCATATACCTAGTAGACCAAAATCACTGATGATCTTAAAGTACTAGCTGGTCACCGCGATTTCGGTAGCATTGCAAGGAAAATTATTCCCATATCTGTATAAAAAGTACCCAAAATTCTGTTAATCTGGTATATACCTAAGCTAATTTATTCAGTAGTTTTTGGGTTGTAGAGTATCAAAAAAAATCTACGCATCCAAATATTCACATTTATATCATTAGTGTGAAACGAACAACTTGAACATATAAGTTTTCCGTCTCAATATAAATGATCGAAAGTCAATAATTAACTGTTCACGTAATAACATGTTGTTAAACTTTAACCTCGATATCATTGTAATTAATAACCGTTTAGTTATTTATAGCACGGTGAACTTCATAGTTACTTTCTTCGTCTTATCTTTTAGTATACCTAACTACATAGGTTCATGTCACGGGTGGCCGACTTGATAAGACCTACATTCTACTCTTTGCTATCAAAAACACGGAATTACTGTCTTTTGTTCCTATATGGAACGATAGTTCCAAGTTAATTAAGCCCTTCAATAACATTTTCGACACCACAGTCTGCATTAAATAACTTTCATCAGCTGCCTAGACCTTTTTCAACTATGTAAGGACTGGCTTCCAGGTACTCGGATGTAGCTTCTTGTGTTTCACATAGAGCGATTGCCTATCTGACCCTTTCAACCGGGCAACCCATTACCTCTTGATAGGACTGACTCTCAGACTTTCTGGCTCCTGATCACCAGGGTACAAATGATAGCCAATACCCACCAATTTAACTTGCCTTCTTAAACACGGAGGAATTCGTCACAAGACAAGACGGTCACCCATCCGCAGACCGACCGCGCCAAGAATTTAAAAGATCAAAAGCCCCAATCTACTTTTAAATAAAATTATGATATCAGCCAGTACAAAAACGAGTCTGTACCAAGTAGTATTTTTGCAAGTATCATTTGTAAGTACTAGCACTCGTGATGGCGGTGTACATTACATTACTATAAATCAGTCAATACGCACCGCATTCCGGCGACCGGGCTTATTCTGCAAATATTACGTAGTCATATTCTATGTATTATCACAAAGAGGAAACATTTGGTATTTTTTAAGTAAAGGGGCTCAAAAAATGGACTGATTGTTGACAGGAATTGACAGGAATTCTTATCAAAATAAATGAAATATATTAACAAATTCGAAGATTATTTGTTCAGATTAATAAAACTGTGTGCGAGATAGTTATCGAGAGATGCTAGCAAAACCGCAAGAAACCGGTACATTTAGAAAGTACCTACATATAAATCTGAAAAATTGCATTGTTACCGCTCGGGTTTAACGACATTCAGTCAAATTTTAGACCAGTCGTGCTAATGTAGCCCACAATTGAAAATCACTTAGGCCTTGTTAGGCACTCTAGAATTATGTTTCATAGAAAAAAATACGTATCACGTTTATTCTTCCAATTTATGACAAAATTTACACAAAAATTAGGGTTTGTAGTATTATTAAATTATTGTAAATTACTAGGCATTCTAAATTTGACAAACGTACAGAGTTAATTTACACGTAGGCCTTGTTAGATAGCTAATGTCATTATTTGATAATCGTGAATAAAATTTCGTAGGCATTAAGATAAATAATTTATAAATTTTAAAATATTCAGGGGTCACAGGTGCTTCATTTCTTAATTTTAAATTAATTAAAATTAGAGTCGTGAAGGACTGTGTGCTAAATACTTCCTAATTCTAAGAAAGGATTATATCTGAAAATTAAGTGAATTTAAATTATGTTTATTTATGTTATTATAATAAAATATTGTCTACAAGAACAATCTGCGAATTTGATGAATATTTTAATACAAATTAATTATGTATCGATACCTACACATTATTATTTAATGAGACCGTCTGCCAACACCTTAACCTTCTGAATCCAGTTATTGACATAACGACATCAATTTAATATCATTTATAATTTGAATATTAATGTGAAATATTGTCAATCTCAACCTTTTCAGAGGCCATGAATTTGGTTTTTATTGGTTTTCAATCTACATCCTAGTTTATTAATAACAAATGAAAGAGCACGATTTCTGATTCATTTAATTATTGTACTAAAATATTTTTTATGAAAAAATAATTTATAACCGCAACCCGTTATAGACTGGCCCACCGTACGCACGGACAATTGAACACACTTCCTTATTGTAGGGCTTGCGTCATCCTCCGGGTAACGCCCCCGGCCCCGCACCCCGCTCACACCCCGCGGGACTCCTCAAGACCATCTCTACCATCCGATGTATGTGGGTCACGTACTCTGAAACTTGCTGTAAATTAGCCACCGTGACATTGAAAATACCAACTTGAAATTATATTTTTTGAAGCTATAATTTTTTTTTTCAGGAAGCCGCCTGTCATCACTGAGAAAATATTCGCGGAAGTGTAACTCATCGGGTTTTAAGCTCTTCAGAATAAACATATGGCTTTGCGAATAAAAATGGTGTTGATTTGTGTGATGATTAAGACGAGTTTTTTATACATTGCAAAAGCAACGACTTCTTGTGTTTCACACTTGCTCCTAAAACTAATGGTGATCATGACCCTATTCACATGACTTCTTCAACAACCTGACTTATTGTCAGGACTCCGAACAAAGATTGGACATTTCCGCATGAGTCATCGAAAACCTTGAGCGACTGTGTCCTCCGAAAGGATTCATGGCGCCACGGATGTCAAAATCGTAGGCGAAGTCTCAATTAATACAGCCTTGGTGAAAAAATGCTATCATTTGAACATCTTTGACAGTCATTAGTCGGTTAGTTAGAAGCCAGTAAGTCTGACAACTAGTCAGAGAGCCTCGTGTAATCGGGTTGAGGAGGTCAGATAGGCAGTCGCTCTTTGAAAAAAAAAATCAGAATCCCGTTGGACTGGAAACCAACCCTAACATAGTTGGGAAAACCTATACAGATAATTGGTGAAAAAACACTTAACTAGCACAAATTCATGGTCATCTCTTGAGAAAACCACAGCAGGATTATTTAAAACTCCTTGGCTAGTCCCAATTCTTCAAGTCCACTCAACCATGACCTTCGTATTCTCAATTTGCTTCATAACCGTCGCGCCGCTCGTCATCCTGATTGATAACCAGTTGACATATGACACGGGAATTTGGCATATACGATATGCATATAGGAATGTACGCCTGTCTGACATGCTATGTAGGATAGGTCATATAGCAGAGGTACAGGAAACCCAGAGAAGGGTACAATAAAAAAAAGCCATAGGAGTTAAGTGGCCTTGAATTTTAGGGGCACAAGGGATATTCGCGAAAGTAAACTACGTGCAAAAAATAAAGATTCGTAGAATAACCTTAGGTATTCGAATAGCCTATTTATATAAATGAATCTATTTAGTTGACTTGGATAATTAAGAAACCAAATTCTAATACGATTATATTGTCCATGATCAACAGTGTATTCTTTCATTTAACTTAATACTTTGTAACAAAGACTGCATAAGGATCCCCAACGCGTCTGTAGAACCGAATTTGCTTCTAAATTGGCCTAATTTGGGCCATTATCAAGGGTATGGCCGTGGCAATGTACTGTGACATTGTACGTTGTCGCTTCAACCGATACTTTGAAACATTATTCCAGTGGAATAGAATGGAATTTATATCCTGCAGTTTTACATGTAACTTAGGAGACTTAGATTTTGTCTCCTTCATTGGTTAGCTCTATTTGAATAATATGGTTTGATCCAATTGGGCTTTTGGTTTAAACATAAAATGTGACTGATACTTCTACATTTAAAAGGTCCTAAGGTATCAATATTCTTCCAGCTTTGCTTTGAGTGAACTTTCAAGGTCTCGAGTTCTTAAAACTACCTCGGCTCTCGCAGTGTCATGCGCGTCCCGAAGAAATTACTTCCTGCACCAGACTACGAGACACGCCCAAATATTGGACCTATACTATTCTACATACATCCACAGGAACAATTCAACCTAAAGACAAAAAACACAGTGGGTAAAATAAAGAATATTCCTCAGTCAGCAGTATTTAACCGAATCCACTCTGTTATGTCAACTGCGTGAAATCGATACGGAGGAGGATCGAGGTCAAGGACACAAACGGGAAGACTCGAGGAGGATATAAGGTTATTGCGGAACAAATATTCTTTTGTGATAGTTTGAAATGGAAGGAAGAAGAAAGTTTGAGTACATACTATTACCATAATCATGTGAGTTAGCATCTTGAATTTGTGATGCATCAAGGCAATTTTTAGCTCTATTGAAAATAAGACTATAGTTCATGGTCTTCTTGACCACATCCAAGAGATCCTCCTCCTGAGGGAACTTTTTCCCGCATCCGGATAAAAAGTAGGCCCTTCTCAGTATCTAGGGTATCTTACTACCTCAGCGGAAAGTGCCTTACTACGAAAACTTCACACATTTGTCAACTCTAAGATTGTATATAGCAAGATACCTACAGGTACCTACTTGAAGTGTGAGTGCAGTAAGTGGGCTTCTAAAACACGACCTATCGACCGTAAGCCGTCTAATCCGATAGGCTTTTGTCACTTGAATTTCCGACACACCTTAGCCAAGTTGGAAACTTAATTTATTTGGTGGTAAAGCATTTTAATGGCGTTTGAAAATGTAATTAAAATTACTGAGCTGATGATGGCTGGAAAGGGTTATGCTCAATAGTAAATGAGTATGACATAGGATGATACAACAAATTACTGAGTAAAGTTGAAGGATAAAATCTGTGGGAACCTGAATTTTGAAGTCCAAAGTAAAATTGCCAATCCTCGTTGACCAAGCGTAGTGATTAACACTCATTTCTTCTCTGTCTGAGAAGAGACCTGTGCCCTACAGTGGGACGATAAAAATAGCTATTGATGATGATAAAGATATTACTTATGTCAAGGTTAAAGTTCCTACCGCCCAATATACCTACGTTGGTGACAACCGATATTTCATTGACATAATTAGTGACAGATATGTCATGTCATCCTCACTCGCGTGCTTACACGCCTATGTAATTGTGAATTCACACTATAGAATATAAACTACTGCTTATATTGTGAACTACATACTTAAGAACATAATCGAGTTTGTATGTTTGTTGATTTTACAGCCGGGTGTTAAGTTTTTCCTCAGATATTATGTAGGTGCAATGATATGTATTATATCCTATTTATAAGAACTATAAAAATATTAATGAAACTAAATGAAAGGTAAAGATAAATGAAGAAGTTTCATTAGACTTGTCAAATAACTCTGCCGCTCTGAAGGTGGTCTCTAGCAACTTCATGGTAGTCTAAAATACTACTACTACGCATGTGCGAGACATCAAACGGCTGACTTCGGAGAAAAAAAGTTTTAAGAAATCTGTACTAGGCATAGGCATTTTCACTTATAATACCACAAGAGCTTCAAAATTATCGGGTATTTTCGTCAAGTTTTCCAGGAAAAATCACTCGCGCTTCGCGCTCGTGATTTTTTAACCTGAAAAACTTGACTCCTTCATTTGTTTGCAACGAACCTATCGGAAAATACCCGATAATTTTGAAGCTCGTGTGGTATTCGGGGGATTATTTTTCCGTCCCAAATGTCGGCCACAACCTGTCAGTTTGACATAGCAACGACCAGAGAAAATATTCAAAAAATTATCAGTATAATACCATGTAGGTTGTACCACGTGACGTCGAATGGTGCAATTCTATTGGTCGATATTTGGGTCGGAAAAATAATCAACACAATTTTATAAAACAAATGCAAATCATACACTTTGCTCACACTTATTTTGAGATCTGAATATTTTCGCAAGATTAAAATAAGAGTACCGAGTGCACACCCAGTACGAAAAAATGTTAATACCTAGTACTCTTTTCGTGCCTAAATTATTATCTCATGCTGTATTTGCTATTTATATGCATGGCATCATGGATATAGGCCGAATTGTTGTATTTTAGAAATAATTTATTGTTGTGCAGTTGCGTCATCTTTACTCTTATCATATTAGTCTCTTTTTTGGACTTGTACGCATAGGCCTTCCCTGTCAGGAGTTCGGCAGTCTCTCTTAGTCATCATTGTACGTAATTTTTTTTTTATAGTCCTTGTTTGTTTTTCACTGTTCCGTTTTGGGGTTGTGGTCCAACATTAACCTACACTAAGATTTCAAAGGATTTTTCATAAAATAGGGTTTTTGAACTAGAATCTAATGGAACTGATTTAAAATTAAAATTTGGTGATTCTCAATTCAATATTTTATTTTTATACGAAGTAAATATTTACGTATCTAACTTTATGACCAAAAAACATTTAACTCTCAGAAATTACTTTTTCAAAGAATTACATACTGTTAGACTGAAGTCAAATACTTCATCCCATATGTTAGCTCTTAGTTCGGCCCCTAGCAACAGTGACGTCACAGCACAAAAATAGTCGGAAAACTCCTATTTGTATGCCATAGACATTATTCTGAAGATATATGAGCAAAAATATCTCGAGATAATAGTCTAACCTAGTTTTTTGGGGCAAAAGAATAGTGTATTGCTATGAAAATAAAGATTGCGCTGAAGTAGATTGTTTGATGAAAATTCTTGGTAAAAATATGTTGAAATTGTCTTTTTCAATTTTCTCGTTTATAGCACATAAATATTTTAAATTAAAATTCTAACTGTTGTAACTAAGTACACGATAAGTAACTAGAAAAACCTAAAGAGTACTGCAGAACCAAAAAGTTAGTGTAATTCGAGGACTGAAATTCAACGCCCATTTTAAAATAGACTATATAAATAGACATTGCCTTAGATAAGACACTAACATTCGTCACTATCATATAAAAGATCTAATTAACGACCAGAATTGATGACCTCTAGCTCAAAGCTAAAACTTGCTTTAACTAGCTCTAAATAAACTGGTTCGTGAAACTTAATCCTTAATTAAAAAACTAAGTATACAACATTTACGTATTTGAAATCTATTTATAAACTTTAATTGGCGTTCACAGTACATAGTGTGATCAACCATCTTCCATAGCGAGTACAATGCTCTCGATAGGTTTTGCTATATTTTTTGTTACAGATTTGTAATAGAGTTTTTATTCGGCACTGAACTTCTTCTTATTGGTCCATGTCATGGATGAAGGAATGATAGCAGAGATGCCGTAAGGAAGGTAGATCAGGCGCCTTCTTGTAGGTCAAACAACGTACGGTAGGCGTGATCTGTTGATAGAACTAACGAGACGTTCGGGTCCCTTGTCAAATTAAAACCAAACTGTTAAAGATTGGTATTGATTGATGGTGATTTTATTTTGACAATAATAGGTATGTTCCATAGAAGGCGTGTAAGGGCGGAACTAGTAACTCCTCGTCCCCCAAACGCCCGTATTTTGGCGCTCTACTTTCTAAGGAGATTTTTCGTTATGACATCTCCGGTAGTCATTTTGTTCTCCATGGTCCATGGGTTCACACAATGGGGTACGGCTGGTCAGGTTTGTCAATTAATCGATAACTTGAATCATGTGAATGGAGTGAGAAGTACCTACTAGTTGTATGGGAAACCATTGACAAAACTATGTTATTGAATGGGACTGTCAAGTATCGATACGTTTTTGGTATTTGGGTCAGGTTTTGTTTTAGGTTAGTTCGTTTTTTTGTTATTAATCATAACAGCCTCTATTTGCGGACTATCCGAGCCGAGAAATAATATAATTTAATTACACTCTGGTAATTAAAATTGAAACTAAGCTTTTTTTTCAGTGTTATAATAGATAAGAAAAACTGTAGGTAGTATCGTTTTGAGTGTGTCGTAGATATTATTAAAAAATATCTACTTTGATCCTATTTAGCTCTGATTTAAAATTAACAAAATCATGATAAAAATACAACGCAATTTCAAAACATCCGCGCCCCAAACGCGTTTCAACTCCGTCGCAGCTCGTAACGTACGCGCGAAAAATATTCAAATACACTCAAACTGAATATGCGTAATATGATAATTTTCCATTTTAAACATTCGTCTAGCTTGCCGAATGTATAATAATCACGTGATAAATAATTCGGGGTTATCGAGGGGCCTTATTCGCGATAAAGTGTAGGGCGACCATGATCTCTAACACTAGATACCGGACTGTTGATTGAAAACCGTCCAGCTTTTGTTTTTGTTTACAAATAGACAAGCTGACGTCCTAGTGGTCAGGGGTGGTTTAGTGACCTGGATTAAATGCCGAGTTGTCTATAAAAGATGGCTGCACTTTTTAAAAAGTTTACGTAAAAATAAAACATTTTAGTCACTCTTGGGTATTGTGATATCGAAAATTACTAACCTACTCTAAGGAAAAATATGTGAACTATTTACCGATTAAGGTGTGTAGATTTAAGTACCTGGTAACCGACGTGTAATGTTGAATTAACCTTCGAAGACCATATGAAAAAATAAAAGTAATAATTTATATGAATTTCTATCAAACAAACAGTATAAAAGTCTCATTCCTGATCAAATATTTAATCAACAATAAATATCGTTTTACTACAAAGGTTTCTCAAATATTGGCTATTAACCCAAATTAAACAGTCCGAAGTGAAATAAAATTACTAATTAATAAAACATGAGTAACGTCACGATTAATATATTCGATCACTTGTCCCAACAAAGAGGCCAATTAGGTCGACCCACATTCGATGTTCGCGACCCAATCCGCGTCCAAATGGCGCAAACATGGCCACTCTAGCATCGGGTAGTAGAACCAAGGTCACACGCACACATTCGCAACCGTCTACGAAATCCTTGGTAGCGGTTAAAGACCTACGGAAGTGGTTGCGTCTAGTTTAAGTAGAACCCCCGCCGTCAATGTACTTCCTCTGCGGTACGGAACTTTGCAGTCGACGAGGGGGATCGAGATGACTGGTCCAAAGGTTTTATGTCATCATGTCATGCGGCCTTCAATTCCTATGTTTATGTAAACCGCGTGAACAAGTTTCGTGACGCAGTTGCTAGGGGGAAGTTGGACTTTTTTACAAGTCTTATTTCGGTTATATCTCATATCTGAGCCTGCCTTGTGCGTTATGCGAAGGCGGTGGCTTAGCATGATTTTTTAGACTGCGAAACATTAATGTGACCATTTTTATAACGGACTTTATAGTGTTTGATGAATAACAGACGTGACAGATGATTTTGACAACGGATATTGCCAAATGGTTAATAAGGTTATGAAGACCAGTTTATGTGCTTCCTACGTTTAAGCAGGATATTAGTGGGAGTGATGTGACGCAATTCCTAAATGATCTGAACATAAATGCTGAACAAAATACGAAATAAAATGATAATTATGTAACAGAAGATACCAATGCTATTGTAATCAATTCAGAATAAGTAATAAAAGATACTGAAGCAATCAAAGACACACCGAGAAACGTAATTATGCAACAGGAAGCTACAGAGGTTGATGGGGTCGAACCAGATATCTTCATAAAACATCAAACATAGGAAACTGAATATCTACTCTAATAAAAAGAGAATAAAATTGATTATTCGTTCAAGGCTGTTAAGTACGGAATTCGCATAAAATTCGATGTAATTTACTCTTAGAGAGAACAGTTAGTGAAGATGGATTGACGAATTGTTGGAAAATGTCGACAAAGAGAATTTAGGAGAATATAAAATCTTTGAAATCAAAGCTAAGTTTTGTAATGCTATGATTTTGTCGTTAAATGTATTAATGATGATGGTTGCTGATAATATTGTCTGTTATCGTTAAAAATACACATTAAGTGTCAATGATGAATTTTCCAGAAACTTCTACCATTTAATCTATTAACATTTGTACATTAATTTGAATGTATTAAAACCAAATACACGTAACCATTTAAGAAAGATTACTAAGCAATTATTACCAGTTAAACTAACGTTTACAATTCAAATAATAGCAGTTTGACTGATTCCTTCTACGTCTTTCCATACATTATTTTGCAAATAATTTACTTTGACCCTGAAATCAGCTGTTTTCGTCCACCCACTTATTTGGTTAGCTCTAAAACTTTACGATCCACCAGAAGTTGAGTTAAACAAGTTCCCATCAATATTCAAATTAAAAACCCAAAAATATCCCACGGATACCATCCTTAAAAGCTCACGTGATGTGCGAGAAACATGTCATGGGTAGACAGATCCTCACACCACTCACAACAAGCTAATCTGACCTCTATGACCATACACTCAAGGTTCAAGATAATATAAGCACGAGTGACGACCAGATTGATCAATTTGACACACTGCGTCTGACCTTTGGCATTACTTGATAAAACACATTTTAGGAAATAGATGTGCTGTCAAATGAAGTCTTAGTAAATAACAATAGGGGTGACAATCGAATGGCAAGGGTTATTATTAAAATTGGTAATGAGTTATTGATAGTCGTCTAACAAATATCCGAGGGATTCATTCATAAAAACCGGTCGCGGCAGTGTATGCGTAGCTTCGTTGTTTTTCAATGAATATTATTGTTGAATGATTTATTTTTAAACCGTTTAGTGATAGCGAAAACAAAATTGTTTGGGCGCCAGGGTACTATAAAAACATAATTATGTAGCACAATATGTTAAGTTAAACCAGTGGAAAATACGTAAACAGAATATAAATTGGCAAGTCATTAGGGAATTTTAAATAATGATTTATTAACTGCTGAAATCTAAAATCATACATCAAATGAAGTTAATCCGCTCAATATTATTTTTTTGATCATTGATTATGATTAAGAGTAATCCTATTAAACTAATATATTATGGTTAATCCGACAAGTTCAACTGTAATTAATTTAATTGATCTTACTACATCTATTACTTACCTTAATATTTTTCTTCTATTGTTTGGATGCAAACGTCCCGCCATGACTGGATCTATAGCATGCAATTTTGCGTGAATCTCTTCATTCGTGAAAACTTTTTCATTATCTACATCTTGTTGTAGTTTTTCTTTGGTTATTTGAGAATTATTCACTTCTTTACTAATTTCAGATGATGATGTAGGTTCTTCTACTTCGGTTTTTGTAGGCTCTACTGTTTGTTTCTTTTTATTAATTTCCTCATCTATTTCAGAGTTGTCCAAATCTCTTTTTCTTCTACTCTTATCCCATAACAAAGCTTCATTGTCATCCATGTTTTCTACCAATATTTTGTAAACAATGGATTCTATGTAGTAATTTGTTCCACCGACTACGATAGGTATCTTCCCTTTTTCTGTTAGATCATCTATCTGTATTAGAGGTTAAGGAAGATAATTGATGAGATCATAACGGACAATAAAACGTAAAAACCAGATTGATTTGGCTGTAATTTCCTTGAAGTCATTTAATTTTTTTATTAAGACATTGAGTTGTTATTCTGCGTTGAAAACCGTTTTAATACCTTAGGGACTATAGTCACTAGACAGTTGATAGGTAATTTCTACGTCTTTTCAGCTTACACACCATAATGACAAGTTTTGGTACCAATTAATCGCAGCTCACAAAAAAACAATTCAAATACCAAACAGACAAGGAAAACCGCATGCCTAAACAAAAATCAGTAACAACACCTTTTGACGATCAAAAGCCGAAGAAACGGTATTATCAATCAAGTAATATTCACTTTTGAACGGTGAAATTGGTCGTTAGCGGTGTACATACTTATTACAAAGACAGAGTGGTGTACCAAATGTGTAAGCTACTTTGGTCAGCATAAGAGGATTATATGGTCAATGGCCGAAACGCGGAAGAAGCTAAACCTTTCAAATACTTGTCAGAGGTTACCGGCACTTCTACGGTTTGATCAACGTAATTTCGTGTCGCCATTTGGCTAGCATTAAAGACTGTTTGGGGTTATGTTTGTGTGGAAAGGTGAAGAAGACATGTAAGAAAATAAAGCTGATTTAACAGATACAGAAGAAAAGAAAAATGAAAAGTATTGCTATTTACGATGGTGGTAAGTTTATCTGAACTTGGATTCATGAGGATACCTACCTAATGTTTGCTCAATACAGCACATTTAAAGGACATCTTACAATACTTCTCAAAAGCAAGGATTAACAAGAAGAGACAACAATAATGATTAATGACCAAACAAATTGATTATGAGACATGGAAAAGTCAGAGATGCTCATCAAAATGTCCTATATTTTTGATTAAATAAATTCGGACAAACTGACAGCAAAAACAGCACAAAATTGCAAAACCCTACACAGGCCACAAAATCTATAACAATAATTACTATACCTACGGACCATGACTCACAGTCACTCTCGAAACCAGTATGACTAAATTAAACTATGCTATGACGTGGTACGCCTACAGCTACATTAAGTGTTGCAGTTGACCCTAGCCAACCAGCTGATATTTTAGATACGTTTCCCTTTCACGCGGTTTACAACGATTTGGTTTGTCGAAATACTGTTTTTGGTGTACGCAAGTTTCCTTTGTGTACCTGTTTTAATTGTTTGTTTATAGTATGTTGTGCTTTGTGAATTTGTGTGAGTATGTAACTGATTATGAATTCATTGTTTCATTAATTAGTTGTTTGAGGTACACTTACCCTAATGGTTTGCAATCATTACAAATCTGGTTTGTAGAGACTACAGAGTTTTCCAAAATATTAATTCCTAGGATTTAGTTGTGTCATCTTCTTATTTAGTTAGTAAGTTTATTAACTTCGCAAAGTAAACTAACTGGATTGTTAGCTTAACATTTAGGTACTAGATTAACATGAATCCTAAGATCAGATACCTGTTATATAGACATCTCAAAATTCCTAAATAATTTGCTTTCTATATGTAAGGTAAGTGGGTCGTTCTTAGAACTCGTCTTTGGCTGAGATAGGCGTATACATCTTCAATCCACTTACACTTTCTAGTTACCTCGAATCCCTAGAGGAATTAATATACGTTTTTCTATAAGGAAATTCCTAGGAAGTGAGGATTTCTATGATAGAGCAAGCTTTACCTGGAAACATGTGTGCTTGTAACGAGGTCTGTTTAGAAGATGGTTGATTATCATTTCTACTCAATCATACGCCTTTTGTTTTAGCAGATGGTGCGTAATTAAAAGGGACAATTCACATACGCATGGACAAAGAAGAAGGAATTTGATCAATTGTCGCCTTTGAGGTCATTTCTGGTGAAGTTTATAAAAAGGATACGATCTTAAGAGCTCTGTTTCTGAAGTCCACGACGGTGAACATCTGATGTGGTTCCAGGATGTCCAAGAGGTGATGAGGAGCCCGTTCCCGTTCTTTGGCAGATGCCTTCGCAGTCACCACATCTAAACCTTTGTAGATCTGAAACATAAAATGCCTTTATTATGACTTTTAGTTTTTGCAAAACTGATTACGGGTTCAAAATGACTAACGGTTTCCAAAGAAGCATCAGGCTTTGGTTTTACTTGACTTGGCTTGAAGAGCACTTTTGTGTCCTTCCTTTCGGAACCTTGCAAATGCAAGAAGCATCCTTGGGACAGATGGTGGTTCCTTTAGTTTTATTTTGGTTGAAGAAATTGAAAATCTTTTGTTTACTGTTATTCGGCTAGTTGCTTTGATATTAAAAGTTTATCTACTAGAGGAGATAACAAGCGAAATGTTTTCAGACGTAAAAACGACAAAATATAATAATTAAGCACGTACTTTGATCTTTCTTCTATAAAAACTAATTTAATGCGGAATAAGTTTCGGCGATAAGTGCGGACGCTCGCAGAGGTCAATTTAAGACGTATTCTTTTATTGTGTTACGTATTTATAATTTACATAATAGTCAATATATTCAACCTGGATCGAACTTAGGTAGTATTTATAGCCTTACATGATCGATTAACCGTTTATCATCCAAAGGATAGAAGAGGAAGGACGAAAGCTACTAAAAGGACCACTGACAAATTCCCTTTTACAATTTTGTCTAAACCACCAGAACCGCAGATTTTCCCCTCATCATAAACTCCATGTTATAAATCAGGAAAAATTCTATTATTACACCTTGAATGGATCATGGGACATTATGGTAATTCAAGTAAAACACCATGAAATATATGTAAAAGGGGCGGAACGTGACATATATCTGAATAATGTGGCTGGCACCTTTCAATACTCATTAAATAAGGTTAATGGAGCTTCGAGCATGTAGGACATGGCTACTATTTTTAGAATCTTCTGGTTCATTCGTGGAAGTGGCTTCAAAACAATAGGTTTTGGTCCTAACATATGTATATAGGAGCAGTAATGAAAAATTACATTCAGTAAATCGAGGAAGCCTTTTCGAAAGCTACTTTTTTCATAAAGCTTGAAAGTTATTTATTATTTGACTTTATGAAGAAAACAACTTAAATTTTCTTTTCTACAAAATATCACTAGCTCCTTGCTGAGTTTCATTTTTGCAACGTTTATAAATTGCATATTTATCGCCTTCTACTTCTACCTATAAAATGATATAATTAAATAATTAAAAAATACTGAGTTTAGGTTAAAATTATCATCGAATTACGATCCAGAAGAATTTGCGCATTGACTCCAATGTCACTTTAAGTTACGCAAGCATCTTATCACATAATCAGCCTTCATAAAAATAACCGTAAAAATGGTATCATTATGCCTATTGCGTCATACCGAATATCAGCTGATCTGAAGAAAAAACTACCGAGAACCATCGAATTATATTTATTTATTATCAGTACTTAATATATTTTGTTTCAGAATAATTGGACGGCCGTGAAAAAGTAAATAGATAATAGTATTGACACGTTTACTCTGAAGCAACGAGTTGCTGAGGTAAAAAAAGATTCTTCTAAATGTCGCAAAAACAACGAAAATTAAACACAATATTGCATCAGCCATTTTAAGATATAAATACTAGCAGGATAGGTAACAATGATGATGTAGAAAACCTTGACATATTTTCCTCTTACTAAAACACAAAACAAACAAAATCGTCCGTTTGTACTCCGAAATTTCGTCCTTTTCTATTTAGATCAAACTAGAAGGACAGAAATAAAAAAATCTGGTAAAATATTCAATAATATTAAAATCCTACGTATTTATAGAAGATCTAACTTTGCAGACATATAAAATCCTATTTTGGACGACATTTACAAGTTTTCAAGTGGAATTCTACTTAGAGAAGATTTAGCGTGAATTTGAAATATTTAATATTGGTATTGCTTTCCAAAATAGAAACGGAGATTTCAGCAATAAATTGCAAAAACAAGTTAAAGTACCATAAGTATCTATGAGAATTCATGCCGTCAAACAATCATTGATGAATTAAGCGACCCAGTAACCAACTGACAAGACAACCAAAGTATACAAAAATAAATATGACACAATTTTCATACATAACATATACATACAACTATATATTAAATTGTAACAATGATAAGAGCAATGTGACTTTGATCTTGTGAATGAAACTCGGAAGGGCAACTTAAGCAACTGTAAGATAACCCGTGCTCAAAGAAGCAATTATGATTTTTTCCATATCGTTAACATATACCTAGTTATTTGCTTCATTTGCGCAAATAAGATAATAGTTTTTGGTCTTTTCGGTTACTTTATCGTTTCACATAATTTCTGAATTGTACTACATTAAACAGTTTATTACTTATTTTAAAATCTATAAAGCTGAAGAGTTTGCTTCTTGAACGGTCTTGTCAGGACCTAAGAGACCAATCAGAAAAAAAAAATCAGTGTTAGTTAGGTCATGTATCAAGGAACTAGGAAGGCTTTAGGATACTATTTATCCTGATGCGCAGAGTTAACTCGGGGAGCGTGTAAAACGGCTGTTGGAAGCTGGTTACTTATGTGTTAAATTATGTAATGGTAATATAGCTGTAGATTCTCCGAACTAAAATGTAAGAATACAGATAAACTTGCTGTTTAAATATAAGTAAGAGCCCTTCTACATTTTAGCTGGCATTTTCCTCCTTTCCCTTACCTACATATAAATATGATCCCCAGACTTTTTGAAGTTAGCTGCGTGTGATAATATTCTATTCTAATAATATACTTAGATTCGTATCGACGGACCAAAAAATATGTATAGCTTACGCTGGCGGTTTCACCCGCGCCCCAAAGAAACATAAAAAAAAAAGCTTTTATATTATTCTGATGTATATGTATATATATTATTGCCAAGTTTCATCAAAATACAAACTTTCACCTTTGTAACATCAGAACTAAAAGAACAGAAAATCCATCTCTATTTGTTAAAGCTTAAACTGATAGGCATATTCAAGTAAATTACCATAATTTCACAAAGCAATTAACGTATTTAGGACAAGTGTAATTTTCCTAAGAACACTTAAAAGTTAGCAATAAATCACACGCTTTTGTTTTATTCTTACGTCAAGACCATTTTAAAAAGACCTGTAGAAAATTACAGTACTAAATTAGGTTATAGTAATTTGTATACAGGCTTAGTATTGAAGCTACAATGAAAGTCCAAGTTATACTGGATAGTTTAATACTTTTACTTGTCGAAAAAATCCTATAGTTTTCCAACAGGGTATTAATATAATGATCATTCCTGATAAGAGGATTGAGGATCACGACGATATTATTAGTCAAACGTTACGTCAAAATAAGCTTATATTAAGCTGTGCTTATGAGAAATATAAGTCGTGTTTAATCGTACATAAGTATTCTGTATCTCTCGAGTTACGTATGTAGGAATCTATCGGATAGTCCAAACAATGAAAACTTCATAGTCTTGACCCAATTGCCAACCTCATTTGCTAGTGCTCTTTGCTGAAAAACAGTTCAGGCTCTGGCGACCAAATAGTTGCGGTATAGCTACCATAAAGCATCAGATAGTATATAAATGCCCTGATAGGAAATGAGTAGCTCTATCTCCAAAGCTAAAATCTAAACAAGGGCAAATCCTCAAGCTTGGGGGAGGCCTTTGACCAGCAGATTACTCTTATTAATTGCTAGAATTCCCAATTGCCTTGAGCAGTGTTAGGTAAACCAAGACTGTCCTGACACGACAGATAACAGCGCATAGAAAAAAATCTCTTACCAAATAATTAAGAACAATAGATATTTAATCTACCATCAGTATTTTTTCCAAAATATAGATTCCGTTAGGTATTGGTATCTTTATACCTTATCACCATTTTTTTCAATAACTGATGTAATATTATCAAAATATCTATCACCTTGCGCAACATTGTAGGTTTGTGGTAGATCATGCATTTCGTAAATCATATCTATAAACTGACATCTGACCACCATTTTTTTGCACCAATAAAACATCTTTGATTTTAAAGACCAGAATTTTCTGGTCTTTGTAACATATGTAGATGTTTGCTATAAGGTGTCTTAGTTAACTGGACAATCTTTTTTGATGCACTCAATGTGCGTAAATCTATATTTTTAGGGTAATTATATCAGGGTCACCGATTCTGTCAAAGATTATCACAATATAAACAATATTGGTACAGACGTCATAGATAGATAACAAAATAAGAGGTAATAATTTACTAAGTTCGTGTAGGTATTATTTTACCAATGTACGGACTACTATAAAATATTATGTGATAGAAAAACAATTTCTAGTAGCGAAAAGAGACTTAAAAGCTGGTTATGCATGCTCTAAGCTTTCTAAAAGTAAATCAATAATTAAAAGTACCAATTTTATTTCCTATATGTTTATATGGTCTATTTACTTAAAAAACGTATTACATTATTATCGAGACAAAACGGCTACATAACATATTAACATTCAAATGATGTAACCTAAATCAACAATTGTATTTCCTAAACTTATGTCAATGTGAATCGGAAAATTTACAAATATTAATTAATAATAACCAGTTTGGTAGTAAATTGGACCAGTTTTGGACATAATACATAAATTCCAATTTTATATGTTGCAGCTTGCAGACAGATATCAGTCGGTATCAGTTTACGCGTTTTTGACGGCCAAAATCTGTTGCTATGTCGGACCAAGTTATAAGCGAAAGCGGGAAACTTATACACAGTGCATCTAAATTGCGAGCAACTACACTGATGAAAATTTTGGACCATCTGCAAATAACTTGAATGGGACAGATGTCGATCTAAGGGAGTAGAAAAGTCTTTTATCAAGACAACCCTTGGTCCTATCTGTTTTTTTTTTTTTGTTTCTATTTTTGTAATTTTGTTCTCAATTGCATTGTATAATTCTGTGACAGCAAGAAGTTTTATTAACTTCCAACATTTGAAAGTACTGGAATTAACAATAAATTAAGTTTATATGCAAAGGATATTAGAGCTTGCGTATTACCTCAGAAAAAAATACAAAAATATAATCCATCAAAATTACTTGTCAACCGCTGTAACTGACACCGTACCTAAAATGTAAAAAATTCGCTAGATAAGTGAAATCAGCCAAGGCCGAGCCTATCGCTGTAATTGCAAGTATCGCGTATTGCTCATTAGTTTATTAATAACTGCAATTATCTGTGCGACTGTTGGCGTATTATCTATAAGTTCGATTATATGCGCCTGACCTGCTCTGGATTTTAGCTGAGGGCCGAATGAAAGGATATGACCTAACGATGTTGTGGTTGAAAAGATTGACTGGTCCCTTGTGACAGAGTTCAGATAACTACAGGCAGCTTAAGATATTTCATTCATTTATGCCATGATAATTTTACTTCGATTAAGACTTATCAATCCAGTTCTGCTATCCTCATTAAACATAGACATAAGCAGAAGAATTTCACTTTTGAATTCTATTAAGTATAGCATTCTTCAGCTTGGTGCGTACAAAGCCCTTTCAAACAAAAATGAAGTTACCGTAATGAAGTAAAAATTACCCCAGACCAGTTTCAAACTTGGAAACAGATTACCAGCATATATGTCTCAAAATGAAGTGTAGTTACATGAAGTGAATATATCCGTAAGTACTTACTCATGACTACTAGTAATATAATCAATTAATTAAAATTTTTGCTTTTCGAAAAATTAAACAAAGTGATTGAAAACGACCAAGTTTAAGAGACACGACGTTATCAAAAGTTAAAGCAATGTCAGACGCTCCTGTTATCAAAGTGTCATTGACAAATGTATCGATAAACTGTAGTTTTATTAAACTATAGTATAGTACAGTATAGTATAATAATGATTAAGATGTTATGTGTTATATTGTATTGAAGGAATTCAATACTGAAATGATGATTGATAGATCTGAATGTTTCGGCATTGCGTCAACTAAACGGGGTAGATTAAGCTGAACTTAATAATGTGTGTTGTTACACTATTATTTCGTCACCATTGGATACGCAAATGATTAAACTTATTTCATTGAATATTTCTAATAACGGTCGATAATGCATGAAATGTTATAAAAATGTGAACCAGTGCATATAATAAGGATAAAAGACTGGCTTTTATCAAAAATAATGCAAGTTTTAATAATAATGCAAGAAATGCAATTCACGTCGATAGCTCAGTGCATCTGTGCACTCGACAATAAATCAACTATAAAATGCAATACAACATAAACATAGATAGTAAACAATAGATAAACACTATCTTTCATTCACAAATGCACTCACAGCCAAGAAATTCATTGAGCATGCAGGAGAGTGCAATATTTGTATAATGTAGTATTGCAATAAATGCACGGTTGATAATGAAAGTGAGGTCAAGGGTATCACGTGGCACGCGGATGCATGAATACTGATAACCGTAATGCAAGATAATATAGAGGTATTGTCGTTTTAGGGTTATCGACAGAATCCGCATTATGTGACTTTTTATGTGAGCAGTAGCTGTTTCTCGCTGTTTCTGAGGCGTTCTGGGGAAACGTCTTTTTGTTTTAGATGATGCATATGTCGCTATGTATTTTACCTTTCATATGTTAACTGTAACTATGAAACAAAAATCACATTTGCTATCGAATGTGGTCAATCAAGATGGATGATGGATGTAGAGGAAAAGGGATACCAAAGATATGAATAAGAAGGGCATGTAAGTATAACCTGATGAGCGATGGGAAAGAAGAAACCAAATAAAATAGCGAACAGCTCAAGATTCAAATATCATTCCAAAATTAATATTCATACATGACCTTCGATAATATTCATAATCCTATATACAAAGACACAGGATTAATATACCAAAGTAGCAAGCAAAGCAAAAACGGACGTCTCGCGTGATCGGAACCAATCGGCTCATTCATCGACATGGAACCTGGTAGGTTATAACGTGGGAATTATTTCCTCAATAAATTAAATGTCCTTACAGAAGTAGCTATACACGGAATCAATAATTCCTTACCATGTGCCAATTTCACTGGTGAAAGAAAGGCTAGATTTGGTCATGGAGGATGGCTGTAAACTTACTTGGTAGCATATGAAGGCTCCATCGGTTTCCTTTAAGATTTTACTTGTTATTTCTTTTGAGAGTAGAATAAGGAGTTAAGGGCGTAAGCTTAATCAAGAGCATGGCTAAGTTTTCATTTAGATTCGTTCAAGCACCCATGGTGTGAATCATGAATGAATGACTAACATACATTGACCACATTGGTCAAGAAAAGGCACTCATAAAAGCAATTTATCAAATTAATAAGCACCTACATATATTTTTGATAATAAATGACTTTGTACAAGACTTATACATCCTAAATGATGACATGAGAACTATACTTAATTGATTAAATTTTATCTTGAAGTTATTTTTAGAATCACAATCATCGTCTCTGAGAGCGACTGCGAGTGAATTACGTAACATTAAAATACTGTTGTTGCTATAGTATTAATCATACTGCAGGCAACAGATAATTGTATACTTGGTATAGGTACCTAAATCTTGGATTGAGTGGAGTTGTGAAACTTATACCTATAGAATTACTTAAAACACTGCCATTTTATAGCTTGTTCCATTTTTGTTTCAGTATCTGTTAATTAAACTAATAATTCACTTGTTCAAATAATCAAAACTATCAGATTCTGCGCTTGTATTCAATTTTGCCAAATTGTCGTTCAGATTTCCTTCATGTCTACATCACTAAGCAAGTCTTCTTTAATTTCTCCATCTTTCCTTCCATCCATTGCTTATTAACTTCACCAAAACCATCATCTTCATTCATCACCATTACCACTCTAAACACGACTTCACCATCAATTTAACTCCTAGTGTACCCACACTAGCTGTAGGTACCATTCATAATAACAGACGCAATGCACTCGGAATTATATCTTTCTGTTAATCGATACCTACGTAGGCGTTCATTCATGTCTAGTAGTAGTTGCGAGTAGTCGATTCGACCTTTGCGATCGATGCAATCATCATTATCTGCACGAGGGCTACCCACGTAAGTTTCATTCAGTTTGTTGGTACTATTAGCTAGTGAATCGGTTTTGTCTGTTGGTGTAAGTTGTTAGAAATTTTGATCGTAAACATTATTTATTGTAGTAAAAAAGATAGCTTGTTTGCTACTTTTGATGTATGATGCCTTAAGTTAAATCATACTGCACTCATGTTCCTGACTACCCAGAGATCGTTCTTATACAGACGCACAAAATCGTACCTTTAGGAAGACATAGAGGCATTCAATAACAAAAACAGAAAGTGAATAATATGATCGATGACGAGTGATAGAACCCATAGATCATAGCAAATAAGACTAAAGGGCTCCCAATTCATATCTCCACAGAACCGACACTAAAAACAAAAACCACTCGAATACTTTCCCGCTCAAAACGCGACCTTTACATACAAACAATACACCCACACATCCACATCTGACATTCAGTTATCAATGTTATCAGACTGCATACAGACATGTGTTGTGACGTCACGCCACTATGAATGGCCCACGCTACGCCCGGAGTATTTTGAGAGCTCCCCCGAAGCGTTACGTCACTTGTCTAGATTTGTAGAAGAACTGGAATTTGTATAGCACTATAGCACTAATGATTTGTGTGTCCGTGGGTGGTAAGCTTAAGTTTGTAAAGTTGATGTCAGAATTTGGTAATAGCTTTAATGGCATTACTTGGAAGCAACTTATGACTGTCTTTGGTGAATTTATATTTTTAGCCACAATGTTAGGAAGCGAAGAAAATTCTTCATCTTCTTCGAAAAGGGGTCTCCAATCATGTATGTCTGTTTAGTTTGAGTTTACAAATCTGTAGCATTACAGTTTAGTAGCATCTGACACAAAAATCATCATACACATACGATTTTCCGATGGTCCTGTATAGAAACAATCAATACATATTTTTTTCTACAACTTTTTCTAAGTGAATGTATGATTTGACGTATTAGTTTTTTAAGCTACAGGTCAAACTCTGGTAGACAATAAACGCCGTCGATTCCATTCACTGTCAAGGTTGTAAAGCCGAGTTCATGGGAGTGCAATCGACTCCAAACTGATTAATTTCATTTATAAATAAATACTGCGTTTTTGCTTTGAGAATTGTGTTTCGTCTTTTTTTAATGTGACGTTAATTCTTGTTGTTATGTAAATGATTGATAGACAGTTTTAATAGTAGTTATTACCGTTTATTGTTGAGTAGACAACTGCTGTGTTGCTTGACAAGCTGGTTAGTGATCAACGCTGTTGGAATGAAAAATCGAATCGAGTTTCAAAGAGGTTCTATTTGGCACTTCAAAATATTTTGGCTAAGTCTAGGATCTCATACGGAGGACTCACATCCTAAGTTGATGACTTTCGTATACATTCTTTACATGTTTTGTTAGAGATATCGATATTCTTCAACAAAACCCTAATAAAACTCTTTTGGTCACAATTTTTACACTTAAGATTTATTCCATAAGTCTAGACTGGTGAAATATGAAGGACCGATGTAGTGACTGCTTTAATCATCTGTCATCTGTCAAAGACTAAAAATGAAACTTTATAAATGTACTTTCACTTAGCTAGCGTGCGAGAAAGTATTAAAATATAGGTTCGGTTGGTGACACATGTTTTTTGGGGCTCTCAGCGGGAGTAGTACATACGTAATTACCAAGATATCATTGTATTTAGTCCGTATATATTCATTATTACTCTCCTACTTAGTTAATTAGTCCGAAAATATAGTAGTACAGTAATTTCGTACAATATTATATGGTCTTTTGTCACGGCAGGAGGTGAAATTTCTAGTTGTAGTAAGTTTTCCGTTTGAAACTTTTAACTAGCGTAAAAGCGTATAATTATATAGTTAGGACTTTTTACAAGACCTAAAAAGATGCACACCACTTTACTATACCGCACTTTTTATCTAAATAGCTAAGAGTCCTAAATAATGAAATGAATACCAATTATAGTTGTGTTAATATGTAATTACTGACACATGCTTGTTATCCCTAAAAAAATACTAAATTGTACCTAAACAGCATGTAAGATATAACACTTAGAACTAAAATGTAGGCAAGCCAAAAAAAAACAAGTACTTTTGAGTCCATAATTAAACTATCTGTTAAAAATATAACCTAGATACAATTTTCTTTTCATTACAACTTAAACCTAAACCATTGTTTAAACCACTTTCCCTCGAATAATTCTGTTCTACTTACCTAATTGTCGTCTCATTACAAATAACAGTTCTTAACAATATTACGTTTGAAATAAAATTTAGTTACGGTAATTATAATTGCGTGGAAACGCCGCTCAGTGGGCCGTGGGCGGGCGGCGTGTGGGCGGATTAGGCCCAACACCAAAACTGTGGAGTTTGTACTTAAATATTATCAGAAACTAGCCGTTTTCCCGCGGTTTCACCCGCGTCCCGTGGTAACTACTGCCCGTACCGGGATAAAATATAGCCTATGTTACTCGTGGATAATGTAGCATTCGAATGGTGAAAGAATTAAAAAAAACGGTCCATTAGTTTTTGAGCCTATTCATTACAACCAAACAAACAAACAAAGTTTTCCTCTTTATAATATTAGTATAGCTGATTCCTGTGGTTTCATCCATGTTCTGAGGGAGATACTACATGTGTTACGATAAAATATAGCTTGTATTACTCGGGGACATTTTAGCTACACTACAGTGTAAGAATTTTTCAAATTGGTTCAGTAGTTTTGGAGTTTCTTATGTACAAAAAAAACAAGGTTTCCTCCTTTATTACATTAAGAACAGAAGTAAGGACTTTATCCCAATCGGTTCAGCTGTTTTACCGTGAAAGCGTAACAAACAAATAAACCTTCGATTTTAGTTACTATTCTTATAGGACGGATAAAAATACAATCATAAAAGTTTTTCAGCTGTGGCCTTTTATCAAATTCAGAAATAATATTTTAGGTTCAAAAAAGTCTCTTATCAAAGCATGAAATTAAAATGGGTGCTCTTTTATTATTTTTATATTTTCAGTTTCTGCTTATTCAGGAAATATCAATTTTACTGATATACACCTTCTGTAGATGGGATTTTATTTAATAAAGCTTAGAAACATAAGTCATTGAAACCTATGTAGCTCTTTATCTACATTGAAACATGATGTTTTACTACATCAAACAAGTCAACGTATGTGTATTACTTACATATGAACACACGTATGTACACACAACGTGTGTGTATTCTATTTTTTTAGCAGCGTTACTTGATGAATCCAATAACATGAATAGAAAACCTACTTGAATAAAAATTACTAACGTCCGTCTTCATCATATCACCTTTCTCCGTGAAAAAAATCGTTAAACATAGTTCAGAAGTCTTTGCGTGAAAGCACTGGTAAGTAAGTATAGTTATCGGCACGAATCTTGAGCTCTGACCTTCATCTGCGCAGAAGTAATTTATTGGGTCCCTTTTGTGGTATGAAGTGACACGCGGGGGCGGGCTAAAGTGGTGATTGGCCCGCACTAAATCATTTCTGCGCAGATGTAGGTCAGAGCTCAAGATTCGTGCCGATAACTATATGTGCTGTGATGACTTACATACTTTTAAATTAACGCACATTTTAAAAGCTTTGATATAAATTAAGTTTCAAAATTCACTTCCTGTTTAATGTGTTTTGTTTTCTTACCACTAACTGCTACTGACGGTTCGATCTGATTTCCAAGTCAAGTGGGAAATAAGCACCTACTTACAGGTGTTTCAATACTTACAGGAGTGTTCGATGGAAATGACTTAATTATTAAATTCTAACACCTTGAACACTGATTTGTGGAAGTTGTTCTAATATTATATACTAGGAATACAAACAAATATATTATTGTTTAGGTAAATATTTTTATTTTGGTGTTAGTTATACTTAACCTATTGAGTAGCAAAGTAAAAATAATCTACAGCCTGACATAGTCTACTTTTTATCCCGTTCCGCCGATTAATTACCAAACGAACAGCTACTTCATAGATAGTTTTGCTTACATCATCATCTGCCTAGTCTTTTCCCAACTATGTTGGGGTCGGCTTCCAGTCTTAACCAGATACCGCTGACGCTTACCTACAAGGAGGACTGATTACCTGACCTCCTCAAACCTCGGAAACTCAGAACCCCTTAGTTTTCTTTACCTACAAAAAAGGATCATCATCATCATCATCATCAGCCTATCGCAGTCCACTGCTGGACATAGGCCTAAAAAAAGGCTATAGCAGTTCAAAGTTTTCCCGCTTACAATGATGACGCCCTGTCTCATTACCAGATTAGTGACGTCACAACATGACGTAACGGTAATTCGGCGCCCTAGAATACTTTTTTAGTTGCTAACTTTTCGCGAATATTATAGGAGCTTTGAAATTAGGAAAAATATTGTATTCACTGGTAGTACTCAAAGCTTAACTTTAAGCTTAATCACCTAATCAGTCTTATCTCGATATCTTAACACATAATTAACAACAGTCGTCTGCATATGAAGAGGATCATAAAATAATACAAATAAACTTAGTATTTAAAGGTACATAAAATGATCAGTATTCTCAGAAATACTTTTGTCTTTTGTAAATATTAGAACTTAATAACTTGACAAGCATGGATTTACAAAATCCTTATTGATATCAACATGCTACATTCAAGTACCTAAAGCATGAAAATCAGTCTTATACGAACAAAATATACCATGGCAAGTAATTAGCCGACTAAGCACTAAGACAATTAGTTAATAGGTTACACTCAAAGTGGGCCAGACAGACTACAGGCTACAATTTAATCCGTATACTGTAATTACTGAAAACTACACTGGGTATGATTTCGTGTACTCAAATTATGAATTCTTGGTATTTATTTATGAAATACTAGCTGCCACGCGCTATTTTACCTACGTCTTGAATAAATACATTTTTGTTATAAGTTTTTTGTTATGTATGAATGTCTGCTCTTCTTTCAAGCTAAAACTATTGGATGAACTTAGATAAAACTTGGCAGTCATATAGCTTATTTATCACAATAACACATAATCTAAAAAAAACACTTATTCGGAATCAAATAATTGCAAAACAGTCTACACAAAATCCGGTCACGTAGCAACTAGTTCTTCAAAACAGTTAACCCTATACCTCTTACAAAGACACCGCCGAAAATGAATGGCGTTCAATTGAAGGCATAGCAACAAAAATGTCGAACTTCGGTCTGGCAGACCCCAGTAAATCACAAAGGTAGGTCAGGGTACATCGCAAAAACCGAACAAAGGGAACACAACCAGTTCTGACCTCCAGACGGCGGCCATCTTGTTCTGAGGGTTGTCAGTCACTTGTTGAGCCGGCGGATTATTTGAATGATGACGGTATTGTGAATACCCCTGTCCTGTGTGCCACATTTATTTTGGAGCTTTTTCTGATACGTTGTTGCGATAATGTGATGAAATATCATTTGGTAAATGGTTGGGTTTCTGTGGTTTGGTTAAAGATATTAAATAGTAATAAATAACTTTTATACCAGTGGGTATTAAAAAGCTGAAGAGTGTATTTACTACAACGCGGTAATCTCAGGAAACGCAGGTTTGTTGTGAAAAGCTATTTCAGTGTTAGATAGCCCATTTACCTAGGAAGTAGTTGGATGCCATTAACACCGCTGATGGAAGCTAGATTTTAATATTGCTAAACATATTTAATTCTCACTGATAGATGTAGAAAGCTTTATTAGACGAGGCATTTTATAAACTTCTCTCAACTCTGGTTACCTTTAACAACCACAGACATTTAATGCTCTAAGCATGGAGGCATCGAGCTAGCTAAGTATTTAATTTATGTAAATCCAGGTTCAAAACAAATTCTGTTGAGGTATTCTCATTAAACTTTGGGACAAAAAGTTTTGACATTATTCGGTAGCAACAAATCCGCGCCAACAAATGTGTGATGACCTTTACTCTGTCTCGTTAATGTGGTACATGCTAGACAACTAATGGCTTATATTAAAATATGATATATTAAGAGATACCTATCAACAGACGACAAAATCATTTCGAGACATCTCAGAGTTTTAAAATAGAATTGAATAATTTTGCAATGAATTTCATTATAAAGATGTTTTATGTTACGAAAGCGGGTAAGTCATGCTTGTGTGCGTCAATGTACTATGCATATTATCTTTGTGTGACTCGGCGACTAGACCAATACGGAGCGCTCTCGCGCTCACGCATACAAAGACAATGTGCACGCACATTTACACACACCAGTAAGCTTCAACTGCTTTCGTGAATAAAACATCTGTACCATTTCCTGTGTCTCGGTGATTTGATATTATCCATTATTAATAAAGAACAGGGGTTTTATCAGGCCCCCTAGTGTCTAGGACGAGTGGTCAATCCAGATTGGATCAAATATAAATGTCACTATTAATTCAGAGTTTCAATTCAAGAACTGGTTTCACGTAAGTACATATTTTGAAACATCCGCCTAGCTTTTTCTCAATTGAGATCAGGTTGCAGTTTATCTAAAGGGTTTCTCTTAAGTATCTACTGTTGTTCATCCGCCTATTTTTTGAATCTCGTAGACTTACCACGAATTAAAGTAAATGAGCCTCTGTAATGATACTTCATAAGGATCATATCTTAAGATGCATTTTATGCGGAACCAGAATACCGATATTTTATACTCAGTTACCAAAACCACAGCGTATTTGTATTTTAGAGTATACACAACATAATTTACGTAGTAGATAGACAAGTGATAAGATTTGAAGTCACACCAAAGAAGAAGTTGTTTATCTGATTACGACAATTGACATTCGAATCATGAACCATCTTCAAAAGTTGGTGTTCTGAACATTATCGATACCAAAGAAACGATTATCGAAATATCAATTTATCCATAAATGAACTCCACAACTCAATCGATTAGGGTTGTTACCTACTTAGCATCGACCCTTCGTGCTAAACCCAGGCACCATTAATTCAATGTAGGCACATAACTCAGTACTTCTGAACGTCTACATAGTTCGGGTCTAACCGCAGGCTATCGGTATAGCCTAACAATTTGTAGATCAGAGGAAAATTTACCTAGAGGCTCATTAACAACGATTATTGGAAATTAGTATAATGATACCACGTGATACCAAAAATAGGCTTGAACTTGTTAATACACCCTTTTTTCTGGGGGGAGGTGAGGAGGGATGCGATAACAGAATAAATATTAGAAACAAATACCTACTGAGCAGCGATAGAATCATAACACCACTTTTAGTTACAGTTTCCCCGCAATCGCGTAAAAGCAGCAAAGAATATCAAAACTATACCTATCTTCCAGAAGCAAGCTCGGATAAGGTTATAGGTTAAATAAAAGTTAATAAAAGAATACAATTAAAAGCCTGTTAATATAAATAAAATTAAATATGAATGCTCTTTATGAATGTTTTCTTAATGAATACTAAACATTAACCCAACTTAAAGCTTTGTACAATACAATAATAATAAACTAGCTAAAGCAATGTTAATAAGTTCCTAGAAGTTCTTTATTAGCATAGGTACGTAGTTCCAAGGATTTTACTATATGCGGCTAATATTGACTGCAATAATGTTCTTTGAAAACATTATTTGCTTAATTTATATACGGATACAGGGAAACAGCATTACGTCAGGTAAACTCGCTGGTGTTGGCTAAAGGGCATTTACTAGGATCTGCAATTATTCAAGGTTTATTTGCAAAAGTTTGTCAAAGACTCTATCAAGGTTTTAGTAATAGAAGTTCTAAAAGGTAATGTGTGTAAAATCAAATTAGATTAAGCGGAAAACGGTCTGGACTTGAGAACAAAAATATTCAGTGGATATTTGACTGGATTCGACATTGATGCTTTCAATCAAATCTACTTTGAAGCCTTGTATGGTTGTCCTTGTTCATTTTATGCGTATTCTAGCAAAACTTATCGAAAAATTATAGAAACAGTTTGGTAGGCGGGTAGGCAAAGGACGAAGATCGTTTGAGGTTCTATTGGCAATCAATGAGGGGGCCTATGTTCAGTAGTGGACGTCCTATGACTAGGCTGATGATGAAAATGAAGCCTACTTTTCCTATAAAAACACCATACAGCATTATTTCTATCCTATTAGTCTCCATAAGTTAAGATTTTCAACTGCAAGTTTAGATGAAAATAAACGAACGATATAATGAGTGATTAATTTCTGTGCCCACTAAAGAGCTTACTCGGAACTTTGCTAAACTAGTTAGTGCTGGCAAGAGCCTTAAATAGAACTACTTCATAAACTTCTGACCTACTCATTATATTCAGCTGGAACTTAGTTCGGAGTTTTGACAACCTATTCAGTTTAAATGATTTTAGAAGAGTGTATTTTTGAGGGGGAATTTAGTGTATGAGGTGATTGTTCTGTATTGTATGGGTCTATTGTAAAGTAAAGCTACGGTTGTAAAGGTTGTTTCATGGATGGGTTTCTATTGGCGGGGTGAAAAGCAGGTTCGATTGCATCATTTGTGGGTTATGGTAAGGATAAAAAGTTGTGTATAGTAAGCCGTTCCTCACTGAAACATATGCTGTTGTATAATATTAAACAATTAACTTGTAGGTAGTTAAAACTGGTGAAATCTGCTACTTTACAAGACTGAAAACAGACTCTAAGATAGTTGGAAAAATATTTTTTTCCACTACAAAGAAAATACTCATCATAAAACTAAATTCAAACATAGGTCCATACATGAAATATGAAAACCATTAAATAAGCGTGTTAGAACACGTTCAGTTTTTGTAACGGAAACCAACAAGTCAAAGTACTTCCTAACATAAGGAGTATTTTAATGACGTAGACGAAAAATACATAATTTGTACAAATATAACAATCACTTATCTATGACATAACGACGTATATTAATGAATTTTACAAATGAAAGCACACCTTATTTCAAGATCATAAAGTTGAATATCCTTTGGACGTCAAATGGAGTACTGACAAAAGTTAATTGCTATAAAATAAAAACGGCATAATTATGGAATTCAAGTAATAGGATATGATTTGACAATATCGAGTGTTAATTTACAGGGAGTCAGGAATTTGCAATGTCGCGAAATATGAAGTTTGTTTTAAGTAATTTCAAAACGTTGTTTCTAAGGGTATTGTTAGGTTTTTGTTGCCAAGTAATGTAGTAATTGTGTCATATTGCAATTGAAATTGCTTTTGTATGGGTACTATTTATTTCCCGCTGTTTCACTTGCATCCCAGAAGATCCATTTTCTATTTATTTTTTGCCTACAGGGTAAAAAGCAGTACTTGTCCTTTCTCAGGACCTTATCTATCTGTGTACCAAATTTCTGTTCGGTCAAGTCAGTTACTTAAATAGACCAAAATATTTAAATTCCTGTGGATCCTGGATTCCTGGCACACATAGGCTACCTACTTTTTATAAACAGCACGCAGGCAAAGCCGTGGGCGGAAGCTAGTTTGTTATAAATAGGCTCTCTTTTGACCATTAACTCACCTGTTGGTAAGCCACGATGTGATTTTGAACTAATTATATGTTTTTCACAGGTTTATCTTTGTAGGCCAAACTGCATTTACGTACTTACTTATCGCTTTAGGGTTTTACGTTCCCGATATGATATACAATACGGTTAGGGAAGGAAAGTCTAGTTTATTGTAAACAACATATATTTATGAAGTTGGTTGGTTCATTGAATTCAGTTAAAAAATATTATCGCAACTTTAAAATATATTCTTGTAACCGCATCCGTTGTAAGATTTAGGCAACAACAATTTAAATGAAATTATTAATGAAATTCTTCAATCATTAATATGAGAGTAACTTTGTATTATGTTTGTTATGCATAAAAGTAAAAGAGTAGTTTAAGTGACATACGAGTTCTTGTGCTCGGTACTTGGTTCCGAACCACCATCGAGTTTACGAAAACTGTACCATTTTTTTTTTTGTTGGAAAATCATTAATGACCCTCGCGTTGTGGGTGCGTAAGGGAGTGTCAGACTCTTACTGACTAAAACCCGCGAGTCGCGGTACTTAACTCTTTCGAACAATCCTGCAGCAATAACTGTACCCTTAGTTCATTAATTGGCTTTTCAGTATACTAAGATATGTGGTAGTATCGGTAGTGAAAATTTTACAAGGATCAAGTATCCAACCGGGGACAAAAAACGAGGGTGAAACCGCGAGTTCTTAACATAACTCTTAGCTTAATATTACAATTATTAGTGCGGATGGACATATCAGAAACTAGTACCTACAAAAATAGGAAGGGGCCTGAGAGTTTCCTGGTTATCCATTCATTATCGATGACATTTTTAACCGACTTCCCCCTAAAACGAGCAGATTATCTTTACTATGATATACCTAACTGTTGTTTGATATTAACTGTTTTCTTTATTGTGCTTTCGTAGTCGGGCCAATTATTAAGTGGTAACAGTTGCATTTTCAATAAACTAAACTTCTTTAGGTCATCTACCTATAAAGGTTGTTTACCGTGCTTAATACAGTGTTCCTTATTTATCCCTAAGGTCACGGGTCGTAGATATCAAAAAAATAGTCGTCGGGTTTTCCCGTAACACCATGGGTTACCCACGATAAAAGCAGGATGGTTGTGGTCCAATATCAAGTATTAGCTTCCGCTTCTAATCTAAGTTCGCGATAAACGCACTAATTGGTCGATGTGAACCTTATTTTAATAAAACAGTTCATTAAAAAAATTGCCAGCCGTGTTATGGAGAGCACGTTACTATAAGGAAAACTTAGTGTTTTTCCCAAAGGAACAATGCTTGGAAGAAGTTATTTTAATTGGGTTATATTTATTTTTAAATATTGTGTTACTTTGTTTTATTATACAAATGTTAATAAATAAAGAATATCCTTGTTTATTTTTAGAATTACGATGATTGTAGTTGTACGAACAAATTTTCATTTTGCTAATGTGTTATAAGGTTTTTTATCTATAGGTTTTAATTCTATAATGCTGTTCGAACGACCTAATTTCGATTTGAAAAATCCTTTCAGTGTAAGATAGCCCTTTCATAGAGGTGAGTATATTAGTTCCTACAGGATGCGAGTGCAAAAGCTGGTGGCAACTATGCCTTATATAAGTAGTGTAGTGTGGTACCGCTAGTAAAAAGTACATAAACCACCAGATAACAATTTGAAATTTAAAAATATCAACAATTTCTTTACAATATCATTAAAGATATTACTACTATAATGTTTACCAACAAATAAATATGGCGGCCTACAAATCACTGTTCTAAAAATAATACAAGACTATTTTTGTGTTGGCGTCTAAAAATATTAATATCTCGCTACGTGTAATTAGTCGTTTATTTGTAAACTAGCTGTTGCCCGCGACTTCGTCTGCGTGGGCAATATAGAATTTCCAATTTCGTTTATTTAATCGTTCATTGCTCAACCCCTGTGGGTGATAGCGTGATAATATATAGCCTATGTGTTGAACCGGCCTCCAGGTAATAGTCATGCAAAATTTGATTTAAATTCATGCAGTACTTTTTGAGATTATCCGGGACAAACATACAGACAAACAGATAAACAGACATACAGACAAAAATTCTAAAAACTACATATTTGGGTTCAGAATCGATCATGGATCACCCCCCAAGCATTCTTTTAAAAAAATATTCAATGTACAGTTTTGACTTTCCTATCATTTTATTATATGTATAGATATTGGAATGAATGAAATATATTTAGGAACGAACGAAAGATCAATTAGTTTCTATTTGTGTACTGTATTCATTATTTACTTTTAGCGAAACATTTCTTTAGTAAAAATGTTATTTTTGTGATACTATTATTTCTTTATTAAAAGTAATATTTTTTAAAGAAAAATGTTACCTACTCTGTTTTCATCATATGTAATATGTAAATAAATATAGGTTAAGGAAAACAACACCATGCTGTATATTACTTTAAAATCTTTCCACTAATTAGGTTAAAGAAAGCACTTTACATTTAATGAACTGCGCGTCTTCAGATTTCTGATTGAAAGCTTCATATTTACAGGCAGCAACATCTTGACTGTTTACATATACCTACACTTTGTGGAATGTAGGTAAAAGGTCCTGCCAAAAAAGGCTTACATACACCTTCTTGTACATATACTTATTTTAATCTAACAACTAATTAAAAACAAAACAAACACCACACACGAATTACAACGACTAAAACGGACAAAAAGTCAAAAGGAGCAGAAAAAAAAACATGACAAGAGCAGAATTTTAAATGGCCGCGACCGGCGATTGCAGGTAGGCCATCGACCTACCTATTGAGTAATACATATAATATATGCTGTGCACACTTTCGGCAAAACAAGTCCGAATACTTGAAATTCCTTGCGAACTGGTATTTCGACTTTGGCACTAAAAAACGCGGCCAAGTGCGAGTCGAATTCGCGCAGGAAGGGTTCCGTAGGTAGGTAATATTATTTAAAATGAGCAAAAAAAACACGTTTGTTGTATGAGAGACCCCCAAAATATTTGTTTGATTCTTGTTTTCCGTATTTGTTGTTGTAGCGGCAACAGCTCATTTCAGCGGCAACAGCAAATTTCAGCTCTCTAACTATCACGCTTCATGAGATACAGCCTGGTGACATACGGACGGACGAACGGACGGAGGAGCGAAAACAATAGGATCCCGTTTTACCCTTTGGGTACGGAACCCTAAAAACGTGGGTAAGTGTGAGTTGGGCCGTAATGATTATATTCCTTATATGGTGCGCATTCATCATGATATTATCATTGCAAGGAGATTGGGTAGGTATTTATTTTTTGATGATATGTTGTCCCGGATGCCTTGATTTGCGTCTGCTGCATTAAGCGTCTTTGCCGTTAATGGTGTAATTTTTTAAAATTATGAGTGAATAAGTCGTGGTGGCCTAGTGGGCAAAGAACCAACCTCTCGAGTATGAGGGCGCGGGTTCGAATCCAGGTCAGGCAAGTACCAATGCAACTTTTCTAAGTTTGAATGTACTTTCTAAGTATATCTTAGACACCAATGGCTGATAAAAAGGTGAAGGAAAACATCTTGAGGAAACCTGGACTATATAGTCTGAAATCACCAACCCGCATTGAGCAAGCGTGGTGATTAATGCTCAATCCTTCTCCGTGTGAGAGGAGGCCTGTGCCCAGCAGTGGGACGATAAATAGGCTGTAACTAACTATGAGTGAATAAGAGCCCGAAGTCGAGCCCGTAGTAGGTATGGCATTTTAAATGACAGTTGCCAAAATTATACTTAGTAAATAAACTTATGGAGAACTAGGTGTTGCCCGAGGGTACACTCACATTCCGAGGGAACTACCTACATACACGCAGATTCGACGTGAAAAGCGAGGGCCCCAAAAAAAAACACTTTCTCAATTATAACATTAACAAGTTAGGTAAGTAATTTAGTTCTGTGTTCAATATGGTTGGAACAACCTCGATTTAGTGCACGATGGGGCATACATCGGATCTTTATTCAAGGGTCTGTCTTTTTTGAACTCTTATCAAACTCCACATACATGTTAAAAGTACGAAAGGCTCCTCAATGAGTTTTCGAAACCTATCTACGGTACCCTAAAGTAGCGAAAATCGCGAATTCAGAACCGGAACGTACTAATGACGTGTGGAATTTTCCTATGGTGTTCAATGCGGTTATCCTAATGTCATTTGATTGAACTTGTCTTTGACCACTAGCTATTTTCCGCGGTTTCACCCGTCTGCCCGGGTATTTATATTTCTTCTGAATTTATTCTTGACTAACTTGTTTCAACCACTGCCAGTAGGAACTATTCCGCGTATCCGGGTAAAAAACCTTGCTAATAAATGATTGTTGATAAGTTATAAATGGTAGAGAAACCTGTGTCAATGACGGAATCATACGAGTTACACAGTCTGAAACAAAATAAAATAATTGATTTATCCCTAACATTAAGTACATAGAAATATCTAGTTATTTACTTATTACTACAACATCGTTGGTTGACTTAGAGCGCTTTCACATTCGATTTTGACGCGCGTTTACGCTAAACCCTGATACGACTGTTTTATCCGCAAAATGATAAACGTGCATTTTGTTTTGCCGCTAGATACACCATCTTGAACTTTAAAGTGTATTACATAAAGGTGAAAATCCAATGAATTTTAGATGTTTAACTGCACATACAACTTTGTCATTCAATAAATATTTTAAATAGGAAAGTTTTAGTTCCACAATGCATTGTTAAATTTTCAAAATGGAGGCTAAGTAATTATCAGCAATTTGTTTGACAAACGATTTACAATATGTCTTTAGTTAGCGTTTTGTCTCAAGTTATTGTTCGAATCCGTCGAAGGTACGCTTTCTTTTGTTAATAAATTATTTTAGTTTTACCGTATTTCTATTCGAAATTATGAGAAAAGAGGTTATAATAGATTTGGCACAGATAGTAACACATCTCAATGAGAATCACATGAACATCGATTATATCCTAATGCCATATTGTAAAAATAAACAATTAAAATGGCTCACTTATTATTTTACAACTTTCAACATAATCGGCTAGTCATAAGACACCTTTATTCTCCAAAACCCACAATTCATTCACTGACCATTGAACAAACGCAGTGTTGCAAGTCTGTCGGACCCTTTAATCATAATGGGTGAAAGACAGACAGACGTCTGCAGCCATTTCCTGACCACCTTATCTTAATTAACACTCGCTATGGCGTTACTAATTAAGACATTTAGAGTCATCATAAAATTATATCAGCTCCATAGTTAGAACTTGTAACCTGTCTATACATCACCTGTTCAAACATACCACAAACGTAAATTCCACCAGCGATAACTTATAAAAACATATTTTTTAGAACTACTAAAAGCATTCCTATCGGTCATTCGAACGACCTACAACAACCGTTATCCTGCACTCGATAAACGACTGACTTTAAAATACCAACTGCGCAAACAAATCGCATGCAGCAAATAGGCTTTTCAACTTGTCCGCATAATAAACAATAAACTTATTCCTAGAGGCTGCTTTCAGTTCTAATTTAAACATAGAATGAAGACAATTTAATTTAGCCGCGTTATTTGTAGGTGCGTTCCAAATGACGTCAGGAGGCGCATTCCATTCGACGAGGAAAAAGAACGCAGCGAATTCGCGGAACGCACCGTTGCACTATTTATACGACGACAATCTATTTGCCATCGCATTAAACACAATGGCTTATAAACTAGTCCTTATTTGCTTACTGATAAGGATGATTAAAGCCTAATGTTTAACTTGTCCGTGTGTATAATTATGTTTGCAGGTTGCGGACTTTACGCGGGAAAACGTTTCGATTCTGACGTCGATGAGTCAACAATCGAATCTTTATTTTGAACGCATTCGTGACCGGAGTTTAAAATTGCGGTAAAGCGAAGAAAATGCGAGGATATATTGACCTTTTCGGTGAATGGTTTTATTGCAGCGGGACAGTTTGCACTGGGAATGAAGGGGACAGATTCCTTGAGTAATGTTCCTGACGTGTCTATCACACTGAACACAATACTCCGAAGTATTTCATTTAGTATATGTGTTTGTAACTATAGTAGAAGCTACTCAAACTTTTCGGGACTAATTGACGCTCTTGAAAATTAATTATCCCGAAAAACAAGATTAAAACGTTGATATAGGCGTTTCAATTATTTATTGGTCAAAGGGACCTTAAAAATCCTTAAGATCCGTTTCGAAAAAACCAAGAACTCGATAATCCTTATGACATAAAATCCCCATTTACATATCTAAAGTATTTTCCGACACATAGTTCTAGGTATCGATACCGCGTCGATTCTATCCGGATAGAGAATCGATTAGTACTATTTGTAGATGCACTTGTAGAATGCATAGTGGATGTGGAAGAGTCCTTTTTAGTCCTTCCTTCCGTTCACGACTTCCCCGCATAACATTTATTTATATTTAGTATATTTAGACCACACGCAATTACTCATGGGTACACTGGTACTTAGATAAATTAATCGATACCTAAGTAGGTAATGATCGTCAAATGTTTGGGAAGTTGCTGTGTGAAAACGCTTGTTGTGAAATAGAAGAACCAATGCCGTAAGGTGGTGAAAAACTTTTACGATAGGAGATGAAGCTGCATGTTTCCACAGTCACTCTGTTGATTGGTTTTCATACTTGACTTATAAAATATACGCTACCGAAATTATAAGTTATATCACACGTCATTGCTTGGTCTGGTTAGTATGGAACATAAGTATTTTAGTATACACTTGAAATATTGCCAACTTAATGTAAACAATAGTCAGATTATGCCTCACTCATAATACTTACTCCAAAAGTATTTATGTAACACTAAACATCATTAACTATGACGAAACCTTTACATATACATTATATCAGCAGTTAGGTAATTGGTACTAACTTTCAACAAAACCAGTCAGATATTTCAAAGAATCCAAAATCCCAAACATTTACCCAATCATAACCAGAAAAACAATAAAAAGTGTTATTTTCCTTGTTAGCGGCTCAAAATTGCAATAATCCATAACCGGTTTGTATGGGAAGGTGTTAGTTTTACCATGAAACTATGGCTCGAGTGCGGGGTATGATCGGAATGTCCGGTGGCGGTGAGGCCGGAAATGACGTAGCAAAGGTCAATTTTTAATAGTTTCTTTAGTTGCGAATATATACTTAAATACATATATGGGATTGGTATAGAGATAGAACTTCTTTTTTTAGGTATGCATTTTTTTTAATTGACGTGTCCAATAGTTACCTATTTTATTACTGATTGATATTTATATCAGGAGTACAAATTGTGAAACTATGTTAATATTCTATACCTTGAGTTAAAGAAAGACCTGGAAAAAATATAAAATAGTTACACAATCATAAACTTTATTTCTCTACCCTTAATACATATCCCACATGTCCTTGTAGGGATAATGAGTTGTAAAAGTTTCATCTACATATTTCAGCAACTATGTATAGTATAGTATAGAGTATAAACCAACAACTACAAACACAACTCATGCACCACAAACAACAAAAATCTCTAGCACCATAAATCCAATAGATTACCGCACAAATACCACAAATAAACGTTTCCCGTTTATTACTCGACCATATTTTATGCAAATTGATACAGCATTATCAACTATACCGTCGGTAGCAACTGAAAATATTTTCTTATTACCATATTATTCGTAGAACCGGTATTGCACAGGGTTTTCCCGGTGCAGCCTATGCAAATAACTCATTTATTCTTAGAGCATTTAATCAACTGGAATGCACCGAAGCCCGAATGAAAAAAATAAAAATAAAAATCATCATCATCATCATCCACCGAGCCTTTTTCGGTCGGCTTCCAGTCTAACCGGATTCAGCTGAGTACCAGTGCTTTACAAGAAGCGACTGCCTATCTGCCCCCTCAACCCAGTTACCCGGGCTTACTCCTTGGTTAGACTGGTAAAAAAAAAATAGTCTGCAGAAATACAATGCATGCGAAATTTCGCTCTTCTTGTATTTGATTGTCATTACATAAGCTTGATTAGGTGACAGCACATACAACTATGTTTGTTCCATTAACAGAGGGGTTGGCGTATCCAGCCATTTACTTGTTATAAGCATTTACCAGTACAGCAGGAGTCGGGAAATTGCATATACACGGAACCAAAGGATTGTCATAATCGCACCAATCGGTATTATGCAGTTACTCGATCAGTCGTGATGTTGTTCGGATAATCTAGTAGTTTGTAGAATCGATCTATTTCTAGCTAGCTATGTTAATTTGTGTAAGCACGTGTCACGGAGTTGTGTCCTTATTTAAATACGGTAAGACAGCTGTGACACTATTTTTGTCCTGATTTAATTTTGATTACACCTGCGTTAAAGAAACCGTCGATATATTAAAAACATCTCTATAAAATTCATACATTAATTTTCACATATCACTTTAAACTCATATTCAAAAACCGTGTTAATTCATCAGTTCTTAAAACCCAAATTACCAAAGAACCTAAAAATCCCCTATTCTGTTTCACACACAGTAGAATTTTTTTTCACCCCCATAAAGTCCCCATTTTCACAGTTCCGCACGAGAGCACATAAAATACAGCATACTTCGCAAATAAAACCTGGTTTTACAATATCACAAATATCCGAAACGGTTTCCATAAACTCACTCGACTCCAAAGCTAATATTTTTCTCGGAGCACCCCGTATAATGTTATGATTTCCACACAAAAATTGTTAGTACACCCTGTATGTAACGGGCTTGATATTCTTTAAAAAAATATTGCCCCTTCTGAATTGTTAGGGAAATGTTTTATGAGGATTTTGATATTACTGGACTTTTGGAATCTAAATGAAAATGACTTACTATTCTAATTTCATCACAATCATCAGCCTAGCCTTTTCCTTGCTAGCTGCATTTAGTAGGATTGAAATCCGACCCAGTATAGTCTGCTGGATGAAGCAGCTGCTCTTATCTGACCTCCCCAACCATTGAGGTAAATATATCAATTTCATCAAGCTAATATGACTCTCACCATGCCCCTTGGTAACTCTCTCTTAGATTACTAGTAACCACTGTACATATTTCTGACTATCATAAATTCACTAGTAGCCAACTTCAGAGCTGCAAAACAATTTGACGGGACTTGACCTTTGACACAAACCAACAGGGACCAACCACTTACAAAGCCTTTCAAAGGCAATACTAACACTAGATAATAAAACAATAACAGTACGAAAGCCTTCATTGAACCGTGGGCGGTTATCTGAACTGTTTCTATGACGTCACGAACCAAGTGGTGACGTCAAATTGTCGACGGGAATCCACCGTTTGATAACGTTCATTTGTTTGAACTTGAAGAGTGATGGATCTTTGTGTATGTAGTTGAGGCTGCTTTGGTCTATTAATAGTATTGGTATAGTTAATTTTGTCTTTTTCCTTAAGAATTTTACAGTTAAGCGAGGTCTTGTAATGTTATGTATGTATAAGATGATCTTAAGCTAATGATGAAGGAGAAACTCTTGAGCAAACCTGGACTTTAAAGTCTGTAATCCCTAATTAACCTTGAACAAGCGTAGTGATAAATGATCATTCTTTCTCTGTATGAGAAGTCCTGTGCCCTGCAGTGTGAAAATAAAACCTGGTGATAAGGATTGAAACCTCACAAGAATATCACGCATCATCATTCCCAGTTTCATCATCCTCCGAGAGTTTTTCCCAACTACGTTGGGGTCGGCTTCTATCTGACCTCCCCAACCCAGTTACCCGGGCAACCCAATACCCCTTGGATAGACTGGTGTCAGACTTACTGGCTTCTTTCTACCCGTAACGACTGCCTACAGTTTAACGTGCCATCCGAAACACAGTCTTTGGTGTCTAAGATAGCCTTAGAAAGTACATACAAACTTAGAAAAGCGATATTTCCCAGTTTGCTGAATGAAATTTCTTACCTGATCCAACGTGTATTACCTAAAAGTAGGTACATAAAATATGTATGTATATCAAATATCATATATCAAAGGAAAACAAAACAATATCAGCAAGCGATACATTCATTGTAACCTGTATGGAAAACGTGCCGACATCCAATTTCATTCATAAATAAAAACTCATTCGATTATCAAAATTAATGTTTACTCGAATTATCGCATCGTAGACGTGAACCAATAACGTGACTAGTTGTGACCCGCGGTGTCACGCGCCCACACTCGTGTATTTTTTTAAATTCTTCTCCTAAGCCAATTATGGTGTGTCTGTATTATTATTTCTCGCGAGTTAACCCGCGCCCTGACCATATTAAATCCCATGATTCCATCTTCCCCAAGAATCCCCAGATCGGTTCCGATCGTTTAGCGTTGAATCTTACGAAAGACACAAACAGACTTTCTTCAGCTTTCAAATCAGTATACACTTTATGTACCCATTTGCAAAATTTCCTTTCAACCAAGTCCACCAAGAGGCAAAAAAGATTATTCCAGTCCGATTATAGATAGATTTGTTTGTATTAACCTATTTTATTATTCAAAATACTTATCAATATACTTAGAAATAGGTAAATAAATCAGGTAGGCGGCAATGCAACTATACACCGGACGTGCGGTAGATATGTGTTGCAATATAACTAAACACTAAACAGCTAAAGAACAGAAGCGCAAGTAAGATACTTCAAAAGCAAACCAAAAAAAGTATAGTTTCGATTAGTAGTCGTGGGTGCCAACTTTCCGCTTACTGACACCCAAAAATGGTTTCTAAGCAGGGACTCTATAGCATGCTTGCAACACAAAACATGATAAACTAAAAAAAAAATGGATTTCATAACTTAAAGTTAAATTCTGGTCCCAAAGAAGCATTTTTTACAATTTATGAGTTGTCTGAAATTCATATGTCTCATATTAAATAAGACATGTGTTCAGGAAATGCACAAACTATGACGATTTTTTTAGCGAATACATATTCGAAGTATTTATATCTTAGTCATATTAGTGTCTAAAACGAGTCATGGTGGCCTAGTGGGCAAAGAACCAACCTCTCGAGTATGAGGGCGCGGGTTCGATTCCAGGTCAGGCAAGTACCAATGCAACTTTTCTAAGTTTGTATGTACTTTCTAAGTATATCTTAGACGCCAATGACTGTGTTTCGGATGGCACGTTAAACTGTAGGTCCCGGCTGTCATTGAACATCCTTGGCAGTCGTTACGGGTAGTCAGAAGCCAGTAAGTCTGACACCAGTCTAACCAAGGGGTATTGGGTTGCCCGGGTAACTGGGTTGAGGAGGTCAGATAGGGCAGTCGCTCCTTGTAAAGCACTGGTACTCAGCTACATCCGGTTAGACTGGAAGCCGACCCCAACGTAGTTTGGGAAAAAGGCTCGGAGGATGATTAGTGTCTAATGTCAGGTTTCAAAGTTCAACGTTATAAATATCTAAAACATACCTACTACCTCTTCTTAATTGCCAGTGAATTAATTAAAATACAAAACATCTGACAATTATTTAAACCATGTTTCATTTTCACAAATCAAAATTTGCATTATAACATTATTTTGGAAGAAAACGAAAATCTTTGGCAGTCCTAATGTGTAATCAGAAGCAAGTAAGTCTGACTACCAGTCTTACCTAGGTATTGGGTTGCCCGAGTAACTGGGTTGAGAAGGTCAGATAGGCAGTCGCTACTTGTAAAGCACTGGTACTCAGCTGCAACCTGTTAGACTGGAACCGACTCCAACATAGTTGGGAGAAAGCTTGGTAGATGATAACGACATAACAATGTTTTCTGACTTAATCTATGCGCACGCATATAAGTAAGTAAGTATAAGTGAAATGATACTTCTGTAGTTCCCTGTACTGCAAGTTACACCTATGTGATATCACTAGTGCAACTAGGGCAAAGTGTCAAGTGAAACCGAGTTTTTATCGATTATGTTGATTCTGGAATATGATTAATAAGTGCGCTGAGATCGATCGCTTTGAAAATATACCGTTATATCGTGACGTAATAATGCATTGATTTTATGTTAATGTATTGTTTTATGCTGAAAATAGCGAAGAACAGATGGGGTAGAGCTTTATTTTACCTATATAGGATGTATTTTAAAGTCCCATACAATTCAGATCATAGGTTACCTATTAGTTATCTTCACTTGCTATAAGTTTAGCTGAATGTCAGATTATTTTATTCTAGGCATTAGGTACCTTTATTATGAATTTCAATATAATCACCAAAACAAATTAATCTACTAACGCTTCTAGGAAAAGTATAGCAGGAATATACATTCAAAAGTCAAAATAGAGCTTAATGAGTACCTAAGCAAAAACAAAGTGTTTATATATTAAAAACCGTTACTTCCCGTTTCCTTAAAAACATGCAAAACTATACTAATGAAAGGAACAACGAGGAAAAACGCTATATAGAAACCAAAAAATACAAACTTAAATGAAAAGTATTTTGATAACTAACAGCAAAAAAGCAATAATCTAGGTATTACTATTATAAAGATGAAGAGACATGTTAAGCATTTTTAGGGTACCCCACTTAAACGGGACCCAATTACTAAGACTTCGCTGTCCGTCCGTTTGTCCAGCTACATATATCTGAACCGTAATAGTTAGACAATTGCAATTTTCACAGCATATTTTCAGTTACCGCTATACAAGCAAGTCTAAATTCCTGAAGTTGTTACATGAAAAATCTACACTAATATTATAGAGAGAAAAAAAAAGAAACGATTTGATTATAGAGAGGAAAAATTATTTCGCTGCTGTTTCTAACCATCTCTGTGTGACTTATCCTACATTTTATCCGAATACGGAAAATAATTTCCACGGAACGTGGGTAAAACCACGGGTATCGGCTAGTCAATCTATAAAAAGGCACCGCGGCATTGTACGGTTCAATTTGATAGTAAACCTATGTGTATGGACAGTAAAATGAACGTTTGTTTTAGCTAGCTCGTGGCAGTTAAACTTGCGGTGTAAACAAATACTGCTTCCTTCATTGTAGGTGGGCGGGTCTTTGTTAACTGGGAAACTCATGATCACTCTTTGTAAAACTGGTTTTACTGGGAAAATTAATTTGCAAGTAATAACTTATATACTTGTACCTTATCGTTAATTCCTTCATATTCTAATAAGTACCTATCATAAAGAGGAAAAAAAATCATCATCATCTCGGCCATAGGACGTCCACTGCTGAACATAGACCACCTCCTTAGATCTCGACGGGTACCAAAAAAAAATGTTTGTGTTTAATTAGCTCGGAAACTACTGAACCAATTTGAAAAATTGATGTATCATTGTTAGTAAAGTAACTGAAATATTTTTCAAAATTGCTGACTTTCCATGTTACACCTACCAACCTTCTTTCCGTATCCTCAGGTTACCCAACCCATTTCAAAAATACAGATGCAGTTACATCTAAAAACAAAACGATGACTAATGGCCCAACAGACATTCAAACAAACATACAGATATATATTAAGACCGAAAAATTCGTTCCATTTCCGAATTCCCCGACAGATGACGAATTACACATTCTATATTTGAATCGCGAGGTGACAGTTCTGTGCGCATGAGTGGAATTAAAACAGATAGTGGAGTACCTACATACGTGAATCACAGATTAACAAATTATGTGCATATGTTGAGACTGTATCTAATGTTTTTAGGGTTCCCTACCTAAGGGGTAAAACGGGACCTTATTGCTAAGACTTCGCTGAGTGTCCGTCTATGGTTGGACATGGTTGTAATGTAACCAACGTTCTGACATAACATTTTCACAGATGATCTAAACTAGAACCAAATAGGTATTTTATACAACAAACGTGTATTTGCTCGATATTGATAAGGTACTAAAGATACAGAGACAATTAAAATATTCATCTTAAAAGTGAGTATTTTTAGTGTAAACAAAAATAAAAATTAATGTTCTATATTTTCCAATTAAACAAATGGTACGGGACCCTTCGTGCGCAGACTCGCACTTGGCTAGTTTTTGTATTGTTATTATCGTTTCGCTGCATTGGCGCCAAAAGATGCGTCAGTTTAGCCGGTATCTGGTAATTCCGATTTTTTCATCCAAGTATCTGAATAACTGGGTATCTACAAAACTGACGCATCTTTATTCCTATTTGGGAATTAAATATTCAAAATACATATAGTTCTATACCTATGTCCAGGTATTATATTACACTCAAAAATGATGATGACATTTCTGGATACGTCAAAATAATCTGCAGAAATAATAAAATAAATTAATTTAACTGCCAATTAATACAGAAGCACTAAGTATATTATTTCCAGCAATTAGTTTTAACATCTCATCATAATACCACTTTATTCCACACTTTCAACTCAGGAGTCAGACTTTCAACAGCATTCATAAACTAAACCATTCACTATTTCTAATTAAATGGACAAAATAACCAGTAATCTTTTAAAGTTAAAACATAAAGAAACTTGACCACAAATGTAAGCGATACCATCATTATCTCGACCGGAACAGTTAAAGTAATTAACCTATGGCCCGATACACGCTTGACCGATTTATTTCGCCGAATCAAATTCTGTGTTACCATGTACAGATAGTGTATATTTTATAGTGTTGAATTTTGGAAATATTTTAAACTTCAAGATTAATTTTGTTGCTGCTTGAATCGAAATATTGTTTGGTTACTTAACTACAGTCCCTTTATTTTTTGTCAATTGGAAAATTAAGTAAATATCATTTATAAGCCTCAGTAGTTTGCCCACGCCCCTTTCGGTGAAGATTTTTACTACATTAAAGTTTAATGCAAACAGTCACCTCTTTTTATTCCCTGTAGGCCTGGGTTGAAACCTGTCATAGAAAATGATAATGACTGAAAGAAAAAGACATTTCTAACTAATAATCGTTATCACAAAAAAATCGTTTCAACGGTTTATTGACTGAAAAGTGTATATATAAAAAAAAATCATGAAGTAATCCCAAATGTTTGAAACCTTGTTTGTAACAAAACATCTCAATATGTGGCACATGCCACCACCATTACAGCCTTTTTAACGTCCCACTTCTGGGCACAGGCCTCCTCTCACACGGAGAAGGATTGAGTAGTCATGCCTACAGACCTGAGATGACCTACAGACAGTTCTAGATATTTCACAGCTCGTAACTGAGTATCCACATGGGGTCCGATACCATCGCACACTACTTATTGTAGAGGTACTAGATCAGGTGTCAGAGGTTGCCTGATGAGGATCTATGTAGCAGACTTGCTGGTCACTGACCAAGGATTTTAAGTAAGTATTTGCGAAAGAAATATTTTTTGGCAAATTGCCGAAGATAACATGTTCCTTGTAGTTCCATTTAAATAACTCTTTCTGACAGTCGGGAAAAAAGAAAGTAGTCAAAGTGTTTCCATTCGTACAGGGTATCTAAGTATTTGTTTGTACAAAGCGTGTAAGTATTAGTACATTCTTTCGATATTTTTTTCATAGTTTTCTCAACATTAAGGAAATGAACTGTATTATTAAACTAATACTACATTAGAGTAACAATGGAAAAAAAAAACTATTTAGTACTAATATGACGAAAGACATCAACAATGCGATAGCCATATACCAATCGACCAAACTGTTTTAAAACCGGTCTGAGCCCTGAAAGTAATTACTTCAGGGTGCGAAAATTTGCACAAACTTCTTAATAGAAAACACCCCTACAAAAGCTATCATGTCCAAATAAAACAAAGCTGTGATGTGTCCTTGATAACCAGCAAAAATCCACCGAATGAATGTAGGTCAGTTTTGATATAACAATAATTTATTCGCGTTCTGGCGCCGACCCGGGGAAAATTATAGTCTGCCATGCGAGAAAACCAGCGCTATGATCTTTTACAAATTGTGGAAAAACTTTTCATACAAAAATTTACTTCCTTGAGGATTTCAGTTCTTTGCTATTTAGAAGTACATAAACGTAACGTAAAATAATTAAATTTACAAAGTTAGTCCATAATTTCTCGATTTTCCGAGGCTCCTATGATGAATATATGTGCCAGTTTTCATCCCATTACTTCAGACGTTTTACAGCAATACCTATGCCTAAAACTCAACTCACTACCACATTGATCATATTTAGAACAAAATAAAGATTCAACATTTCATAAAACTGTCCGCCATATCATACAGTCCCCGATTCTATAATGTGGCCAAAACATATTAATATAAGAACATATACGATTAGGTATCAAATTATAATTCTGAGCTTGACCTGAGCATATCTTAATGAAGTCCGGTAGGCAACAAGCATACAATGTCTCGTGGAGTTCCTCAAGATACAGATATGAAACGATTAAATACTACAAAACCTAACTTATTTTAAAAAATTATGGACAGTTTGGAAAATACTGGTCCTGTAGTTTGATTTGAGGGAAAAAAACTCTTATGAACTTGATAAAAATATTATTAAGTTGATGATATGGATCTAAACGGGGACCGAAAATTAAGAAATCTTTATCAAACGGATGCATAAGTACAGATAGACGAATTAAGGCAGTAGCTAGCAGGCGTGAAAAATTCAGACTTTTGTTAAGCACGCGTGTTGTTTACATATACCTACTTATCTAACGTTAAAACCATTTACTGTTTATGCACTATATGACTAGAATATTAGTTCAAAAACTACGGAACCAAACCACTGCAAAATCAGTCGCTTACATAAACCATAAGTAGTGCATATCGAGTTCGTCAATAGGCGTCAAGCGCTAATCTAAATCGATTTTTAGTGTCAACACTTCCAAAAAACTTAATTAAAACGCATTGATAACAGTTTAAATGGCTGCTGACCTCAATATTTTGACACTAGGATAATTTTGTTGCTAAATGGGCAAAAAATCAGAATTCAAAAATGTATATTTTGTTCAAAATAGTACGAAATACATATATTTGATTATATGGACCACACGTAAGCATCTATAGGATGTATGCAGAATGTATTCCGTATTGTATTGAAATACATAATCAGGAAAGATTCACGGAGCATTAACTGAGAATTCTCAGGAAAGACTATGAATGAGCTCCCAATAAATGGACTTCAGGTAAACAAGAGAATGACAAAAAAATATAGGGACCTAGTATAGCTACACAGAGAGAAGAAAAAATAAACCATGATATGCGGTATCCATAGACTGCAAAGTATATAACTAAGGCCAAACTTGGGTGCTGCGGGATTGTTCGAAAGAGTTACCGCAGCCCTGGTACGTAAAAGGCCTACGACGGAACACGACGGTTTTTAGTCAGTAAGAGTCTGACACTCCATCACCGCTGCTAACCCACAACGGGAGGGGTCATTTGATGATTTTAGACGTCGTTAAAAAAAGGCCAGACTTGGGTCTTATTAACAGCAATTATTTACCCCACTTTACATGCAGCTAAAACCGACTTACGCAGCTACATTCTTCATACACTTTTACCAAATATTTCTTAGAAAACAACCACAATATTGTATTACAAATTTAGCCTACATTGTCAGAACAATGACCTTACAAATGACATTGTGATTGACAATAATCAGCCCTCCGATGACTCGACAGATTTGTTTAATAATACTTTATTTACGTACAAAGTACATCGACATTAATTTGTTATGAAAAATTGAGTTAGCGACTAGAAAGTATGTAGGCTTATTTGCTGTTTTGCAAGATTTTTTCTTTACGCAATGTAAGGATGAATTCACACCTACAATATAGTATGGACGTTTCTTTGATACCTATTTGTTTTTGGTAATGGCTGTTTCACTCCCATACTTGTTCTCTTCAAATAAAATCGTCATTCTGAAGTCTTGAAATTGGACCCTTCTTTTAGAAAACAAGCTCAGTAGGTATTACTTTACAAAACAGTAAGAAATCAAAAATAGTGTCACTAAAATCTGTTTAATAAATTAAACTGAAATTAATTTCAAGTGAGGACGAAACTTGATATAAGAACCAGTATTCCAATGATGTAACAAATGTAATAGGTATCTTAACAAAAACATACTATTTAACGAGTACCTACCCATATTGTAAAAACTATGTAATATAGAATACTACAATGGCGTAATATGTCGTAAAAATATAACAATTAATATTCAAACGATTTATTGCCCACTTTTATGATGTAGCTGCATCATATATTTTCATTAAAATTGTCTTTTATTATTTGCTAATGGCATGTATGCAAATATTAATTGTCTCAAGGATAAAAAGGAGCAAGCTTTATTTTTAAACGGTTGGTCACCGAAAAATGGCGTAAGCAATTAACTAACTAGAAAATTCATATTTTACAATCCTGGGTCAAGAATACAGAATTTGCAAGCTCGAGCCTATTTTATCCTGCAAAGAATTCATTCATTCAATAATCCACATATTTTTTAATACATATCTTCTCACATTGAGTGTGAAACAAACCTTAGAGAAAAATTATACAATGACCATAAAAAAATAGCTCAAGAATTTCGCTAGAATCTGTTTACAAGCTAGAATCAGCTTACAACATTGGAAATGAATGTCACAATTGGTATTATGAACAATTTTGCCGACAAAACGAACGTGCGCTCATCATATTACGTTATATGTTGTAATCAGCACGTGTTGCATTGAAGGCATTCTGCAGACGTTATATTTTTGAAATCCGGTGCATACCTGGAAAAAAAGAAAAAAGGAATTAGCGCATTCTTTTATTAATTTACATTTGTTTAACAGGAACCCCTGTTTTATGGAGAGATTTCACCAAAATAGACCTTTTGCTTTTATATGGGAAATCATCAGATGACCCCTCCCACTGTGGGTGCAGCGTGAGGTAGTGACAGAAGAAAATAAGCCTTAACTAAAGTAAAAAGGGTTCGTAGCAACGTTCTTGGAAAAAAAAATCGCGCTTGCTGCGCTCGTGACTTTTTGCCAATTTTCATTATTTATTTGCTTTATTTTTGAATTTTCAACCTTAAACCAAAAGACCGCGAAAAACAGCATGAGTGTAAAATAAAAATTATTTCAAAGAAAAAGAGACTTGAAAAGGGAGGTTCTTACCAAAACTGACTCATTAACAAAATGAAGCATAAAGCTATAAAACATAACGAGACATTAAGATAAGTATGTAAATATAATTAGCTGTAATTATCATACGATATTAATTTATTATGTATGTTAATTGTTTAAGGATATGATGATGATTGATAGTCTTCAAAATAAGTGACCAAAACTTGTTCAACAGGATTGAGTCTCTGAATATGAACACCTTCAAGTTTTACAAGATGTCTTCTTTGGTATGAAAGAAGTTATGTACCTTTAAAAAGGCATATGAATAAGTTACATTCTTAAAATGCCTAATTGTAAACGCACACCTATTAGAAGAGGATTTTTGTTCGTTCGTTCGAAACTACAGATCCGATTTAATTTATCCACTTTTTTGAAGGTACACTATCCCGTGGTGGCATGGGCTATATATTCTTCCGGGTCCCGAAAATAGTTCGGCTGCGAAATCGCGAGAGTCTAAAGTCTAAAAAAACAACGGGTTCGCTAGTTATCTTAGTAGCATTTAAATTCTCCTTAACATCTGTCACCAAAAATAGGAGAGTTATTACTTAATACTATTATATTATTTTATCTAAAAATGCCTATTATCTACTAATTAATACTATATATACAAAACACTACGCACTTCTCTTCAAGGTTGGCGGACGTCTTAAATTTTTATCTCCTTACGCACTAAGGGTCAGTTCACACCGAGACGCGACGCGACGCGACGATACTCAAAGAGGCCAATGATTTCGCGCTGCGCCGCTGCGCCGCACAATGTAATGTGTATCTTTTCGTGTAGTGAATAAAGTATATTCTGAGTCGCTCTGTGAAAAATGTGCGCGCAGCGTCGCGCCGCGTCGCGTCTCGGTGTGAACTGACCCTTAGTAGTCGAAAGGTATTACGCATTAGAATAAAACATCAAGTATTTCCCTCCAAGAAAGAATTAGACATACTACTTACCTAAAACTTCATAGATAGGTAAGTTTGAGAAATACTATGCAAAAATGAGGAACCAGGTATTGTTGAAGAACTCGAAGACTGACTTAAGAAACTCGAAGGATATAAATAAGTGACCCAAAGGCATTAACAAAATCCTCATTTATCATTACAGTTTCTCACCAAAATAACTACGAATGTGCGTGTAAACGTTGATTACAATCAGCTGTTGTATCAAACTTAACTTCAATGGACAACATCCATTGGCTTTCTACTACCAATATCAAATGACACTACAGAACAAATGCATCTATGTACTAAACTCTCTATCCATTAGCATCAATGGCGTTACATAACCACTTAATAAAAAAAACCTTTGGAATCAATCAAAAACAAATAAAGTAAGTATCCCACGGCAATAAACTGACAGATATAATAACATATTCCTAAGGGCTGATTTTTCAATCGCCAGATAACTTTTATCTGAGGAATATGTTTGACGTTTTGACAGCTTTTGTATGGAAAAAATGTCAAGCCGCCATATTTATTCCTCAGATAGAAGTTAACTGAGGATTGAAAAATCAGCCCTTAGAATAATTGTTCAATTTCATTCGGCTACGTAACACCTACGACCGCCATAACTAGAAACCTAACAATGGCGCTTGTAGCATAGACAACTGTCAAAAGAACGTCAAAAGAACTGTCAGATTGTTTGAAATTCGAATTAGTTCGATATTTTGCCGCGTGTCAAGATATAACGGGCGGTTGTTCGTTCGGTTTTTAAATCTGTATTCGGTTTTCAATGCCAAGGTTAAAGTCGATGACCGCAGCGTCGGTCTGCAGGCGATTGTATGAGCGAGGATAAGTCTCTGTTTATGTTTGAAGGTGAAATGCCGTTGTTTGGGCTTTTGGGTACGATTTTCGTTTGTTTGTTTTGATGGATGATATTAGCGTGTGCACGTGTGTGTAGAGCTAACGCACCATAGGCAAACCGTTGTAGTCTTGAACTGTTTTTAATTATCATTAAAGCTATTAAAGTAGATAAGCTTTTTCTATTTAGATAAGATATTGTTACTATTTTTTCAGTTTTTTCTATTATTATAAAAGACTGTCCACTACTTACATAACATAGCTACTCAATCGCTAATCCGTCTTAATCAGTCACGTCGGCGAGTTTACTCTCAGCTGTACTCAAATACATATGTGCGTACTCATCTATATACATATAATAAATCTGTAAAAAAACTGTGTCTGTACATTGAATATATTTAAAAAATAATAATTGGGTGGGGTTTAGAAACAGTAATGGAGCACAAATCCAAAAAAAAAATTTTGTCTGTATGTCTGCATGTCTGTATGTCTGTATGTCTGTATGTCTGTTTGTTTGTACACGCTAATCTTCGGAACTACTGGACGGATTTCAATGATTTTTTCTTTGTTGTATCGGTATAAAGTTGGGGCAACATATAGGCTATAATTTATCTTCGAAACTTGAAGACCTGGTGCAGAACTGCAACAGATCAGCAAAATTATAAGAGATACAAAAATGGTGCCATGGCAAAAATTGTTCCACGTGATGAGCATTTTCGGTTGAGAGAATAAATTTGAAGATCTGGAACACCTGATGTGGAACCCCAAGAGCCCAGCTACACTGTAGCATATACGGGTATGACGTTTAAGCAAAAGTTGTTCAATCTGATAAGCACTCTCTGTTGACTTATAAAAAATGAAGATCTAAAACACCTGGTGTGGAACCCCAAGAGCCCAGCTACTCTGTAGCATATACGGGTATGACGTTTTAGCAAAAGTTGTTCTATCTGATAAGCACTCTCTGCTGACTTATAAAAAATGAAGATCTAAAACACCTGATGTGGAACCCCAAGAGCCCAGCTACTCTGTAGCATATACGGGTATGACATTTTAGCAAAAGTTGTTCAATCTGATAAGCACTCTCTGTTGACTTATACAAATTGAAGATCTAAAACATCTGAAGTTGAACTCCAAGTGCCCTACTACACTTGAAATGACGTTTTAGCAAAAGTTGTTCGATCTGATGTATATTTTCTGTTGACTTATGAGAATCGAAGATCAGAAACAACTGATGTGGAAATGAAAGCTATCTCTAATTTCACTGTATAATGATATAATAAGCTGCAAGTACCTCCAAGCGGTGAAGGCGGGAATAGTTTAGGACAGGCTTTCAATGGTGATGGTATATCATCGTCAATTTTACTCTTTTACTACAAAACTTTATAGAATGAATGTTCGAGTTTTAATGCTATTTGAGTGTTGTATTCTTTTCCATTTATCTTCGTGACAGGGTAGCCTACTCAGTACCGCGGGGGACGAGGGGGCAGTCAGCTAGATTTTAATTAATCAGGTATCATCATCCTCCGAGCCTTTTTCCCAACTATGTTGGGGTCGGCTTCCAGTCTAACCGGATTCAGCTGAGTACCAGTGCTTTACAAGAAGCGACTGCCTATCTGACCTCCTCAACCCAGTTATCCGGGCAACCCGATACCCCTTGGTTAGACTGGTGTCAGACTTACTGGCTTCTGACTACCCGTAACGACTGCCAAGGATGTTCAATGACAGCCGGGACCTACAGTTTAACGTGCCATCCGAAACACAGTCATTGGTTTCAAAACCGGTCATTGGTGGCCAAAATATTCTTAGAAAGCACATACGAACTAAGAAAAGTTGCATTGGCGAGTACTTGCCAGACCTGGAAGCGCAGTCACACACGCATACTTGAGAGATTGGTTCTCTAAACACTAGGTCACCACTACTTTGTTATTTAAGGGTCCATTCATTAAAACCACTTAAATGCGGACTAATTAGAATCACTACTTTTATCCCTATGGTCACGCCTATTGCGCTTTAGTTCTTAGCGTTTTGTTTAGTCTGCTGTGCTTTTGCCGTTGACGTACAAAAGTTAATTCTATGGAACGTTTCGGATAATTTTGCGTATTCTGTTGTTTTCCCGTCAACGAGCCCTTTAAATTCAACATCAGACTATCCAGATCTTTAATTTTGCTGACCCCGCAGTCGCTGGCATAAGGGACAGGATCCGCGTACGAAGTCGCGGGCAGAAGCTAGTACAAAAATATAAATATACATAGAGTACCTATAGTCATTAAAACAATGCTTGATTAGAATGACTACTTCAAAATTGTCGTGTGTTAAAGTGTGTCATACTAGAAAGATTAATCAAAATCTAAATAGAAGATTATTTTCAGAAACAATCAAACATAAATAGAATGCACGTGTTTTATTAGTGTGCCAATATGACTTTCAAATTCCAAACTACTAGGTCTCATCCCCTTTTGACAGCTGTCATTCTAATCAACTAGGTAACAGTTTTGCAAATAAGTATACGTCCTCATACAAGTACTCCAACAAGAACATACTAGTTATGCAATTATGTGCGACCACATGCCACGGGCTGAGGAATTCAAAGGTAACTGCGATTTGTATGGAAAGGGATTCAATGTGAGGAATTTTAAGGGATAACTGTACTGTAAGTGATCACACGGTGACATAAACAACTGTTTGTGTTGTGAGAAGTACAGTTTATAGCTTTGTTTATGTTTGGGAATTTGAATAGGTATATTAGCCGAAAATCGATCTCAGTGGCGTGCACTTGGAGAGGCTTATGTCCAGCAGTGGACTGCGATAGGCTGATGATGATCATGATATTAGCTATTAAGATCGCGTGCGAACAATTTCTTAAACGATGTAAGAGAAAATATGATGAAGATGAAAACCTAAAAGAATAATTACAGGGACTGGATCAAAATACGATGAGATAAATTTACAGTACAGTACAGAGAAGTAAACATAGAGTTTAAACGCCTGTCAGAGGTCGGATTTGGTGAATTATTTTTCATCCAGATATTATGTGACATTTTGAAGCTTTTTTTCACTATTTAGTGATAATGTTGAAGATTAAGTAATGCCCAAATAATGTGATGTTACTAAAATTCACGAACATTCATCCTTACATCCAGACATGAAGCCACATAGTCAATAACTAAATATGTCATAAACAAGGAAACTTAACAATATAATAATAATGATAACGAGGGAATAGCTCATGAATATAAATAATCAAATAATAACGTCAATTAAACTAATGGTCAGTTCTCAACGCGTTAGTTATTGCATTTTCCGGTACGATGCTTCATTGATACTGCGATTTCCCGCCAATTTATAATATACATGTTTTATAGACTAACTAGAAAGAGTGTTATAGCCAAACTACTAACTAAACCGGTGGTTTCACCCGCATCTCGTGGGAACTACTCCGAGTTGTCGAATAAAAATTAACCTACAGCTGTGCTACAGCGTTCCTAGTAAAATCCAAAGCTTGAAGAATTTTTCAAATGAGTCTAGTAGTAACAGTGGTCAGCTCGTTGAGACAAACAATCAAACCAAAACGATAACGACTGTCAAAAGTACCATTCGGGGACACCGGCTTAGGTATCCCATACACGGGGATAACACGGCGAACTTCCAACCTACGGGTTGCTTTTATGACAGTTTCTACATCCCACAAACCAATCTAGAGTGATCTAGACCCAGTGAACCCGAGGCCTCATGCACGACAGTCGCGCTTAAGACCACCGAGACCAATGCTATAGCTACATAGCAACTGAAACTCAAATACAGGTCTCATTAAGCTCTTTCACTTGGTCTTAGAGGTACAATAGACACATACAGACATTGTGTTAAGTGATCGCAGAGGTCCGGGTTCGCCATAACGGGTGTTTTTTGTCCCAACCCACTGGCAGATACGTAGCTGCGCATGATTTGAAAGTTGAAACTGATTAAAAGATAAAACTATAAGAATTAGATTGGTAGTCGTAAAAAATCTGGACGATTATAACTTGGTGTTTTGTTTGAGGGTTCCGTAGACAATAAATTAAAATACGTACCTGTTACATAAATGTATCTTAACGGTTGATATAATTTTAAAGCCCACCATGTTCCTTCTTAAGCCCTGTATGTACCGGGGCGGTAACTAGTTTTAAAAATCCTCCAAACAATTAATAAAGAAAGACAATAAATAAAGAAAAGGACACCCGCCGTGGACAATTAGTAAAAAAACATTGTATTTTACAAGAACTTAAAGTTCAAGCAATAATTCAAAATCATACTTTGTAAAAGCAATAGGTACCTGGGTTTAACTTGAAGAACCCTAACTGTAGGCTTGTATTAATTGTAGGCATATGATAGCATCATGCGTGTCAGTATGGGGTTATTTTAATTGCAAAAATGATATTGATATCATGTTATATTCGAAAAAACATCTGCTACATACAGTTGACTTCAAAATTAGGCGAAATAATTTGACGATCCTATGGCGTGGCTTGTGGCTAAGTTACATTTATAACAGTAAGTCTGACAACCAGTCTTACCAAGGGGTATTGGGTTGCCCGGGTAACTGGGTTGAGGAGATCAGATAGGGCGGTCGGTCCTTGTAAAACACTGGTACTCAGCTGCTTCCGGTTAGACTGGAAGCCGACCCCAACATTGTTGGAAAAAGGCTCGGGAGATAATGAGTAGTTTTGGCGTGAAAGCGCGACAACCAGATAGAGGTACTTTCTCATTTATAACATTAAGTAAGGATATTATACCTTGCATAACTACAAAAATATGACCTTGATGGCCAAGATTAGTTGCAGTGTTATGCAACAATGTGTTAATGATTGCAATTTTCACGGTGATTAGAGTAAGAGGTACACTCGCATACCGCAGGCGTAACTTATCACGCGACGAGACGAATTGGGATAAAGTACGTTGCTATGGCTACGGGTTTGATAACATTTCAGTATGGAATATTTGAAATATTTTTATGACAATTGTGAAAGTGCATATGGTATGAAAGAATGTTACTTGTGAGATGACAGCAGATAGAAGAGTATGGAAGGAGAAAACATGCTGCGCCGACCCCAAATAGGATTGGAATAAGGGCAGGAGGATGATGATGAGGATGGTGATGAGAAGCTTCGGCCAGAGGTTTCACCCGCATTCTGAGGGATCTTCTCCACGTTTAAAAACATTGACACAATACCCATTTAAAACGTAATAAGAGCTCCCTCGATAAATGGACTATTTAACAATGAAACAATTTTTCAAATCGATGCAGTAACTCCAGAGATTAGCACGTTCAAACAAACTGCAGGCCTAATTCTCAATTTATGTGCAAATCTCAAAGCATTATATTTAAGGCATCCTACCAGACTTCATTTGTCATTACATAAGAATAAAATAATCATAAGACATCCCTTAAAGAACAGAACATTAAAACCGAAAATGGCGCGCGCAAAAATCGAAAGGAAAAACAGCTTATCAAAATTCATATCATACATGTATTACAAAGTAAGACCGGATGTTACGCAACCGGAACTGGGTGTACACATGTGTACTTTGTGTGTATGTGTTGTGTACATCGATCCCTTATGTATTCTGGGGACGTTTTCCCCGCCCTTTACCTTGGTGGGACCATGACCCCGGTAGCGATCGGCAAAAAGTTTAGATAAGGTTCTATGTACTTATATGACAAGTTTTTTGCAGCCTTCGGTATTATGTGTTTGCTTGTGTAATTCCAAAGAATGTATAATGTAGCTAAGCATACACGGTAAGGAATGTTCTGATCTAAAATCCAGGAGAGACATATTAAATAGAGTGATGAATCTCTTTCTCCAAAATCCAGGATAGACTTTTGGACCCCAGATGCTCATCAAGTTATTCATCATCCTCCTGCCCTTATCCCAATTTAATTTGGGGTCGGCGCAGCATGTTTTCTTCTTCCATACTCTTCTATCTGCCGTCATGCTCATCAAGTTATTACTATTATTTTATGGGTATTACTTGGAAAGGTTTTACCTATCTGTTCACCAGTCAAACTCATGACCTAGAAAACGTAGGCAATCGCCAGATGACAAAAATATTTTAGTCAAAAAATATTTTTTGAGAGCTTAAGCTTAACCTTTCCTTAGGATCCGTGGCTGGCTCCACTTATTTTCAAAGCTGAATTTGATAGTAAATTCTTAATCACGTAAAATTCCTTAACTAATTGTTATGCTGCCTCTACCCTTATAAGGCAGTTAAACCTTAGGGTTTATTGATAAACTTACTGTGTTAAACGCTTACTATATTGTTGTTTTTAGATGAGCCATTAAGTATATCGAGCAGTTGTTTTAATACTTGTTAATACTTCTTTGACATCGTAAATTGGGTAACAGAACTTTCGTGACTCATATTTTATGTATAAACTATTTTTTTTTGTTTATTGGGATGTAAGCATCATTTAGCACTTCTTGGTTGCCTAGCTAGATATCTTACTTCCATTCTTATATAATAAAGCTAAAGAGTTTATTTGGTTGAACGCGCTAATCTCAGAAACATCGGGTCCAATTAGAAAAAATCTTTCAGTATTAAGTAGATAGCCCATAATATATTAAGGAAGTAAGGGCTACTTTTTATCCAGGTTCATGTAGAAGTTCCCACCAGACGTGGGTGACACCGCTGGTAGGTTATACAATCTAAACCTACAGAAGAGTTTAGAAAAGGACTATTCTCAACCGCCTAAACGGGAGCCATCATAGCTTGTCATAGATAAGTCTGAAAAATCTTTATACACAAAACTAATATTACTTCCTTCTTCAGATGCGAATTGACCTCTGACCTACAGCAAGACACTAAAATAACAACACAGCGGTATTTCCAAATCATGAGAATATCAAACTTAATGAAAAAATAATTGTACCTTAATCTATAAATAGGTGGTACACTTAGGGTCAACAGACTATAATCTGTGACCATAATAGAGCGAATTACAAGCTATTGTCCATGTGCTGTACATACTGAATAGTACGTTATGGGCTCACACCTTCTAAGACGATGTGTGACAGATCGCACGTGTTTAAGGTGCGGTCTCGTTAATGCGACTGGGTTTAATTGGTTCTGCGATTTTAAATGAGTTTCGTTTTTTTTTTAATTAGATGATTTGGTTAGAAATATGCTAATATGTAACATTTGATTTTTAACAAAATATTAATGCTAATGAAACCGACAGATATAATTAAGCAATAGCCAAAATATATGCAATTCTTGACTCCACGGAACAAACAAAAAAATCTAAATGCAATCAATACTATCATGCATCCGGCAGTATTTACCTTTTATGGCACATTTTCCCACCAAAAGATTAAAGATAAGTTTTTTATTCATTTAACGGGTTATGGAAACATCAACAGACGTAATACCAAGAGATCAAATCATCTACAAAATTAATATCATTAATAATATATTTTATTGCGCATACGCAATCGTTGGGTTATTAAATTAAGTCGAACCAGTTAATTATGTCAATTTTATCATGTTGTCATCGATATTATTATTTTTGCTGGTTTTTCTCAAATGTTTAAAGTTCTAGAAACATCGAAAATTTAACAGCTAATTCTTAGAAATGTAGTTCAGGTATGCTAACTTATTTTGAAATATATATGCTATAATCATATGGTAATAAATGTATGGTATTTAATTCCTATAGGATATGAACTCTTATAACCCAAAGAATTTTTAACAGTATAAATTGAATTGGAAATTTATTTTTTAAACCTAAGCTTTACATATCTTCACAAAAATCCACACTAAAATTATACAAAAGTTTAAAAAAAATACCAAATATATTGTTTAAAAAAAACCTTGACGTCAAAATACCACTTTTTTATTACTAACAGGTTAACTTAAATAATTTAAAGGATGTCACACGACAGCTGTCTAAATATAATTTGTCTATTACATATTTGCCGACTAAGGCTCGCCAAACCTGTTCATAAACGTACAAAATTAAATGCCAACTGAAAACAACTTTTCATTTCAGTTGTCCCCGTGCGGCACACATTATGCCATAGAGAACAAAATGACTAGCGGAGGTGTTATAACGGAAAATCGCCTAAAAACGTAACGCGCCAAAATGCGGGTTAACAGGGGACGAAGAACGCTACTGTTTTCTCTCTTATACGCCTTCTTTGGACCTGTACATTTTTGTAATACCAAAAATCATTGACATTGAACACGAACGCCTCGATAGTTCACTCGTATAGTTATCGGCACGAATCTTGAGCTCTGACCTTCACCTGCGCAGAAGTAATTTATTGGGTCCCTTTTGTGGTATGAAGTGATGCGCGGGGGCGGGCTAAAGCGGTGATTGGCCCGCAGTGCATCGCGTCATAGCCGTCACTCGGGATTGGTTCTTTGCTAATAAATAACTTCTGCGCAGATGTAGGTCAGAGCTCAAGATTCGTGCCGATAACTATAACTAATCGTTTTAGTCGTGCCCACCAAAGGGATTTGACCTAGCAGAAGGCGTTAGACATATGTTTCTACATTATAGCATCTCCGCTCATCTTTCCTTCATCCGGGCATTATGCTAATACTCAAGGCTTCCGTACTGAATCCTATTTGGGTTCCGGGGTTCAGTACAATGTTTTGTTTGTACCAGTGTTGCCATACCTGGCGTTTGAGATGATTATAAAATCGGCTTGTCAGCGAAGTGGGGTTAAGTTCAGGAATTTGGCCCAAATTGCTGGTACATACTGTTTTGATGTTTACATTGTTGATTTTCTTGTTTATTTTGGAGATTATTATCCTGTTATATCTCGGACGTTAGAAATTTTAATTTGAAGCATTTAATGACTTGCCTTTTTTAAGGAACGTGGTACCTTTGGTAAATTTGGTACCTATGTAACTTTATAATATAAGCAATATTAAAGCACTCAGAGCCACAAGATACAAGCTGTGCTTAGTTTGTGGCTCAACGGTAACTACCACAATGTAAAGTTGCGTTTTTGATAATAAACATTATTTTATTTTTTATTTTTTTTAAGTTATTAAATATTGCATACAAGTTATTGCGTTTTCGAGACGAGACCTTTTAGACAAACATGACAAATGTCATTGACAAAGCGACGAATTTGATATTTCTACTTCATCCTCCGAGCCTTTTCCCAAACTATGTTGGGGTCGGCTTCCAGTCTAACCGGATTCAGCTGAGTACCAGTGCTTTACAAGAAGCGACTGCCTATCTGACCTCCTCAACCCAGTTACCCGGGCAACCCGATACCCCTTGGTTAAACTGGTGTCAGACTTACTGGCTTCTAACTACCCGTAACGACTGCCAAGGGTGTTCAATGACAGCCGGGACCTACAGTTTAACGTGCCATCCGAAACACAGCCAATGGTGTCTAAGATATACTTAGAAAGTACATACAAACTTAGAAAAGTTGCATTGGTACTTGCCTGACCTGGGATCGAACCCGCGCCCTCATACTTGAGAGGTTGGTCTTTTACCCACTAGGCCACCACGACTATAATATAATAATTTGATATTTCTACTTAAACATAAATAATTATAATATCAGGTATACAATAAGATCCGCTTCGAAACACAGAAAATTAATCATTCCCACACAATATTGGAAAACTATATTAAGCCGTCAATAAAATTTTATGAGCAAATTAATATTGTCCTAATCCACGGCGGAAAACTATAAAATTATTAATCAGTTAACTTTAAACGTCCTTGATAGAGTTCAAAATTTGAATCATTAAGGAATTATTGTTTGTAAAATTACTTTTTCTAAAGGGTATTTACGAGCTGTCATTCATGAATACTTAAGTAAAAAAAAGTGAGGCCATTCATAAAACCAACCTTTTCAAAAAAAAAGACAAGATATTCATTCACTCTCTTCACCCAATCACAAGCCTCCTTCGGCAAACATTTAAACAATTAATGTCCGTAATTAAAACCGGCTATTAATATCTTTATTAGCAAGCTATTAACGCGAGTCGTACCATGAGAACCAAACCTTAACCGCCTTGGAAGGCGATCGCCAAAAAAGTCGCCGTTTATACGCACGACTTTTAAACGCAATTAGATTTAATTCAGCTACAGTCGTGATGTGAACTTGATACACGCACATTATTATAAACTACCTATGTGTGTTTTTATGGCGATAATTATCGTCTACAATTAATATTTTTTTTGGGAAGTGTAACGACTGTTGTGTCAATTTTTCACACATGATTTGATTTTTTAAATTAAATAATGTGTCTTTTGTGTCAATATTCCGCCCACTATTCGGTACAGAATATAATGTTATTTTCTATGAATATCACACAAAACCATCATTTTCTGGTTTTTTTTTTTTTTTTGTAAAAAAAAATACGATTTAATGCATTAAACTTCTAAAATTACAATATTACGCAAAAAACATACTTAATGTTTCTTAATGACTTCATAAGTTTTCAATTTAATTTAGACATAAATTAGTTATTAAGGTTAGATTACATTAATGTATGTAAATAATCTCAAAGCCACCAGACATATGTAGATTGTTTTAATGCATATTTCACTCATCACAGTAAAATTATGTTTAAGAGACTTAATATTACCTATGTACCCAAGTAAAAGTAAAATTATTAAAACTAATCAAAAGATATCTAGATTCTTTAAACGTCAATATTTTAACAACAAAGACAAAGTCCAACTAAATAAAAACTCTTTTAATCCCGCATTCGAATTTCGAACACCGCCAAAAAAACAAAATTAAAATTTCATCATGGCCACCTGTTACGGCAATAAAAACGCGGGAAAACATTGATATACAAACGTCAAACGTGCAATACGATTGAAATTCAGAGGGTAGTTCCACCCTATTTCGTATTCAGGTCTATCCGTAATATGCGGATTCTTCGAAGGGAGGAAATTCCTACTTTTGCGATGTCCGCTTTCGCGATACCGTTTGCCGAAAAGCGAATGAGCTGGAGAATGGCGTTGACTAATTTGAAGGCCTTGTTTTATTGCGTTTTGTAGGTGGTAATGATGGATTTTAACAACTGTCGGAGAATATAAGTTAAAGTTTTATGGTATTACGCAAGTATTGCAAGATGGATCGTTTCTAGTGTAGCTGAAAACCCTTGCGACATAGGGAATGGTAGAGCACCGCTGCCCCATCCAATTTAAATAAAACATTACATAACAATTGTCATTACACTTATATAATAAAACGCTTTACCTAAAAAGGCCCCAAAACGGGCTGTATAAAATACTAATAGCGAACTACATACGTACAATTTTTTTGTCTCGGATCGTTGGCCGAGCAAACACACGTATAAGCAATACATAAGTAAGTACTAATAATATTATATAAAAAAACTGACCAAACGATTGTCGGCCTTCAATTCGGACAGGTCATTCACCTGTGCTGATTATAACTGCGGAAGAGAAGTCCAGAAAAACAACTTAACACAATGTTTTTATTAGAATTTTAGTATCGACTGTCTGTCTGCGGATAATATACGGTCGGCAGCGGCCTTGCAATGGGCCAACTCGTCTATTGTTTAATTCAAACCCTATTGAATTTACGATGACGAATCTGACGTTTTTACGCTTTTTTTCTTATCGTAAATAGTTACAACGGAGATTTTACATTATTTACTTTCTTATTTTATTTGCCTTGTTCCCAGATATCTACTGTTGTTGTCAATTAGATACCAGAAGTAGGCAGAAAGGAATACACTTCCGAAGAAACTGGCTCTCATATCTATCCAGACAGGAAAAGAGGGTATCGTGAAGGTATTTAGCAGTCACCCATCTTTGGACTTAGAAGTACGGAAAAGGAAAAAGTGCAAAGCCGACCCAAAGAGACATTGAGAGGAGAGAGGGGAAATTGATTAATCTTATATGAGTGAAGACCATCACAGCTTTATTTTCTCGTCATCGTATTGCACAAAAACGCATCGAAAATGAACCTTCTGCCCTCACACATACAGCCAATCACAGAACGCGTGACGATTAGCAAACGAAGCCGCATTCTAAGAACGAACCTAGTCGGATGATCGGCCGTTTTTGTGCAGACCTCCTAGGCGTAGTTCTATTAGTCACTTCCTAGGCTCAGTGTTTACAAATAAACCAAATATCTACTGTGCTTTAGGCGATTGCTGTTCTAAATTGTTACGTTTGAAGACTGAGTTACTGGCACTTTTTGGATCATTAATTTTAATGTTAAATTAAAGCATTATCTCAATTATTTAATAATTGTATATTGCTGTAGAGCGGAGTCTCTTAACACAGGCATATCATGCTTAAAAGGAGGCTCCAATCACCTAATATTGTAAAACATTTTGTTCAGAAATTAAGATTTTGTATTTTGTATTATGGTCAGAACATGTTATCAGCAGCATCTTATCAAATAGATTTCTTTAGATCTCGAATAGAACTGATTGTTGTAATTAATAAGTCAAATAATAAAACTTTGACACACAAAAAAACTTCATTCATAACAAATCCATAATACTCCCACAACTGTATAATCTCAGTTCCCCATTTCAATTCACCGCAAAATATTCCAAAATCTCCATGGAACGGTGATAAATAACAATACACCATTCAAATATCGACATACAAAATAGGAAAATAGATATCCCGTACGAATCTCCCCGTATTTTGATACACGGGATCTCCCCCATGCTTTGACATAAAAACACCTGAATTGTGTCTCCCTTGGCATTCGGTTTTGTCTGGGGAAATGGGGAAATACATAATTAAACATTATGCGCCGAAAATACGCAAATAATTGATTTATTAACGTAATAGGTGAAAGTTCAGGATTCATGTAACAGGGCAATGGGAAGATTAGACAACAGCAAATAATAAAAATTATGACATTCCTTTCTAGTAAATTAAACTTTTTGTATTTATTGACGTTATATTGCGAATATTTCAGGAATATAAAAATATAACCTGAGTTTTTTTGTATTTAATTAGACATTAAAATGCACCATAATTCACAAATGTGTGAAGTTTTCGAATATATCACAAAACCCATGAATTTTATGCGTTTGCATATTTCATTTTAAATATATTTTCAAATTATTTAAAAGAAATAAGATACACCAAACATTATCTTCTTTATTTTCAATCTTCCTTATGTTTTACTAAAATCTTATAGATATCGAAGCTATCCAAGACCTGTTATATCTAAATTCAAAATCTCATTGACCTATCGAAGATCAAAACTTAGCAGATATTTTATCTCTGACGTCTAAAGTCCACAGAAATATATTTGGACTAATTCTTCATGGACATATCAATCCACCAGCAAATTCATACAAGGAACAGACTAACTGATGAGTCCTCGATGGTACTCCTTGAACTGTACCTTCATTATAAATTCGAAAATAGTCTCTACATGGCGATCACTCTAAAACTTCAGAACTTATTGAGAACACAGAAATAGGTGTCTACCTGAGACTGACATAAGCTACTTTTAATCATCATCCTCATCATCCTCCGAGCCTTTTTCCCAACTATGTTGGGGTCGGCTTGCAGTCTAACCAGATGTAGCTGAGTACCAGTGCTTAACAAGAAGCGACTGCCCTGTCTCCCTCAATCCAGTTACCTGGGCAACCCAATACCCCTTGGTTAGACTGGTGTCAGACTTACTTACTTTAGCTATTTTTAATCCGTATGATTATCCGATCCGATATTAATCCGTATGAGTTGCCCTGAGAGGCGAATAATACCCCAGGTAAAACCATGGCATTTCGCAGGTCAACCAAAAAGGTTGTCTTAACCAGACTAAACCTTCAACCTGGGAATAAATAATACAGGTGCGACCAAGCTCATCAAAAAGGTTGGTGACCCAAGTCTGCTAGAACCAGTTACGAGTGCCTCATAACATTATGTGATGAGTTCAATATGCTTTTAGTTAGCAAAAAGTTCGTTAGCAAAAACTACCAATCGAAATCTGCTTAAAACTAAAACATTAATAGCGTAGACTTTTTCACTATGTGTGGATAAGCAAATATTTTTGTGAATAGAAAAGTTAGAATTTTTCGGGGACGGATATTAAAACCATAGGATCAGATTAATATGTTTCCTTGTTACACTCCTTAGATATTCTATTTCCACATTCAAGATTTATCTATTAAGACTTTTTGTTACTTTAAATATTACGGCAAAATCTGAAGCTACATTCAACAAAAAATTGACTTAGAGTGTGGAAGCTAATCAAAATTGTGTAACCAAAATATCACTTTTCACTGTACAAAGATCGAATCCTGGCACTCAGTTGGACAGTCCTTACAACTATACCATTGAGGATTCAACGTCAATCAGGTATTCAAAAGCATGCAAATATAAACTGAGAAAGTGTTGTATACATTTACATAGATATTTTTCAAGTATCTACTATAAAGACAAGAAGTGTTTTATTGTACAAACTGAAAACTTCAACAATCCTGAAAAAAAAAAAAACATTTTATTGCCAAGAATTTAACTACAACAATACTAGTACGTTTTTATATTAAGTATTTACACCTGGCAACATTTTTCTTTTTAATAAAACTCGAGACTGCTGAATGCGCATGATTAGTTTCTTGCAAACGATATGAAACAAATTAAATTCATAAGCAAACGAAAGTGTTATTGTATTCAAATAAACGACTTGTTTTTATTTTTTTACATTGAAAATGTAGTCAGAATTGTTACTTTTTGGACACATTTTTGTTTTTCTTTTTACAATCATATTTTTTTGTGTATTTCCTAAAAACCTTGCACTACCTACAATGTTAAATTAAGTCATTAATCAATTAACTTTTCGCACCTAATGAACACCAATTACCTGAAAAGAAACAAGCGCCATTTTTTTGTACCAAATATTTTTTGCCGCCAACACGAAATGACCAATTGTATTATTTCACTTTTTGCAGTTGGCAACTCTACGTATATATCCGTATTTAGCATAAAAGTACATAATTCCATAACGTCAGGTGCGAAATAATCAAATTATAAACGTTAAATATTAATGGTATGCTAGTTCACTACGATTTTTTATCAAAAGAAAATCAATTATACAGTGCGCGCTTCATGTTGTTGCACGTGATAAAAGTGCGCATACATACGACCTGTGGAAGAAAGTCAACTCTAACTTTTATTTCTATGACTATAAAGTCTCATTTCTAATTCTACCTACCTCGTCTTATCGCTACAAGGGAAATGCAACTTTACTTTTTACACCCAGGGGTTGATTTTCATTTGTAGTGTTACTGACTTCAGTCGTCTACGTGAAATAAAATGTTCGGTATTTTAATAATGTGTAAACTAAAGGGGAAATGTATAAAACATGTGTAGTGTAAGTATTCGATTCTGTCTAATGGTGGGTTGGTTTTTGCGAGATTTCCGCCATGTTTAATATTGGTAGGTCCGTTATTTTGAATCGACACTTACTTTGAGTGTTAAGGGGTGGCCGGTGCATTCCTTCTTACTAAATTGAAAATCCATACGCTTTTCTTGCTTCGTTTTTGTTGCAAGTCGAAGTGTAGAGTTGTCCTGACTTATTTCTAAGAATGTATTTTCTGATGAAAATAAATTGTAAAATGTTGTTTTGTTTTGTTCTTTATGGTGAAACATGGTAACAGACATATACTAATCCAAAGATTGCTTATCAAATATGGCGTATTATTTTGCCAGTCTCGCTTTTTTTCAGGTACCAAATTCTTACCAGTATCTTGCTCCAGAAGAAACCACATACATAATCTAGTCACAAAATAATCACTTTAACTATACATACATTCAACAAAACATACAACCAACAGCATCGTATATCAAGCTATGACATCTGTGTCGGGTGACCGGCTCGCGCCAACAAAATCACTTGAACACAACACCTGATAGTCAGGATACTGCCTTCGTGAAGGTCGGTTGTAAGTATCGTAAATTGAGAGTTCTCGATCACTAACTTATGTATAGCAAAGTTCGGTATAGGATCTAAGTTAGTCTTTTAGTTAAGATTCTTGTGTACAGGTCTGAAAGTTCAGTAAAAGGAACCGATTTGGATGTGATGTGTAGAAAAATGAAACCAGATTTTAGTTCAGAGCTTTCAGAATATTCGTGAGTCATATTAAAGTTTTCAGTTGCACATAATGTGTGCAAAAAGTATACAAATAAACAAAATATAATGCAGGTTGTCGTCCGTCACGGATCTCCGATTTTACGAAAGATTGTGAAATCCGACTATAGGTATATTTTTTCACGCCCTCATTACGAATTTACGATCATTGCCACTTTATAACATCTGTTTATATCATTTAGAGATATCAAAGTAAATATCATGAATAAATAATAAGGCGGATGAACCGAAAATATTTTTCAGCAAAAAATTCGAACTAGTTCGGGTACCTGTCTAGACAAGGCTTGTCGCGTGCCCGACAGGTTTTATCCAAAAATTAAGTATTAATTTTATATTTCATAGCAGAAATAATATTAATAGCTGTCTCCCGCGGTTTCATTCGGGTAGAAATGACTACACGCTTCTCGAAAATTTCCATACCGCATTTCGTAAAGCTACTTAAAATTAGATACCATTACAGCCCTTCTTTTATAACGAGCTAACTGAACCTTGAGGCCCTATACTCCTAAAGACACTATAATTTGAACCAAATTAATCCCTGCACCAAAATTACCCATGTCAACTTTAGCATCCATTGACGGCCAACCAGCAAGTATGAAGGGAACTTCTAGTACAAAAGGTGCAATGTATAATGAAGCAGTTTACGTGACTAATCCCACAGCAACAAGAATTGGTGGACATGTCAAGGCAGTAAGTTCATTGACGACTCTGATGATACCTTCGTATTGTGAAATATTAACAATGGTCCAACAGTTTACGGTAATGACCCTAGAACAAAAGTAATCATTAACATTATTTTGTGTACATCTATTTGTGGGTATTGGTGTAATAGGTAACAATTTTGAAGTGGCTCAAGACTGTTGAGTATGAATGACGATGGAGAGATAGGTAGACGAAAGAGGCGAGGGAATGTTGGTAATACAGTTAAGCGTAAAATAAATTGTACTGGACCTTAAATAAAATTGAGAACTCGGCAAACATCCGTTTTATAAAATCCTGAAAATGATATAAAGTCGGCAACAATGTATCGGAATGTCTTTTATTAAAGTCCTCATAGGGCTTGATATGTGAGTGGGTAGTCTAACTTATTACAGACTCAAGAATAGAACCTATTGTTTTCTGTAAACCTAAATTTCTTCGAACAGAATCAAGCTTCAAACCCTCCCACTCAAAATGATGGATGAGAAACTTCGAATGAACGAGTAAAAAGCAAAAACATAACGCCCACGCTAAACGTTCTGAATTCAAAACCGAAGCCCTATCGAAACCCATTCATTCGTTCACAAGAGCCAGGATTAAGGAACAAACACCTTTTATGTTTAGTACACGAGTTTCTACGAAGAAAAGTTACATGGCGCAATCGCGTTTATTTTGTCAGTGTAATTGTGTTATGTACACCCCATTTGATACTAATTCGATTCGGCGCCCTGTAGGACCGAATGAGTGGGTCGTACCGTAACTAGGACTCGTCATTGAATTTTCTGTTGTACTTTTAGACGGTGATAGGTAACGAGAGTGGGTTTATTATGTGGCAAGAACACCTTTTTTGTAGGAAATCAGAGGACTTCTCTAGCTGTGGGTGAAGCGTTAGGGAGTATCAAACTATTACTGACTAAAACCCACCATGTTCTTTTATGTACCAGGGCCGCGGTAACTCTTTCGAACAATCCCACAGCCCCCGCAGGCTTTAGCCCTGGTGAGCCCCACTGGGATAGCAAGAATACCTAAACTATAAAAAATATTTTTGAAAAAACTGATGACTTTGATCTTACAACATACAGTTAATAAATAAAGATAGCTAGACATTGAGTGATTTGGAAAACGCTTGAATGTCTTTTTTTCACAACGCTTGTGTGGTCAAGTTTTTATTTCATTCCCGGTCATGTGTACTGCCTTTAATGAAGTCATCAATCAAGAAGTTAACGTCATTATAAATAAAATGCTTCGTGGATTGATGATTGCAGAATATAAATTACATTTGTTACAGAAATACTGGACTATCACCATTTATTATTGTCTTAACCCGTGTAATTTTTCTAGCAGTCTATACAACGTAAGTTTTATATAAAAAATCGTAGTAAAGAGTAAAAATTGAACTATATTTAACTAAACTGTATTTACATTATATTTCGCGATTAAATATTATATTTGGTTGTCATATAAATATCATTCCATCGACCACTGCTCGACCACAAAATCGCGCGCGTGCGATTATCGCGCCAAAATGACAATATTGTTTGCAACCCTAAAATGCGGGTGGAATGACCAATTTTTGTGGGAAAACTGTTCGCTCTATAAGGGTGAGTGTATAGCGCTTGTTGGGAACTTCTATGCTCCTTAGAAGTTGGCAGTAAAGTTGTTGCAACTTGGTAAGTATTAGTGAAATAAAAAGCCATTTCTGTGCACAGGTTTGGTCCAATGGTCCAAAGTAATATTACGACGTTTTTATTATTTATTTATCTTGCAAAATATGTAGGTTAACTTATATGTACAATATGTACATACACATAGCTGAGGAAAGTCCGAAATGACCAAAATGATATCTGTTTCATAAAAAAATAATGAAGGCTCCTTAGTCTATTTCTGTAACCATTTAATCCTATTTCGATAACGAGTGTAACATGATCAGCTGGTTACAACTTCCGAACAACCGAAACATACAGCCGCGTTAATTGCTAACATTCACGTATATTTTTATGAAACGCACACAAACAAAAATGGCCCTTTAAATATTAGCAAAAACCCCCTCACCTTCGGTGTAACAGATTCTAATTTGACGGCTTCCCAATTAAAATTCAACTTTATGCATCAGGGATAAAGTTGAAAATTGTTTGATGGGGTTGTAGCTAAAACACATTACTTTTTACAACAGGAAAAAATTATCATGGAGTTTAGAATATTATCGTAACTGGTTACGTTTTTGTTTGGGGGTCGAATGCGCCTTATTTCCTGCTTGTAAGGGTTGGTTCGTAAAATCGTAAAAATGCAAACTTTTTTGCTAGGGTCAATAATGCGGTTGGCAAACGGAAGGGTCGCACGAAAAATATTAATTGACTAAGGTTTTTGCCATTTAGGTTATCCTTATTCCTAAACCGTCAGTGCTATGAATTTTCAATACTTTCGTTAATTAACAAATCCAATAAATCTACCAAATAAGTACTAATATTATTATTAGTACTACTCACATTTGTCTATCTTTGACGTCAGTGAGTGTTATATTTCAATTAATATTCAAAATCAAATTAAACCTTTTAAATCACCATGTTCGATGGTGTACGTGACCAATACTGGCCATTCACATACATGCTCAGTACTTTGTTTGTTTGTTTGTACCCCAAAATCTCCGAAACTACAGAACCGATTTGAACATTTGGTTCACTCTTGGGTAGCTCTACACTATAACACGAAATGACGAATGATATGAATGACATAGGCTATATTTTATCCGGGTACGAGCAGAAGTTTCCACGGGACGCGGGTGAAACCGCGGGAAAACAGCTAGTATGTAGTATAGTCGGCACATTAGAAAAATCTTAAGTTAAAATTCGAATTTAAAAAAGGACGATTATAAAAACTCGCTTGTTTTACCAGTTGCATAATGAGGCTATCAACCTAATCCTGATGTTAGGGAGCTTTTACATGCCATCTACTACGTATAAAACGATTACTACTAGTGTTTGATTCGGGTATCAAAATGTCTCCTATTAATTAATGTAGCTATTTAATTTTTGATAACACACCATACATTTTTTAAACAGATTAAAAGACTTACAGATTTGGTATCATTATCATTGCTAAAAAAGATAAACATTCATTTACGACGAGCAGAAATTCAGTGTATATTTCACGTCTCTGGCAATAATTACAAAGAAATAACGTAATTAAAAGTTCATCAACATGTATAGTATACTATTAGTATAGGTATAATTTTGCTTGGAAGATTTTCTTACAAAACTCAGCCATTGTAAAGGATACATAAAAATATCGTCAAGTGAATTAATTTTGCAAATAAAAAGAAAAAGAAGCCTAAAAACTTAATGATCTAGATTTATGGCTTAAAGACAGCTTTAGCTTTTAATATAAATATTCAGCAATAAAAATAGTATTAGAAAAACTGGTTAGGCACGAGCTAATCTAGTTTTTTAATGGTTTTTGACGCGTGTCCAAAATCATTTTACGTGACTCCCACCTCATATAGATAAATTAAATAAAACTTATTTTTTAAATGCATATAACCTGTTTAATCTCATATCGATGATACAAGACTTAGAAATAGACCAGACAGATTTCCAATACTATCACAAAAAACCAGACGACCGTTTTCGAAAAAATTGGAATTTAAGATGATGAGTTTCTATTGTAATACTATATCTACCTCCGTCACCTTCCATGTAAAAAAACCATGAACACAACACCTTTTTAAATGGTACTTAATACCTAAACCTCCTTGCTTCTTCCTTCTTAAAAACCGACCTCTATTACCATATTCTTCTTTGTCTATGATACAGCTTAGCAACCGTTTTCGTCAGACTTCCGCGGGGCAACCTTCAAACCAACCTCAAATGAACCAGGCTAGACATTGAGCTTGTGAATTCTAAATACGGAAAACGATTCGCCATCTTTACGTATAAAATTAATTAAAATCAAGAAACACTGATAATACTGATCACCTGATGATATTTGCATCAACACACCTCATGATAGTTTAACCAGGCTTTCAAAAATGTGTACGCTTTTTTTATTTATTTCATAATTATCAATTTAATAGCCTATCTTAATTTTTTTTATCTATAATAAACGTCGCCTAAAATAGGCGATTTTTTAAGAATAATGTTTTTAAGCCTAGTTAATGAATTAATTAGCAATTAATGGATTCATTTCCAATTTGAAAACCTCAATTTATCTTATCTGTGTTTGTAATATGCTCATCTTTCAGAAAAACACATATTAGACTAACTACGCTTGCATATAGGTCTATATCTTACGGTTTGTGTGTACCTTTCTTTAAATCAGTTTAGAAGTTTTGGTGTAAAGCAAGATAGAGTTACTTTCACATTTATAATGTAAAAGTAAGAATTGATGGCCCATCTTATCAAGCAAAATCTTTCATCAATAACATCTCATTGATGCTTTGGTCTAGCCACAAGTTTTGTGGCAAACAAAACAACTACAATGTTTTGACTACTTCATATCCGGTTTAAGTCGTATATTTGACGCCAGAAAAACGCGACACAAATTGACATACAAATCGTAAATATCACGGTATTATTCCAAACAAAAGTTCGTGAGCAGACCGAAATGCGTAATATTAGTATGCCGAAATCAAACGAACTCAAATGAGTTGAACACTGATACTAAGAAATGCTGAATGGTGGGTGTATTGGGGTTTTGTCATAGTAGTACAATTTTGATAAGCTTTTTTGAGACCCTTTTGTCTAATCTAGACTCGACTTATTACCGTTATAACAATACCGACTCATAATCTTCCTGTCCTTATCCAAATTTTATTGAGGATCAGATCAACATCCATTCTACTTCTTCTCATTGTACTGATTATACAATTTATTGGTATATACCATGAATTAACAAATGATATATATGTTATGGACCAAGTGATAAATTGGGCACTATACATAATGCCCGGTCATTATGAAAAATGCCCAATATGAGAATGCAATTTGATAATAATTATTTAAATAATCAAATTGACCGGGCATTATACATATTGCCCGTGACCTTTTGGGCAAAGTAATACAAACATATTTAAGTTCAATTTTTTATTGTTGTTGCCATTTAATTTAAAATAAACTAAATATTAAACCACTTAAATAATTAGCCTCATGATTTGGATTAATTATGAAGGACTTCTGCCTTAAAAATCCAATAGTTTTTTCATTCAAAAGTTAAGGAAAGTTATATTAAAAATATAACATAAAATATAAAACAAAATATTAAATTTAAAACAAAAAAACCACTCTCTCAGCTAAATCTCTGTCTTTGGAACATCATCAGGTGACATAAATCTATCCTTGCAGACAGTTAATTGGTTTCTTGAATATAGTTGATTTAAAACACCTTGTTTTTTTCCCGGTTTATAAAGGTTGCAAGCATATTTCTTCCATCGCTACGAGCGCGATCAACTTCGGGAACTTACAGTGTCACCAATTGCAGCCATGGGATATTTAGCGCTTTATACATCCAACATTATATTTGCTTGTTTTTGCAAATTTATTAAAGTATGCGTACTTCCCTCCCCGCCCTCCCACCGCGTAAAATATATCTTTATTATCAAATTGCCCAGCTGCCATGTAGCAATATAATAATGCCCGTGCAGTGTGATAAATAATGAAGTTAAGATAGTTATTTATCACTTGGCCCGATAAAGCTAGACATTATTCATAATGCTCGGGCATTATTTATAATGCCCGAATTAATCACATGGTCCATAACATATAAACTACATAAACAGACCACTCTTTCATTCAGATCAGAACACACCTCCACATTTCAGACATTACACTTTCGGGAAGCCGTCCCACGTCGCATGACCGTTGACCTTGAAATTTTCGAGCGTACCGAGCCCAGTTGCCTAGCGTGTAATCTTGACGTCAAAACCTAGGCTGTGGCATCGACCCGACAAGGCCATTCAGTCCGTTTACGACGCCATAGAAGTTTTATTAAAGCCGGAGTGACGCGACGCCGGTTTTTTTAAATTTCAAGGTCGGTTTTGAGGCCCTAGTCCCTTTGAGTCTAGAATGTTCTATTTTTAGTTGGTGCTGTTGTTAGTTTGGTATTTTTTGTTATACGGTTTGTTTGGAGCAGTAGAATTCTACAAACTTTCAGTTTCTGTAATTTTTCCTTCATTCTAAAACAAAGAGTTATTTTAGTCATATCCTGACAGGCTGACAATAATTTTCAGTTCCCACTAAACAAAGCGTGAAGTTAGTCCTCACTAAGTGACATTAATATGTACAAAACAATTGTCAAAAGATACTATCTTTTCATTAACTGAATAACGGATAAGATGTTTTCTCATATGGAGAAGGTATGAGCATTGAGACCACCCACTAACTCAAGGTGAAGAGGCCATCATAATATGGACTTTACAAATCAGGAATTAAAATTAATTAATATCGTCCGATAATGGTTTCGGACAAAATGTTGTCACTTAAGAATCAAGGGTTATCATTCGTTTAGCGGTCATTATGAAGGGCAAAGTATAGTTTAATTTTTTTTAAGGAGGAAAATATCACACTTATTCGTCTACACTTGATTTTATTCCTTGAAATTACATCATTATCATCTTCAAGAGCCTTTGACTGGACCCAGCTGAGTTAATTTTGCATAGAGTCTTATCTTACTCCTTACGCCTTGATAAGACTAGTTGACAGACTTTCTTTAATTTCACTACTCGTAACGACTGTTCTAATGACCACTGAAATTCACAGTTCAACGTGCCTTCCGAACCAAAAATGCATGCCAATTAAAAAAATGCAACACTTTCAAACCCTAATAATGAGCAAAACGCATGCTCACACCAAAATCCTCTGTGGTCATTTGTATGGTATTTAAAATTAAAAGCGATGTCCATTCTATAGGGTTTGTTCACCATAAGCAGAGGGTCTATTGTACCTATTAATACATGTTTATGTACTCGAGGGGTCAGTTGTACCCCACCCGTATAGTCGAAGTGATTAATTTTAATTGCTTATGATCATTGAATAAATTATTTTTGAAGTTGTTACAATTTTTAGTTGGGTGAATGTGCAAAGTAATGTTAATTGTTATGGGTGTATTTACATGCGATAATGGGTATTTTTAATTGAATAAGAAGATGCATATACTGATTACAGCTTTGAAACAAAAACTAAATAAAAATACTAAAATGATTATTATTGGATTATTACTTGACGAAAGGCTTTTAGTAACTATGACGATATGTATGCGCGAAACGCATATAAAAATAACAAAATAGGTTCTTTCAACTGTTCTAAATACGTCATCTACTTAAAAATCATTAGCCAGACGCCCAATTCGGCAAAAACTGATCTTAATTCGGAACACAAATCGTTTGCTTAAAACATCACAGATTATTCAATCCATTATAATTTCAAATTTGATTGCTATTCAAATTATTAAACTGGTCTAATACGCTAGAGATAATAATTTTTAATAAGTACAATCTGATGAAATAATATACGACGTTGATAAGCAGCATCGGGGTAAGAACAACTTGTTCTGACTTGATTAATTATTAAAACAAAAGATAAACTTTGTCGCGATATGATCTATATACAGATAATAGTTTGATACCCACTGTGATCTAAATTGATCAACATTTTTATCTTAAGACTACAGACATGGGAAACCTCTATATATTTTGTATGTATCTATTATAATTACGTAGATAGCATCATTGCTATTGATAAGTTTTATTACAATAGTTTATTGTGTTACCTTCAGGTGTGTGAGAAGAGGCCTGTATCTTGCATTGGGACAATAAGGCCCATAAAGATGATAAGTCCACAGCTTCTAAGAAGAATGAAGATGTCACATCATAAGACAGAGAATCCTAGTTCATCTGCCGAGGCTGTTCCCAAACATATAGGGGTCGGCTTCCAGCATAGCCCGCTACAACAGCTGAGTAGGTACCAGTGTCTTAAATGGAACGACTACCTATCTGAGCTCCTCAAGACCTACCCGGGTAATCCAATAACCTTAGGTAAGACTGGTTATCAGAATTCCCGTAACAAATGCCAAAGACAGTGTAATTTTGAAGACTATTTTATAAGTGGCCTTCTCATTTAATTATTTAGTTTTATCATCTAAAACTATTAAATCACCCTTCAAGGGAATCGAAACACGAGTGAATCGATAAGACTATTGAATTTTAAATGTTATAGCTATGTAAATGACTACAACTGGTTTGATTAACAAAACGAAATGTTACTACGCAGTAAAACACGAAGGATTGTTTCCTTATTGTCTCTCTGATTAGCACTACGACATATTAATTTTATTGGCGTAAAATATCGGAATATTTAAGCTATTTAATATCTTTTGACGATATCGATATTATGATGATGCTGTCAATCAGGTGGACAACAAAAAAATATTACGTCAATGATCTAAATTAAAAAGTGAACAACGTAGTAGAGCTTGGATATCTATAGGATTTTTCATGTAACCAATAAAACACTACAAACTACATACTTATGTGTCTGTTTGCGAAAACCTTAAAACTACTCGGTAGATTTTAATGCGGGTTTCAGCGACAAATACGAGTAATTCTCATCATAATATAACCGACGCTGAGGCGAAACGATATTATCAATACTGTTTAATAAATTGTAGATCAATTAAGTCTAAAGACTTCACCACACAAGCTCGTACGATACCTAAACGTAATTTCAAAATCAAGTTTTTCATTTGAGCAAGCGAGCAGTCTCCCGCTACAGTATCGCAGTACTGAAGTTACCTAAACTAACCGAGCCCTTATGAAAACACCTTACTAAAAAAAACACCAAAACAACGCCCACACAACACCATAATTTTGTTTACAATCCCCATGTGAGAAACGATGACCTATCAAGGTCGTCATGTCACGGGCCAGCCATCACAATAGCAGGTCGGGTAAGTCGAACATTTTCACTTTCATACATAGCTGTAGCCGAGCGTAGAATTCCTGTTTCAACGTCTATACCTACTGTGTACCTAATGTTTTCGTGTTTGCTGAATATTTTGGGTGGACTGTCTTTTGTTTTTGGCTCTCACTTAGGCCTAAGTTCATCGATAATATCAACGTCAGTTTTCTTTACTTTTAACGTATTTACTGTCGGCTGGAATGGGCTTTAGAAGCTTGAACTTGATTTAATAAATAACTCTAGAACCTATTTTAAGCGCATGTAGTTTTGCAAATGGCAGTCCGCAACTGAATTCCGAGTACTCGGAAAAACCGCGCGGAAAATGTACTAGTGTGATAGCTGTAAATTTTGGTGTATTTCCTTGCCAAATGAAGTGTATATTCTTTTAGCAATTGCTTTGGATGCCTGCTATTACAGCTGACGTTAATTACCAACTTCTCATCACAGTCATGAAAACTAGATAAATATACTTCGTATCATATTTCTAAATATACTATGTCTCATACGCCCCGGATTCTCGTTTCGCTTAAATTCTGAAACAGGACGCGATTCATTAGTTTCAAGAAGAAAATTAATGAACGTAAAGGATTGAAATTTCTAGCGTGAGATTTAATATATGGGTCACGTTATGAAGTGAGAACGAAGGATATCCCGTTGTTGAATTAATATGAAATTAAATCAATAGGATTTTGAAAAATAATGCTAAATATCCGTATCAATTAAGACTGTCAGGCTGACTAACGGCTGGTGTCTAAGCAATTTTAACGGTTGTTTATTTGTCTTTGAAAATACATAAATAAAACACCCATACAGGTGCAAAAACCTGCCACAAAAGCTTTCACCCAAACATTCATTTATATTTCCATCACTTCATTCAGGTAACCTAGGTCCAATCAAAGTTAACAAACACACAAACATTTGTACTCGAACCGTAAATGTACAAGCAAATAAGACACAGCACACTAAACGAAATATTCCCACATAAAACTGAGAGAACTAACATAAATCATACATTTCTAGACACGAACGCAGTATTTAGGAAACTTTATGCCTATTTTAACACGTTAGGAAAACTGCTCATAAACATTTGCCAAGAGGATAGATAAAAACCCTTAGATCAGTAAACCAACTGGATACGCCGTAACCACGCCTTTCTGTCTTACGTAAGTAAGAGATCAGCGATCATTTCATGTAAGTATGCGTATTAAGTGTTTGTCAATTGCATCATGTGCATGTAAGGATGATAGGAAATGCTTGAGTAAGACCAATTTGTTCCCCGCCCATGTACCAGGTTTTTCACATGCTCCTTTTCGCTCATAGGAGTTAAAATTGTTTGAATGCTCCGAGTTAAAAACCCGCTACTTACCAAAACGAATACATACCTATAAGGAAAAATCGCCAAAGATTCAGCAAGAGACCGAATCACACCACTCTTTATCGGCAAACGTGTGCTTTACATATTTATAAGTAAGGGAAAATATAATCATGTCCAGCTAAACTTTTAATATTAGAGATTAGAGTGGTCCTGTAATTTAGGTAGAAGACATACACACTGCTAAACATATGTAAGTATGTTTATGTTTTATTCAAAGATGGAAATTCGAAAATGTTACTCGTGTATTCGGAGATTGTTTTGGTTGAATAATTTGATAAGACAATCTACTTCCTAAATAAACCTATACCTACCTGCTTGCAAAAATTGAGGGTAAATTAAAACAGAAACTACTAAAAATGGAAATAATAAAAAAAGCTAAACATGTCCTGTGATTTTTCCAAGATGACGTGGCTATTGAATTAACCAATCCTCATACAGATAAACAACATATGTAACTACAAGTAATTAAAACAAGTTAATAGCTTATATATTTACTCAAGCCATTGTTACATTGAGAGTAAAATTACAACAATTTGGTAAAAAAGATAATTCTTCGAGTTATAAAAACTTGATACATTGACACAGTTGACACGACTAGAAAAGGGGTGAATAATAAATTGATGACTGACACTCCTGGACATGTATAAAAACAAAAGACCTATAAGTAGGTATGCTTTTATATACATTTAACATAGATGAGAATACGAAAGACTAATCTAATACTCGAAGTCAGGTATTTATCTTTCTCCAGGGCTGCGGGATTGTTCGAAAGAGTTACCGCGGCTCTGGTACAAGAAGGCATGATTGGTTTTAGTCAGTAAGAGTCTGACACTCACGTTGCACACACAGCGGTCGGAGTCATTTGATGATTTCGCACCAAAAGGTATTTATCTCTCTGAGTGCTAGAGAGCCTGGGTAATTTTCAATCGAAAAAACCAAGACTCGAGTAAAATAGCTTGGAAAAGCTAGTTAGCAATAATATTAGTCCGTATTATCCTTCCCAAAGAGCATAACTAATAACATAATAATATTGATGGCCGTGGACGAGTAACAATGCAATCGCCGATCTAATTACACAGAATTAATTCTGGACTTGACGATCTAGATGCCAATTAAAAGATAACTTCTGATTCCAATTAGTACACATCATCATCCTCATCCTCCGAGCCTTTTCCCAATCACGTTGGGGTCGGCTTCCAGTCTAACCGGATTCAGCTGAGTACCAGTGCTTTACAAGAAGCGACTGCCTATCTGACCTCCTCAACCCAGTAACCCGGGCAACCCGATACCCCTTGGTTAGACTGGTGTCAGACTTTCTGGCTTCTGACTACCCGTAACGACTGCCAAGGATGTTCACTGACAGCCGGGACCTACAGTTTAACGTGCCATCCGAAACACAGTCAATGGTGTCTAAGATATACTTTAAAGTACATACAAACTTAGAAAAGTTGCATTGGTACTTGCCTGACCTGGGATCGACCCCGCGCCCTCATACTTGAGGTTGGTCCTTTACCCACTAGGCCACCACGACTTCGACCACGACCAGTACACAAAAGGGATAAATAAAATCAGCATCTCTAAAAACTTTATGTAACTAAAATCATTTGAAGACTGGAGCCGCAACTGTCTTTGCGAAAAAGTCTATCAATGAATGCTGAGGGAATAAACACAAACACAAACCACACACGAAACACAAACAGTGATAGGTCATTCTAGCATTTTACGGACAGTACAAGCATAAACTTAACACACACATGTATGAAAGTGGGCAATGGCGTCTTCGGTTGGCTAAATGCTTTCTGATAAAGAATAAATAAATAAAGGCCCAAACCAAACCAACTTCCCGGTTAAGCCGACCACAGAAAAAGCTAAGCAGACAATGAAAGAACTTTTTACGCGTGTCAAAACAGCCACTCGAATACGCGAATGACCTCAAAATGTCGACGTCCTGTAGTCGACAAAAAGTGAGCACATAAATAAAATACTACGTTTCGAAATAAGGAAAATCTATTGCCTAACTGTGAAATTCTAAGCTGGGGACAAAATAACAATGATTTTGATAAAAGTTTCAGTTTATAACTAAATGTACGGAGACTACATCACTGTACAATTACGAGGCATCATATGGCAGACTTGCAATTGATTTGATGAGCACTGTTATCATCTATCATCTGCCTAGCCTTTTCCCAACTATGTTGGGGTTGGCTTCCAGTCTAACTAGACGCAGCTGACTACCAGGGTTTTACAGGGAGCGACTGCCCATCTGAGCTCCTCAACCCAGTTACCCGGACAATCCGATACCCCTTAGTAAGATTAGCTGTCATTCTCTCTGACTTCTTGTAATGACTGCCAAATATGTTCAAATGACAGCTAAGACCCAATTTGGAGCCGTTATAGAATTAGCAAGCATTTGTTTTTTCTAGGTTGTCATGTTCACGGCCTGAATACGTCCAAATGTTTCGATATTTGTTTGTTTGTAAATGTGTTTAGGAAGGTGAATTTATTTAGCGACTATATAGGAGCTTTGAACTGCAGTTGGATCATAGTATTTTGTTTGTATTATGTTCTGTGGAATTTATACTGTGTTCAATAAATGCGCTTGCTTTTCCATAGAAACATGAGTAAATTAACCAAAACATGAGGATCATTTGAGGGCTGTTATATTATGTGCATTATTTGAGGCACGCGTGAGGACTGTTATATTATAAAATATGTGCCTCTGAAATAAAACTAAACCTTTGTAATTAAAACCTCATTTCATACTGTAAGCACATACTTCAGACATTTGATTACTGCGTAAGTCAAATGAATGAGATTATATGGTACATTTTATAAATATTTTGAGTCATCGCTGATATTAAGGTTGACTGGAGAGAATGCCCATGGCATTAAGTCCGCCTTTGTAATTGTATGATTGCATAAAGTTAAATAAATAAATAAATATTATTGGTCATAAAATTTGTATATCTTAGTTCTGCAAATGTTGTGAACTATTATTACACATAAACTGACAATACAAATAATTATGAATAATTCAAAAACACTTTTAACATAAGCATCTTATAGTACCGAAAATGAGTGCCCATCAATACCACCTAATACCCATTCAAACAAAAATTAAACGCAAAATAATACTCGACAAAATAAAGACGCAATACCAAAAAACGTTTGAAGTATTCGCAATAATCGTCCCACAGTATTTCCAATAAATAGGAGGCGTCTGCTATTTAAATATTTATTAGAGTAAAATCATACAGACACAAAGGCGTAAAAACGTGTTCGTATACATGATTTATATTATGTATGTACATTCATTCACTTTTTCAAACTATTCCGCATTAAAATCAATATTGACAACGAGTTTTTTTATCATTATTCCGTAATGTATGCACAGTATGTAATCATTACTATGCAGACATGTTATTCTTCGAGTCTAGGTATTTCATTTTTTATCTAATCAGAATCTTCTTAATAAATTAATCTTAAATGCACTTGGAAGTACACGATAATTTATGATTCATTCAATGAGAAATAACATGTACTGTAATGATTTATTTACCGCAACATGAACTTGACAAAACAATAAATTAATAGAATTGTATACTACATAAATGTCTACAAAGACCCCTGTGAAACCGATCTAGTTTTCTTTAAACTAATAACTCTATCTTAACTGTTTATTGCTTGTTATACACGACAGATAGTAACGTACGAAACAATAGTAGTAGTAGTGATAAAGTTATTTATATTTCTCAGTAATTCCAACGACAATTAGCCGAATCTCCGTCTCGTGGGATAAGCGTTGTTTATGATACCTCATTCATCGAACCTTCACGTTTACCCGACGTGGGAATGGAGACAAACACCAATAAATATTACCAACGCCACGCAATTTATTGATTTTCCTCATGTCGTAACACCAAGTTTATTTATTTCAATATTTAATAAGGACTGCGGAACAAGACTAACTTTGGCACGTACAAATATTTGTACTTCGAAAAAAAGTTTACCCAAAAGACGTGTTTGTATTGAACAATACAATAAAAGCTAATGGCATGAACCTGAATTATTATACAAAACAATATTGGAAAAGCTTTCAGAATAATGTAATTGATTCAATACATTGTCATTGTTACAACTATCTGATAAATATGAATCAACGTTAAAGCAGGAACAGTCAGAATTTTTAATAGTCGATTATTACATAATAACCGAAACATCGATTGCATATTTCCCAGCCACAACATCAAAAGGCATCGCTGCGAGACAGACTACCTATTTGTTTATTTCCAAAAAAAAACTCCGTGATCGCCCAATTGAAATGCAAGAACACTAAAATTCGAGAACATGGCAAGATCAATGGCTGCGCGAGCGAGTGCGACGTTGAATAGTGTAATCTAATAGAATCGGCGGCCTCGGTAGGTCAGTGGCACATGATGTCATGTCGCGAAACATTCCGCCTAGAGACTGGAGGCCTTCGGGCTCACCTGTACCTACGAGTTGCTTTACTTCGCCCGCGTACCACGTTTTTGCGCACTCTTTGTCTAGTGTTTGATGTTAAACAGTCTGCCAGCGTTGAAGGTCAACACAACGATACAAAGAATTTGATCAAATCTCATATTACCAGTTTTGGGTGCGTGAGACTGAGTTTACTCCAAAATTAGGCGTGTTAATCGCGTTAAGTTTTTTTTCTTGTTATGGTTTTGGATCGTAGCCATAGGCGCTCAGCTGGGTTTTAGAATACCTACTAACGTTTATGAATGTAGGACTTTCAATGCTTCTAGACTGGAAATCAACTGATCAAACAGTACCAAAATACACAGAATATTTATAAGTCATTGTAAGAAAAGTTACGTGGATAAGTATAATATTTTACCAAGTGCTGGTTAGCGCTAAATAAATTTGTTTAGCTTGAAGTTGTGTGTATAGCAACGGTATATTCCTTGATACTAAATAAGTAGAACAAAAGGATTATGCAATGAAACGACTGGCGCATTTCTAGTAAACGTTTCAGTAAATAATAGAACTACAGAATATGAAAAAAGAAATCAGAATACACAAGATTCTCTTTAAGTATTCGCACATCTAAAGTTAAATAGGCAAGTTACGTTAAAGAATGCTGTCACTCTTAATCATCAGCCCAAAACAGGCATCGATTAGAACTAGGCGCCATTAACCAAATCAAAAAACTATAAATCAAGCACTGTCGGCGAATTTGGGCATCTAATTATGATAATCCAACATCGAGTACATACCTTATATTGTATAACACAATAAAATATTCAATTGTTTTAAGAGCTTCAACTTGTTAACCGTTGATTGCGTACATAGCTCGCATGACAATACAGTCGATCAATTAATGAAATAAATTATAATGTAATTAACATAGTAAGTACGGTTTTCCATGTAATTTATGCCGGGAATTGGGTTTTTTCCTTCACTCTTTGTTCCCTTGTACTCGTTTTATAAAGTTTAAAGTAATTCTCGTGGGTAGGAAAATGGGTAATTTCCACTAAACTCAGAAAGTTGCTAAAATACTTCAAGTCCAAAAAAACAAAACTTCCTAACCAGAAAGAACCAAAATCAAGAGTTGTACTGTCCAACAAGATCAAATATATCGTATTAGACTCGGGAAACTAGAACGTAGAGGCCCCATTCTTATTGAAGATCAAGGATAGGATACTATACTTAACTAGAAGAAATTCCAACAAGATATAGTTATGACATTAACGCAAAAAATATTTAAAGAGTCAAAATGTATGAATAAAATACTAGGTACTACGCATGCGCGAGGCGCCAAATAGTTGATTCCGGGAAACGAAAGTTATTTGACGACAAGTTTACTTAGAAGCCTATTTTCATTACTCACGTGACTTGAACAAATCAAACCAAAATATTTACATTATTAGAAACAATAGTTTGACAGTTTAGAGGTCGAAAGTTTCAAGGCGATACAAATATGGCGCAATAGAATAAAACTATTACCCCTTCGGTTTCATTGTTTTAGTTTATAAACAGGTGATGTGTTAACAAAAGGCTTAATTAATCCAAAACTTACTAAACTATTATGGATGTAAACTTATTTTAAATTAAGACTAAAAACTTGAAATCTCAATATCAAAAGTATGATGCCAAAAAATATGGGAGGAAAGATCAATGAAAAAAATACATTGCGTCGAGTCAATCAGGCATTTACCAGCAGTCATGTACCAAAGGACCAACTTTCGAGCACTTTAAATTCTACCAATGAACCTGTAGTGACGAAGCATACAGGTGCTCAGGTACCTGAGCCTAGATCAATGGCCTTTTACTCAAACACGAGATGAGTAACACAACAGTTGCGGTTTGCAGTCTCCGATGAGGAAAACGGCTGAAGAAAAAAATTTGCAGACTGTCAGCGAGAACCGTATGATAGAACACTTGAACGATGAATTAGTACGTTAGTAAGTGGAAGTGGGACTTAGAAGATATGAGGAAAATCCTCTGTCTCTCATTGATCTTAATGGTTTATTCACCTTAAGGAATCAAAGCGTTATCAGAGATATAGTCATAAATGTAGCCACACGTTACTACAAGGACATATCAATTCAGTGAAGACCCGTGCAACAAAGAGGTGAAACTGACCTGCAAATTAAAGACTAAGGACTGACTGTTCTTAGTAAGGAAATACCCAGTACCAATAGGCCACTGGCATATCTTGTAGCCGAGAATCCCCGAGAGCACCCGAAAATCGTGTGAATGTGGTGGTTGCCTGTCTTATTTTCCTCGCGCTTGCCTGTTCAGTCCTAACTTTACCTGAGATACCTTCTCGGTTCTCGTCTTCAATCAAGGAAAGTTCTCGTACAAATACCTCGACAATAATTCTGTGTGTGACGTGACGATATAAAGTCTAGACAGGGATTAAAATCAGTGTAATCAAGCAAACCGAAACCATGACTAAGTTCTTAAATCTGTAGGTCACACATACTCCGTATTTACGTCATCTCAGCATTGTTACAATCTCGTATCTTCATTAAGGATGACAGCATGGCAATTCTGTGAATAACTGCTAGTTTTGACCACTTATTTATAGATGTTATGGCATTCTGTATTGTGGCTGTTTAACAAGACATACCTAAGTTCCATAAACTCAGCGACATTTTCTTGGAATCGATTTTTAAAAGCAAAGGTCACTCTAATAGGAGTGACCTTTTAGGTTGAAAAGAAGATCATAGTAAGTAAAATTGAATGAAATGGAAAACCTAATAAACAAAGTCATTTATTTCAATTCCAAGGTAAAAACATAGACTAAACCAAAATTCCTAAATAGGAAATTTAGTCAGATAGCTCTATAATAAACTCTTTCAAGGGAAATTAAACAAACCAGAAAGATTCCTTATCGCTTTCTTTGTAAGAACCTTCGAAAAATATTCTAGTCATGTCTATTTCTAGTACAATAGCACTTGAAAATATTTATTCATGTGACACAAAAACATTAATCTAGTACCTACTACCTAAATTATAAGTGGCACGTATATACTTACTGAAGTTATTTGGACTAACCAAACGAGAAAACCGATTTAGATAGAATCATGTTTAAGAGATAGAGACCCAGAATATACTTGTAGGCTTCTGTTAGGTAAACTAGATAATAATCTAGAATACTTTTTTCTTAGGCCACATTCTGAAAACTAAACGAGTAGAAGAAACTAGGATCATATTCAACTATGCCCGAAAGACATCAGGAGTGAATAGGTCACTCCTAGGCAGCTAGGTGCTAGCGTGCTCCATCTTTGAGTACTTCATCGCTTGCCATCAGTTGAAACAATGACAAAAGCGTTTTCACTACACAAAAAAAAACATATCTAAACAGCTGAAAGTTTTTCAGCCGCTGTAAATGATTTAGTCATCAGCAAGTTCCTTGACACTTTTCTGTGTTGACTGCGATACAATAACCCGTGCACGTCACACGTTTTCTCATTATCTACATCGGAGATCAGCAGACTAACAATTAACTACTTTACTTATTAACGAGATACATGCGATCGTTGCCCTATCTACATGACAGAATGACTACACGAAAATACATTCAGAATTTTAAATTCGAACATTTTAAGTGCTGAATACCTAAGCTATAAAAAAGCTATAAATTTTATTCTTAAAAACTACAAAAAACTTGTAGAATAAATGTAAATCAATTAGTGTTAGAGAAAGAATAACTTAGCACTTAAATAAATATAACATTTTATGTGCAATTTAAACGAAATATAATATATTGTGACAAAAATGCATACAAAAAATATATTAAAAGAATTTTATTAGACACACCCACCCAAATCTAGAAAAAACTCAAAAATTATAGAGAAAATTAAAACCCAACAAGAATATTTTTCTTAATATACATATATCTGAAACTTATTTAAAGACTTATTTATGTGAGCATTCATTCTTCAATCCAAAGGTATTGAAATTGGCAACGCCTCTATCCCATATATACCACCTTACTACTATCTATATCGCAATTCGCAATGGCCAACATATAAAAAAGTAGACGCCCTCAATAACCAAAAACAATTTCCAAGAGATTCGCTTCCAAAAAGTTTTAAATAGAACATTCCATTGGCTATGGTGTTAATAATTTGTCGGTCTACCCAACACCGGTGTGACCATATAATTAGCAACTCAAGTCGTGTCAACTAGCCTCCAATTTCTGATGCCAACATTTTTTCTAGATCTTCAAAGATGGCAAGATTTTAAATTTAGAATGAGATAAAACAGACTGGAGGTAGACACCTGCTTTTTGCCAGCTGGAATTTTTAGATCTATACTCAAATTTTCGACGAAGCTAGTTTTTTTTTTTTGGTCGAGTAGATTTTCAGGTCATCTTGATAGTATTCGTACAAACGTTTGAAGTGGTTAGATACTTTTTCTATTTTTTACATTTATTAGGTAATATTTGTGCTCCAGCTAGACTTACTCAGTTCTAAAAGTAGGTGAAAAATAAAATCCTAGAAAAGCTCCTGAATTTATTTGAAAAGAATCTTTGACTTTCTCCCGTCCTCAAGGACTAGCCCAAAATAGTAATGCGAATGTTTACAAACTTCTATCTAATAATAGAAATATTATTACAAACAGTATATATTCCCTCTGTTTTGGACAAAGGCGATTTTGGCACAAGCAGCAATGTCCACACTTGGCCAATTCACAATAATAACCAGACACTGTTAACATTTAAAGTGTATTCAAATCTTTAATGGATCTAGATAAAACGATTGATGTCTGATAATATAATTTTAGTTTCACAGACACTTAATTACTTGAGCCAGTTTTTTTGCCAAAATAAGACCTAATGGAGCTAGTATTAAAAGTGTTCAAACAATCTTGATACCTACTGAAGTTCATGTCATCCTTGTCAATATAAAATTGAATTACAAAAGCATAGTATATGCACAGAATACAAGGCTCACATATCGATACACAAATCGAATTTATTAAAGCGATACATGATGCTACCAATACATGGCCGCCATTTCAATTCCCCCAGTTCAAAAGACCAATATAATAAATCACAACCCCAACAAGGCTAATCAAAAAATTATAACCAATCGGCGTCTGTTTTACTTACAAATGAAAACGAGACATCTGATCAGCATTTATCTATTTGTAGTCAAACAAATGTCTAGTTTTCTCTATGACGAGTCAGGGACGCGATTAGTCATAGCTAATCATTGTAATAGACACGACAGACAGCTGTTACTTTTTACATAGATATATAATTGCTAAGTGCAGTACATACGATGGAAGTGAATCACGAGACGGAATCAGATGGGCGTACGCATGATGTCACGGCACAACATAGTACGCTGAACGGCTTTCCGAAAATTCGACGCAGATTGATCGGCCATTTACATAATAAAATTTAAGATTCAAATAGTGACGTAAAGTTAGAACAAGATAAGTTCGCAAAAATATCCGCAATAGCGCTCGAATGGGATCATAAGAATAGATTTTATTGTTTGAACAGCTGTTTTCTTAGAGGTCTCTTCCAGCCAGAACTTTGCTTTGTTTATTTTTAGATCCAGTTCAGAAATTACTTTTTCATATATTCCTTTAGTATTTCTTTGGGCGTAAAGAATAATAAAAGTCCAGAAATACTACGATGCTATATGCGAATAACGATATGGACGAAGAGAACGCTAAAATGGACAGTTTTATGTTTCCTTTTAATTTATAACTACAGCTACTTATATTTTAAGCCCCTACTGGAAAACGAACTTTTCCGCAGTTGGCTTTCGTGAGGGAAACGGTTATTTAAGCGAAGCGGAAATCACGTGCGAGCAAAAAGGGCAATTAAAATGACACGCTTAATAAATAGAATTTTATTAGAGAACACTAAGAAAAACGTTGGTTTCAAGACACGGTCATTCATAAAAAGCCTGCGTAGATACGAAGGTTAACACCTTCCAAGGTACCCGTAATACCTTCGAAGGCCGTTCCGAGGCACGTCGGCAAACTACATATGTCAACGATCACGAGTGTTTGCACGACCATCACAGCTGACTTCAATTCTCACCTTCCGAACCTTTTTACGCCGATCCTGCCAGAAAATCTATTTGCAAGATGATATCTACAGCTATCCGTATTGCACACTCGAAAACGGGTCAAAATACAAGATCAGAAATAGAATACCTTGGGATAACGCTACGCAGGTTATTTAATGCGTACGAACAACGCAACATAAACTATGTTGAGATACACATCGTACATATTACGTCTGGTAGATTAAGTGTGGCTCCGCTTAAAGGAATGTTTCAGGATTTTAATGGAACCCCTTCAACAGAGAGAACTTTCGCTACCTTAAAGCTATATGGTGGATCGTAACTTTAAGCCAAGTAATTATAACATACAATAATTAACATCGAAGTTACATCGCTTGATAAGTAAAAATAACACAGGAGACTTCAATTTTCTGTTTAGCTACATTTAATTCCTCCTATTGTGACGATAGTCTTTTACATTTTTTTCCATAAGAAAATCTTCTCATGATCTCAAGGACCAAAGGTGTCGCAGGATTCCCCCAAATGGTCAGTCTCAACTTGGTAGGTCTATGGAGGCACCGCAGGGTGGCGGAAAATACCGCGCCGATGGCCTTGGACGAGACGTCGAACTCTCCGCGGAATGCAAACACGGACTGGCGGCCGCCTTGCCGAAAATTGTGTGTATGTGGCCAATTCGCAGATGTAACCTGTGCCTCACAAGCGAAGGTGTGAACTACAAAATTGTTGCTTTTATGTCTAATCTCGGAATTAGGTTAGAGGCGGATGTTATGTCATCTGTATTCGCAGATAAAAGTAAAAACTCGCGCCCATTTATGGTGGTACGTTTACGAGAATCTGTTAATAATTCGTCTGCCAAATTGATTCGACGTTTTAAAATTAGACTCGCCATAAAACTTGTGTCCTTGAGTCGAATATTAAAACTCGTTGGATGTACACTTTAGACTCTGATTCATTCTATTAATCATGACGAAAATAAATTAGGCATGTGAAACCTACATACTCGAGAATTTTCACTTTCCGTAGAACTAGTTCAAATAAGATCGTTAATTGTTGAAATTGGAGTTGCGGCCATAAAATAATTAGCACACAACCCTTTTGTTAGAACTCAAACCGCTGCCAAATGATGTAAATTGAGATCGATAGGAACTAAAATACCACACAAATCTGTGAGATCGTTCTGGTGCGGTTCTAACTATACAGTATCACTCTCTATGCCAATTAGGGATAACTTCTACACTATAAGACGTCCTCTAATTAACATACTACGATTCTAATAAGAATTTACGGTCTTACGATCAAATCATATCTCTGTAATGGTAAGAAAGATAATTAAACCAAAGGCATTGTAATTAGTTCCATAAATATATCCGGATATTTAAACCACGTTTTTAATTCAAAGTGTCATGGGGGAGAGCAGAATGCGTGCAATTGATGATAATCCCCGGATTACACCGAACCCTAATTAAAAATAATCACTTTTGTTGCAAAAAAGCTGCAAATATTTTCACTTTAAATTATGTGAGCTTCAAATTAGGGGGAGATAATGGGAATAATAAGAATTTTGAAGTCGAATAAGTAAGAGATAAGATCGAGTAAGGAAACAATGTTATGGTGTTATTAAAGTTATTTAAATAATTAACGGGGAAACATGAAGTGGGTACACTAAATGCAGCTACACAAAAGTAGCAAGATAATGCTAATGTGACAGTTTTGTGCCTAGACGCCAATTGGGAAGTAATCCACGGTTGTTTAAACATTGTCTCACGATGTTATTGTCCCCAAATGGACCCAAATATAGAGGCGCGCGTTTGGAGTGCACCGAAATCTTGTAGGAGTACGTTACATGCCATTCAAAATAATGAAAAGAGAATGAATGGAAATCCGGATTTTGATATCTGTACTATCTTTTTAATTTTTGAGAGTACTTACATTTACATAAAATTCTATAAATATAATCTCAACTGATAGATCTTATGTCTGCTGTTGATCTTAGAATGTTATTTATTTCTTACTTGGCAGCGGAAGTCGTGAAATAATATCGATTATAGTTTCATATACTTAACCGATTTCAAAGAATTTCCCTAGTTGTAATAATGAGAATTCCCGCGTACAGAACCATAAATATATATTAATAAACGTAAGGGTTTCCTTATTGAAACATACAACCATGTTATGAGCATTCTTGGCTCTATAGATACGAATAAAATGTTATTTCTAAAAATCTTTACAGGCCACTGAAAGGAAACTTTATTTCTCGGAAAGAGTAGATACAATACCACTTTCCGCTGTTCATTTAAAACATAAAGAAACGTAATGCTTAAACAACAATCTAATTGCAAAACTACATATTTAGTTACCTAACAAACAATAATGACAAAGTAAAATTCCTGACAACGCAAACCCTAGTTAACTTTACCCAGAAACAAAATCAGCATAAACTTGCAATTTTTAATCAAGGCCATGACACTAACAAAAATAATGGCAAATTTTAAATGCGTTCATAGATCTGCAATTCGTGCATATACTACTTTGGCGACATCGACCGCAACGAAGGTTGCAGAGTATCGGCCATTCCCAATATCTGTCTATTGATTTGACAGATAGAATTTTGGTACAATCCCTCTACAAGTTAAGTCAAATTCCTATCCTCGAGTAGGCTAAACAAGAGATAGATAGAATATTGGGACATACCCTTGGTAGACATAAGAAAAATGTGAATGTAACAGTGGATTTGTTTTCTGCAATCTTTGCGTATACTGTAGTGACAGCGACCCGAGCGAAGGCTATACGACAGTCGGGTTATGTAACGAGGTGCATACATACGTATGTGTAAGTATATACTTCTTGGTAGTATGTGGTGTTTCTTCTTTCATTCTTTCTTTCTTTCTTTAGTCATGTAGTCCAGAATGGTGTTGGTATAAAATCTTGTAGGTCATGCACATACATACAGTCTTTCGCATACTAGCTCTTAACTTTTTAACAAATTTTTGCAATAGCTATTACGCGCGGTTACACTCACATTCTGGAAGAAATACTTCCTAAGGTTTAAAAAGTAGCCTATGGGATATGTCCTTTCTCAGGGTTTAGATTACCTATGTCGTTTCAGAACATTTGTAATGAAATCGCGATAGATATTCAAACATACAGAGTTATATTCGCATTTAGGATGTTTTTGCACGCTTTTGAAGATACATACTACCCGACTGTCCAAAAGGGTTAAATTTTTTGCCCAGTTCACAGCTTATCCTCCAATTTCGCGCTCCGTACGTGATGACTATAGTATGGTATGATGACTATGACATATAAGAATTACGCGAGCAACTCTGAAGCGCGTAGGTACGACGTCTGCTCACTATCAGCATGACTTGCTGTTTTTCTCATTTTAAGCAAATCTAATTGATAATTTTAATATCAGGTTCAACAACCCATGTTTAGAACGTGGGACTAAGTAATGATATCAGAGTTTCTTTTGATTGTAAGATTAGGAGCATTAAACTGCTGAAGAATCAGTGAATCCGGTTCAAAGAATTTTCTAAGTACTATTTATTATATTCTCTACTAGCTTTCGCCATCAGTTTCAGCCGCGTCCATAAGAAAAACTTCATGGATATAAAGTACCTAGCCTATAGTCTTCCTCGCAGAATAGGCTATCTTGAAGTGAACGGATTTTTCAAATCGGCTCAATAGTTCCTGTGGTTAGTGGGCCTTCAAACAGACATAGAAACAAGCTCTTCAGCTTACAATAATATTATAGTAATATTCCTTTGATTGAAAAGACGACGAATCCCAATAAGATATCTAATAATTAAAAAACACAAAGAAATCTGCAATACTTATATTTTATTCTGGCGCGAACCAGCAGATATGATGGCTTTACATCTACTTTTGCTCCCCCATTTTAATTTCAAGCTTCATTAACTCATAAACTTGTTAAATTATTGCTAAGCTTTTCTTTACTCGGCCATTTTGTTAATCCTGAGAATTATTTAATAAGTTTTTATTTTATCGCTAATGATTGGAAGACATTTGTGGTTTCATTATGGAACGGGAAAATGTAATAGCTAAGACAGCTGGTATAATACATAATTTATTGAAAACAGAAGATATCAAGAACATATAAGGAATTGTATGTTGATGTGCATAGTAGTCATGTAGCTCCCTCTCCTGAACACTCATAGTAAACTTTTTTATAGTAGCAATCAAGGAGTTTTCACATCTTTATACTGTTGCTAGAAGTAATTATAGGTAGTATATAAAATTATGATTATGAAGAGTTTGTTCGTTGAAATATTTCAACGTAAACTGTTGAAAATTCTTTCCATTTTAAATGGCCCCTTTAATAACGAAGGTTGTAGGGTAAAGTAGTTCCTACGGGACTCAGGTGAGACCGGCTTGCGGAGCTGGCTAAGATACATAATACATAATCACAAGGAAAGCAGTACCGACACACCGAAGTACCGACAGTTGTAGTACATCGTTTCCTTTGACGTCACATGCCAAGCGTGTATCTGTTACCAAACTACGGATTCTAGTAATGATTAAGTCATTCTCGTCGTCTCAATATTATGTGGGTGATACCTCCTGATCCGAGAGATATGTCATAAGGAAGTCATCTGGCGTCGAGATGTGTGACCTCATTTAACGGCACCCTTAATGCGACTGGACCTCAACATACAAACCTTTATTTAGGTTTCCGGGAAAACTGTCGAATATTTCGAATATTTTACTACAAACTTTTTGTCGGCCGATAGTTTGTTTACAACCGGTATCAGAACGACTTAAATCTGTATGTAATCAAGATAGACCAGTATAGAATACTTATTATACCTATGTACTCGATTTGTAACTCTGCCACTATAATGCGACTAAACTGATGAAGATTAATTCATAACGTACAAGCAAAAAGTTTCTATGGCCGCGACTGAAACCTCGGGCTTGGTGATGCCACAAAATCCATAACGTTAGTAACCCATTCCACAAATGATCTTAGCTGTAATATTCCCATTAAATGAGTAAATCGAGATAAATGTCCTGTCTAAGAGTGGGTTTGATCACAATAGGTCAATGGGCTCGAACCACCATTGACGAAACCGCCGTAACGGTGAACGGTTTGCACCCTCACTTAAAACCTATTGTGCTCCCTGCATTCAAACCGCAATCGATTAATTCTACGGTTTTAATGTGTTTTTAAATATCTGTAAATACATAATATTGAATCTATGTCCACCGGTAAAACAGTTTGTTTGTTAGGACGCCCTAATCTCGTGAACCACTGGTCCGATTTGAAAACTTTAACAGTGTTAGACAGGTCATTTATCGAGGAGGGCTAAAGGCTACTTTTTATCCTAGTGCGAAGTGTTCCTATTACACGCTGGTGAAACCGCTGGCGCTGGCTAATCTTCAGATACCAATGCTTATGAAGCAAACAATGAGCCTATAAATAAAATAATACCCGGATATAATCTAGAACAGCTGCAAAAGAAAATAAATCTGCAATACTAACTAACTTTTAAGTGTCCGGCCGCAATCAATCGGCCATTTGCAAATTAATATTGCCCCGGGCCACCCATTCCACAGCCGTCCACAGATCATAAAATCTTTTTTTTTTATTAAGGCGAGGAATTGGTCAACAATAATTCCATAACCGGCACGCGCATCTAAGGCGCCAAAAGGGGTCGGAGCGTCTGAGCGGGGCGAGGATAACAATACGCGCGCTAGCTTATAACTAAAAGTCGTAAGCGGCAAAATGGTTTTGTAATTTTAATATTTAGAAATGATAATTTAATAAAAATTCCTTCTACAATTTTAAAGAGTGTAATAATGTATATATATACTCAACTACTAAAAAAGTTAAGAGGCTTTAATCGGTCCCGTTTGCCCATAATATGTGAATCTCTTTTTAAAAAGAGGTATGTTTGATATATTTTTCTCTGTTATAAAAGTTACCTAATCATGTTTTCACTTCTAACAAAATAAGGTTTATATCATGAACTTTCAGGTAACCAAGTTGTATTTTGATCCGTTTTGTATTTACTGAGAAAAATTGAGATCCTTGGCGCCAAAAATTCCAATTCGTCCTCTTAACAGCAACATTATAATAGGAGGATAGTGACCGACGCATGATTCACAGGCAACGCCCCATTGTTAGACAGCCTTTTTAGGGTTCCGTACCCAAAGGGTAAAACGGGATCCTATTCTTTTCGCTCTTCCGTCCGTCCGTCCGTCCGTCCGTCTGTCACCAGGCTGTATCTCATGAACCGTGATAGTTAGAGAGCTGAAATTTTCACAGATGATGTATTTCTGTTGCCGCTATAACAAAAAATACTGAAAACTAGAATAACATAAATATTTTGGGGGGCTACATCAAACGTGATTTTTTTGCTCATTTTCTAAACAATGGTACGGAAACCTTCGTGCGCGAGTCCGACTCGCACTTGACCGGTTTTTTCTAACCACTAACCATTTGTTCTAGCTAGACTGGTCCGAAATAATTGCATGCAATTTTCGAGCATTGAATGGTCACACGAAACTACATTTTGTATTGTTTTATTTTTTGTGGTGTTAAAGTTCAAATTGTGAGGTTGAAGTGGGTCAGTTATGGGGTAGCTTTTAGTGTATAACTGTATGATGTACCATATTTTTTGGTTCTTTGTTGTGAAGCCTATATTTTGAAAAGCTTGAAAGACGAGGGTAAGATCCAAGTTGGACTAACTATTTAGTAATCTGTGGTCATATAGAGGTACTTGATTTACGCAACAACTTTTTACTTCTACCATTGCATCTGAAGGAATAAATCTAACACTGGTCTTCGAAACAAGATAAATGTTGCATGTTGCAGGAAAGCCAGAAGATTTCTCTTTTGAAATAAACTTTACATATGTATATTCTTTCTTTCCTTTCCTTCTTTTTTGTTTGCAAAGAAATTGATAAAAAAATAATATGCTATGATTAATGAGTTTTTCAAATATAACTTTTTATACAAAAGAGGAATATTCAAACAAAGCAGCATCACTTGGATACCACTGTGTGGGATAAGTACAATAGCTTCAAGAAATAATCCTATAAGAATTTATTTTCTATTTAAGAAATCTAAATCACCTGTCGTCTTTGAAAGTCCACTAGGAATTGAAATATCCAACTTCCTATATTATTAATGACTGTTATTACCCATTGTCCAGTATCTTGTAAGAATAGATAATTGTCAATTTCTTATAAGAAATATAATTTATTTTTATTACATATAATTAGAATAAATATAATTAAATATGTACTTAATACAAATTACCTATATTCCTATAGCTACTTATTGCTGGGTATTGTTAAATGATATTGTTTTACTCAATAGTGTGTGCAGTTTTTCAGGCAAAACATTGAAGCTAGGCCAACCATGTTAGTCATAATCAGCCTTCATGCAAACTATCATATAACACTTAAAAACTCTTTGAAAAGTACTGCAATTAAAAGTAGAAATATGATTTACAAGAAAAATAATAATCATTCTTAATAACTATAGGCAACTTTTAACTAAGCCGCCCTAATAAAAAAATTGAAAGCGAGAACCAATATAAATCAATCTGTGTAATAGTGAGGAACAAAATGGTATTAAAACAGTATTAATTTAATATAGTGAGAGGGGTGCTTGTATAGTTACTGTCATTATGAAGTGTAGGTCTGTCCGTTTGAGCAAAACACATGTCTCTATGTTAAAGCGAGCATCTGTAGTTAAGTAAGATATAGTTATCCATGAGTTTTTTTCTATCTAGTATACTTTGTTGTTTCTGTCGTTCGTACCTTATATAGTCGTTTAAGTGGTTATTTTTTACAAGAATACAAATGATCGCTGTAAACTTTTACATCCCAATAATTTGCCTACTAAAGACAATCAAACTTTGATAATTCAAATGGATTCTTATTCGATTTTTGTACTTTTATATTACCTGTATTATCATATTCAAATATTACACGTCTTTAGCAAAAAATGTGTTCTAAACTGAAGAATTTTGAAATCAAAACATCACTTTTAGGTTAGGATTTATTTCATCTCAAAACATTCACTAAACGACCAAAATTTGGAAAAGTCCTCATGCCACGCGTTTCATACGACAATCTTACAGGTTTCATTGCATTTTCACATTCTAATGTTGTATAGATTCTTAGAAAATAGCCCTCAGAAGTTTGAGGTTACAATGTGACCTACATAAACGATTTTCTTAACAAACCTGCATAGAATCTGCGCTGATGATCTCCGTGGCGTACTTTTGTGCTAATTCCACACTTAACTTGGTCTTCCCCGTACCTGTAGCACCTAAAATTATCACCATAGGGACTTTAGAAGTCATCACTGCCCGAAGAGCCATCATAACAACGGCATGCGCACGAACTTCACTAATGTTTTGAGTTTTGACATCTGTCACTTGGCTCGCTCCGCTTCGTTTGAGGCACAGGAATAATATTTACAGCCAAATGATAATTATTGCTGTTATTAATAGAAATATCTATTTACATTCAGAAAGTACACATCTTTATGCTATTGTTTATTTGTCTTTCCATTTCTACACTGTTTACTTGTAACATAAACACAGTCTTTCCTCTGTATTGATATCAGCATGAGAAAATACCTACCGGCATACATAGATACAGCCCGGTTGTTTTGAAAACACATTTCAATAATGTATAAGATTTATTGCACGATCTGGACTTTCTTCTTTCTACATAAACACAGTCACGTAGGCGATAGCTAACCTCAGTTCAACTAAGTAAGGGCTTTGACGTCAATCGTCTTTGGCGGTAGGTATTCAGCAGAATAATTATCATCATTAATCGGGCACGGTTCCAGTTTAGTTTGAACTGTTTTAGCGGGGATTTATTCGTTGTAGCTAATTCCTTAAATACTTTGAGTTGCCTGGGGTTCAAGCCCGGGGATTCAGTGCATTGACACAAAGTTAGTTTACCTTCAGAACATACCTACATACTTACGTCCGTGCTTCCACTATTTATTTTCACCAATTAATCTTTTTGTAGGTTTCACCACTCGGGAACCTCCTGTGGTGATAATCTTGTGATACTTACGCCACGTTTTCTGACTTAATTGATTGGAATCTTCGTAGGTAGATGGTAAGAATACGAGTCGTATAAAATCAGATGATTATCTATTCTAATTATTTTTTGTGTTTCGTATATAAATTCACTATTATTGTTTAATTATTGAAATGCCTAGTGTCAGTGCCTGAAGATTTGTGTGCCTACCATCTTTTTGGTATGTTTCGTGTGGTTGTTTCCCACAGTATAGTTTCGTATTTTGAATACCTATAAGATATTAATCAGTCAATCACTTAATTTTGGCAAGTGTGTGTCATTGTTAGCATTTATCTTGTAGATTAGGATTTAATTGCGTGTATATGTTAATATTGATATTGTAGTGATATAATTTTTATTTTGTGTAGTGTGTGCATTTTTTGGCTTATCACCTTTATTTGAACCTCTTTGCCTCTTTCGGTGACTCATGCGCCATTTTCAGCATTTGAGGAAAATGCTTTAATTAAAGGGTGAGTCACAGAAGTCGAAATAAACAGATGTTCTATTTATTTAAACTTCTGTGGTTTAGGTAAGGTAGTGGATTAAAAAAATCAAAACTCAATGAAATATTTTTTTTAGTCAGACCAGATAGGGCTGTGGAAACCCAAACGTACCCCACAGGTACATAATCACAGAATCTATACTATACAATACAATGATTTTATTTATCCCAAATTACAGCGAATAAGTATAAAAATCACAATAATTAGCCCACTGTTCCCAAGCTCTTTCCGGATCCGACGTAAGCGTTTAATATGTATAGTCAATGCAATACAATGTATCAGTGTATCCATACACATAGAGGAACAAAACCAAAAAAAAATCTATCTCTGTGTTACAATAGTATCCCAAAAATTAGCCACATAAGTACAAAGGTCCTTAGACTTAAGAGCGCCGCTTCAAAGATTGCAGAGGGCAATATTAATATTAGGCGGAATCTATGTTGCGCCCTGCACTCGCTGTAGCGGCGCGCGCGCCCCGCGGCGTCGCGACAGCCGCGCCTCAGCACGGCCGGCGTCGGCGCCGCGGCGGCTAGCTGTTACAAACGTACGGATACTATACAAAGAATAAAAGGAAATCTTTTATATATAACAGGACTTATAATTTTATAACCCGACCTTAACTATATACAGTTCAACCTAAACTTATTATCAATAATTCCTTTTCCATTTTGGCAGTGGTGGAAATGTGCCTTGTCACAAAAGCGGTTATATTAACCAACGTTTTCAACACTTACATTCTGTCTCCGATTTCATAAAGCTGTCATTTCTTACCATTAAACATTTACCTACTGACTTTTTCTTATGTGTCTAATTACACTGGTCATCACCAAAGCAACCGATTACATTTTGGATAACTAAAACCATTATTATCTTTATTTATTTATGTCAAGATATGAATAACAAAAAAAAATAAATGCAGGTACAACATTCGAGGATCCGTAACTCTCCAGTAAAGAAAACTAAACAATTACTAGGACAAAAACTCGTTAGTAAAAAAGATTGATCAAAGTATAATATACTTAGTCTTACCATTACATCTGTATGTACAATTAAATACCTAGTGGAAGATAAGATAAACATCTTTAATATCAATAACTTTTCTTGTCTGTGTATGTACACTACTTAGAACAGCGCTATTCTAATCGTAGACATTCTTCACAAAAAATATGTCTTGCAAACTAATTCGAGTATAAACCTAATATATATAATAATGTACATGAACATAGCAAGGCACATTCCTCACACAATTAAAGCCTTCACACTCACGATGCTGACCATGTGCTTGATAAAACATCAACCTCCTGAAACCCGATCAGTAGAATAAAAGCTGCGCGCGCGCCTCCAACGAAACCGGCCGGTTTTGTCCCAATGCTATTCTCAACTCCTTTATTTTTCTGATCAGGTTCAATATTCAATTAACACGAACTATTGCGAGTACTTTACTAAACTTACTTGCATTAATAAAAAAAATATTATAAAGAAAAAAATGCAAAATTTACTATTAGTAGGTACTATGAGGAACTATGTCTTGGTTATTTTTTTTTATTACGGTCCATTTTTGCGGACCATCATTATGGTATAAGACTTGATGTTATTATCAAAATACACAGTCTATTGTTTTCTAACGAAACGATGACTGTCACTGAGATTATACAATTTACATCAAAACTTTTTTATTACCTTAATGTCATAAATCATATGAAAATGGTATGTTGCCATTGTAATCCCAACATGTGAATGAATTAAATATTGATTTCAATATTCTACACGACTTAACATTAGTAATAATGTTTATAATTATAATAAGGTACGATGATCGTAAAATGAAGGGAACTCTACCTTCAGATAACATGCGCTTGTGACTCTGTCCGTTCACACGTACTTATGAATTGTCCACAAAAGTTTTAACAAATCAAAGAAAAATATTTAAAATCAATGTTTGTTTAAAAAAACTTTGAAGTGTGCCGTTGTTGAAAAGTTTGTGAACAAATGATCGTACGTGAATTATCGTGCTTGTTAGAAACTGTTTACTTCTAACGTTTCGCAAAAGACTTACGCGGATCTAAAAATTGCTAATTAAAATATTTAAAAGCCTGGGAAGGGCATTATGTTGCTTAAAAAAATAGTCGACTAAGAAAGTCGATATAATCACAATCGCATGCTAATCGTACGGTGTAGTTTCACATGATAAAATTGCATACACATTACTCATAAAATCGTTATGAATCATCATCATCTCAATTGGAAGCTGTATGTGAATCATTTTATTGTATAAAATTCTATTCAACGATTCCAAATTACCGAAAATTGGTACCGATTTTACTGGGTAATCATCTCTTATGTAAAAAAAAACAATAAAAGTGTTAAAAATTTACAAAATAACAAAAAAATAAACTAATGAAATAAGCGCGCTATCCTAAAATGCAATTTACTTAAAGCAGTTAAAATAATAGTTTACTTAAAGCAATTAAAAGTAATAGTAATTGATGTATCACTTCACTAACCCCACTCTCGCGAGTGAAGGTTAAAATTGAAAAATCCTGCAAATCGGGCCGAAAACATATATAGTGGCCATACATCTCCAATCAGCTCCAAGCGCTTGACCACCTCTGACAAAGCTTTCAACTACCTGCACTCTCTCATTATATTTACAGCACTGACAAATTCATGCTCCTTTAAAAAATGCGACATCGCAATACTTAACTATTTAATGGAAGGTCCAGTAAAAAATCTTCATATCAACGTCTCGAAACAATATTTTAACAAATGTCATATCATTTTCGATCTGTCAACACGGAGTAAATCTGTAATGTGCTATTTCAACTATGTATAATTTAATGATAAATTCAAAAAACATTTTAGAGGTATAACCAGTCTACTAGTTCACGAAGCAGTCTGTAACTATTAAGATATTTTACTGAAGACCAAGGATTTGTCGTTAACAACAGTTTTATGGCTCACTTTGGCACTGCAAAATATCGTTTTGAGCAAAACAAACCTGCGGTTATTGTTTCATAACTATATTACTCTCGAGACATTGCCAGAAGCAGAGTAAGCCGTAAAAGCTGAATTTTCATTGAAATATAACAAACTCCCGACTGCCGACTCGACTGAAGACATCGCTTAAAATTTTGCAATCAAAACGGCGGACGGGGGCTTCACTGCGCCACCGCGTCTTGAATAAACGGTTCTAACGTTCACTAGAGCGTTCAGAAGCGACTTACATAAAAAGTTACCAGTCCATAAGTGTCCAGTCGAGTAGACTCCATAGTTCCTCGGTCGGAACAAATCGATTACCAGTCAGGTAGTGCGAGGCGCTCAGTACGAGCGGTAGCGCGCCGACAGCATCGTGCGGAGCTTTTTCAACTTCGTCACAAGTTGGTGTTGTTTCTTCTTTAGCTTTTCCCTCTCGAGGTCTTCTTGGCTAAGCTTTCTGCAGAGCGCGGCAGCTTCTCTCAGTATGACCACTTTAGGCGCGCGTTCCTTGTCTCGTGTGGCCGGGATTTGCTTTTTGAGCTCGTCAAAGAGGTTTTTGAGACCGATGCGCCGGAGTCTCTCCATGTCGTTGTGTATGGAGCGGCGTTCTATCTCGGGCGACTCGGCCTCGGAGTCAGTGTCGGTGTTGGAGCGGCGTCCACGGCGGCCGGGCCCGCGGGCGCGGCGGCGCGACGCGGCCGCTATGCTGGGCGGCGGCACCAGGCGCTTCCTGGCCACCGGGCGCGGCGAGCGCGGCGTGATGGCGGTCTCCACAGTGCGCTGGATGTGCTGGCGCTCCTTCGCTGACGGCACGCGCGGCAGCGAGTCCGTGCGGACGTGCGTTTGCGTCGTAGGCAAGGGCTGCTGCGTGCCGAGCGAGACCACGTCAATTTCCTCCTCTGCAACAACGGAGAATGCATTTTAACATAATGTCCACTAATTACAAAAAACCCATCATGAGAATCGTTTATATCAGAGTCCCGCCCGCATTTACCGTTTCATTGCTTGCATACTTTCATTCATACCGTTCGTTCATTACGCTCACATCACCATAAAAGGCGGGCGTCGATTGTCGTAGCCACATCTGTATAGTATCGCAGGGGGCTAGATCTAGTCGGGGAGATGCGACTGCAGTGGTCAGGTGCGCGGGAGGGGTGGGGGCGGCGTACGGCGGGGAGGGGGAGGGCGTCGACCCCGTCGTACTACCGCAGCGTCTGCCGCCATCGATCCAGACGCCTGACGTCACGGCGCGCCATTCGCGCCAAAACGAGAGCGCGTGCGCGGCGCGCTGCCGCAACGTCCGCACTCAATGGAGTCCGGATTACCGAGCGGTGGACACGCTTTCCGGCCTCCGCCGCTACCATTTAACAAAGCATCGATCGAAATTAACTGTCACGTGAGAGTTGCACGATAACGACGGCCGGCCGGCTTACACGTTCCTAACTGACATACCAGCCGGACCGGTTCAGTCGGCGAGCTAAAAGCCGCACTATCGATCACGTTGCATTGCGTTTGGTATTTCTAATGTGAGAGACGTACGGGGTTGCATAGCGTCAATCGAGACCGCCTCAACACGGGCGTCTCTCTGGTTTAATGTACCTGTCTTTTCTAGAACCGCAACCATAGAGGCGTACGGCTCCCAAATGAACAGGATATACCCTATTAACTTAAATCTATGGCTAGCTTAGTAAGATGGATATTGAGGCACGATTAATGACCGATGCGGAAACGGCCTAAATTCCAGCCGGTGCAGCAATGCAGCGATCCGAGTGCTGAGAGTGCATTGTCGACTTCTATGAATGAGCTATGTAGGTGCGGGCGTCCATTTCACGATCGCATTGCATCTAAGTGCGGATGTGGACGTTTGTCCGACTCGTGTTTACGCCGTAGTGCATGTTTCGCGGAATCCGTTCGCCCGCACTATCCGGTTACACCAACAAATAATTATGTCAGCGGTTCATTGTGATTAAAGGTTACCGGCTCCGCGCTAAACGTGTTGCTTGCAGCGCTATTTAAGTACCCAACAAGGACGAGAGTTTCCGTTTAAATCTCCAGTGCTTAAGCACTAGAAATAGAAACAAGTTACGTGGGCAGCTGGCCGATTCGATTACGAAACTGCGAGTCAGGGACGCGGCTAAATAGGTTCATTAAATTGCGCAGATTGTGCTAAAAAATACGCATCAGACACATTTATCGAACAGCGCGACGATAAATTTATACATGAACGTGTTCTTTTTACTACGTTTCCGCATAGTTACGCGGCCGCTTATCGCTTACGCGTAGATCTAATTCGAGGATCGGCGCCTGTCGTCAAACACGCCTCGCTTACGTCTAAATCTAGGCGTGGGTAAGATTGCTGGCGCTATATCGAGCCACATAGACACACCCTGCTTATTAGGATATAATATACTTGTCCAGTCTCTTGGTCGGCTTAATTTTTTTGATCGCCAAAATCAACTTTTAAATGTATCACGTCAATGTCAGACAGTTTCGGGAAACAACTTCCTAAAGGTGTTAATCGCTTTCAAACGGCGATAAGGGCCGTGTGATATCTATTAACAGTAGAAGACCCTAAGTGACAAAATTAGTGAGTGTAACTAAATACAGATTAGAGTGTAATCGAGAGGGAATACCGCAGGGTGAGAGGCGTAAAGAAAATAGCGTTGACAGTACGCGTAGGCGTCTATTGTGCGGGAGTCAATTTTCACGTGACGATTTTCTCCGTGGCGCCAACGCGATTAACGGTCGGCCGAGAGAGTATTTGTTTCAGGTCTGCGTGTAAGGCGATACGGCCGGTATTGTCGCGGTGCGCCGCCCCTGGGATCCGGTCTAGTGCATATCTATTATATCTCCATCACTCGAGACGCGATTCTCAGATCCGCCGCCGTTCCAATTTTATACCAGAGATAATCCGCTTTTTATTGTTCGCCCGACCGACCGGTATCAGAGTGGTGGGGTAAAAAAATTGCCAGCTCTCTCTTGCACTTGCCCATATGTTTCGATGTCTGCATAAGGTCCAGACGTCGAACTTTAATAAAACTTTGCTGAACTTTTTATTTTCGAAGGTAAACAATGAATAAGCTGCATTAGCTTAGGAGATACTCGCGTCGAGTCTGATTAGTCACAAATTCTAGGTAAGTCTAAGCCTTAGCGTGAGAAAACAATGAGTCATAGATTCGCAGACTTAAGAGGCTAACTCATTAATCGCTGGCGATCTTTGTAGACAGTTATGTTAAACCGGTACAGCGTTTCCCCAACCATAAAACGTTCAAAACATTTTCTCTGTAACTTTGTCAGCTTCACATTTCTTGTCGGTATTAAAGTTAATTCTCAATTAATTACCAAGTTTGGAGTTAAGTGATAAATCAAGCCGGGGAAAACATCTGTTTACAATGTTATAGTGGGGATGCGATGGAAATTTAATTACGCTAGTCTCTCGTACACCAGTGTGTGTTGAGTCACGTCAGTTATTGAAGTAAGTCCGGAGAGCAGTTAAGAGTGAGCGCAGTCTGTTGTCAAAATAAACAAGTGAAGACGTTAGAAAACGGAATGCAATCGGCGCAATGGTGTCGTCAAGTATGACCTGGTGCGGCGGCGGGGCTAGCGCACGCTCCGCTGGCCACGGCTTGAGGCCAAGTTCACTGGCATTTGAGCACTATAATTAAAAATTATCGTGACGCGCACGCGGCACACGCCATCTTATACAGCCTGCTCGTAATGCGGCCTTAATTAAACAATAAATAAAACCTCTTTTTCATGTACTGCGATGGAATTATGGACTAGAGTTTATTTAAAAACGCGCTATCATAGTCGCGAATTTTGATAGTACAACGTTATCATAAATTTTCCTATTTGCTTAATCTGAAGCGATTTCGTCGTCGCTATAAAATGATAATCCTAGAGTGGTAACCTTGGAAGTTACGTGATATTTTAAAGTAATATTTGAAGGTGTTCGCGGCGGGAATTTAAATTAGGACAGCCTGTATTTTATCTCTGTTTGAATGAAATGTGATGGATGCTAATTAGACGTTAAATCATATACCAGTTCAGAAATGAGCCGCTTGCTTATGTTTATCGCGGCTTTCATATTCCCACTGAACTTTAAACTTAATTACTTTATAAACCGTGTTTATCAAATGAGAATACAAAGTAACAACGTGGGAAAACATAAACAAAATATTTTACTTACTAATACTACGAAACAAAAATCGTATTTCTACTATCAGAGATAAGCCGCTCGTAGGTACCTGAGGTATCAAATAATCGCGTAGGCATCAATATACAGACAGATAGCCACTATTTCTGTAGTGTTACGCAACTCACAAAAGTCGGTCATCTGGTTTACTGGTAACCACTCGTAGTCGGCTAAAATAGACCGTTCGTTATTTATCGTATGGCGCATCGATCCACCATCAGCCCGCGACCTTGAGTGGTGTTCGCACCGGCGGAAGTTCATGGACGGTACATACGCTACTAAATGTGACGCAACCTTTTTTTTTAATACCCACTTAATGAGACATATGTGTATGGAGGCTCGTTAACATTAAACATACGAATTCCTATGCGAATTAGTGTGAAACTAAAAGGCGTGAAACACTGTTTTTGCTAGCTTTGTGTATGGAAAAGTTTAATTTTAAGAGTTTTACTGCTAACAAGATTATTTGCGTGTACATACAGGCGTGCCAGGACGACGAGATAGTATGTGCAACTTAATTGCACAAACTGCGCAACATACCGGTAATGCACATATCAATAAACTGGGTTAGCTATAACATAATTAAATGGAAGTAATTAAAATTACATGACAACATCTCTAAGGCAATCAAACAAATCTTTGTATAGCAGTAAGGAAGGATAAAACGCAGCTAAACAAGATGATTTACGCGCTAAGTAAAGATATAAAAGATGTCATAACATCTACACTACAATATATGTTATAGTAAAGCTATACAGATGACACTTCCTTAGTGTTTAGCATTCAAATGGGCAGTTTATTACGTCATTGTAAATAGTTCGTGTTGCCGGGCAGCCACCACGCCCATCTGTGCGACCGAATAAGAAACCGGATCGTAATGATTATTACTAGATGTGCCTCGCCGGTCTCACACAGACCACGGACCGTTCTTAGTAGCCGCACGACAACCACACTGTGTACAGACACCCTTAAAATGCAATCGAGATAATCATACGCAAAAAATGCCAGTAGGTAGGTTCTATGGCTTCCATTAAAATGGCGCGCGTATATTTTGTGACGAATTTGGCATAGAATTACACATTAAGTAGCTACGCAATTATCTGTGACTACTGCGCTACAGCATTTTAATCAACTATAAGAATGCTGTATTATATTTTAATTAATGAACAGTATACGCAATCACGTGTGCCGCGGAGGCTGTCACGTGTTATCAGCTATATTTTAGGGGTCATTTTCGCGATTCGATAAGCGCCCGCGATTTTGTCGTGGTTGCGCAGCGGCCCGTGTGAGATCAAACCGGACTTCGTACACGCACTCGGCTAAGCAAATATAACTACAACATTCCTCATTTAAATATTTTGCGATGTTACGAGATCAAACCGTAAAGTTATCTTGTTGCGATGTCGCTTTATCAGTCGTCAGCGTGGCTTTAGTTTTTTTCTCGTGATAAGACAATACAAATTTATGTTAGGGTGTCACGTTGTAATAAGTACTATTGTTATCGGCATTGATAATGCGGCGGTCGCGCGGAGGCCAAGATGGCGGGCGCTACGATCGCGATGAATGTGAGCGTATCAACACATTCATACCGATTGTTTAAATATCTAAGTGCATATTCTGTGGCGATAAGGCCCAAGGTCCTTTCCACTACGTATGTACTGCATGCCGACCGACCAGTGAAATTACTTTATCGCTGTTGATAAAGTGCTATTTAATATTTTTTTTCGTTACACTGCCCTACTGGCCTAGTGATGTTCGCACTGAAATATTTACAAATAAAAGAACTTTCTCTATCTTTTGTGATCAGTGAAGCGTGCACGGCCACTTGATTTGTTTGTTTACCTTATTAAATGCCTGGTAATGTACTTTTAATTGAAGTACGTAAGTACCTTGCTAGATTGAACTTGAGATTCCGAATCTCTTATCAAGAGTGCTATACCTACATATTGATGTTATATCGCTCAGATATGAAACAGTGTGTTGCTTTCTATTGCGTATTTATTGGCAATCATATTGGAACATTACAAAGTAAGTTAGATTGTAATTAATTATGATTATGACATTCTTGTAGTTGAGTACATGCTCTCTGTCACAGAAATTGATTTAACATCGGTATAGCATATAAATCGTACAAGCAAGCACTTAAGCTAAGTTATTGAGATCGAATGTGGGCCAGGCCTGGTGACTAGGCGGCGCAAGGCTAGGTTACACTAAATATCTGCTAAACTACCGGCCACACTATTTAGGGCAGTGTAGTGTCAACTATCACTCGGTAACTACCAAAGACAAGTTGAGAGAGGTAGCGCAGTTTAAAAAGTATTTTATTGGAATTTGTCGGATATTTCCTTCAGTTCAACGCGACGAATTCGCGCGCAAATTCCAATACGAAATTTATCAATGATAGAATTGCTAGATTGGCCTGGTATGCCTAGATGCCATCAGGCTGGGGTACAGCGTTCATTATGAGGCTGATTGTCAACACAAGTACAGTTGTAGATGCCAACCAATTACAACGCGTGAAGAACGCGAAGGTAGCTGAGTATATAACTGTTTTTATACATAATATCTTATATAGGTATATAGTATAACCGCGCAAATTGCTTTACTACGCGTTCGAGGCCTTTTGAATTATTATTATTACGCTTGACGACACGATTAATGTTTCATACAAGTTTAAAAAAGTAGTAATGTAAAACTGTATGCGAACCGTTGTCTGATAAGAATGAAATACCAATTTAACTGGGTATGAGAATCGCGAATTTATTTTTCTAATTGGCAACATTTCAATAAAAAAACTTACAAGATTATAGGATTGACAAATTACCTAATTAGATTTCTTCTAACCCGTATTAAACTGTGTAACTAGGCAATATAATACATAGATCAAGTAGTAAAATTCACAAGCTCTTAGAAACTAGCACGTAGCCTTGGCTCACTGATTGACACTAAAATGTTTAGGGCGCCGAACAAACCGGATCTTTATGCCCTAAATTGGCCCTTAAAGGAACTTTACAATTCGTAGCTAAACCAGTGGCCTACATTCGAGTAGAGGCTATTAATCAAGAGTGTGCAATCTGTCAAGATAGCAGCATCAGGTCAAAAACACCCAGCGCTGTTTATACTTTGCTATCTTAACAAGATAACTAGATAGGTAGGTACTTATGTGTATTCTTAGGTACCTACGAGATACGAGTCAAATATATTGCAAAAAAATGCTGTCAGATCTATATAGGATTGAGTAAATTAATGATGTAGGCAAGATGACGTGGATCTGCGAGTTAGTACAAACTAAATTGGCGCGAAAATGTGACAATAACTACGGGCGTACGGGTAGCTGTGCGTGGCGTACGGACTTACAAAGCGATAAAACCGCGCATGCGTCGTAAATTCTTCGCGCCGCACAACTAGTGATGTGACATAGTATTTTTTGTTTCGTCCATTTACGTATAGTACGAGTTGAACTTTTTCGGTGCCCATTAAATATAGTGAAGTACAAACAATTTGTAATTTATCAGATGCAGGCGCTTGCCGACTGATGTTCGATCACGATTATTGAGACGCTGTCTATCAAATTGTCATCCGGCCAAGCTGGACATGGGAGTACCGCGTTTCAAACCGGTCCAGCGAGCCGAGCAAGCTCCACTTCAATGAGATTCCATTTCATTCCACTGCATTCTTATACAAGTAACGGACTAGACACGAGAGTACCGAGTGTGAGGAGCCGCGTACTTTGTTCGATTAGTTTTATACTTCGCGAGGTTTTAATTAAATTACGTCTTCCGCCAACATATTTATGTTCTACTGAAAGCTACGCAACAAGTTAAAATGTAAACAAATGTTCGCGGCCGCTCGAATCAAACACATGCCCATCGCGACCTTACCCACTGCTATCGACGATATCTAAATTGCTACTATGTATAATTTAAATATTGTAGATGCACATAATCGGCGGTGTCTATTTGAGGTCGCACGTCATGTCACAGCACATGCATTACGAAACATTCCATAACAATAAATTCAAATCAACGTTTACTCCAGGTAAAGTACGATTTTGAAGCGGTAATGGAAGTATTTAACTAGCCCAAATTCTTTTTTGGCAATTGCGAAAAAGAGATATTAATATCACCTGATTCACAAAACAGCTACGATTAAATCGAACTTGCGTGTTTTAATGATGAGAGAATTTATATTTTAATGAGCTCGAGAGGATGACAACCCTGCCACCGCCAACGGCGGGAAGCGCCGGTTGCAATTGGAGGATGCATCAAGGTCGGAACGTCTCGGTCGACGTACTTATGACCTTAGTTCCGTCTAAGCCCATGACACGCACCGAGACCTTTTACTTAGTTTGCATACAACTTTAATTCGCATTCTAATTAAGCCGTGTCAATCCCGGGAGATGAGAAGCCTGGAAGTAACGTTGCGCAATCTGACATTAAGGAAGGTTGAGGCGTTCAAGGTCGCAATAGGCGAAGGTTCCGGAAGAGCGGAAAAGCGGGTGCGTCTAGACGCGGCGGGGGACGCGGGATGGCGGTCGATATGCGCAGTTTCCCGCGCTCACAGTCAGCGCCTGCGTCCTCACGACATTCCCGGTCAACCTAACTTGACGAATACTTAGAGGAACATCTTATGACTTAGCAAGAAAGCCGGTTTTTTGGGACTTATATTTTGCGGAGCATGAGATTAAGTGCCTCAATTTTTTTGTTTGGTACTTATATGGAACCTTTGATGAATTCAATGAAGAGAAAAAAAATGTTAAGAAAATAGAAATAATATAATTCGTATCGGTATGGTAAATGCGAGTGTGCGAGGAACAAAAAAACCAAACATTTGGAATTCGTTATTAAGGTCACCGATCGTCACCGGTATCAGCGGCTTCCCAATAACCAAAGAGGCCCAACATCATCCATTTGAATTTCAAATCAAAGCGACGACACTTTACGAAGATATTTAAACGATCATTTTAACTTAACTTTACCGGTGACAATTGGATGATACGGCTTTCACTGAATAATTTCACAGAGCTCAGATAAAATTAAAATAATACATGTAAACGAATCAAATCATACAGATAATGAAGTGTACTGACCTGATTCACATGAGTCAGAGGGTGTTTGAACGCCGAGGTTGTCCAAGTGCTGCCTGGCCAATGTGTAAGAATGGTCGGCTGCTACCGCGGCGGAGTCTCTCAGGAGGCGGAGAGCAGTACCAGCAACGTCGACAGAATGACGGAACTGTGGTGGTTCATCGCCATCTATTGATGGTGGAGTTTCCGGTCTTGATGGTGAAATGTCTCGGCGAAGCAAACTCTGTCCGGGTGTAGTGGGTGTAGTGGTTGGATCAATCGGGACAAATGTGTTGCCTGGATGCACTGAATCAGCACAAGAGCCTGCCCACATACAATCATGGTGTACTATGTTATCTTTGTGTGGTTCCTCTGGTGTGTCCATTATCCTCCAGTCTTCATCACTGTCCTGCAACGGGTCCGAAAAGTTGGCGGGAGGGACTAGATCCAATCTATCTGCTTCATATTGAACTTGAGTCCAAAATTCGGACGTTTGCGTCAACCTCAAGGAATCCTCATCCAGGGCTTCCCACATGTCGAACTGAACGAACGAGTCGAACGGTGGCGCCATTTTAATTCTATATACCTAAAGACTAACTAGTTTTAAAGCTAAGTCGAACTCGTCGATATCACAGGACCCTCTTATCACAGGGAAGATGCGCGCGATGGGTACAACGCACGCAGTCTGCAACAATGACAAATAAACTATTGTTAGTTTTCAAACTTAAAGTTTAAACACAAATTTTGACTTAGGGGGTTGCTGCCTGAATTAAAAAATCCGCGAAAAAGTCCGACAAAAAAATTTAAAGTTGAATTAAATCCGGAACAGTATGTGTCAAATAAAATTCTACATATAATCGAAATAAAAACATAAATGTTTTCCACTCAAACAACTACCACTGTACCTTGTGAAAAATAATCGATGTTGTATTACAATAAATTGCACAAATCACTTTGGTATTGCACTAAGTTTGTGTACGTATTGTTAGCTAAAATCGTAAAAATATTTAATAATATTTAAATAAAAATAATTTAAATTATTAAGCACTGAAGTGTAATAACCCCTTTTTATTTACAAACAATCGCGTATCGAACTCCGCGGCGACACAAACTAACTGTCGGTAAGGAGGAAGTGTCCACTGCGGTGCCCGAAAGTAGACTGAAGTCTGGATACGAGACCGAACAATTTTAAAGAGTACATTGGCCTTGGGCCCTATCCCACTTTAAAGAAATATAACAATTAGTCATTGTCCTGTCAGCCACCCCCGCGACGTTTTTTCTCGTAATTCTCTTTACCTGAAGTAGAGCGGGCGCATCACTAATCCCGCCAAGTTTTTGCGCGCATCGTGTACCAGGTAAAGATTTCCGTAAAACTGTTTTTGTTTACGAGCGCAGAATGGCGCGAAATGAGTGTTTACTAATAATAATGCAAATCAACGAGTCGTTTTCCCGCAAAGTGCTTCGATACAATACGCGACATACCTACCTACGGTTATTACGACTAGTGTTACAATACTTGTGTTATTTTTAAGTAACATTATTTTGCCGGTATTACAAACTTTGAGTTAAATTAGCGTAACAAGTTAATAAAGTAGGCACTATTCAAAAGTTCAGTGAATACCTACCCGCCCAAATTTTGAAAATGATAAACTAGTTCTAAATAATTTTACAGTAAATTACAATTAAACTTTAAATCGTTAGGTAGTCAAGATTTTCTAGAGATAAAATATCCTAATTAGTTTTCATGACTTAGCGGACTAGCGTTATATTTTTCACATAGGTAGGTAGGTACATAGGTTTCTACTTTAAAGGTTGTGTTATAATATTAAGATAATTACGAATGTTAACAAAAGTAAATTGAACAAAGCTACGTAATTATCTACGTACCTATTTGACCAACTTGTGAAATACATAATACATGTTAGTAAATACCTACATTTCATAAATATTGCACAACGAATCGAAAGTAATTTGCCAAAAAACAATACGATCACTTCTATAGATTGTTTATTTACACTTTAACAATTCTGAACAAGGAAATAAATCGAAATCACTTAATAATTATTTTAACTAATTAAGTAATATACTTCACAGAAATACTGATCACAATTTATTATTTAATTATATTGTCGAAATATTATTATTAATTCTTAATTTTAGACTTAAGTCAATCAGTTAGTTTTTTGATTAGTTCACGTCATTAATAAAAAAGTATTAAATACTGGCCCTCTTTCTACATTATTACTTTATGACAAAATCAATCTCATGTAACAAAACCTTTTTCGTGTAGGTACAGAGTAGCTAGGTAAAATATTATGAGGATGTAATTTTAAAATTATCACAAAAAATAGTAAAACTTTTAGAATACTACTACCGACACAACACAATTAAATTACGTCTTTATTGTATGACCATTTTTGCCTAAACAATAAGGTAAAGAATTTGGGCGCTGCCAATTCGCAGAAAAACTCATTAAACCTATAGTATAGGTTGGAGTTAGCCGGCAACGCCCCGCGCGCGTAAGTATTTAGTACCCACCACAATTTTTATTCCAAATATTATGCCACAGAGTTTACTGAACTGATTAACTTAATTATTATAATCAATTAAACACTCACCAAAAAGTTTTGTGCAAAACGCAATCCGGCCGCGGCCGGTGTATTACACAATTTTACACAAGATTCTTCAGAATCTTCGACAAAGTTTTTTCCGTACACACTGCGTAACACTCACTGAGAATATGCGATCGGTTATACAGTGTAAATTATTAAATACGATACTTCTTCCGAGACCTCCGATTGAGTTTGTCAAACACTGAAACATTATTCGGGAGCCGGCCGGTTCTAAGGAGAGCCGCGCGTGCGATTCGATGGGCGCCGTGGACACGACTACAAGCTAGATGAACGTATTGTACGAACCGCGCTGCGAGTAGCGACTAGCGGTCGTCGCCGGTCGCCGGCGTTCGCGATCGGCGCGGTGACGCGGTAGCGCCCCTCTCGCCCGCCGCGTCCCGGCTAATTCGATGTCATTCACGAAATTCTCTGAAAATACGCACATATCCTACTGGAATATTACATAAATGCAGGCTAAATCTATAAGACAATATGCAAGTCAACAATTTATTCAGAAATGCATCGAATTTGATGTAGAATTTTGCAGAAGAATTTCGGTAACCGCGATTGTCTCGAGGGGTGGAGGGCCTGGAGGGTGGAGGGGCCGCTCGAAGAAGGAAATCAGCGCAGCGGCATTCAAAGAACACGAAAGTAGGGATGTGTGTGTGGTAGTGTTTTGCGCGTGTGTGCATGGCGCGTCGAGTTGAATATCGAGGAGGCGAAACACCGGCTAGATATACGCTATAGCCTCACTCGGCTGCCGGCCTTGCTGCGAGGAGATTGTGTCGCTTTGTTTTTTAGCAGCTGCAGATATCGAAGCCAGACGGTCAACATTCCAGAGGCGGCGGATTATGGCGCGAAGCAGAAATACCTCAGCGATTCTGATGAATTGCCGCGTATTATTTACTGGACGTCTACACAGCAAACAATTAGTGTTTGTGGGGTCTCGCAGCTGTAACTACAGGTGTATGCCGTACCTTAACCGAGATGAAGGTCTTAGCTCTTAAACCGAGATCGTATTTACGATCCTTTTTATAGGTTTCGTTTGTACGTTTCTGCGAAAGTATAAATATTATGATCCCTAGGCATGCAGACGATCTTATAAAATTCAAAATACCTGCGTTGGTAGATTTCGTATAATAAAATTCTAACTCGATTAGGTTACTTTCATACCTACCTCCCTATCGAATTATGTAGGCACTATTAACATAAGTCTTTCATTAAAGTTTTGTAGGTAGCACTTGAACCAATCGATTAATAACCAAGTATTTAACGGATTAATTTATGTTAATAATCAATATTTAATGCATAATAAGTTTAGGTAATCGATAAATATGAACATGCCTACTTAACAAGGAAAACTTTGTCCGAGTTACATGAAATTATCAATTGTTTAATTGGCACAGTGTTGCCAATTTAATTTATACCACCTGAACATACGGATATTTCAATAACTGAACACTTATTAAAACTGAACATAAATTGGCTATTAGTATTATCGGCATAGCAACAAAACTATATTCGGAACTGCCAATAAGTTATTGGCGAGCCATGTCAAAATGGGCAACGGGTCGATTTTTAAATAAAACTAGGGTTCCGTCCACACTAACAAGGGTTGTGAATAGGTTTTGTTGAAGGTATTGTTATTATACATAAGGCCGGGAACAAATAGGTAATCCCGCAGAACCAACCCCATGTTCCCGCTCGAAGGGTCAACGACCTCGCATTCCTGGCGTTGCATTCCCGTGCAAATAAAAATCCGCATCGACTTTGCAATCCTTACGACTAATAAAAGTCATTCTTTCTCTTTCGTTTATGAAATACACCATTAAATGTGGTGGGATTTTAATTCCGATCCATTTTATGGGCATTTCTCGGTCGGCTCATCCATCAATGAGAAATTGCAATCCTCGATAACATATCTACGCCTACATTAAGTAATAAATAAAATTCTTAAGAGATGCAGTCATGACACTAACTACTTATTGAAACCAACTTTTTGCAATTACGAATTTTATTAATATTAATCACATTTATCATTATAGCTTCATCTTGAATTCATACTACATACAAATTTTGTCAACATTAAGAAAAGAATCTTATTAACTTTTATTACAATGACTTCTTAAGTCAACTTAAAAAAAAAAACTTGAGAAAAAAGCTAGATAAAGCTTGCTCCAATAACTGTAACCCTTTACACGTAGGTACATCCCTTCAATTAATTTCACATTCATTCACCCCTTTACGTCAAAAAAATAGATAAGCAGGAAGTATAAAACGTGTACTTCCGAACGTAAGCTAGGGTTGTCAAACAATGCCACTTAACCCACAATTTTACAATTTCCATGAAAAAAAAACATATTCAAATCTGCGCTCTATGTTGTTCGAAATAGATTTGAACCCTTTGAATATGGAATTTAAAAGGGGTAACATCAAAACCCGATATAATCCGGGTCTGAGTCAAACTCATTTGTCTACGGACGGTAACTGTCACGTTTTTACGACATGTCACTTCATTACTTTGACAAGTGAAACTGTCAGACTGATCAAAGTGTGCGGCAGGTTTGATTCAAACGTTTTATTAAGTTGCTGTGAGTATTTCTGAATATATTAGGGTTGAACTTAATTACGCGTATCATGATGTTTTGGTTATGATTGTAATTGATATTTTTTATTGCGATTTCATATTGACAACAGAAGTTTTGTCTATGATTGAATAAAGTGTAAGTAATGCATTGCATTATCTCGGTAATAGGTATTGTGATAATTTATTATTGTATAATTAATATTAATCACGATAATTGTTCAGCGATAAATATTCGCCCCTTTATGTAAAATCATTTTATTAAGAATAATTAGCAAGCTGTTAATTAGTAATAACTAAAACGTTAAATTATTATAATTAATATAACTATTGTATGCAATTACACTAAATGCATTCTATATAGATAAAAATGTCACAGTTTTATGAGGAAACCTATTTTGCAGTTGCATTCACACGAGTTCCAAGAAGGGCTTTTATTTATTAAAAAAAAAGTAAAAAAAAAACTGTACATAATTAGTTCATAAATATTTAAAGACACACTAATCTACTATCCACATTGAAGACGACAATAAAAACGTGTGAAAAGAACACAAACAAAATTAAGTACTGTCACATGTCATTAAAAACACAAAATGTTTGATACAATAGATATGTCATACCCCATAAACAATGTGCGGTGCGCGTACGCAGGGTTTGTCACAACAGGAAAACAGATTATCGTCATTAAGTGTCGTTAATCCCTTTTTATTTGGTAAAATGTTATCCCTAATGCACATTAGTGATGTGCAACACCTGAACCGTAAACGTTGTGTATTTGTTACGATTGACCGGTAATAATAAGAATGTTAACATAAGTTACGGTTGGACTGAGTGTCGGGTAGTCGAGTGGAGTGTGATTTTGATCGATTGGTTGTTGGTTCTAATTTTTTTTATATTTTGAGACCAAAACATCTGTTGGTCTGTATCCAGAGAGATGGTTTGATTGAAGACTGGTTTTTGAAGACAATTATATGTCTAAATTACTCTGTTAATTACGATATGCATCACTTACAAATACGTACGTGAATCTATAACATATCCATTTCAACAAATACATGTAGATTTAAAACCAAGTTTTTCACAACAAAGGCATTAAACCAACAGCTTTCATACTGCAAAAGCTACAAAACTCGTACAGCACAGGTAGATAAACTTACAACAGAGTTATTTGTAAGAATATTAAATCAATATTTCCGTTATACCCTTCCAAGTTTCGGGACTTACAAAAATACACCTTGCGTATATTCCCACGATTACACTAGTGTCACTAGTATGACAGGATAGATAGCTTAAATTACAAATATCGGTTCTTTATAACTCGGCTCGGGTGTTCGCAGCTGCAAATTTCTGTACAATCAGGTAAATGGAAAAAATGCTCGCTTTACAATAGATGTTAAATAACTAGATATTATGTTGGCGCACACATACTTATTGCTCGGTTAGAATGTTACTTGTGTGACGGTAGATAGAAGAGTATGGTAGAAGAAAACATGCTGCGCCGACCAGAAATAAAATTGGGATAAGGGCAGGAAGATGATGATATATAGGTATTGCTCAGTGCGGAGATCCATCTACAAGATTTTGAAAAATGTAGAAAAAAAACTGACACAGGACTTGCTAAGTGATTGAATCTGCAGCTCACTCGATAAGAAAGATGTGCAGTTGCTAACCACAGAAAATTTTAAAGTTTGGTAAAAAGGTTCAATCCTTTCTTGCGAACTCTGATAATGGACTTGTCTAACACCAAAACAAAGTACGGTAGATAAGGTTCCTTTGTTTTTAATAACGCACTTTTTTGTACAAGTGAAAAAAAATTTTTCCTGGAATTTATCTAAATAGACGGGTGTTAAAACATTGTTTCCTATTACCTACCAAAGAAACAATAATAGATTGCCAATTTCCTACTTACAATGATTCTTAGGTATAATTCTAATTACTTACGCTAGTTTTTTAGTTAATTATTTTTTTCGGCTTTTAAAACATTCAGGAGGTGAGGTTTAGAAATTAACAACCTATCCATTAAGTTTATATGATGATTATATTGAATTAAATAATTTATCGGCTTGAAGTATATTACCTTATGTAAGCATGTCGTTATTGATGTAACGACTATAATGGGTCGGTTACCTAACAAAATAAATAAATAAAATTGATAATGTTCATAGATGAATGGAGATTGTAGTCTTCCTAAGCGCTAACTCTATATTTTATTTTAGCCATTAGCCAATACACAAATACCCAAATTAAAATTAAATGAAACAACCCCTTAGGATTAACACCCTTTGTTATATTTTTACACTTTCCCAATGTTTCTCACTAACAAGAATAACTAACAACCATAAAGAATTACTAATCCGAACTTCTTAGAACACGAACAGAAAAAAAAAACAAAAGACGAAACTTTTTGGTCAATTGTTAAGTAACACCTTTTTACCGATTATAAGGAAAAATAATAATAATGACCACTTAAAAATAACTAATTAGAGTATTATTCCTTTACTGAAAACTATGGCTTGATAAAAAATCCCCATAGCACATGGAACAAAGTTAAGGAAAACCCGTTTTGACGCAAGTATTCAAGATTCCGTTGGGCTTAATTAAAACTATTGGCAACGTTGATAGGCACATTTTCTATTATTGTATTAACCTAAGCCTATTTTATATTATTACTATGCGTGAACAGGAAACTCTACTGGTTGATAACCATTTTTCAAGTTTAATTGTGACTAGTAATGAGGCCTATAAGGAATTTGTTTTTAAAACTGGACAGCGTGGGTTTGGATAGGTATGATAATTTTATTAATATTTTCCTAGTTTTAATACTATCTTCGAGTTTCATTTACTTGAAGACAAATGTCAAAACGTACTAAGATTTTGCCAGAAGCCTGAAAACAACAATAACACAGGCACAATAAAATAAATCAAACAAGTTTCGCAAAGATAAACAGTTCTGTTCACTTTTATTGTCTCAAAAATCCTAGAACAACCATAAACAAGGCATAACCGCCAAATATTCGAGCAGAGAAACAAATGAAATTCATCTCTTAATTACTGGCCATAAAAATTCAATAAAGCCATAAACTATATACAAAAGATAAAGAAAGGACAGTAAAAGTCAGTGTCATAGACAAAATAAGTCAAGTGTAGACCAGATGACAGACTGTTTGGCGGCAAACTGGACTATTTTTTTAATGACAACAACAAATTCTATTGCAGAGTCGAGGCGGCATATTTCTTTGCTTTGATAAGCTATTAAGAGCTCTAGCCTATTAGTAAAGGCCAGTTATGGTAGCCAACTGTTAATTACCGGCTGTAAGGTGCCGAGTTAGAAATAAAATAACATTGTCCATGGTCTACCTATGTCGCAATAGGTATAGTTTGGAAATCAATGGAGGATGTCTTAGCCCGTCATGTTACTGATATGATTTTGGAGGACTGCGGCAGAGTTTTTTGGAATGTCATTTATGTTTGAATGCATGTGTTTAGGAGCTTACTTTTTCCCAGTACTTAGTTATTAAGTCGAGGAAGCAGTTGTTTATAAAGTAATCCGGAAAAAGCTTATCTAATTACTATACCTATACGTATCAGTAACAACGGCTTCACAATTGTTTCATATTTTTCAGGAAAAGTTACACTTTTCTTAATTAAAAAGATAGGAAAAATATAATAACAATACAATATCATTCACAACGAGCTATTTTTAGCAAAATAATATTTGTAAAGGAAAAAACAATCCAATTAATTTACGAAAGTAGGTAATAGATAGGCATTTCATTAAGGATTATCGCATGGGACCTATTTTCCTATAGGTCCCATACCTACTTTCAATTAATCTATTACAGTTTCATTAGCGGCTAATATAGCTTAATTACTTATATTAATGATACTACAGTTTAAGGGTTCATTAATCAATTTTTAAAAAATGTAAGTAATTCAGTAAGCCGAAAATCGATCTCAGTGGCGTGCACTTGGAGAGGCCTATGTCCAGCAGTGGACTGCGATAGGCTGATGATGATGATGATGATGAAGTAATTCAGTTTGACTATGCGTCGTAACAGAAGCATAAAGTAGAAAACTGATCAGGTCAAGTAACCAGGAAAATATGATGGTTTGCGAGACCTTGATCCCAGTACATGTGATAACGCCCTCCGACCTTGTGTGCTTCCGCCCTTATCGGTGACAACACCCATTTCTGGACGATACGCTAAACGTTAGCCTGACAATGACATTGATGACAGCCCGATCACGGAGGTTCATTAGCCTGGAGTTCCAAATGCAAAATATAAATGCGTATATAAAAATGGCTGACTTTGATCAGAGTCTGTGGATTCATGAATGAAACTGATACGAGAAGATTTTCTGTTTAGTAATGAGGAATATGAGCGCATTTACCAGTTATTTTGGCGGGAACATGTTTAATTATTATAAAAGGGAAAAAAGGGCTGATCCTATAGACAATTATTACCCCAGGTAATAATTATAGAAAAATCGAGGATGTCGTGTAAGACCCCCCGCCAACTGCAAGCTTTAATCCGGCTCATAATCTTAAATTACTACTTAAATTACTACTGACCCGAAATCGGCTTAAAAAAATATTTGGACTAATTTGATTGGTCGTACGTATGCAATCAGATTTTCTAAATAATTTACTCATACTCTATCATATGATTAAACACTACTTTTCAATTGCTTAAATATTATACATAAGTACTTGCTTATATTTTAATCAAAAAATTTTATCTTTAAAGTACCCGGTATCGTTCGATTATATCATTAGTCATTATCTGTCCGTTATTAAATATAACGGGCAACTATTTGTGATTAAAACAAATGCGGAAAATACGCGGATTAATTCCAGAATTAAAAATATTTCCCGCCAAAGATTCAACTTATTCGAGTGTTCTATTTTTACAGAAAGAAAAAAAATATGATTTACAATACATACACATATACATTACAGTGGTTTTTTTTTCCAATTCGGTAATTTTTAACACCCCAATGTATACGTATGCTACCTTTCCTCAATATAATATGTATGACACAAGCTCACAAGAACTACTAATTACTATTAGTAAGTGTAGTTCCTATCTTCAGTTAGTTCACTAACACGATTGATAACCAAATACAATATTTGTGTAAGCCGGAAACCGAAGGCGCGCCCAACAGGCTCTACTTACTGTATAGATAAGTATTTTTATTGGTAATACTAAATAGATAAAGTCAATACCGATAAATTATTATTTATATTTGTTCTTGAGGTAAACGTCCACAGTCCCACAACGAGTATACAAAATTGAAATTTCCTTATACCAAGTTGGTTAGAGTTAGAAGATGAATGTGACTATTTAATATTTTATACATTGACAGATTTCTGGCCAGCAATTTCAACAAAAACTGTTGCGTGCTGCTAAAAAGATGCCTTATAGCTTTCCTTGATAAACAGGCTATCTAACACTTAGCATGTTCAAACAAACGACTTAAAACTTACAACCAAAGCTAATTCAAGAAAAACATTCTTTAAATATAGTTACGGAACCCAAATAATTCAACGGAACCACGCAACAAAAACGCACAATCAGCCATTTTGCCGTTTCGCAAAAATCCATAGATAAAAACGTGCGTATCATAGATTAAACACTCAATATTTGCGTTTACGTAATACTGGCACGTCATACTGCGTCCGTTATTTATTACGTCAACAATTCTTTTTAAATTCCTGCCTATGTTTATATACAGGTATTCTTGCAAATACACTCTTTTGCAAAAAAAACGGGCACCTATGCGAAATCTTAGTTTTAAGGACTTTACGTGTATTTCAAAGGGTTTTAATGATTGTAATATGTTTCTAGCATCAAAAGGGTTAGCCAAGCATGCGTGAGAGTGTATTCTAAATTTGAATTTTGTACAATTGCTAAGAAACTGGTTAAACCTTGATTTGGACTAATTGCTGGCAGAAAGTTCGTCGGTGTTTTGAAAAGTTTTTGAAGTGATTTTCAGAAAACTGATAATGCAGTTTTAATTAATGATTAATGTACCTTTTTGTTAGATCAAAACATTTTTGAAAAACTATGCGTATTTGATAAAATTTTCACCTGCTCTAAATGGCCTATACTGATGATTGATGGCATTGTTAAGAGTTTCGGTATTTTAGTGTAAAGCGTTCTACTGTTTAGATATTGTACCCACGTGTTTTAAAATATCGCTTTTTCATAATTAAACACTATTTAGAGGAGTATCAGTACATTGGGCTGCGACAAAACCAATTTAAAGTAAGCAGTGCCGATTACAACTCGTCTCCTTTCGGATTTTGACATTTAAAAAATACCAAATTTTGTGATAAATGTTAAAATTAACCACATGAAAAATGATGAGGAGGGTTTAAGCTATCTAAAAAGTCAAATTATAGCCGCGTTGAAGCTCTCGATAACTCCATAGGTATCGGGTTACTAAACGATGATTTAGCTGAAAGGGAGTCAAGAATTCAAAATTATTGGCCAAACGTATGTTTCTTAAGAAATGAGCAGATAGCCAATTATTGTTATGATTTAAGCAGGAAAGTGCTGTAGATGCTAGAAAATCTCGGTGCAGGCAAGTTTATTTAATAAAATGTCAGTGGGATGAAAACACGCTATTTGAACGCTCAGACTCATAGATCTTCGGAGGTCTACGGAGTTTCCCAAAAGACGAGGTTGTTTGAAAATCAGTGATTACGAGACCTTAAGACCTCGTGCTCACAGTTTATGCTCTATTTTCTGTATTTTGTAGAATTTCAAGACTTTTAAAAATGACAAAGTCTGATAGGAGACGAGTTGTGATCGCCACTGCTTACTTTAAATTGGTTTTGTCGCAGCCCATGTACTGATACTCCTCTAAATAGTGTTTAATTATGTAAAAGCGATATTTTAAAACACTTGGTTACAATATCTTCACAGTAGAACGCTTTACACTAAAATACCGAAACTCTTAACAATGCCATCAATCATCAGTATAGGCCATTTAGAGCAGGTGAAAATTTTATCAAATACGCATAGTTTTTCAAAAATGTTTTGATGTAACAAAAAGGTACATTAATCGTTAATTAAAATTGCATTATCAGTTTTCTGAAAATCACCTAAAAACTTTTCAAAACAACGACGAACTTTCTGCCAGCAATTAGTCCAAAACAAGGTTTAACCAGTTTCTTAGCAACTGTACAAAATTCAAATTTAGAATACACTTTCACGCATGCCTGGCTAACCCTTTTGATGCTAGAAACATACTCCAATCATTAAAACCCTTTGAAATACACGTAAAGTCCTTAAAACTCAGATTTCGCATAGGTGCCCGCTTTTTTTGCAAAAGAGTTTATATACGGAAAAAATATCAAAATTCTGCTAAAAACTGTTCTGGTCAAATATTTTGACTGTTTACTGGAAGGCACTAATCTTCGAAACTATTGGTGATTTTTAAAATTCCTTCAGTGTTAGATATCCTATCGATTGAGGTACGCCAGCGGCTACTCATCCGGGTGCGTTAAGTACTTCCCACTAGAACATAGATGAATAATTATGTATAAATACGCGGTCAAATTGAGAATATCCTTATTTCTGGGAACTTGTTAAAAAAGTCTAAGTATTGCGAGGTGTCAAACGGCTGACTTCAGGTGGGCAAAGTTATTTGACCTGAAGTGTGTCAGTACAAAACTACTTAGATCCGTGATTCCGTCATTACCTAACTATCGAAATATAACGTTTCAGTATTTCCTTGACGACTATCTCCATTATATGTTTACAGTTTATCAAAAGAAACATTTTTATGTGCTACAATCATATGGCACACGATAAGCCGGCCCAATTTCTGAATCTTTCGTATCGATAATTTATTATTGATAAAATAATACTCGTAAATTATAGGTAATTGGGTTAACTGAGATAGCACCAACTATTATGTGATAAAGATTTTTTTTACAAATTTTCCGTTTAAATAAGAAACAAATCTGACATTTAAGATAATAAAAAACATACAGTTAGTTATGTGGTCAATATTTTAAAAAATATATGTAAGTACCTATTTGCTTACTGATTTAATTTATATTTGCTTACTTCTGAACGCAGCCTTACAAAAAAGTAAGAATAGGTTTTTTTAATCTCATTAAGAACGAATTTCCGCAGCGCTTCATCAAAAAGGCTTAATTACGATATCAACAGTTTAATTCGAATTTATAAAGATATCGGTAGCTTATCTACCTGGCCTAATTATTTATTGAAGGAAATCAGTAGTGTA